>NC_059368.1:30923857-31555426 GCF_019703515.2 Myxocyprinus asiaticus
AGACTCGTCCATCAGATTGCCAGATGGAGAAGCGTGATTCGTCACTCCAGAGAATGCATCTCCACTGCTCTAGAGTCCAGTGGCGGCATGCTTTACACCACTGCATCCGACGCTTTGCATTGCACTTGGTAATGTATGGCTTGGATGCAGCTGCTCGGCCATGGAAACCCATTCCATGAAGCTCTCTACGCACTGTTCTTGAGCTAATCTGAAGGCCACATGAACTTTGGAGGTCTGTAGCGATTGACTCTGCAGAAAGTTGGCGACCTCTGCGCACTATGCGCCTCAGCATCCGCTGACCCCGCTCTGTCATTTTACGTGGCCTACCACTTCATGGCTGAGTTGCTGTCATTCCCAATCACTTCCACTTTGTTATAATACCTCTGACAGTTGACTGTGGAATATTTAGTAGCGAGGAAATTTCACGACTGGACTTGTTGCACAGGTGGCATCCTATCACAGTACCACGCTGGAATTCACTGAGCTCCTGAGAGCGGCCCATTCTTTCACAAATGTTTGTAGAAGCAGTCTGCATGCCTAGGTGCTTCATTTTATACACCTGTGGCCATGGAAGTGATTGGAACACCTGAATTCAATTATTTGGATGGGTGAGCGAATACTTTTGGCAATATAGTGTATATTAGGAATGCCATAAAATGTAAATACATTTATTTCTGATTGGCACATTATTTTCTCAATTTGTTTTTGAGGTATTGATGTCTTAACATTCAGTGTTTCCCACAGGATTTTGTGAGACAGTGTTGGGTGGACCTCGGACCCTCAAGGGTTAAATGCATCAATCTGGTGCACTTTGAAAGGGAAATTAAGAGGCTAGATCTATGAAGAACTTTGTGTTCTTGTAAACAATTTTGTGCTGTAGTAGTAATTTAATCATAAACACATTGGTTGTATAGATATGAATGGTGATGACACGGCAAAAAATGTCACACCCACAAAGCATGGTAAACGAGATAGAGTTTAACACAGTTCAAAAACTGAACTGAAACTACTCTGACCTACTGCCCCTTTCTCTGCTGTCAAAATCACCTGCTGTCCCTCCCTCAGGGGAGGCTGTCTCCCCTGCTGCCTCTGTGGGAAGTACCTACCCTGCTGCCCCTCTCTGAATGTCTGTCCCTCCATGAGAGTCAGCTGATGCTGTCTCTCCTGCTGCCCCTGCTGTCTCTACTGCTACCTGGAGAAGTTGTCTCTTCTGCTACAAAGAAAAGTGGCGTTAAAATTCCACTGTTACTCCAGTTTATTTCTTGACAAAAGCCTATGAATAATCTGTTTGGCTATTGACTTGCCATCTAACTAACAATTTTTGATTATCGATGCATGAAAAAGGCATCGATCGCAAGTCTATTATGCATATATGCAAAGTCACAAACACAAATGCACTGACACATTGTTGCAATACAAATTGCATGTTAAACACTCACCAAAGACTCAACATAGATCATATTCAGGTAGCCATCTAAGCACACACTGATTCTCAGGGGCTGTTTACACGACAACGTTTTCAACTAAAAACGGAAAACTTTTTATGCGTTTTGGCTGTTCGTTTACACGACAACGGCATTTTGGGGCCTGAAAATGCAAACTTTTGAAAACGGGTTTCAAAGTGCAAGTTTTTGAAAATGATGCTGTTATCATCTCCGTGCAAACATACAAAAACGTGAATTTGTGAAAACAATGACGTCATGAGCACGCGTATTACGTGTTATATAAAGAATGATGGATTGATAGGCATCAATTTGAGATGTATAATTATCTATATGAATACTGGTGTTTCTGCAAATAACAATAATCAACAATGTATACATTTGGAGTGTTTTGTATGGAGTGTGAACATTGTACAGTAGGCAGAACCTGCAATTTGAAAATCTTGAAATTAATGTAAGGATTCAGATGGGAAAAATTTATTTGTATTTTAAATGTTATTTATTTATTTACTTAATTTTATTTGATGTACCTTTACCCTGCAATTCATTCACCCACCACTTATGTATATAGCCTATAGACAGAGATGTGATGCCATGTACAGTATTCAATGATATGCTTAGAATATGAAAACATGAGGCAGTGAAAATGCATGTTAGATCCAGTGTACACAAGACCTCCTCTCTCCATCAGAAGATATCCATATATCAGAGTTCTGTCTGACTTCCAAAACCAATCAACATCTACAGCTTATTATGTTAACTCACTCTCCTACCAGCCCAAGAGTCAGCAGGGGGAATATAGAAGAAGGCAGGAGACGAAGTGATGGTAAAAATGAGCAGAGTTTATTGAATAATCTTGAGAGTTCAGTCTATAGGCATACGCGTGCGTACTTCAAAACAACGCGTGAGACATTCAAAACTACAGTGTCGGACTACAGGACTGTGTTTGTGCTGCTCAAGATTTTGAGTTTATTGACGCTTCTCCAGCAAAGTAATTGTAGTAATAAAGCAACCTCATCATCCGTCCAGACAAAATTGCTCGATGCTTTCGCCATCTTCATTGTTTGTATTCACCGCTCTATGGAAGAATGCTTATGTGAGCAGGTGCGTAGTGACATCGCCAACTACTGGCCTGGCATGCATAATACAGCCTTTTTAGTCGTTTTCGCGGATCCTTGTGAACGGGGATTGTTTTGACAACGTTGTCGTCTGTACGTGAAACTTTTCAAAAACGCAAAGGAAAAACTTTTCTGTTTATAGTACATCGTTGTCGTGTAAACGTATCCTCAGACAAGAAATGGGATGCAAATACCTGATACAGTAATATCCTTGAACTCATCTCACACAAACACACACATAAACAAATGCGCTGTAAATGCAAACTTCTTATTTCTTATTTTGCCATATCAGCATCTCCGAAGTGAAGGCTAATCTCCAGGTGGCGTATAGTCAGCACACACACATAGACACACACAGAGAGAGAAAGAGGGAGAGAGAGAGAGAGACCTTCTCAATGCTAAAACTCTCTTCTTGGCCTCTTCTGCAGCTTGCGCTTGAGTGTCAACTCCACTTTGTCTGACAGAAGTAAGAAATAAAAGAAAAAAAGGAATTGCTTTTCCCTGCCACACTTTTCAAATGAAAAGAGTAGAACAGGGATTTTGTGGAGATACCAATAAAATAAGGTCGGTGGAGAGAGATACACGAAGACGTTAGTTTATAGATCCTCCTTCAATTGGTTTAGAGTGAAACCTCTGGCAGTGATTTGGTAGAACATGAAGTTTGAAAGGATAAATTGTATTAGCTCATATTGGTGTGTATAGCACCATCTCTGGTTCGCCGGTGGGAAAATACATGTGTGTCTGTGTGTGAGAGACACGGCAAGAAAGAAGATAACAGAATGAGACACTAAGGGAGTGTTAAAAATGACTCGGTAGAGGCAGAATCGTGTTTGTGGCGCCAGTGTGGCAACGTGAAGATGGAGGAGGGGCGCTACAGGGTGGGGAGGGAGTAAACGGGTTACCTCGGAGGTAATAGAGAGCTGAAGAATGAGGTTGATGACTCCTCTGACAGAATCCCATCAACCCCTGTACTGCTGATAGCACCGGGCCCTGAGGGCAGTTTACCTATCATACATACCTGAGAAAGATACTATTAGGTACCAGTTGACATTTCTGGGGGCCAATGTGGTTAGGTCTTTGATACAAGTTTGAGAGCACAAAAACAACTTCCTCATATATTTTGGGCTTTCTGCTACAATTTACATTTGAGAGACAGTTGTTGAGGTTGTTTTCTCTCACTGTGTGTCTCGTGTGTTTCTGTTTTGATGGCTCCCTGTAAGAGTGACAGAACACTGTGTGTTTAGTTGCAGAATGGAGCCTGTAGCTACCTGATAACCAAAGCAAACAGTTCTGGACCTGCTTAATAGAGAGTCAACACACAACACAAACAAATACAAACACAGATGCACACACTGGATTAAACCTGCCAGATAAAGTAGAAACAATCTGCAGTTGGCTACAGCTTAAGCTTGATGTTGGACCGATGCTAACACTCTCGCTCATCCAGACTGGAGTTTTGGTACAGGAGAATTTAAAACAAAGAAAGAAGGTCTGACCCAGAATGACAACAGAATACAGTAGTCTATAAGGGGACACTTAATTGTTGATGATCGAAACACTGAAAGAAACATGGCCTTGGTCTGGATATCAAAATATATTGCTTTGGTCTAGATCTGGGTCTTGGCTTAATGCGGTATCAAACAAGACTGAAGACCAGTCCAGTGATTATTACCTCATCCACAAGTTGGTTGACTTTTAATAACTCCAAAAACATTTGGCCTGGGTGTGGGGCTCAAGGGTCAAGTCTTGGCCTGAGGTTGCCTTACTTTATAAGGAAGTTCTGCTTAAAAACTGTGGCATATTACTATTGATATTTCTAATTTGCCTAATGACATTTTCAATAGATGGTGAGGCGGAGTAGATATTGTTTAAATAGTGGCAGGACACCAAGGAAAGTGGGACTGGACGGTGGCAAGCTATGTCTTGCTCTATCTCTCTCTCTCTCGCTCTCCCTCCCTCTCTCTCTCTCTTCTGTTTCATGGGTGTTACTATCCTAATTAATCCCCAGCCTTACAACTGTCAGTAAAGGACACTTTTATGTGCGACTCTCTTCCTATTTCTTTCTTTCTCTCTCTCTCTCTCTCTCTCTCTCTCTCTCTCTCTCTCTCTCTCTCTCTCTGCATCTACTCGCTCTAATTAGCCATAGTGATCCATCCTTCTACTCTCTTAATTAACATTCTGCTCCACTCCGGAGGTCCTGGCTGTGGGCTCTTCAGTACCTCAGTATTAAGCCTGTCCAACAGCACTGCTGCTCTGCTAAGAGTATTAAGGGTCCTGCTGGAGGTCTCATTTCTTTCTGCAGGGAATCAGCAGAATTTACATCAGGAGTACAGTGCAATTAAACCATCCATTGGGGTAACCATGCTGATTTAGATTAATAAGCAGGAAGTTATCAAGCAATGTGTGTGTGTGTGTGTGTGTGTGTGTGTGTGTGTGTGTGTGTGTGTGTGTGTGTGTGTGTGTGTTTGTGTGGGCGGGATTAAGTGGTTTACGAGGACTTTTTTTTAGGTTACAATCTGGTAATTACAAGGGTATTATGCTATGAATGTGGTTTATGAGGACATTTCTAGTGTCCCCATAATTCAAATCACTTAAAAAACATACTAAATTATGTTTTGTTTTGTTTTGTTTTTTTATGTAAAAATGCAGAAAGTTTTTTGTGAGGGCTAGGTTTAGGGTTAGGGTTAGGGGATTGAATCTATAGTTCATACAGCATAAAAATCATTATGTCTATGGAAAGTCCTCATAATGATAGCTGCACCAACATGTGTGTGTGTGTGTGTGTGTGTGTGTGTGTGTGTGTGTGTGTGTGTGTGTGGGGGTGGGGTGGGGGGGGTGTATCTCATTATAAAAACAAGAGACGTCAATAGGAAGTCCCCACCATGAAAGTAAAACAAACATGTGTGTACACATTTGGAAGCTTTATGTGAGCAAACAGTGTAAAAGCTGAGCTTTGGCCCATGCTAAGCTTTATATTACATTTCCAGCTCTGCCCTGAAAATCAATTGGATCATAAATGTAGTGACGCCATCTGTGTCTGTACGATGAGGAAACCAGTATATTAGTGACTGATTATTCTATAGACCCAGGGTGCCTGTCTCATCTGAAACTTTCTACAGTTAAGGCAAATTGTTAATTTAGACTGAAAGCATCTCAAACATAAAAAAAACTGCTTGTTACCTCTACAGTTAAATGACTTCTTAATCTAGTGTAATTTAGAAGAGATGAAACTCTGAGCCAGCAGACAGTGTGAGATAAAAAACATTCTCATTAAAGCAAAATCCTTGAAAACAAGGTCAGGACTGAGAAGGAAGACAGCAAATCTTGATTGTCTTCAGAGATGTTGAAGCAGCACCTTTAGAGTGGGTACAACTTGACTTGGCTCAGATATTAACAACACATAAAATAAGCTCTCATTGTGTCTGTCAGCCTGAAATGTTATACCATTTAGGGTGAAGTGGCCATATTTAAAATTTTTGAAGTGTTTTACTTTTTTCCTAAGTCTACTTTTAATGTTAATTGCAGTTTAATTGCTGATTTTCACTCTTTCTCCAACTGTTAGATTTAAACACATAACCCTAACTGTACTTTTAAGACTTTTATATGTAACATACTATATGTCACAAGTATGATTAGCTAACCTCAGTGCAAGTGTGCACATGTCTACATTTAGCATCTGGACAACATCAACATCATAGTACTGATTTGTTTAAAGTGAACAATCCTGTTCAGTGATGTTTGCCAATCCATTCTTAATAGTTTGATAGGTTAACTTGAGTCTGCTGAGGTCAGACATCAGTCACCAGTCACCCTGCTGTAGCTAAGATGACTTCTATGTGCTGGGCAGAAGAGTAAGCCCTCCTGCCAGTCTGCCTGTCACTCTGTACTCATCATAGACTAATTACAGACCTTACTGCTTCACCCTGCTCCTGTCACGACACATCTGTGCCTTCTGCTGCCACACAGTACCATTACTGAAATAACCTTAGCATATGCTGTGAAACATATAATCCAGTAATAGAAATATTGTTTGCTTACTGCAGTATTTTTTCATCAACACCAAACCAGAAATGTGTTCCTTTTATTACTACTCATTTTACCCTGATATAATTTAGCACTATCATTAGTATTAATAAAATCCCATTATTACAATGATCCACTTTTAAAGGGGTCATGACATACTCTTTTTTTATATATATATAATTGTATTATCTTCCCTGAGGTCCACTTATAATGTTAGTCAGGTTTTTTTTTATTTTTTATAATTTAGTAATATATAATAATTTCCCACTGTGTCTCTGGCCCTCTGTCTGAAACGCTCGGTTTTCAGTACAGCCCTTCCAATACAGCCATATTTGAAATGCAATCTGAAGAAAATGAACAATTTCACAAGACCACAACATTTATAAAACAAATTTTCAGGATTAACATACAACCAACATCCAACACATTTCATCTGAATATATTAAACTGTTCACTCAAGCAGAACCACAAACTATCAAACAGTCATGACATATGAAATTGTTTACTTACGGGTTTGCGGTCCAATAGTGTTTTAACTGCTCAATCTTTCAATTGCAGTTCCTTTGCAAAGCTTGAATCATATTGTGACTGGTTCACAAGCAATCCATGCTGATATGAGCCAAAAAAACATACAATCCATGCTGACATGTTCTGAATACGCAAACATAATACAATCCATGGCGATGTTGGGTGCTTCAACTGGCTTCAAAAGGCAAAAGCAGAGACATTCTCACATCTTCCATGTTTGTTTACATACAGAACGGCATGTGTTTCTCCCAGTCAGTGGCAGAAGCAGAAAGAGATGCATTTTTAAAAGTCGGGCTTGTACCGCTCAGCAAACATGGCTCACGTTACCGGAAACCTTCAAAGACGTCCATCTAGTGCATTTTACAAAAGACCAACAATAAAAAATAGCTCGGATAGTGGCAAAAACTGTACAGGATACTTCCAAAACAGCAAGAAACATCTCAGCTGAATACAGCAGAATGGTTGTCTCCTTTTTAGAGTTATAACTTGACATTGCGTCTTTTAAAAGTGGCATGAGATGCATGATAAAGGTCAAAGCCATTTGTCTAATACATGTTTATGTAGAAAAAATTTAAATCCAGATAGGCACATGAAGGTGTCCAGTGTAAGTCCCCTTAAAAGTGTAGATGAATCTCCCATGACAGGCCTTCTCTCCTCTTCACCCATGACTGACTGTGAGCACCAGTGGGCGGGGCCAGTGGTGCAATGGCGAAAAATAGGCGTTGATGTCGTGCTGAAAAGGCAGTCATATGCAGATGTATTTGGTCCTTGTGACGTCACACATTCCAAATGAGCCATTTCTGGAGCTTTGTTTAAATAAACGCTCTATTGAGGTGTAAGATTTAAGATTTTAAGATTTGATTCCTCATGTCATGTCTCCATTAAATGAAAAACAATCAATACTGTGGGTAAAAAAAAACAAAAAAACAAACTCACTAATAAGCTGCCTCAAAAAAGTAGTTCGGGAAATCTAATTCTACTTTATAAATGCATTTAGTTTGATATTGGTTTGATTGACTCAGACTTTCGATGGGACTAAAATAGGACAGTGTTATTGTTTTGGCGAAGTGTGAAATGACTAAAGCTGTTGCAGAAATCTACCTCTGTAGGCTTTCTACTGTATACATATATGCACAAATGTTACACTACAAGTGTCATCCACACAAACTGACAAAACTTATATTATTTTGTTGTCTTTCCTAAAAAAGTAACTTAAATTGTTTAGCCATAAATGTTAAATGTTTTTAATTATTTTCTTTTTTGAGAGCTTAAGTGATTCATTTTAGTATTAAATTAGTAAGTAATAATGTATAGTATGTTTCAGTGAGAAATCGAAATCTTTCCAAGTACCCCCTGGAACATGCATAAGTACTCCTGGTTGGCATTCACTAGCTTACTGGAACAAATCTTCAAGTTCTACATCTTGAGTATTATCCATTTTTCTTCCATTATACTCAAGGAAACATTCTGCAAATGCACACTGCCATGATAAACAGCAAGATTCATATAAAAATATGCATAAAACCATTTACTTGCAGTGACACAGTGTAAAATCTACAGCTGAAGTGTGATGCTGTGGCATGTTGATCAATCCTCTGTGCTGAATTAAATTTACAGAACATAAATTCTATTTAAGAGACCTCACATGCAGCCAGATTGCAATTGCCATTTATCAGATCCCCACCAGCCAATGGAATTATGTAGCTCATGAAACTTCCAAGAAATTCACGGTCAATGTCTCCACTCCTCTAGAATTCTGGGAACACTACCCCCCCCCCCCCCCCAACACACACACACACACACACACACACTATCCCCACATCTTCACCCTGCATCATATTTCTGTCACAGCACCCTTCTACATCTATAGCCTTGCTGCGTCACATGTCATTGATTTAGTGTGACCATTTAAAGTGCATGGCAGTTAGCGTTAGGTCAGTGTTCGTTGCAGCAAGGAGCAAGGTGTAAATACATCACATCACGGGCCCCACAGACTTTGCTCCTGCCTGATAGTCTTAGAGGTAAAGCAATCCATTATTTTGAGCTGCCAATAATTTGCATGAGGGAGATGGTTGGGGGGATGATTTCCTCTAGGGCAAGGCTGCACAGACACCACACAATTCAGGCAAAGCACATGATCTTGATTTAAGATGACCAGTCAATGTGAATCCAAGGCGCAGAAGGAGCAGTCTGAATCATTACTTGGCAGGATGGTTAAGGATTTGCTGCAGTTTCTCCCCCTCTCCTCTGTTTCTCCACCTTTCTTGCCTGCTGCCCATTATTTTGTTTCTCTCCATCACTTTTTTTTAATAATGACTCTCTCCTGCTTTAAATTATCTTTTAGATGCTTTGTCTTACTCTGGCATTTCTCTTGCTAATTTGTTCATGCATTCATTGCAATTGATCTATTTAAATTTCATCAACGTATTTGTTAGGAAGACAGAATTATGGGATCCAAAACAAGTCCAATGTCATCATTGTTAAAATACAGAGACAGGCCACTACACTGCAGCAAAATGGGCCACTGGTAAAATTACTGTTGGAAAAATACAGACAGTTCTGACTCTAAATTCTGATTGGTAGAGCTGCGTTTGAAGCTGTTGTAAAATGCTGATGAACGCACACCTTTGACTATACATTCTGTATAATTATGTCAAGTTGCTATGTTACCTGGCAACATTAAAGAGCCTCCAGTTAAAAAAATACTGTATTACAGATACATATTATACAGATTACTAAGTAGAAGATTTTATTTTTTTCAGATTATTATTATTATAATTATTATTATTGTTGTTGTTGTTGTTGTTTTTACTGTTATTATTATTATTATTATTATTATTATTATTATTACACTTTACAATCAGGTTGTATTATTTGACATAAAAAGGCTTAATAAATCATTTATAATGCCAAACTAGTCCATAACTAGTCACTTACAAGTGTAATTATAAGTCATGAATTACTGTCTAATTTCTGATCCCTAAATTAAAGTGTAACCTAAATGATTTATTGAACATTGGTTCAATGTTCAATAATGGTTCAATGGAACATTGATACTTCATGTGCCACTGCCTGAACCCTGGACTCAAGATGGACTTCATCAAAATTGCCTGCCATAAGCTTCCAGCTGGACTTTGATGCCCCTAAGGTTGGGTACCGAGAACCGGTTCTTGTTCAGAACCGGATCCATAATTTAAAAAATACCAGAATCGTATGATCTTCGTGACTTTTGGTTCCGTTAACGGTTCTCCAGCATGCAATTTTCCGGCTGGAACACCGTCCTCAAATACTGTTGACAGTGTTTCCAGCAGTGCATCTCTGCAGCAGCGCTGCTCCCTACTGACTCTACAGCATAAAAACACACAGTTTTACCAGTGTATTTAATTCCTAATCGAACAAGTCTCGAGCCGGCTCTTTTTACAGCGCGAAACATAAGCGCTCCCGGTACAGTTCGATTCCTGAAATAATTATTCAAAGGAGTCGGTTCTTTTGAATCAACAGCGCAAAACATATGGTGCTTCCGGTATAGTCCGATCCCGAAAGAACCATTCTAATGAACCGGTTCTTTTGAACCTACAGTGCAAAACATACAGCGCTTCCAGTATACAAGTAATCTTATACTGATGTGCATGTTATAAATGTCCATCTCGAAATTAAATAAGAACTGTTGAAGTCTCACAGTCTAAACTGTCTCTGGAACTGTTACTGTTTATATAATGATGACCTGTATCTCTTTTAAATCAAGCAGTGCAGTTACTGACTGGTTGTTCATATGACAATGTATAATTAAAGATACACAAGTTTTGTTGCAATAAGTGGAATTTTATAAAATTATAAATGAATTAATGAAATATGCATCACATTTTGTGTTGGTTTAGATTTCTTTATTTAAAATAGAGTAAGGATCTATTACTGGATTGTATTTATGTCTCTAAAAAGTCTGCAAACACACCTTTTACAAGAACTGTATTACATTTATTTCTGATTTGTTATATCTGCTCTATAGAAATCTGAAATTATCTCATTAATTGGGAACAGACAGCAGAGGGTAGTAAATCGTTTAAAGAATCGTTACTGGAACCGTTAAGGAACCGAAATCGTTAAGAGGAACCGGAATCGGATCCGGAATCTTAAAATTCTTTACGATTCCCAACCCTAGATGCCCCTGCACTGACTGTTCCCTGTATCGTCTTGGTCAAAAGATGGACTACATAGACAATGGATTAATGCCAACTAAAGCCTTATCGGCCAAATAACAAAGGCACTGCATACGTGCACTTCCACAGTTAATACAGGATGGACTTCAAAGACTTTGTCACTAATCTTACAGTTCATACAACATATTTTTTTAAAACATTGGCCCCTAACATTTACTTAGTTTACTCATTTAAACCGTGACTTGTTCTACACATAAATAAGTAATATTGGCATTATATTTATGCTGTTTAGCCAGAAGGATACTGACCCCCAAAGTGAGTCTTGATTATTCCAGGGTTGTTTTTCTCCATTAACCAACATCTTATGGAGTTTTTTTGTTCCTTGCCATAGTCGCCTTCAGCTTGCTCACTTGGGGGTATAAAAACAAATATTATTTACTTATTAAAGCACAATCTACAATCACATTTTTATCATATAGCACAATGATGAATAAGATATTACAGCTTTATTTTCTGTTATTGCATAATTTCCTGAACAGCTGCTTTGAAACAATCTCTGTGGTGAAAAGCGCTATAAAAATGACTTGACTTGGCGCCTAGTACAATCTTGCTGTTGCCACTGTTTCATAAAACCAATAAGCCACTCAAATTTATTCAATTGGCCTGCAGTGCTCTATAATACAGCAAACAGACAATATGAAAAAATCATGTATTTGCTCCATAGGCTAAACATGATAAAAATGGCGCCATCTGGTGGAAAATATAAAAAAATATATATTTTGAAGCCAGGGCTCTGGAATGAAAGCATAATATCATAGAATTCATGATTTTATGCTTTAATGGGACTGTGATCAAATATGGCAGTTTTAATGAGTGTCAGTGGGGACATTTTTGCCCTGAAAGTCCTGAGTGTAACTATTTTGTGTACACAGTGTATTATAGATGTATTATAGGAACTGAGGTTGAAATATCAAACTTCAGGTTCTTGCCATTTTGCAACTAATCTTACAAACAAAGCACTGGAACATTGGTGCTCAGCTTTGCAGTTAGTTTTTTGAGTTTGAAGAGGAAACTTCTTGCCACCAGTGAGTGCTTGATGCTAATGAGAGCTGTTTCAATGAGTGTGCCTTCAGGCCTTAGGAAGCTGAGCTGTCAAAATACTTGTTTTGAAAGCCAAGCAAACATGATTCAGTCTCTCTTCTCTCCAAATCATGCATGTCATATACTGTATACAGTCCTCTCTCAATCCCGGTTCTGGCTTCCGAGACTTCCACGCCTGAGTCCGCTCCACGCCTTGTCACAGCCATGCCTCCGTCTGCTCCGTTCCCTGTCACAGCCAAGTCTGAGTTTGTTCCATGCCAATGCACAGCCACGTCTGAGTCTGCTCCATGCCATGTCACAGCCATGTCTAAGTCTGCTCCACGCCATGTCACAGCCACGTCTGAGTCTGCTCCACGCCATGTCACAGCCACATATGAGTCTGCTCCACACCATGTCACATCCACGTCGGCTCCATGCCATGTCACAGTCCAGCCTTCCACGCCCTTCACGGCCCCTGTCTCCAAGTCGAATTGTCTGCCACTGATATCAGTGCGTAGGGCCACGAAGACCCTTCCTCACAAATTGTCAGTGCCCACGCCTGCCATGGCCACCAAACCGACGCCCATGCCTGCCACGGCCACCGAACCGACGCCCACGCCTGCCACGGCCACCGAGCCGACGGCCACGCCTGCCACGGCCACGAGCCAATGGCCACGCCTGCCACGGCCACGAGCCAATGGCCATGCCTGCCACGGCCACGAGCCGATGCCCATGCCTGCCACAGCCAACGAGTCAACGGCCATGCCTGCCACGGCCAATGAGCTGGAAGCTTTGTCCGTCCCAGAGCCAGCGTTGCCAGCCTCGTCCGTCCCAGAGCCAGCTTTGCCAGCCTCGTTCGTCCCAGAGCCCACGTTGCTGACGTTGGCCTCCCGTAGGAGGAGGAGGAGAAAGGCTTTCATTTCCAAGTCTCTGCCCATGTACACGACCACAGAGGTCGTCTCCGAGTCTCTGCCCATGTACACGACCACAGAGGTCGTCTTCGAGTCTCTGCCCATGTACACAACCACGGAGGTCGTTTCCAAGTCTCTGCCCAGGTACACGACCACAGAGGTCGTCTCCGAGTCTCTGCCCATGTATACAACCACGGAGGTTGTTTCCAAGTCTCAGCCCATGTTCACGACCACAAATGTAATCTCTGATTCACTGTCCATGTTCACGACCACAGAGGTCGTCTCCGAGTCACTGTCCATGTTCACGAGTCTCTGTCCATGTTCACGACCACAGAGGTCATCTCCGAGTCTCTGACTATGTCCACGACCACAGAGGTCATACCTGAGTCTCTGTCTACACCCACGACCACAGAGGTCGTTCCCGAGTCTCTGCCTACACTCTGCCTAGGGTCCCTCCAGTTTTTTTTTTTTTTTTTTCGTTTCTAACGATATAGTCCTACTGTATATGGGTGTTTTTGGCTATTTCATTTTTTGTGTTTTTTTATTTCTTGTAAAGAACATGGTGGTCTTTCAAAAGGAACATTAGCCTGTTAACTTCAGAACACAAAAAAGTGTTACTGTGTGAGAGCAGAGGCAGCCATTCATCCGAAGGATGATCTGTGAACTGAAAGTGACTCTGAAGGGCATTTGGAAATATTTCACAGTGCAAGCGGTGGGGAGGAAAGGCTTAATGCCCATCATTAATGCTGGAGATACATTATATTCTCCCTCCCTTTTGTTGAAGCTGTTCTCACTCAGTCTGTTAGAAAAAGGGATGGCGATATGAATAATAAAAACAAAGTGACTGGATTGTCGTGTCCCCCCTTTTTGAATCTGATATTGCTCTGCAATCATTTTAATCCTTCTTTATGCATTTTGTAAAAGCACTACCTACTTCTCTCAGCATGAAATCACAGATTCCCCGCACCTAGTCATTTCTTGTCTTCATGGTTATAGGTCTCCGACTGCAAATGCTGAATGCAAAACAAGCTAATCTTCCAGCAATCCCTCACTCTTTGCCATCCCACCCAGCAGAGCACTGCATTTAGCTTGATATTCCATCGCGGCTTATCCAATGTCAATACTTGCATCAGGGCAATAACCAGATGACATGGAGAAAAGCTGCGGGGAGAGCATAAAAGAGTGAACAAGAGTGTGTGTGTGAATAAAAAGCTGCTCTCTCTCAAGTAGTAATGCCTTTAAGTAATTTATGCTCTCGTTCGGCGGTGGTGGAGAGGTTGATGGGATTACTTGGGAGACTGCAGTGGATTAACACCGAAGAAATTCTAAAGGGAAGCAGACACTTGCATTCACCTCCTCAAATAAAGAAAAAAAAAAACTTCCCAGGAGCACTCATTACCATGGAGATGCTTGTAATTTAAAGTCTCTCTGTCAAACTGTTGTGGATTTGTCTTCATTAGACTAGTATTCTTTGGTTAAGTCAATGTAAGAGGTTGTGAAGTGCTTGGAAATGGACGCATTGACTAAAAAAAAGAAAATTAAATGAGTAAATAAGTCTCTTGGATGATGCAACAATGCCTAATAAATACCTCACACAAGGACACAAAAAGATTCTGCAGCCAACTAGTCAGCAGGGATCAACATAGATTGTGTTCTTGTGCACTAAATTATCGAGTTTCTAACTGTATGTCTTATACTGGCTGATGGATAAGAAGCAACATCCATACAGAAACAATATTCTATATAAGACCCCATAAAAGCATTTTTTCCCCCCGTGCTGATGTCGTTTTGGCAGGACATTTCGAAGGGCTTGTGCTTTTTTCAAACAGTCAATAGGTTTTAGTCTATGTCAAAGCCATGAATCATAATTTGCTACTTGCTGTAGACCTTATTCACAGTAACACCATCTAGCCAACAAGGCTATGAGGGATAGATTTAGTCTCTTCAATGGCATCTGCTATATAAAGCTGTATGAAGTTCTTTGATCACATCTAATTTTCCGTAACTCATGTTTTCTGGAGTTTTATGTCTATTGTACATTTTTGGAAAGATGTTCTTTTTTTTTCAATGTTTTGTCAGCGGAACAATCCAAAACACTTTAAAATAACAGTACATCCCATTGAAGACTGCATGTCACTCCCTTAAAAAATTAAATATGGCGCTACTGTGAATAAGGTAATAGATTGCAAGGGAAAGTTTCTTTCTAGAAAGCATTTTATTGGACAAAATTGTGTATACATCTGAGTGCAAGAAGAGTCATCAATATTTTTGGTCCATTGTCCCAAAAAAAAAAAAAGACTATACCTTTTGCATGTGTATATTTCTGCTAAAAGTTACTCTTGTCAACATGTTGGAATGCACTAGCAAATACCACAAAAGTCCAATTTTGATTACTTATTTTGAATATTGCTGAAGCTGCATGGTTGAGACCCAGCATTCTAGAGTAGTTAACTACATGTAGTGACACTGCTAACCTAATAGAGTTCAACAGTCTGGTTCTGGAAGTAAAAATCCCATTAATTTATCCCATAGACTAATTGATTTTCAAAGATAACTTATAAACCTTTAGAGGCAGAGCTAAGAGGTTGTTCATTGATGGTATACTGTTGAAGCCATCTGTCCATCCAGCCTGGTCTCGTGAAATTTACGTGAACATAACATTTTTGCAATTCAAAATTTACGTGCTGTATAACACATCTGGCTGCAGGTTTTCAGTGAAATGTCCAGTTGGGGGTGCCAAAAGCAAGTAAAATGGTGTTGTAAGGTGAATTTGATTTTTTTTTTTTACATACTTCCCTAACCTAAAACTTTTACCTGAACCTAACCAATAGTTGTTTATATATATATATATATATATATATATATATATATATATATATATATATATATATATATATAAATGAGAAGTTTAAAAAAGACATCCTTACCTTATCAATGCCTAAATCTAATCATTAGTGTTTTAGAACAGAGAAGCTAAATTAAAAAGCAAATTTTCTGAAGCAACCATATCATTTCGTGCTGCTTCTATGACTCTGTAATGTCATGTATCCAGGGGCGCATTAATGCACAGGCTTATACGGGCTTAAGCCCAGGGGCCTTGCATTCAATTTGGCCAAATTGTGGTATGTTATGCCCAATTTTCATGATCCAATCAAGACAAGACCCCTCCATTTTTCAGTTGAATATCCTGTTTTACTCTGATCTACATCACATTACGGAAGTAAAATGGGTTTTAAATGGCAATTCACACTGACTTAAAAAAAGCATTGCCCTTTTAAAGTTTACAACAACAACAACAACAACAACAACAACAAAAGTAGATTATAGGGTGTGTTCTATTCAGAAGTGATCATCCCTATGCCTTATTGCCTTCAAAGACTTTATCATCCACT
The DNA here is from genome assembly GCF_019703515.2 of Myxocyprinus asiaticus. Taxonomy (NCBI): domain Eukaryota; kingdom Metazoa; phylum Chordata; class Actinopteri; order Cypriniformes; family Catostomidae; genus Myxocyprinus; species Myxocyprinus asiaticus. Next base: position 30,940,509 of record NC_059368.1, read on the forward strand.
GTGAGAGCTTTGAAGGGCAAAGTGTGGGGCTCAGAAATAACAGTCATTTGGAACTTACTTTTAAATATTTATTGGAAATTCTGTTTGAAAAACAGAAAACTTTACAGCATGACTTTCATGTTCTCCATTCGAAGTGGCCTTAAGAAGCTGATTTATCCCATTTGGAATGCAGGAATAGTGTATCAAAATGTATATTGACTGCAGCTTGACAAATTATGTGTTTCAGAGAGATAGTTTCAGAAAAGCTTCTATAATACGGAAAATAACGGAGACCTTTCAGGGGAAATGACAGAATTGATTTTGATTGAATATGTTGATGGATCTGCATAAAACAGCAAAAACTGTCTTAAAAGTAATTAACACCATTGTTGTCAGTCTGTATAAATGTAAATGTAAACTGTCAATGCTCCCACCTACTTTCACACTCTATTCTCAGTTTGAGTGCCTCCATGTGGCAGGTGTTTCAGTTAAACAAACACATACACGTTCCACACATGTCATATCCTGTCATTCACAGACATGCAAATGCTCCACCAACCCGAGCCGCTAGCTTGTTTTTTTTACACTGATTTCATTTGTCACGGTCCAATTCACTATTGACACAAAACATACAGCTCTCATTAGATCCTTTATGAACATTTTCAGTGCTAAAGTGGGAAGTCAAAAACACACGACAGATGGTTCAATCATTCTAATGGGAGAAGATCATATAACATTGCACTGCTTGGAGGTTGAATATAATTATAATAAGAGAATAGAAGTGCATAAAACACTTTTAGAGTTCATTTTTGTTTTTATATTGCTTTAGCTTTGTTGAGATAATTCTGGCTAGGGGCATAAAGGTATGACATTTTCACGGTATGATAACCATCATAAAAATTAGCATGGTATTACGGTATCACGGTATTGAGGTGCATTGATGATATTATTAGCAGTTTAATATCTGTTTATGAAATTTGTCTGATATATTTATGTATATTTATTATAACCAATTCTTGAACTTTATTTTGGATTTCTTCAATGTTAATCCTTTAACTTTTGATCTTGAACATCAGGACACTCTCTTAATCTTACAAGGTAAAAAAAATAAATAAAAAAAAATCTCAAATAGGTAAAACAATAATAACAAAAAAACTGTACAGTAGTCAGATGATAATAACGAGAGCAAAAAAAAAAAAAAAATATATATATATATATATATATATATATATATATATATATATATATATATATATATATATATATATATACACACACACACACTCACACACTACACACACACACACTACCGGTCAAAAGTTTTGAAACACTTATTCTTTATTATAATTATTTTCACATTTGAGAATAATAGTAAAGTCATCAAAACTATGGAATTACATAAATGGAACTATGGGAATTATGTTGTGACTAAACAAAATCCAAAATAAATCAAAACTGTGTTATATTTTAGCATCTTCAAAGTAGTCACCATGTACCTAGAATTTGCAGACATGAACTCTTGACATTTTCTCAACCAAATTCTTGAGGTATCACCCTGAGATGCTTTTTAAACAGTATTGAAGGAGTTCCCATCTATGTTGGGCACTTATTGGCTGCTTTTCTTTATTATTTGGTCCAAGTCATCAATTTCAAAAACTTTTTGTATTTTGTTTAATTAAATTTTAGTTTTATAATGAAATAAATTAATATGTTGGCACAATTATATTTTTGTCTACAAGACTAATTTCAAACATTTAAGCATACACCTTCAGATCAAAAGATTTTTAAGATCATGAGAAACATTTCAGTCAAGTGTTTCAAAAATTTTGACCGGTAGTGTATATATTAAAGCAATATCACACGAGCAAGACTGCGATATGGCCCTGCATCAGCACTGCTGTGATTCGGACGCAGGGACGAGGCTGCAGGCCGAGTACCCTAGGTAATCACAGCAGTGCTGATGTAGGGCCATATCGCACTCTTGCTCGTGTGATATTGCTTATATACAACAGTTCAATGAACAAGTACATTTATAAAAAAATAGGAACAACTGAGTACAGTCATAAAAAGGAACTACTTTCTTACGTGACGGATCAGAATCTGACGTTGCTGGTTCAAAACAAATGATGCGTCCAAGCCTTTGTTAGTAATTCAAAAATGTCACTTCAGAAATAGTATCACAGCTTGTGCTGTTTCTACCAAGTTATTGGACACAAGGATGGATGTGTGTGTGTGTGTGTGTGTGTGAGAGAAAGAGAGAGAGAGAGAGAGAAAGAGATAAAGAGATGGAGCGTGCCATCACCTGTTGCCACTCCCAAGCAGAGATGCTGTCAGCTTTATGAAGATCAGCTTTCTCAGAGTCATTCACTACAGAAACCGCAATCTTCTCCTCCATTTTAAACAGTATTTCCTCTCCAATGTGGAAAGTCCGGTAAGAGGTAAGCACCTTGAGTTGTGTAATTAATCAGTCTGTTGTGTCTCTCAGCTGTGATGAGCCGTAATGCTGAAGTTGTTAGTTTAAAGCCGTTTAAAGCTATTTCCTAGCTTTAGTAGTGTAGTAGTAATACAAACGATCACGTAGTGCTGTTGTATGTAAACACTGACTGTTGCTGATTTACTTCACGTCACCTAACTGGCTCATATTACACACAAAAATGATCTTTTGCCACCTCCTGCTGGCTAACATATGAAGTGTCAACAAATTACATGTAAAGAGACACATATACAGTAGCTCTTAACACATCTGCACTGCCCTTACACTTTAGTTTAGAATGGAACGAGCACAAGCGGGGTGATACACACAATGAAGCGTCCGAGTGATGATGGTGTGCGACCATCAGTACTCATGGAACATCTCTCATCCAATCAGATTCGAAGACCGGAACTAACTGTTATATATATATATATATATATATTGTTATTGTTATTGTTATTTTATGATTTATGAAATTGAATTGTAATAATTTTTCATGATTATTGCCCAGGTTAACAATTCAGATATGCATTTGTATGCATTCAGCAATTTGTTGCATTTGTGATTTAGTTTAATTCTAAACAAAACCTACTGAAAATATATTATTCATTTGCAAATATATTATTTATTGCCATTTTGTCCAATACTGTCAATTTGCTGCCACAGTTTCACTGTCAATTTCCTGCATGCATATTGTCAATGTCAATTTCCTGCACACCAAAAGCACTTTGTAAATCCTATTTATTATTAGTAGTATCAGACACATTGTTGGCCAACTGTTGCACTGCACTTAAGCAAATGAACAAACAGTTGGCACATCGTAATGTTGAACGAGTGCTTAAAACCGTTTGCTGCATTTGTGAATGTGACAGAAAGCATAAACATAACTTTAGCCTACCTAGTTATTACAAATCATGTAAAACTACATTGAATCTGGTGTTTTTATGAAACAGGGGCTACAATTTATTATCCTATATTTCCACTTACATCATCTCCGCAAATTCCGTGGAATGGCGCTCATGGAGAAGGTGCTTAAAGTGTTTCCCACCTGAGCTGATACTTTTTTGCGACAAACTTTACAGACTGGGTAATCAACAACATGGTGCCTCGTGGGTCTTTAACATATCCAAAGTAATCCCAGAAAGCAGAATTTAACTGCTTTGGTGGCGGAAATAAAGGTTCAAGCTTGGACATGTCTGTATGATGCGCTCGTGCTGCACTTCTAATGTGCTCGTGATGTTCTGCACTCGTGACAACTGCATGTCACCTTTAAAATTGAGTGACAGTCGAAGAAGATGGCGCAATTTAAAGATTTATTTTATCTCGCCAAGTTTATGTGATGCTGTAAATGTCACCGATTCTGTCTTAATTAAACTGATTTTGATTTTAGAAAAGTTCTGAATTCATGCAATACCATCAATGAGAAGCTTTCAACGATATGATAACTGTCCATTTTAAAACTGAGTATATTGTGAAACCTTGAAAACGTTACATCCCTAATTTTGGATATCTTTCTCTCCCAGTGCTCTCCCAAGTGAGGAATGGAAACTTGGAGACAATCACATACAGTATATGAGTAAATCAGGTGATCAATATGGTGATAAATGTCCTTCCTAAGTAAATCCACTCCGTCTTTTTTGTAAGGAAGCACCTTGTTAATTTATTCACTGATACACTGCATAACATACTTCTGGACATATACCACAAACATGTAGGTAGTAATATGCTATACACAGCATGTTCAGCTCATTGTTATTCTCACTTTCAGAAATGAAAAGGTCTGTAATAAGAATAGTTATGATTTCCTGATTTCTCACCAAGACTTCTTGGCATCCACTGCTGCGTAGAGTAGCACCTATCCATCCAAAGCTAAAACGGCTGCTTAAGCCCATCTCTGACTGCTACTCGTGTTTGTTGATGCCTCCATTCCAAATCAGAAAAACACCTCTTGCCCTCAGCCTTTGTATTCAATGTTAGGTCAAAGCATATAGGGCTGTGTAAACCTTAGAAGATGGAGAAATCAAGCACTGCCTTCAGCAGAGAGCAGATATTTGTTCTCTGTCACTAGACATCAAAGTGCAGGCTGACTCCCATAGATGGCAGAAAGGAAGGAGGGATTAGATCAGAGAAGGGCCTATAGTTTGTTTGAGGAATATTATGGGAGCATGGACCAGTGACTCGGGAAATGGACATAATCAAAGGGTGTTAGGTTAAAATCACCAGGTGTGGCTGACTGCTCTTCTCCATTTATTTTCAGGGTGCCACCTGCTCATCCACTGGTCACTGAAGACTGCTCACAGACAAATGGAAAGAATGATCTGAATAAATGACTGACTGGACTAAAGATAACAGCTGCAAAACCTATTATAGGTGATCTCATTATACAAATCTATAAAGACACTACACTGTCATAACTGCTCTCAATAGAGCAGTGGTTCTCAACTTGTTTTGCATCAGGACCCAGATCTTACTTTGGACAGTGGCAACACAACCAACATGATCAAACAGGAAATCTGTGTGTTATTTCTGAATGTGTTGGCACGTGCCCCAAAAATAGTCTGTGCTGTGCCTTTAACTCACATCCTAGATACAACATTTGCAAAGAAGGAAAAGAACCCTGCTTTGGTCTCAGTAGTGCTATGGGTATGGTTAGGTTTAGGGTTAGTTTTAGGAACATATCACTGTAATTACTACTCAAATCGGACGTGCTGTGTCTTTCACGTCACATCCAACACAGTCTCACAATTGATAATCTTGCTCAAGTAAACAAAAATGCCCTTAAAAGAAAACTATTCAAGTAAGATTTATTTAACCTTCATTTTTTAGTTTTTCCAAGATGAGGGGATGTCACACAACAAGTCCGTGTTGGCATCTACCTAATCTGGCTAGCTTCTAGTAGATTATTTTATGCCAAAATACAGAAGAGTTTGATTTGACACATGGCTGTTGATGTCAACAGCAAAAGATATTTGAAATGATGCATGAATGCATGTTTAGTTGTATTTTATTATTTGCATTTAACACTGTTATTTTCCCCTACTGTCAGCAACCCTACCAGAACTGACCAGCAACCCATTTTTTCGTATGTAACCCACCAGTTGAGAACCACTGTAGCTACTATCTGAACCAGTATAAGCAATGTTAAATAAACTTTCTTTTGCAGAAGTGGTTGTCGTTACTGTAGAGTAACCACAGCTTTGCAAAGAAAAAATCAGTGATACACAATCAAATGTAATATTGCCGTAGCCATACGTCCACATTTTCTTTGTTTGATTCTGAGTCATTTTTACTGTTACTGTTAAAAGTGTGGCTCAGGAGCTATCAAAGCGGCAAGGATACAATGACATCTAGTTTTTAGAAATTCCCATGACCCAACAGGTCACATCCCTCTTGAACAAGTGAAAAATTATCAAAGTACCACGTATTTACTGGTCAGACCAGTCCCTGCTTCCCTGCCAACAAAAAGCAGACAAGCATGACCATTGCAAAGCACAATGGCTTTCAGTAGAGTAAGAACATAATAAGCAAAGTGGAAGATTTGAGCGATAGATCGGTACAATGCACACCAAGATAGAGGCAGACTGAGAGCACTGAAAAATATTCTGGGCCAGCAAGATTTGAGCATTACAAGTGAGATACTCCGAATAAATCAAGACCTCACGAGACTATATTTCAACCTCAAAGAAACTCACTCTCAATTTGCATGGCCTGATAAGCAAACTTTGCATGGTTGGAATGGGTTGTGTGGCGCTCTGAATTGATAAGAGGTTTGGTTTGGCAGAGATGTCTCAAAAGGTACACAAATTAACTACCTATTTTGATATTTTGTTGAAGTCAAAATTGGAGTTTTGTCAATTTAGTTCATGTCGAATATCTTTGAAGCCATCTTTTTGTACTCTGTACATTTTAGAGTTGACAACATTTGTTAAAAAAAAACATCAATTAAAAATGTCTTTCTATACTGGGAAAACTGACCACATATGTTGCTGATTCATCTTGCAGTATACAGTGTTCTGTCCAATAAAATACTCTCTAGAATTAAAATTTCCCTAATACTACTTTTAAACGGTGTTAAGTGTAATGTGATTACAAAGTAATTAGTTATTGTAATCAAATTACATTTAAATACAAAAGTAGTGTGATGGATTACACTTTAATTTTTGTAATCAGATTATAGTTACTGACATTCCATGTTAATTAATTACTTTTAAGAACATTTCTTACATTACATATATTTCTAAAATAATATTATGTGGAATCCATTTGAAACATTAATTATGTCATGGCTGTTTGTGTTTCTGTGACAGCTGAAGGGCATACTGCCCCTAACTAGTCATTAAAAGAGAGATATGTGTGGTGCTGTTTTTATGACTTGCGTGCGACAATGAACAAGAAGGAAATATAGACATTATTTTGAATTAATGGAGAGGAAAAACAAGTAACTTCGAAAGTAACTTAGTAATTAATAATGTGATTACTTTTTCAATTTATGAATCAGCCAAGTCAGTAATCTGATTTACATTTTATAGAAATACATGTTTTGAGTAGCTTAGCTAACACTGTTTTTAACTGACAAGTAGCAAATAACATGTTTATGTATTTCCAATGGTTTCCAGTAGGACATACGTCAACATAGGAAAGAAAACTGCACTCATTAATGACTTCATGGGATCTAAAATGCATAAATTGGTAGCCAAAATCTTGATTTAACACTTAAAAGAGAAATCACTAATCCATGCAGGCCTTGGGCCATTTCAGTTTCACTAGTTCTAAGGCTAAGGGATTTTATTCGACTAAACTTTTAACTTGTCCTTGAGGCAGACTGCTCTAGACACAAAGACTGGCAGACAGTGGCACACATATCAAAAGAGGCCTTCTTTAGGTACAGAATCCTGGATCTTCTGCCCTATTTGACAGCCTGATGTGGGATTAAAGAGGGGTTTGTATGGAGCCAAGGCAAATTAGAGCTCAGTCTCACCTCTTGAGTTCAGACTCATGCTCTTTCTGTTCTAGCATTCCCCTCTCTCTTCCTGTCTCTCTTTTCACCTAAGACTCCCATTAGCACCTAGTGTGCTGAACAGAGGTACATTAACGCACCTGTCATTAGACAAATACACATGCTTTTTGTCACTACAAAGGGTCCACACTGGAGGATGGCAGGATGAAAAGGAAAGGCAGAGAGGAGGAGAGAACCAGAGACAGTGGTGACAAAGCTGTATAATGAATGGGAGGAGAGACAGCCGGGCCTGACAGGAGATCAGCTGGATCCTGATTTAAATACCATTCTTATTCATATTACAGAGCTTTATGTGCAGCAGTACCCCTTCATATCCGTTAATTTGAAGGGTGACACAATCTAGACTTATGTGGAAAGTGCTGTCGTGGCCAGATCAAGTGTCAGAAGGAGTCTAATGAAAGAGAGAGAAAAAAACAGGCTAATAAATAAATATAACCCTGGGTGAATTTTTGGAGGCTCATCTATTATTTACTGCTTAAAAGCCATTACTGATACAGATACAGTTATTGATACAGTTTTAACTTCTGTCTGAAGGTGGGTTTAAGTCAATTGTTAGTATCTGGATATGTGTGGTATTTAATGTTAAAATAATTTCTCCTATCCAAGCTTAATATCCAGGGACAACTATACTGCCCTGCAAAGGCAAAACGTAATGACTACAGATTTTCTACAAATTTAATTATGACCGAAATTGGGTCTCTCAATTATACATATGCAAATGTGAGAGCTTGGCCACCACATTGTTAATGTGCGGTCCGGTTGAAAATGCTTAACGTGTGTTCTTGTGTTACTGTGGCGGTAACAAATCTGAGTACTTAAATGGGTGATAAGAGTTACCTTCAAAGGTTCATGCCATAAAACTGGATGTATTATTATTAAAGGGATAGTACAACCAAAACAACCATTCTCTCATCATTTACTCACCCTCATGCCATCTCAGATATGTATGACTTTCTTTCTTCAGCAGAACACACACACACACACAAAGATTTTTGGAAGAATATCTCACCTCTGTACATCCATACAATGCAAGATAATGGTGATCAGACCTTTGTAGCTCCAAAAATCACATAAAGGCAGCATAAAAGTAATCCATACGACTCCAGTGGTTAAATCCATATCTTCAGAAGCGTTAGAACAAATGTGGGTGAGAAACAGATCACAATTTAAGTCCTTTTATTAACCCTAAATCTCCACTTTCACATCTGAGTCACATGTGGTGCCTGTTTAGTTTCACTTTCACATCTGAAAGTTAAAGTTAAAGTGGAGATTTAGATTAAAAAAGGACTTAAATATTGTTCTGTTTCTCACTCACACCTATTATATTGCTTCTGAAGATATGGATTTAACCACTGGAGTCATATGGATTACTTTTATGTTTCCTTTATGTGATTTTTGGAGCTACAAAGTTCTGGTTACCATTCACTTGCATTGTATGGACCTACAGAGCTGAGATATATTTCTACAAATCTTTGTTTGTGGGATGGCATGAGGGTGAGTAAATGATGGGAACATTTTCATTTTTGGGTAAACTATCCTTTTAAGGCAAGTTGCTATAAATATATTGACCTTACCTTACTTGCTCAGCTATATTCGCTTCAAACTATTGCTCCGCCATGACAGTAGTTGACTTGAAAGAAAACTCACTGTAGAAGCCTCTTGGTGCAACGCTGAGAAAGGTGTGACACGTTTTGGAATGCAACTGTGCACGAAATCGAGCTTGCATATCTAGAAGCATCTGCAATCACGTACTTGTGTACAGTATGTTTTGGCTTTTAGACTGTGATCTGTTTGGCTCAGTATGTTCAGAATCAGAGAAAAAGTATGTGTAAAAAACTAAGAGTGTCCACAAAAAATGGGTGCCACAAACTTCTGACCATATGTTTCATCGGCCAATGGAAGACAAGAGTACTGTGCAGGGAAACCTTTTTGATAGCAATAATTATTTTTGCAGTTCTGTTTGGTGCTGCATGGTCCAAAACTTTATTTGTAAAAGCAAGTTCCTCAAGTTAGCTGTCAGGCAGCTGTATTTTCTATTGTAATTTTTGTTTTAATTCTTTTTGCAGCAGTGTGGTTTGACTAGACTAAAGGTCATGGTCCCCCTTGTGTTTGCTGAGAAGTGTTGAAGTGGCCAGTGCTGTTATTAAGGGCTTTTAGCAGCTCAATGGGCACACTGTCACACACACACACTCCACAGGTCACACAATCACACTCCCAGGGACAACATGCCATACACCGGCTCTGGAAATGACTTGAGGGGCCTTTGTCAGCTCCCAACAGCCGCAAGGAAAAGGCCAGAGGACATATGGCAAGTCTGAGAGCTATTTGATGTTATGTGGGTTAGATTTTTGCCACCAGGGTTTCTGGGAGGAAAGAAATTGATTGGGCACTTCAGAGGAACTTCACCTGCTTGCTAACCCGTGACGGACCTTGGACTGCCTACTGGTTGAAATCAGAGGTGTCAGAGAATACAACAGCTTGATTTAAGTATGGGAATCACAGCGGAAAGCATATTGGTGCATGGTAAGGATACAAAGTTCCTAAGCCAGCTGGTTTTGAAGGACTTTTATATGGGCAAGAAGTAACTTTGCCATTTGTCTTTTGTTTAGTTTTTTTTTTTTTTTTTTTTTTTACCTTTAGATAAGTTTTTTTCCTGCAAAAGCTTTGACCCTTTATTTTATTTTTTAACATTAATAGTGACTAAAATTCAAGAGCCTCATTAAAAACAAATTATTGCTAGTAGCAGTTTTAAATGCCTCTTGTTCTGGTGGATAAGCCTGCACTTTTAATGTGTTTATTAAAGAGGAAGAATTACACAGTATGAGACAACTAATAAACCACTACCCAGCACTTTACAGCACAATTACATTATACACAGACAGTATTTGCTCCCCTCTAAATAACTTTAATACAGTGAACATAATAATGGAAGGAATAACTAAAAATGTATTGCAGCATTAACATACAAGTTTTGCATGCATCTGTACACAGTACATCCTTGAAAAGACATTGCTTTTTTTAATGAACAGTCATATACAGAGACACAAGCTCGGAATCATTCAGTTTGACAGGTTCTTTCCAAATATGTGTACATATTGTACTTCAATGGAAAACATATTGGTTTTAATTACCGAGAAGCAGAAAAAGGAAGAGAGGAAAAAGCCAGTAGGCATGTATCTATTGTTCAGCTGAGCATCATAAAGTGCAACTGCCTCTCTGGCATTGCTGCAGATACAGTATAAACTACAGAGAGGGAGGGGGAGGAATATAAATAAGGAAGGATGGAGAAGCAGACTGAAAATGATTAAATGATGAATAGTTGTGCATGAATGGAACATGCTTAAGTCTTATTGCAGTACACACACACAGTAAAAAGAAAATGCAGGTGGCTTGATCAATAGGCCGATGGTGTGTTTAACAGCACTGTATAGTCAGGAGGGATGGTCTGTGTGCATTAGATTGCATGAGTCCACTTCAGTACCTCGAGAAATTAAAATGATTGATTTCTTTTTTTTTTTTTTTTTGAATAATCCTGTCACTGTAGGTACAGATCAGTGAGCTCGACTCGCTATGACCAGTGGGACTGTCACCTCGAGATGGAGGGATTTCAGTTGAAAGGGGCGGAGTTGGGGGTTTGGATGAAAGATGAAAAAAATTGGTGAAGGCTGAAGAGCCTTGTATTATGCGCTTCATTGCCACAAACACACACACATACACTCCTGTGTTTTTGGCAGGAGACCAGGGTTTGGGGGTAGAGCTAAGAAATAAAGTGGAAGTGAAAAAGCAACAAAGTTAAATAAAACCTTCAAATACCAGAGCCGACACTGAGATTAAAACACACAGTAACGAAATGAAAACTCCTGCTCGACAATTCCTCTAGATACATCCCTGCAGTAAGTCATTTCATAATCCCCACTGTAAATAACTAAACTGATGGCACTGTGAAATTGGCGACAGTAGGTCGAAAGTTCTGCTGCTGAAATCGGTCTGTGTTTACCAAAATTCAAACCACTGCCCCCAGTGACCGAAGACGGAAGTGTTGTTGAAGGTATGGAAATATGTGTGGGCTCCAGTTTCTGGCTAAAATGTCCACAGAATGGCACCAAAAGCAAGTTGTATTTTAAGTTGTAAATGGTGTAATACAGTCAACAGGAATGCATATTTAATTAACCATACCCCCTTACCCAAACCCCAACCCTTAACCTAACCGTCAGTGGAGAAAAATATAATTTTAGAGTGAATATGCAACTTCTGAATTGCACTAACCATTATTTATGTGAACAAGATTACTTTCTGGTTTCCATGGGACACGAATCCATGTCACAGAGGTTGCTATTGCAATAGCGTGAACGGTTGCTCAAACAATTAATAATGGGTAATTCCTCTTGTCAGTAATTCGCCTGAAAGGGGATGATTTCTGGGTATATGAACATTTGGAAGCACCATGTACAAAGAGGAACAAAAAAGGAGGGAAAGACAAGAGAAAGAAAAAGAGAAAATGGGGGAGACAGAAAGAGTGAGTTTACCAAAGATATTTAATAACCTAAGGTGTACTGCTCTAAATGCATTAACTGTGTGTTCATAGAAACCTGAATCAATTCAAGAGGAAATGTATTATTGTCCATGAATGCTTTGATCTGCTCCATCACATCATGGCACCATGGGTGCTTTGGTTTGCCCTGTCTCCTGGAGTTTCGGTAATGCATTAAAGGTGCACTCAATAATCTTTTTCTCACTGAAAAATAAATAAATTGTAATTTTTTAAACATATGTATAAAATCGTGAGCTCTCACAAAAGATGAGGACAAAAAAGCTGTTTTATTCTACATTGAGAGGGTCCAATCATGGGAGCTGCCATGTTAGGATCACATGACCAGCCGAATTCTACTCGCTTAATTTTGGTAACCACCCTGTTATTGGACACTTTCACTCATGGATTAAATTCATCATGACTGACTGTGAATAGTGAATTTCAACAATGGCATCGGTAACTGAAAATATTGTGTTTGAATAATGATGTATCCACGCCCCTATGTGTCAGTATATGTCAAAGACAACATAAGCACAAAAATTACTGACATTAATGTGAACAGTTGTTATTCTCTTCTACAGTTCTTTTCTGGGTTATGATTGGTTCAGCAGTGTAGATTGAGAACGAAAACATTTTTATGTTATTTCCTCTATATTTCCTTCATGGTTGTCTTCATACGGCAGGTATAAAACAGTAATTGGAGCAGATATCAGTGTAGATATACACAACACAAGCCCTGTAAGAGCCCTACACCACACGCCAAGAAACCTAACAAGGTCATCGTAATCTGTGGGATAAAACAACACTCACATAAACACACTGCAGTAGAAAGGAGAGGTGCTTATTTAATGTGTAAGGGGTCTTTGGGGCTCTGTTGTGCAGAGCTGCCTGTGCTTAATCAAGATGTATGCACACAGACGATGCCCAACCTAGTGGAACCACATCATTTACAAAAAAAAAATAAAAATAAATAAACCTAGAAGATACCTGATACCTATTACCTTAATTCCTCTGTCTCTCTCTCTTTCTCAATTAGAAGACCAAATGAAGTGTTGTCAACCTTGTATTAATTTCATGTTTCTCTTATACTGTAGCTGTGGTTAGTGATTTAAGTGCCATAACGGCACCAAATGGAATTGCAAAAATAACGAATTAGTCTAATAGAATCACGTTACTAAATACATTTTTGCAAAAGTATTTTAAGTAGCTCGTTGTAGGTATCATGCCAGTTTCCTGTTGAAATGAACAATAAAGGCGTAACAACAATAACTTTTATTCCCTGTATTAAAACAAAAACTAATTTGAAAAAGCAAAACTATGCAATCAAACTGCACAGGAGCTCAACTGATAGAGCATTGCACTTGCACTGCAAAGGACCAGGGTACGAGTCCTGAAGAGCATGTGAGTTGACACATGAGTCAAAAGAAGAACCACAACATGACATGGTTGTTTCAGCAATTGCATTTTCCATCTCACATTATGACACTACAGGTTAGGTTTAGTTTAAGGTTTAGGGTAGGAAGGTATATTTTGTTGATTTAAAACTCAAAAGAGCATTAACCTTAAAAACCTTGCCTGTTTTGGAGAAAATGTAACTAAATTTTAGTGCCACTCAGTAGACATTTCGGAACTGCAATGAATTGTGTAAGGAAAAATGTCACCACAGTCATGTTTCTTTTTTTTTCATGACATAATAAACAGGTACCATTGTTAGGGCAAAAAGGGTAGTGATGCCCCCAAACTCATGCCATTGGTAGAGAGCTGCCTCCAGGTTTTCTGATTACTGAACAGGAACAGGCTATAGTCAGATTCTTCTTTGTTGTTTACAGAGGCTAAGGCTGTGGTAATTAAAAAATAAATAAATCAACTGTCCTCCTGTCTCACTTATGTTCCTTCACTGCTTACACTGCCACACCTTTTGCCGATGATCCCACCCCCTTTCAATGTCTCTTCTCTCAGAGCCCCACCTCTGCAGGTTTCACACTGACCCTAATCTCTTGCATTCTGTGGGTGCCCAAGACAGTCCCAGTGTGCATTTGTTTTTGAACTGAGAGTAATGACAGAACCTGCCTGTGCATACCAAACACAGCAGAGAGAGAGAGAGAGACAAACAAAGAGTGAGAGAGAGCAAGAGAGGTATGGACTAAAATGGGTTCGAGACAGAAAAAGACAAAAAGGCAAATACCTATACTGTATTTGCCTTTTTGTCTTTTTCTGTTTCAAATGCATTCCCATGTTAGAGGATAAATTTGCAATTCTACACTGCCTGGCCAAAACAAAAGGTCACCTTTTGGATTTAAGGCAGTGTTATGATCTGGGGTTGCTTCAGTTAGTCAGGTCTAGGCTCAGCACGCTAGGCGGCAATAAAATGAATTCAGCTGACTGCCTGAACGTATTAAATGACCAGGTTATCCCATCAATGGATTTTCTCTTCCCTGACAGCATGGGCATATTCCAGGACGACAATGCTAAGATTCATCAGGCTCAAATTGTGAAAGAGTGGTTCAGGGAGCATGAGGAATCATTTTCATACATGAATTGGCCACCACAGAGTCCTGACCTTAGCCCCATTGAAAGTCTTTGGGATGTGCTGGAGAAGACTTTACAGAGTGGTTCGACTCTCCTGTCGTCAATACAAGATCTTGGCCAAAAATGTAAGCAACTCTGGATGGAAATAAATGTTGTGATGTTGCATAAGGTTGTCGAAACAATGCCACGACGAATGCATGCCGTAATCAAAGCTAATGGCGGAATTGACAACGGGAGAGTCAAAACACTCTGTAAAGTCTTCTCCAGCACATCCCAAAGACTTTCAATGGGGTTAAGGTCAGGACTCTGTGGTGGCCAATTCTTCTGTGAAAATAATTCCTCATGCTCCCTGAACTACTCTTTCACAATTTGAGCCTGATGAATTTGGGCACTGTCATCCTGGAATATGCCCGTGCCATCAGGGAATAAAAAATCCATTGATGGGATAACCTGATCATTCAGTACATTCAGATAGTCAGCTTCATTTTATTGCTGCATAGTGTTGCTGAGCCTAGACCGGACCAATTGAAACAACCTCAGATCATAACACTGCCTTAAAACTTTTTTTTTTTCTTTTTTTTTTTTTTGGCCAGGCAGTGCATATATTTGTATATGATTAAGTATTACCGAAAGAGAAAGAGGAGGTGGAGATGTAGGGGATTTGTGCAGTACCTTTCTGTCTCAATGACTTTATCTCCCTGATGACAATCCCATAATAAGCTCATTTAACATGTAACATTCTCTCTGATTTCTCTTCCTCTACAGATCCTTTCCCCACATACTTCCTCTGGGATAAACCCCCACCCCCATCTCTCTGTTACACATTTGCATTTCTCCATCACTCTATGCAGTCTATAGGATGGAAATGAATTCAGTCTTGCTCCAATTTCATGGCTTGAATTAGACAATTGAATGGGCTTTTTTGAAGCTCGTTCGGTTCAGCTCTTCTTATAAAGATCCGTTTTCTCTGTATTAGGTTCTTGAGGTGGCCATCTGTTAAAAAGGATCTTGATATTACATTATAGGTTCTTCAGCCAATTGGTTTTGGTTTTTCAAAGCAACAGAACATAGACGGTCTCTTTCCATTTTTTTATGTGCATATTCCTTTATTACTGTATATATTATAGTAGAAACAGAAGTTTTAAGGGAGAAGGGCAATAAGAGTGGGACCAGACTGATCACACTTTGAATTGGGCAACAGTAGATTGAACATTTTCCTGCTGATATCAGTCAGTGGTTACCAAAATTTGAAACATTGCCCCCAGTAGGCAAAGCTGAAAGTGTTGTTGAAAGTTTGGGCACATGTGAGCTCCAGTTTCAGTGTGAAATAACCACAGAGTGGTGCCAAAATCGAGTATATTTAGTTGTAAATTATGTAATACAGTCAACAGTAATGCATATTTTATTAACTATAAGCCCTAAGCCAAACCCAAGCCCTAAACCTAATTGTCAGTGGAGAAAACATTTACGTGATTTCTTCCTGGTTTCCATGGGACCAGAACCAGTGTCTCTGAGACTGCTGACGCAACACGCTATCAGTAGTGCCACAGGAAAAGTTAAACACATTCGTGCAAAGAGGTCTGATTGGAAATGGCGCTTGTCAGTAAATCGGCAAAATGGGGTGGATGTCAGAGTACCGGAACAACATGTCGATTTCCCATGTGATCATGTTAAAAGGTTCCTCTTTTTTGTAATTAACATTTTTTATTGATTCCTACAAAACATATATACAAGAGCAAAACATATATATATATATATATATATATATATATATATATATATATATATATATATATATATATATATATATATATATATATATATATATGGAATCAACATTTAAACACCACAACCACCCCTCCCAATCCCCAACCCCTCCCTGAACCCCAACAAACATCCCTGTGGTCACACATGATATTCACATGATTATAGACACACACACACACACACACAAAAAAAAAGAAAAATAATAATAATAATAATAATTACACATCCAGCATTGTCATATATACACCCTATTTCTCCATAAACAAATTACATTTTCCTAGCCTTCTAAAAGACCCTTCTTCAAAGGCCGCTACCCTCCCCATCTCCGATGTCCGAAAATCACAAGACAGATGCTCAAATACATTCCATTGTCCCAAGTGTTTCTTTGATTATGGCTGTTTGACATAAATACACGTGATCTTTTGTTAGAAGCAGATTGAAAAGATTTTTACAGTAAGTATTTGATTCCCAAATACTTGGGTACTTTGGTACAAAATACTTTAAGTACTACCATGGTACTTTTTCATATGTGCTATAGCACAGGTGGCCAAGATATTGAACTAAATGGGCCTCACAGCTATAATCAAGAGCCTTTTCCTCTCTCGTTCTCTTAACTAATGTGTGTCTATGTGTTTTTGTGTGGAGTCCAGATAATGGAGTGCAAGACTACAGGGACTAAATGATAGGGGCCAAACAGCAGGTTTAAAACAGAGGATCCAGTTAATCCTTATCCAAACACACAAATACTCACACACACCACAGCTCAACTCTACCATTCCCCCAACACACACCACACCACATGTCAATGCCAGCTCGCTCTCCCATTTATATTTTTCCTCAGGGCTTTTAGCAAAAATGGTTTTGTAGTGCTTTAAAAAATGAAAACATCAATGAAATTCTTCACCACAGATTTCTGTAATTAATTTAGCCCGTACCACTTAACGTTCAAACTCCATTAAAACTTAGTTTTGTAGATAAGAGTATAGAGTATTGACACTGACTACCACCCCTGGAGTCGCGAGTTCGATTCCAGGGCATGCTGACTGACTCCAGCCAAGTCTCCTAAGCAAACCATTTTTAACCCTTTTAACCCCTTTACAGGAGGATAGATTCACATGGAGTAACCTCCTCGTGGTCGCGATTAGTGGTTCTCGCTCTCAGTGGGGCACGTGGTAAGTTGTGCGTGGATCGCGGAGAGTAGCATGAGCCTCCACATGCTGTGAGTCTCCATGGGTCATGCACAGCGATCCACTTGCTAAGATGCACGGATTGACTGTCTCAGAAGCAGAGGCAACTGAGACTTGTCCTCCACCACCCAGATTGAGGAGAGTAACCGCACAACTATGAGGACCTACTAAGTAGTGGGAATTGGGCATTCCAAATTGGGGAGAAAAGGGGATAATATTAAATAAAAAATGTTAAAAAAAATTAAGATCATATTTTGAAAATCCTCCATTGAATTACATTGATAGAATTTTCAAAATGTATTTGCCAATAATGACGCCAATTTAATATTTGCACATTAATTCTGATTGGTTTTCTTTCTTACATCTATTTGCATACACAGCTGTGATTGGTCTTTGGGTGACTGATTGGTGGGTGTTACATATCCATTGAACACCCCAGCCAACATGTCCAAGTGGGCCCCACATGGGATTTAAGTGGGTTATATGGGCGTCATCTGGGCATGGGGTAAGAGTGGGCACTTTGATGGGCTGAATGTGGGCCCCAGCTTGGTTAAGGTTGTGGGTCCCAGTTAGGCTGCCTGATAATGTTTTTTTTTTTTTTTTTTAAGGCCCTGTTTGGGCCCCATTTGGGCTATAGCTTTCATAAAAATCATATAACTGCTGTTTGTATTTGCAGTTGATTTAATTTAATAGGTAACAACTATGATTGTATATATATATATTATATATATATATATATATATATATATATATATATATATATATATATATATATATATTGATTCAATTGATTCATTTTCAATTAATTGGTAATGGTTAAAAGAATATGACATAAATTCTGTGCATTTTTAAATTGTTTTGTGTGTACTGTGTGTGTGTGTGTATACAGTACATATACTGTGTGTATACATGTGTTCATGTTATAATTTATATATTGATATCTTCACAAAATGTGCTGCTCAAAAACAATATTTTTCTTATTTAAACAAATCACACAGCACTTGATCAATCACAGCACTATCATGCAGTCCCTCCCTCACAAGCTTTAATGATTGACATGCGTCAGTGCCTCCTCCCGCCTTTTCGTTTGAAAATAAACGGTCACCATCTGAACACCATCATCTCCTGTGTGTCAAGGAATATAAACTTTCTATCAAGGTATATAGCCTGCATTTAAACCAGTTTTACGCCTGCTTTTGTATAATGGAAGATTTGGGAATTCAGGGAAGTTAAAGCCAAGATTTAATGAACTTTAACAAAAGTTAGCCAGCCTAGATTTTTACAAAACCTGACATAATCTAGCAATCGAAAGTTTCAAAATAATAACAATTGCAGTTAGCTAGCAAATTGTCCTATAAAATGTGGGGGATACAAATAAAAATCACTTTTGACTCTCTTTAGCGGTGTCAGAGGATTTTTATTTATTTATCAAACACTAAACCCTTTTCTCTCTAAAGGCAGTGACAAGATCAGAGGGAGAGAGAGAGAGACGGCCAGTTTACTTGAAATGTCCAAATTCACATTTGCTTGGAGTACTTTTTGCACTTTTGCACTTTTTGCCCTCTCAATAAACCAAATATTTTTAAGACTTTTTCTACACAGTGTGTACGAGCTTCCCCTCTCTTTTGGACCTTAGTATGATTTTTTGAGCGTATGCACCAAAGCTACTTGGAAATATAAGCCCTTTCAGTATTTGGCGTGGACGTCTACAGATTTTGTTCTGCTGTTGGTTTACTACTATATTTATTTGCATCTCAACTTTAGGTCTCAGTCCTTGGGGACATTGGAGGGAGGAGCTACGAGTGTGTCCGAAGAATTACCTGTATGTCTTTTTTTATTTATTTTTTTTTTTAAGACAAATGACCTTGCCCATCAGTTCAACCTCACAGGGTGCCATGGCAAACATTAATTTAGAAACCCACATCTCTTTGATACTTTGCATGGTATAAAGACATTTCAACATCCTTCATTTACTTAAGTAAACAAAGTTTTGGTAAATGGAGCTTACAAGCATAAGTATTTAGTTTGTTTGTTTGTTTTTTAGTTTTGATTGGCCTATGCTCATGTAATTTGCTTGCTTCATAGCTAAACACTTTTGTTATCTGTGGCAAATTGAATTGTTTATGGGTTTGATGAGCTGTGCCCTTGTTGCTGCAGTAATAACCTCAACTTAAAATTAATTATTTTGTTTCACAGGTAACCCGAAGAAACCTTTGCTGCAAACTGTCAGTAAGAAAGAGGTGGATCTGGCTTTCAGTAAACCGTTTTGAAAATGCAAGAGACAGAGTTGGCAACTGTGCCTTGAAAGCCCAGCAGGACCTTGAACGGAGGGCAGCACAGTCAGATTTTAAGTTGCAAATAATGAAATTGTTTGTAATTTATAACCAATTAGTAATTTATTCAGTTGTAATTTTTAACATCTTAGAACAATCTTTATTGTTATTAACATCTTATTTAGAACATATGTCAACCAATCAGTATCAAGCATTAAACTACACCGTGATTTAAGGAATATTAATAAATTTCTTAATTTCTTCTCATCATTATATCTTGGGGAATAATACTACTTATACCAGATTTTTCCCCCCAAAACAGTGGTATAATAATGGGAATTTCTCTGAAGAATTGAATTTTTGAAAATAATTTATTTATTTTTATTTTTTATTTTTTTTTTTGGTCTTATTTCATGGTACTGCTGAATGCTTAATTCTAATTGGATGACAGATGTTCCAAGGTTTTAATTTCTCCTATATATGTTAAAGGTGCTCTCAGTATTTGTATACAGAAAGAGTAGAACAGTATTTTTGAAAAACTGTTTAAAAAGACTTACACTACATTAGATGATGACTCTAATCATATCTTAAAGGAAAAGTTCACCCATAAATGAAAGTGTTCTCATCATTTTTCACCCTTGTGCTTCTACTGAGCACAAATGAAGATTTTTAGAAGAATACTTAGCTCTGTAGGTCCACACAATGCAAGTAAATGGGAGCCAAAATTTTGATGCTCCAAAAAGCACAAAGGCAGAATAAAAGTAATCCATGAGAATGCAGTTGTTAAATCCATATATTCAGAAGTGATATGATAGATGTGGATGAGAAACAGATCAATATTTAAAGGGTTTGTTCACCCAAAAATGAAAATCCTGTCATGATTTACTTGCCTTTAAGCCATCCCAGATTCAAAAAAGCACATTTCAGCTCTTTTTCTCCATACAATGGAAGTGTACAGGTGCCATCAGTGTCATGGTCCAAAAGGCATATTTAGGGAGTATAAAAGTAATCCACAAGACTCCAGTCGATCAATTAATGTTTTCTGAAGAAAACCGATAGGTTGGTGTGAGAAACAGTCCTGGTTACTTGCGTAACCTCCGTTCCCTGATGGAGGGAACGAGACATTGTGTCGATGTAGTGACACTAGGGGTCACTCTTGGGAGCCCGAGACACCTCTGGTCTTTGATAAAAGGCCAATGAAAATTGGCGAGTGGTATTTGCATACCACTCCCCCGGACATATGGGTATAAAAGGAGCTGGTATGCAACCACTCATTCAGGTTTTGTGCTGAGGAGCCGAGACAAGGTCCCGGCCATTTCAGTGGGTAGTTCAGCGTTGTGGCAGGAGGGACACAACGTCTCGTTCCCTCCATCAGGGAACGGAGGTTACGCAAGTAACCAGGATGTTCCCTATCTGTCACTCACTCGACGTTTTGTCGATGTAGTGACACTAGGGGTCCCTATACGAAACGCCGCAACTGGCTGAACTGTGTTACATGAACCGGCGGTGTGTGACGGGCAGACCACTGTGTGCCTCATAGCCAGCGCACGAGGCCGACACGTAACCTCCCCCAACACTGTTATGAGTGTCGAACGGCCCTTTGGGGACAAGTTGACTACCCAAAAGATAGAGACAGGCTAGCCCAGTCGTGGCCTCTTATCCCCCTTTTTTTTCCCTCTCCCCCAAAAAAAAGGAATTAACCGACTGGGGCCACCAGGTCTAGTTGGGGGGGTGTCACTCCCAAGGGGAAGACACTGCGGAGACCACACCCCGCCCAAAGAGAGGGGGGGGGGTATTTTGAGTGGAAATACATCACATGGTCTTGCAGAGCTTTGTCGGAAGTATGCCATGTGGAGAAGTCCCATGGGAGGTCTTACCCTGTGGGGGAGGAGTTTCTACAAGCATGGTGACTGGGGCAGAGGGGCCTCTGCCCAAGGAAGAAGCAGTTTACCAACAGGGAAACGAATTAGCGGAAGATATACATCGCATGGGGTTACCTACGGGGAACCACCACATGCGGAGCACCTACCCCAGTACAGGGCTTAGTTAGCATGTGTACTGAGCCGGCACTACACGGGACGAAACTGGTTCCACCCGGAGATTGTAGAACCTCGCAAAGGTGTTGGGTGTTGCCAGCCTGCTGCTCTGCAAATGTCTGTTAGAGAGGCGCCACTGGTCAAGGCCCAGGAGGCCGCTACACCCCTGGTAGAATGGGCTTGTAGCCCTACCAGGGGCGGCACATCCTGGGCATGATATGCCATAGTTATGGCATCAGTGAGCCAGTGGGCGATCCTCTGCTTGGAGACAGCGCTTCCTTTCCGCTGTCCACCAAAGCAGACAAAGAGCTGCCAAATAGATACGTAAAGTGAGCACCGGACACAGCAACGTCCTCCTGAGGCAGCGCTTGCAGGTTCACCACCTGGTCCCTAAAAGGGGTCGTGGGAACCTTGGGCACATAGCCCGGTCGGGGTCTCAGGATCACGTGAGAGTAGCCCGGACCGAACTCCAGGCACGTTTCGCTGACAGAGAACGCTTGCAGGTCTCCTACCCTCTTGATGGAAGTGAGCGCAGTCAGGAGGGCAGTCTTCAAAGAGAGTGCCTTAAGCTCAGCTGACTGCAAGGGCTCAAAGTGGGCTCTCTGTAGACCCTGAAGAACTACAGAGAGGTCCCATGAGGGAACGAGGCATGGTCTGAAGGGATTCAACCTCCTGGCACCTCTCAGGAACCTGATGATCAGGTCATGCTTCCCTAAGGACTTACCATCCACTGTGTCGTGGTGTGCCGCTATAGTGACTACATACACCTTCAAGGTGGAGGGGGACAGCCGCCCTTCCAATCCCCGTCCAGGGGCCAGACATGGAGATTCCAGAGGTATGGTCATGGGTGCCAGATGGTGCCCCGCCCCTGAGAAAGAAGGTCCTTCCTCAGGAGAATTTGCCAGGGGGGGGGGCTGTTGCGAGAAGCGTGAGGTCAGAGAACCATGTCTGGGTGGGCCAGTAGGGTGCTACCAGGACGACCTGCTTCTCGTCCTCCCTGACCTTGCAAAGGGTCTGTGCAAGTAGGCTCACTGGGGGAAATGCATATTTGTGAAGTCCAGGGGGCCAGCTGTTTGCCAGCACGTCTATACCGAGAGGTGCCTCAGTCAGGGTGTACCAGAGCGGACAGTGGGAGGATTCTTGGGAGGCGAACAGGTCTACCTGTGCCTGCCCGAATAGACTCCAAATCAGCTGGACCACCTGAGGGTGGAGTCTCCACTCTCCCCTGATGGTAACCTGCCGTGACAGCACGTCCGCTGCAGTGTTGAGGTCGCCCCGGGATGTGAGTGGCTCGCAGCGACTTGAGGTGCTGCTGACTCCAGAGGAGGAGATGGCGGGCGAGTTGTGACATACAACGGGAGCGCAGACTGCCTTGACGGTTGACATATGCTACCGTTGCCGTGTTGTCTGTCCGAACTAACAAATGCTTGCACTGGATCAACGGCCAAAACCTCCGCAGGGTGAGCAGAATTGCCAGCAACTCGAGGCAGTTGATGTGCCCACGCAGCCGCGGGCCCGTCCATAAGCCAGTGGCTGGGTGCCCGTTGCATACAGTGCCCCAGCCCGTTTTGGAGGCGTCTGTTGTAACCACGATATGCCTGGAGACCTGCTCTAGGGGAACGCCTGCCCATAGAAATGTGAGGTCGGTCCAAGGGCTGAAGAGGCGGTGACAGATCGGCGTGATGGCCACGCGATGTTTCCCACGGCACCATGCACACCTCGGGACTCGAGTCTGAAGCCAGTGCTGAAGTGGTCTCATATGCATCAACCTGAGTGGCCACCGCTGAGGATGTCATATGCCCCAGGAGCCTCTGAAAGAGTTTCAGTGGAACCGCTGTTTTCTGTCTGAACATCTTCAAACAGGTCAGCACTGACTGTGCATGCTCGTTAGTGAGGCGTGCCGTCAACGAGACTGAGTCCAACTCCAAACCGAGAAAAGAGATGCTCTGAACCGGGAGGAGCTTGCTCTTTTCCCAGTTGACCCGAAGCCCTAGTCGGCTGAGGTGCAAGAGCACCAGGTCCCTGTGTGCACAACACATCCCGAGAGTGAGCTAAGATTAGCCAACTGTCGAGATAGTTGAGGATGCGAGTGCACGCTTCCATTAAAGGGGCAAGGGCTGCCTCTGCGATCTTCGTGAAGATGCGAGGGGACAAGGACAGGCCAAAAGGGAGGACCTTGTGCTGATACGCCCGACCCTCGAATGCATACCGCAGGAATGGTCTGTGTCGAGGTAGAATCGAGATGTGGAAGTACGTGTCCTTCAGGTCTACCGCCGCGAACCAATCTTGATGCCGGACGCTCGCCAGAATGTGTTTTTGCATCAGCATCTTGAACGGGAGTCTGTGTAAAGCCCGGTTCAGTACTCGCAGGTCCAAGATTGGCCGCAACCCACCGCCTTTTTCCGGTACAATGAAGTAGGGGCTGTAAAACCCCTTCTTCATCTCAGCCGGAGGGACAGGCTCTATCGCAACCTTCCGAAGAAGGGTAGCGATCTCCGTGTGCAAGGTAGCAGCATTCTCGCCCTTCACCGTGGTGAAGTGGATGCCGCTGAACCTGGACGGACGGTCAGGGTGTGAGATCTTGAGCCGCGCCGGGGCAGGATGTGCCGGATGGCCTCCGTCTGCTGCTTCACCGTCAATAACTGCTGGTTATATAAGTCCTCGACGGTGTCGCCGAATAGGCCAACCTGGGAAATGGGGGCAGCAAGGAACCGTGCCTTGTCGGCCTCACCCATCTCGACCAGGTTGAGCCAAAGGTGCCACTCCTGGACCACCAAGGTGGACATCGCCCGCCCGAGAGACCGCGCCGTGACCTTCGTTGCCCGGAGAGCAAGGTCGGTCACCGAGCACAGCTCCTGCATCAAATCTGGGGTGGAACTACCCTCGTGCAGTTCCTTTAGCGCCTTGGCTTGGTGGACTTGCAGGAGACCCATGGCGTGCAGGGCGGAGGCGGCTTGTCCAGCAGCACTGTAGGCTTTGGCCGTCAGGGACGACATAAACATACATGCCTTGGATGGGAGCTTTATCCACCAGAGGAATCACCGAATAGCCCCTGGCCGCCCCACCATCGAGGGTAGTGAGGGCAGGGGAGCTGAAAGATCGGGACCGGGCAGTAAAAGGTGCCTCCCACGACCTTGTCAGCTCCTCGTGCACTTCTGGGAAGAAAGGAACTGGAGCGGGGCGTGGCTGCTTTGAACGGCGCCGTGAGCCCAGGAACCAATCATCGAGCTGCGAGCGTTCAGGGGAATGCGGAGGGTTCCACTCTAGCCCGACGCTCGTGGCTGCCCGGGAAAGCATGTCCGTCATTTCTGTGTCAGCCTGTGACTAGGCAACCGTACCCGAGGGGGGCAGCCCAGCTGAGGCTTCCGCGTCTGAATGGACGAGCCCACTCTCCAATGCTGCGCTCGAGAGCTCATCAGCTTCGCGGGCTCCGAACAAGAGGTTGAACTTGCCGTGAGATGAGCCGGCAGACTCATCCGGAAGCCCGATCGGGGCAGACGAGCATGCTGGGGAATGGGAGGTCCATGGGGGGATACCCGGTGAAGGTGGTCCCATTGGGGTCCCCAAATCGCCCCCAGTGCTAGCCGCACTGGCCTCATACCCATAGGTAGAAGGACTGAGGAGGGGAAAGCAAGCTGCGACCGGAACGTTGCCATGGTCATGTTCTCGCAATGAGTACATCATTACATGTGTGCCGCTCTTTTAGAGAAATATACTCTCTTATTTCTGCTGAAGCACCCAGGGGAGTTCTCTGCAGTGCACCAGTGCAGAGGAGGGAGAAGCCACTGAAATGCGCAGTCAGATCCAGCAGAGGTGAATGAACAGTCAGCTCAGTAAACATCGACCGTTCGGCTCCGAAGAGAAAATCTAAATGAGTGGTTGCATACCAGCTCCTTTTATACCCGTATGTCTGGGGGAGTGGTATGCAAATACACTCCATCGACACAACGTCAAGTGAGTGACAGATAGGGAAAAATAGATAATTAAAACATTTTTAACTTTAAATTGTTGCTTCCGGTTGCTGTTTGAAATGACCTAAATATTGCATGACATTCGTTCCTCTGTTGCATACAAAGCGCGCTTCCGAATTCTTGCGTGAACACGCCATTGCACTTACGTTACTGATGCATAGACTGCTGGCAGGAAGCTTTTTTTTTTTAAGTTAATAAAATTTTAACTATCGATTTTTTTTTTTTTTTACACAAACCTATCGATTTGCTTCAGAAGACATTAATTGATCGACTGGAGTCGTGTGGACTACTTTTATGCTGCCTAAATATGCCTTTTGGACCAGGAGACTGATGGCACCTGTAAACTTCCATTGTATGGACAAAAAGAGCTGAAATGTGCTTATAAAAATCTTCACTTCAGTTCTGCTAAAGAAGAAGTCATACACATCTGGGATGGCTTAAATGTAAGTAAATCATGAAAGGATTTTCATTTTTTGGGTGAGCAAATCCTTTAAGTCCATTTTTGCTAAGACTTCTTCTCCCTGCCCAGTATGGGCGTATGCACGAAGAATATGAATCACCAAAAACACAAGAAGAAGAATGTGAAAGTTAAAGTGGAGATTGACTGAGCAGGGAGGAGAATTTATAGTAAAAATGTACTTAAATATTAATGCATTTCCCACCCACACCTATCATATCCTCTGAAGACATGGATTAAACCAGTGGAGTCATATGGATTACTTTTATGCTGACTTGTGTGATTTTGGAGCTTAATATTTTTAACCCATTCAGTTGCATTTTATGGATCAAAAGAGCTGAGAAATTCTTATAAAAATCTACTTTGTGTTCTGCTGAAGAAAGAAAGTCATACACATCTGGGATGGCATACGGATGAGTAAATTATGAGAGAATTTTCATTTGTGGGTGAACTATCCCTTTAAGTGACAATTTTTTTCAGTTGTGTAGAGATACAATTCATATTTGCATTGCCTATTTATCATGAATGCCTTAAAGTGATGCTCCTGTGAATTTTTTGCAGTTCTGGTAGTATTTAAAATGGACTAAATTGCCTTTTATATGTCTTGTCTTTCTGTGCTCTTCTTTAGGTATGAAGCTGAGGATTCTGTTCAGGCCCAGGAGTCCTTTTTGTCCAGATTTATTTCAGAGGTTTATCCTGTCTTTTTCAACTTTAATAAAAACATGATTTACACATCCTGATTATTTGAAGTCCTTTTCATCATAGTTCAAATATTATGTTATGTAATTTCTTGGACATTAAAATATTAGAGCTATAGACAATCTCAGCTGACTTTAGGCATTCTTGGTTTGGACAAGCACAGGTTTACAAAAACAATGTAACACATTTGGAGTGGTTCAAAAGTGCAGAATAGCACATTAACTTGACCCACAGCAATAAGGTTTATTAAATTAAAAGGGGCCCACTTTGGCCCAATTGTTGGCAACCATTTGGGACCCAAGTGGGCCCATATAATGAACATCCACATGGGCCCCTCTTAGTGCCCACAATGTCCCCATCTTTAGCCCACATGGGCTAACACACATGGGGCCCATGTGGAGCTGATGGACACATTTTTCTGGGCCCCATTTGTGTTGCCCATGCAGGGCCCAAGTGACAGCCCATCAAAAACCCACATGGAAAAGTTGGCTGGGACATGACCTTTATTACACATACTATACACATATATAACATGGTGCTCTGAAAATTGATTCTGACTGGTCAATGGCACCATCTAGCAATCTGATATCTCTGAGCAACAACTGCACATCTGGGGATTAAGACCTATCAGACTGGACATTTGGGTATTGTGAGTCATTTTTCCTGCCTCTCAGATCACTGTGAGATCCCTACAAGTAAGCTAATACAATTATTTAACTCAAATCAATGTTTCATGTGCATTTATTTATTTGGCAAGTAGTCTTGTAATAGGCTGGATAATGAGGAGTCAGACGGTCATTTCAACAAAACCAGAGATGGATTTCAGCTGTTCAGTGATTTATTCATTCTCACATACTTACATAATTTTAACACAAATCAATAGTTTATGTCCATTGATATATTTGTTTGCTTAGCAGCAGTGTAATAATCGGGAAAATGTTCAGTCAGCCCGTTGTTATCGCAAATAAACCCTTCAGGAAGACCCCTCCACTTTGTGTTTATTTTGCAGTAACAACCGGCTGACTGTACATTATCCCTTATAAACACTATATACAATACACATACCATGTAGCTAAGAAAATTATATTGGCATTTGTAATTTTATTGTAATAATAATAAAATAAAAAAACTTTATTTTCTATAGCACCTTTAAAAGTTGCATCTCAAAGCACTTTACAAAAGAAAAAGAAAAATACATTGAAATACAAAAAAGAAAAAGAAATCATGCAATCAGAACAATTTAAAAAGAATACAATAATAATCACATAATAATCACAGAAAAGCAACCCTAAAAAAGTGAGATTTAAGAGAAGATTTAAAAATACTAAAAGAGTCAGCATGTCTAACCTCAGAGGGAAGAGAGTTCCACAGTTTTGGAGCAAAAGAAGAGAAGGCCCTGTCACCCATAGAACGTAGATGAGTAGGAGGAACAGTTAAAAAACCAGATTCGGAGGAGCGGAGATCACGCATTGGAGTGTAGAGGATTAAAAGTTCATACAAGTATTGAGGGGCCAAACCACGCAAAGCCTTGTAGGTAAGCATGAGAATTTTAAAGTCTACACAAACTTGACAGGGAGCCAGTGTAAGGACTCCAAGATAGGAGTGATGTGATCACTTGTCCTGGTCCTAGTCAAGATTCTAGCAGCAGAGTTTTGCACATACTGTGACTTATTTAAGGTAGATTTAGAGACCCCAACAAGTAAAGCATTGCAATAATCAATACGAGAAAATACAAAAGTATTGATCAGTTTTTCAGCCACCGAGAAAGATTACATGGGGCGCAGTCTTGCAATGTTTCTGAGATGGAAGAATGATGTTTTAACAATATTCTTGACATGAGGATCAAATGTTACATTTGCATCAAATATCACCCCCAAATTTTTCTATTTTATTTGAAACTCCAGAGCAGAGCCATCCATATTTAAAGTTAAAGAACCAGCTTTATGAAGCTGGTGGGGTGAACCAATGAGCATAACCTCAGTCTTGTCACTGTTGAGACAAAGAAAATTTAGAGACATCCATTTTTTTATCTCAGTAATACATTGTGCAAGAAAGGTGGCAGCCACACAATCACCAGGTTTTGAATGGATGTAAATCTGGATGTCATCTGCGTAAAAATGATAATTAAGACCAAGAGATGTAAATGCTAAAAAGTAAGGGGCCCAAAATCGATCCCTGAGGAACACCACATTTAACCAAACCAACTTTGGACCTACATCCACCCAAGGAAACAAACTGCCGACGATCTGAGAGATAAGACTTGAACCAGTTTAATACAGTATCAGTAACACCAAAAACTGTCTCAAGACGAGTGAGTAAAAGAGAATGATCTACAGTGTCAAAAGCGGCACTGAGATCAAGAAGGATAAGAATCGAAAGACAGCCAGAATCCGAAGCTATTAACAAGTCATTTGTGACCTAAACTAATGCCGTTTCAGTGCTGTGGAGTTTGCGAAAGCCAGATTGAAGGGGCTCAAAAAGATTGTTTACAGTGAGATGAGTGTATAATTGAGAAGCCACAATTCGTTCTAAAATTTTTGCAAAGAAGGGAAGATTAGAAATGGGATGAAAGTTAAGATTGTCCAAGTCCATGTTAGTCTTCTTAGGTACAGGGGTTACAGCAGCAGTTTTAAATGCTGCTGGCACAACACCAGTGCACAGGGAGTCATTTATTATACTCAAGACAACAGGACACAAAAAGGCGAAACATGATTTAAACAAACAAGTTGGAAAAGGATCAACTATGGAAGTGGTAGCTTTCATTTGTGATACCTCATTACCAAGAGAAACCAGGTCAAGAGAGGGGACATTTGATAAAGAGTTGCCAGAGGAAAAAGAAATACTAAGAGGAGAAGCAGATGAGACAGGAGTATAAAGAATGCATTTACGAGCATTGTCAATCTTTGTGCTGAAAAAATCAAGAAATCTATTACAAAGGTGAGTTGAAGCAGGCACAATAGAGCAACTATTACATTTGAGCAATTTGTTAATGGTATGAAACATTTGTCTGGGATTTCTTTGATTATTGACAATTATCTGAGAATTGTTTTTATTTTACTCATACACTACCATATGAACTTGAGCAGCAATCATGAACAAACTTCTATAGTGTAACTCAAGAGCAAATGCGCCTATTCACCAACTACTCAGTTTATGCAGTAACGCATATTGTGTATACTCAGAGGGCTCAGAGTAGCCCTTATTCGGGTACAACCATGCACACAGACAAAACAATATGAAAACAGATAATAAAGTTGCGTGAGATGTGCCATTGCAGTGTCCCAGATATCACCTATGACAATGAACATGGTTCGTCTCCAAACCCTTCTTTTCATTATATTTCACTCTCCATTCTGTCTCTCCCTCCCTTCAGGTTCTAGGCTAGAGCTCACAGGAGAGGTGGCACACTTTGAAGATAAATATAGAAAAGTGGTGCAATCCTTGCACGCACATGTACACACAAGTCAAAGACACTACAACACACACCATGTCAATCCATATCCATAATACACACATGGTCGTCCCAGCACTAGGGATTTTCGCTGTCCTATTGAAACGGAACGAAATCATCACAGAGTTTTCATGACAAAGACAATGGCAGCAAAGCCGCCTGACAATGGCACTGGATTGGATCTGTTGTCTGCCTGAGCTCCCATTGGGCCACCTAAGAATGGATTTCATCCAGCATTACAATACAGAACAAAGAGCAATCAAGACAAAGCAAGATGGCAGTTCTGCCTTCGAAAATCCCTCCTTCCCTTTACAGCAACCCTGAGACTGCAGGCGGTTAGAGAGCCTTTAATATAAGAACTTGATATTCAGCACATTCCTCTGATTTTAATTACAAATTGAAGGTATTTATAAGTATTTCTAAGAGCTTTAAATACATGTGAAGGTCAAGCAAAGGATTGTGATGATAGCAAACTTTTACAAGACAGTAAAAGTAAGAGCAAGCAGTTTGTCAATTGTGCGATATTAATTCATTACTCGTAGGTATTTGTACGTAACATGTGGGTCTAGCACATTGGATTAGCACTGAAACATTAGGGCTGGATAAAAATCTCTACTTTCCGATTAAATCTTCATTAGAAGGATCCCAATAACGATTCTTAAAATCCCAAGAATGATCTTTTACTTTCACTTTAAAGTTTACTTCAGTTTTGGTTGTGTTGATTCTTATATCTGTTAAATAAATAGCAATTGAACTGCATAGTTTGGGCACTATTGTTAATTATTAAAGTTAATGTGTTTGTAATGTACCAAGTTAGATGGTTTCTTGTATAATTTATGGCATTTGCTCAGGGACAAATTTTTTGATATAAGCAAAATGTACATTATAACTGAAATACACCCAAATGAATCAGAATCTGATCAAATCGTATCAAAATCAGAATCAAATCGAATCAAGAGCTTGTCAATTGGCAACAATGTATTGATACAGAGCACTATGAAACATACAATATCAATGTGTTGACAGCATCTAAACTATAAATGCTTTTAATCATGAATAAATTCAGTGGAATATAATGTTTATGAAGGTTAAGGTTCATAGAATTTTGATGTTGATTTTATTGTATCATAATAAAGGAGACCACTTAAACAACATCACATTTATTAAACACAATTCGAGCATTTACGAAATGCTCAAATTGTAATAGTTTCATTATATTGCCATCTCATGATCATGTTGGTTCTAGCAAATGTACATTGTCTTACGTTTGCATAGGCACTGAAACTTAATATGACATTATAACGGTTTCATTTGATTTTTGTGTGATTTCTGCTGCCCTATTCAACGTTTTAAAGGATTATATCACTTTAACCAAGAAAAAACTTTAAAAAGTAAAAATTAATACAAATTCTGCAATCGTTTAATCATTTATCAGGCATTTAATTTTTACTTTGTTTGCCATGGGATACAAAACAAGCTTTCAGAATATATACATATATATATATATATATATATATATATATATATATATATATATATATATATATATATATATATATATATATATATATAAAGATACAAATTGGCCCAAGTTCAAGCCTTTTTGCACAGATCTCAGATCACCTTACTGCCCACTGTACCTGCATTGGTTTCATTTATTCAAAAAATCCCTATCTAAAGAAGCATTACAAGACGTGTTTTATGGCAGAGATGTCAAATGCTCATTTGCTCTCAGGTGTCTCGTGACTGATTGCGAGACACTGTATTCTGTGATGTATTTGTTTGAATGAGATATGACAGCGCCATTACGGATTACTGATTTTCAGCACAATTAATACTGTAACTTAAATTTCACTCTACCTCACACAAAGCTGTTCCCATCAGGGAGCACATCGAATGCAGCGCATCATCCTTTGGAATACTTTTGTACAGAATTTTGCAGTTTTTCTGTATAAATTATGTGTTATGTTTAAGTTCATACAAAATCTTTGTTTAAACACTGGCCCTTAACACTTACTTAGTTTACTAATTTTAAACATTGACTTGCACTGCACACAAATAACTAATATTGGCATTATATTCATGCTGTTAGCCAGAGGGGAACTGGCCCCCACAGTGAGCCTGGTTTCTCCCAAGTTTATTTTTCTCCATTAACCAACATCCTATGGAGTTTTGTGTTCCTTGCCACAGTCGCCTTCGGTTTGCTCACTGGGGTTCTAAATACAATTATTATTTAATTATTATTTTTATACACAATTTACAATCATATTTAATCAAACTACACAATGATGACTCTAAGACTTTATAGATATTACAGTTTAATTTTCTGTTAAAGCATGATTTTCTGTAAAGCTGCTTTGAAATGATGTGTGTTGTGAAAAGCACTATACAAATAAAAATGACTTGACTTAAGAAATGGTTATGGTTAAATTTATGGGTAGGGTGGGATTAGTGGCTGTAAAATATATATAAATTCATATGCTGTAACAAAAATTATTGACACTGTACATTAATCTGCCTGTTACATCTTTTTATACAGTTGAAAGTGATTATGTTTAGGGGTTGGTGTAGGGTTAAGTGATCTAAAATATCTATAAAAAAGTAAAAATATACACATATATTTATTTAGTATAAATACAGTACTGTGCAAAAGTTTTAGGGAGTTTCGAAAAATTTTGCCATAAATAGTTTTCATATATCAATTAACATCATAAAATGTCCAGTAAAAAAATAAAAATAAATAAATGCTAAATCAGTATTTGGTGTGACAACATTTGCCTTCTCAACAGCACCAATTCTCCTAGGTACACCTGAATACAGTTTTTTTTTTTTTTTTTTTTTTGGGGTTGTTGGCAGATAGGATGTTCCAAGCTTCTTGGAGAACTTGCCACAGTTCTTCTATCTATTTAGGCTGTCTCAATTGCTTCTGTATCTTCATGTAATCCCAGACTAACTCACTAATGTTGAGATCCGGGCTTTGTTGGGGCTAGAATCATTGTTGTAGGGCTCCTTGTTCTTCTTCTATTCAATTATATTTGCTAAAGTAATGATGAAATCCAAAATTGATATTTCCTACCGATACACTAAAAGCAGAATATAAAAAATAACCATCATTACTGTACATAAGAAATTATTTACACAAATACATTTATAATGGATATATAATTTGTGTATACAAATATTTTTGTAATGGATTTGTAAATATTTTACTTATAAATACCTTAATATATTTACATTTTAGATGCTTTTAAAGTGTCTATATTGCACATTTTAGCATCTAACCAAACGTACAAACATTTATATTTAAATGTTACAAATATTAACATACAAACAGCTATGTATAATAATGAGATCAGACTACAATATACCAGTTTCCAAGACTAGCCAGAATCTCTAAAGTTGTACATATGTTAAGGTTTTACATTTCAAATGTTGTCAATATGCTGATATTATGCATTTCAGTGTCTATCCAAATGTATGAATATGTAGGTGAACACATTCACAAATAAATACCTATGAATACAAATTAAATCGTCCTGGATTATGTACAGTACACGTTGGTAAACTTTGGAGCTATAGAACAAAACCCACTTGCTGAAAATGTTGTATTGCCTTTGGTTTCAGCTACAGCGTGACTACAGTGACAGCAGTAAATGGTGTCTGTACTTTGATTTATGAAACACGTTCTTGAAGTTAATATTCTATCGCTTTACATTAGGAATATCTGAGATTTGTGAATAAAAGACCAAACACATCAGCAGAATTCCATTTACAATATGGAGATGAAAAAATGGAGTTTGGTTTCATCATTGTGAAGGTCACGCTTGCTAGTGTTTTTGTTTTCTTTTTCAAAACCCCTGCACAGACAATCTGTATGCACACAGAAAGCTGAACAGGTTTATACCTGTGTGCGAACGCTGTCCTTGAACTGGTTTTCTTTGTGTGCTGACCCATCTCTCTAGGCCATAAGTTGTTATGGAGTCATGCCAGTGTGTGTGCGTGCATGTGTGAGTGTGTTTGATGGAACAGAAGCAAGGTAAAGGGAGATAACAAATATGCAGAGAGAATCTGTAGTTCTGTCTATCCACATGTGATTTCTTAAGTATTGCTCTGGAATATTCATTGGACTACTGTTCAGGTCATATTTCTTTTTAAAAGAGAAAGCAAAACTTTCTATTAAACCTGTATATAGTGCATTGTACAGGTTTTTTATAACATACTGTAATACACTTTATATTGTAATATAACATACCTTAAAATACTTAAATAATTGTAGAGTTTAGTATATTGAGAGTATTCAGTGTAATATATTATAACACATGACATTTCATAACACAAACAGTTTGGTGTGGATTATGTGTTTTAAAGGTATAGTGTGCATTTGCTGAGTCTCTGACGACACCAAATGGAACTGCGAAGATAATGATAACCTGTTGTCAAACAGGTTTTCCCAAACCCTTCTCTTATTTGCCATTGGTTGACCAAACAGCTAGTCCTGCCCAAAACACACGCCACTGGTTCAGGCAATGCTGTTGTGTTGGGCTGGTCTAAACTCTAAACATTCTAAACTCCTCCTTTCAGAGAGCCTACTCTGCTCTGATTGGTCAGATGTCCCAGTCTGTTGTGATTGGTCTACCGCTTAGTGTAGTGTTTGAGGGCGGGTCAAAGCTGTTCGCGAGCAGCCAAAGAAGACCAGAGGTGGGTTTTATGTTACCAAATTACGTAGGTTAGTACATTAAGTAAGTCTGGAATTACTAACGACTCGTTTCAGGTGTTCAGGATCGGTTCTTTCTTTTGGGAGTCAATAACTCTATTTGTCGTGCACTTTGATTTTTGAAACTTTGCAGACTTTTTTACATTCACAAACAGCTATATAACACACTACATGAAAGGTAATATTTGAAAAACTATAATAGGTGCTCTTTAAGAATTTATCAAAATGCCTTAAGTACTACTTTTATACAACGTAATTCATTATATGGAAATGCTTTATAGAAAGTGTCACCAAACCCATTTCCTCAACATTCAGAATACAGCTACATAACTGGCTCAAGTCACTGCACCTCACTAATGTGTTCCTTCAAGAAATCTATCGCTTATATTAATAGCGTACTGTCCCTTTAGCGCTAATTCACATCAGTTACCTCCAAATCAGGTAGACAGCAGGACTGCAGAGTTTTAATCCACCACACAGTGCCTCCTGTGATCCAAGGACAGATTTTAGTGAAAGACGCTCCCAATTACACACCGCCTTAGAGCTACTGCAACAGACAGTCAGCGTAATTATCAAACATGGCATCTCTGCATGCTAAACATATTTCACTGATCCAGATTGACTCATTCTAATTCATAAAACTCCCATTCTGTTTTTCATAATTTAACATGACAGGGACAGGCAGAAGTTTAAGGGAGAAGCTGTAAGGGTGGTTTTGGTTGTGTAATGTTTTGGGAATACGCACTGTTGGCAATTCATTTCATGTATTACGATGCAGGGATGTGGCATGAGGGAAACACTACAGACTGTTGGAACAAGAACACTTGCATTGCATACAGCAAGTCAAATCAGTTTACCTTTATCACTTATTTCAACTACAATCACATTAAAGTCTACAGTTATAAAGTAGGTTTTTGCAAATTAAAAAAGTTTTACACAAACACATGAATAGCTTTTTTTTATTTTTTTTATTTTAAATATGTTGAAAATTATGTACACCAGGGGTGTCAAACTCAGTTCCTGAGTGGTCTGAAGCCCTTGTGCAATCACGCCAATTTATTGGCTGGTGGCACTTCAGCAACATCCGTAGGGAGCTACGTCAAGGCTCCATAAAAGTCCTCGCTTTCACACCATTAAGTCAGATTTTCTGCAGGAAGTCACAAGCCTATGCAGCTGCTAGAGAATATGGCCAGCTTATGCAGTGTCTTGTTCCCACTCAGGGAACCAGGGTTACATTTCACGTAACCGAGACATTCCCTTTCGTTGGAACTCGAGCTGCATAATCGCATTGGGAATGATATAAATTCACGCCATGTGAACAGTAGCTGCCAACTGTCTATGCCTGTCTGGCAAGCATATAGTGCCGCACAAGCGAGCTAAAGCACCTGAATAAAACAGAGAAAATTATGAGTTTACTCCTGTTCCAGCAGAGAGAACCTGAGAAGCAGGAGTCAAACCCTCATCCATATTATAAAATCTAACAAATGTATGCGGAGAGGACCTCTCTGCCGCCATACAAATGTCCTGCAAGGACGCACCTCTAGCCAAAGCCCATGATGATGCCATGCTCCTCGTAGAATAGGCTCGAATATCCGAAAGTGAAAGTAAACCACGAGCTTCGTAAGCACTTGAAATTGCATCAGTAAGCCAATGAGACAGTCTTTGCTTGGACACAGAAACATCCCTGTTGCGGCCACCTAAACACACAAACAACTGCTCTGACTTACGCCACTGGCTAGTACAGTCAACATAAACTCACAGCACCCGAACTGGGCAAAGCATATGCAATCTTTCATGCTCCTCCCACTCAAATGGGGGAGGATAGAAAGGCTGAAAATGAATAGTCTGCGAGCGAAAAGATGTAGAAACAACCTTGGGCAAATAGCCCAAATGAGGTCTTAACACCACTCTTGAACACCCTAGTGAAAAAATCATACTGTAACACTCCTTCAGGTTCGGGTATGGGAAAGGAGGAGATGGGGAGCAGTGAGACACTTCAGACAGGCTTTTATTTTTCTGCCTTCCACACTCTCTGTGTGCGTTCTTCACAGTGTGTTTCTTATTACAAAACAGTACAGTGTAACAAAACTCTCAGTCAGTATAAACTACTTGAAATATCAGCTTCACAACACTAAAAACATTAGAACATTCAAAATAAGACACGGCAGTCATTGCACACTGGTGTCCCTCTCTCTCTCAACTCTCTGGCATGTTTCAGCTGCTTTTGAGGCCTCTCCCAGCTATCACTGTAACAAGAAACAGCTGTTAGAGATCATGCCAACCAGCTTGACGAGCCACACCACTCCCCTCTCCCACAAACAGACACACAACCACACAAAACTAGGCACAAACCTTCGGTAGTAGCCAGCCAGCCCCAGAAACTGTCTCACTTCCTTTTTGGTCTTGGGTGCTGGGCAGGCTGCGATCCCTGCGGTTTTGTTAATTTGGGGTGGCACCTACCCATGGCCCAAGTGGAACCCCAGATACTGAACTACCACCTGCCCAATTACGCACTTCTTGGGGTTGGCCGTGAGCCCCACTCATTGCAACGATCTCAGGACGGCTCTCAGATTTTGCTTGTGCCGCCACCAATCATTACTAATGATGATATCACCTAGATAAGTGCCAGCATATGCAATATGTGGCCTGAGAATTTTGTCCATGAGATGCTGAGACATGGCGGGGACCATGAACCGAACCGAAGGGTCACGAATTGGTGTAAACCGAATGGTGTCAAGACACAGTCTTTTCTCAGGAGATTGGAGTTAAGGGGATCTGCCAATAACCCTTTGTTAAATCCAGTGTAGAATAAAATAGAGCCGCACCCAACCGATCGAGCAATTCGTCAATCCGAGGCATTGGGTACACGTCAGATTTAGACACCGTGTTCACTTTTCGATAGTCCACACATAATTGGACCATCCCATCGCTCTTAGGTACCAGAATCACAGGACTGGCCCAATCGCTGTGTGACACTTCTATTACGCTAATCTCGAGCATTGCCTCTAATTCTTCCTGAACATCCTTTTCAACCTTTTTTTGTGTTCAGGAAGGCAATAGGGGTGACTACAAACCACCACCCCCGGGGTTCTCTCGATGTGGTGCTCTATGAGGTTTGTGTGACTGTGGAGAGGCAAGAACATGTCCGCGAATTCCATTTTTTTCAGGGTTTTATCGTTCCAACAACCTATCCTATAGGTTTGTGGGTGGAAAACACTGGTGCGAATCGATTTAATACCTAATAATTTGTACAGTTCACGTAATGTTCGTGACATAAATGTAGTGCCTTGATCAGTGAGGATTTCTTTTGGAATCTCCACTCAGCAGATTATTCTGAAGAGTGACTCCGCATCACTAAGTGCTGAGATATTGTGCAGGGGCACTGTTCTGGATATCGCGTTGCATAGTCCACCAGAACTAATGCAAAGCGATGTCTGCACGTGGTCCGTTCTAATGGCCTGATGAGGTCCATACCAATTCTTTCAAAGGGTACCTCGATTAATGGTAGAGGGTGCAATGGCGCTTTTGGGGTGGCCAGTGGATTCACCAACTGACATTCAGGGCACACCGCACACCACCTGCGAACGTCCCCGTGAATGCCCGGCCAAAATAAATGGGCCATTATTCAGTTAAGTGTTGTTTCCTTTCCTGAATGGCCAGCCATTAGATTACGATGAGCCACCTGGAAGAGAGCTTCCCAACAGCTCATTGAGACTAATAACTGGGTTGTATTTTCTTTTGTTTGAGTGTCCTACGTCACTCGATACAACCTATCTTTGATCATTGAAAAATACAGGTATGTGAGCATGACGCCAGGCTGGAGCTGTTGACCATCAATTACTCTCCATTGGTAAAATGCGTGTTTCAGGGACTCATCACGTGACTGCTCTAGAGACAAATGCCCTTCAGGGAACTCCCTTGCGTCATTTTAATGCAGATGTAGATGGCCCTGGCACTGCCTCCCCAGCCATAGCATCGCACGTCACACACTGAGGCATTGTTTCACAGGACCCATCTGCACATATTTCCCTTAATAAATTCTTGACATCAGGCAAATTCGTCTCAAAAATTATCAGATGGCTGAGGCGGGAATTAACCGCGGCCTCCAATCTATGTTTTTTCCCCTGAAAAGTATCTCAATGGTACCCACCGGATATGTGTGGATATCCCCATGCACACACCACACTTTCACCCAACTATTTGTGCCCAATGCCCCGTCTTGTACCAAACATTGGTGGATGGAGGTTTGACAACAGACTCAATCCACCAAAGCTTGATACGTATCCCACTGGGTACTCACCAGTATCCTATATGCCACAGCTTGATCGGGGTGGCCTGTGGAGCATCAGGAATCCGGACCAGCATACCCACCTCCATTACGGGGCAACGGCCCTGGAAATGCCATGGATCCCTGCAGCTCCAACAGACCAGCACATGCCCGCCTCCTACACCCATGAGAATGGACTTGCCAACCTCGTAGGGATAGCGGAGAGAGGCAGAGTTAGCAGGAGAGAGAGAGGGGTGAGAAGACCCCCCTAAGCGGGGAGGAAATCTGGGCACAGGACCACCCAGCCTCCTGGGAGCAGGAATGGGACGGGAAGAGGAGGGACAGAAGCAGGGTTTGGGGGTAGGAGAGAGAGAGAGAGCAAGAGAGAGAAGAAGACAGAGAGAGAAGTTCCGGATCACTTCATCACGGAAATGCCATCAAGTAGTCCCTGGCCAGCTGGATCGCTTCCTCCAGCAACATCGAACAGTGGCACCATCCCACGGGGCAGCTGGGCGATGAACTGCTCCAGTACCACCTTGTCCATGATGTCCTGGGCGCCACAGAGTTCCCCTGCCAGCAACCATTTGTGGAAGGCGTCCTGGAGCTGCTGTGCGAAGGCGAACGGGTGGCCATATTTGCCCATCTTCAGGGTGTGGAAGTGCTGTCGGCTCTGTTCAGGGATTCGGCCAACCCGCTGCAGAATGGCTTTCTTCAAGTCAGCGTAAACGAGGATGTTGGCTGCGTGGAGCTGTTGAGCCACAAGCTGCGCTTCCCCGGAGAGTAGTGGCAACAGTCGGGCCAGCCACTGGTCAGACAGCCATTCCCACACCTCGGTGGTCTTCTCGAAGAGGTCGAGATATGCTTCGGGCTCTGGGGCCGCAGCAGCAACCCCCTCGTGTCTGATCAGGCTCCGGAACACCTGTCGGTCCTCCGCTTGGGCCTGGAGCAGGAGTTGAAAACACTGCTCCTGCTCCAGCCGCAGCTCGACGAGGGCCTGATGATGGTTCTACTGGATGCCGTCGAGAGTCAGAAACTTATCAGTGACTGTTGCAAGGGCTCAAACGGAGCACCCGAGAGCGCCTCTAAAACAACAGATAAATCCCATAAGGGAACACGGATGTGAAGAAAATGTCTAAGCTTGTGTACCCCGTGAATAAATAGAGAGACAAGAAAATGTCTACCGACAGAGACTCCATTGTTCAGCGCATGCTCAGCTGCAATAGTGGCAACATAGACTTTAAACATTGCTGGGGCAACCCTGGCCCCAAAATGCTCTTGCAAAAAATCCAGCACTGTACCAGCAGGGCAGTGAACTGGATTTTCACCATGTGCTGTACACCAAGACAAATATACGCCAAAAATACGCCACTTAATTGTATAAAGCTTCCTAGTTGATGGAGCTCTAGCATTCAGAATGGTATCAACCACAGCAGGGGATAACCCATTATTCAAAAGAGTGCCCCATTGAGGGGCCATACCCAAAACTTCCACAAGTCTGGCTGGGGGTGCCAAATGCTGCCCCGAGCCTGACACAACATGTCTGTTCTGACTGGAATCTCCCAAGGCACTTCCTCCAGGAGAGAGACCAGAGTCGAAAACCATACATGAGATGGCCAAAATGGCGCCGCTAACAGAAGCCGAACCTGATCCTCCCGAATTCTCTGCAGAACTGCATGCAGCAGACTGATCGGTGGGAATGTGTAAAGACATATCTGCGCCAATGTATCAATGCCCAGCGGTGCCGGGGGTGAGAAGGAAAACCAGATGGGACAGTGTGACGTCTCGCTCGAAGCTAACAGGACCGCTTCCACTCTGTCAAACCTTCTCCAGATTTGTTCCATAATCTAAGGATGTAATGTTCCCTCTCCGGGCATCAAGCCCTGTCTGGACAGGGGATCTGCCCCCAAACTGAACCAGCCCGGGACATGCACAGCTCGTAGAGACAGCACATTGTCCCATTCCCACAGAAGAATGCAACGTGCCAGCCTTAGCATGGCATGAGAACGCACTCCTCCCTGGCGATTGATGTATGACACCACCATCCTGTTGTCTGACCAGATGAGTACATAGCTGCCCTGAATCTCCAGGAGGAAAATGTTTAACGCCAGCAGCACCACAAACATCTCCAGACAGTTTATGTGCCAATATTGCCGCTGGCCCGGCCAAACCCTGTAGGCTGGACGACCCTCGTATACAGCGCCCCAACACGTGGAGGAGGCGTCTATCGTTATAACTTTGTGGCAACACACCTGTCCCAACGGAACACCCAACATCAAAAGGCGGGTCCGTTTCCATGGTAAAAGAGTTTGATAGCACTCACGTGTCACTTTGAAGATACGGAACACATGCGTCAGTGGTTGAAGTCCATTTGTGGATTGAAAATGTCTTGCATGCAACATGCCCAGGGGAATGACAGCGGAAGCTGCGATCATGAGCCCCAAAAGCCTGTGAAATTTTCTCGCAGGGAGAACGCGTCCCACTCTGAACATTGCTAGACACTGGCGGAATGACAGAACATGAACTGAAGACAGATGCGCCTACATCACCTGCGAATCCACCCCTAGAAACAGAGTCTGTTGTCTTGGCTACAGGACACTCTTGTCTAGGTTTACACACAGCCCTAGATTGCTCAAATAGCTGAGAATGACATCTCGGTGTTGGGCAGCCAAAGTCTCTGAGTGGGCTAGCACCAACCAATCGTCGAGATAATTCAAAACGTGGATGCCCTGAAGCCTCAAGTGTGTCAAAGCTGCATCCGTGCATTTTGTGAAAGTGCATGGTGCCAGTGGAAGTCCAAATGCAAGGAGTCAAAACTGCTACGCTTTGCCCCCGAAAGTGAATATGAGAAAGCACCTGTGCTTTGGCGCAATCTGAATATTGAAATAAGCGTCCTTCAAATCTATTGTCACAAACCAGTCCTCCAGCTGCACATGTGACATTATTTGCATCTGCATCAGCATTTTTAATTGACTGACTCTCTCAGAAGGGGGAATATCCTCTATTGCCCCTTTTTCTAAGGGAGAATGAATTTTCCATATTAAAAAAGGGGCTTCCCGAACAGAAATGTCTGTCAGAACTATCCCACTGAACACCGGCAGAGTTCGTCTGAATTGAATTATATAATCATGCATTATCATTTGAAGTACCCAGTTCGAAATGCCCTTTAGCTGCTGCAAATCTGACAGACGGGCAGACAGAGGGATTAATGCATGGCTCTTGCCTGCAGTATGACCTGTAACCACTAGACGGCACGCTTGTCTTACTTTTGGCGACTGGTCCAGAACAAGAGGCACAGCAGAGGGAAGCCTTTGCTTCTCTAATACTGTGGCTGGTTAAAGGGAATTTGATAATGTTTTTGCCTTTATTGTATTTAGGCATAAAAGATGAGCGCCCTGAAATTTATCTACAGCAGGGATCCTGACAGAATAAACCTTTTCCCTGGTATTTTGAACGGGGAAAAATTTACAAACATTGGGGGACATTTTTGAGAAAACTGGTTGTCACAACGGCCCCAGCATTCTTTATGGGGGGACAACGTGTGGTGCTTAAGTTCACTGAACATCGAATTCTGTTATGCATGTCTCTGAATTCAGAATGTGTTTTTTTATTGTTTGTTACCCAGCGCAAGCTGTGGGAGGGAAACTGAACTATATTCAGGCTGTCGAGTGTTCGAGGCGTGAACAACAGCGAACTCAACCTGATGCTGTACAAAGGGCAAACAGGAATGACACGGATATGTTTGTACGGTCCGATTCCATTCACAGAATGGGGGCTCACCCTTCGTTTCACCGCAAGTCCATAAGGCTCGCTTCTGGTGTCCTGCCGGCCG
The DNA here is from genome assembly GCF_019703515.2 of Myxocyprinus asiaticus. NCBI lineage: Eukaryota > Metazoa > Chordata > Actinopteri > Cypriniformes > Catostomidae > Myxocyprinus > Myxocyprinus asiaticus. The sequence goes on from NC_059368.1 coordinate 30,983,689, forward strand.
CTTAAAATGGGCCGGTCCAACATCCAAATGCCTATGCGGACACGCCGGTGATGGCGGGGATGAACGAAGACCATAATCCTTCTGAGGGGGTGCAAAACTTGTGTCCGGCGCCTTATTGTCTCTCTGGTGGGACGTTGCAAAGATACCGAATGTGAGGGCATTTCTCTCTCTCTCTGCGAGGAAGCATCTGCTGGAATGCGGCAGTCTGCTGTTTCACAGTGCTGAATTTTTCCACCACTGAATGGACTGCATCACCTAACAGTCAGATTGTGACACAGGGGCATACATTAGAATGGCCTTGTCATGAATATATGTGAGCATAGGCCACAGATGTTGTTCCGCCAGCACGAGACCCGCCATATTCTGACCAATAGCATGGACAATATATTTGGCAGCTCTTAGCACCAAATCAGAAGCTCAGCGCAATTCCATGACAGCCTCAGCATCCAGTCCAGCTCCCTTGTCTAAATCCCTCATAAAATGGGCCTGGTAGTCTTGCAAAACTGCCAGCGTGTGCTAAGCCAAAATCGCCTGGCCCGAAGCCTGGTAGGCCTTACTCAACAAGGATGATGTAACTCTGCATGGCTTCAAGGGAAGAGTAGGCCTCGATTTCCATGTGGTCACCGAAGAGGGAGAGAGATGAGCAGCCAGCATCTCTTCCATCGCCGGGACTGAAGTATATACGTGGTCATAAGCTTGACACACATTAGAAAATTCTGAAGCAGATTGATCCATGATCCTGGCCATAAGGTTGATCCCAGGACTTTGAAATCTCACGATGGAGGTATGGGGAAAAAGAGAGTGGCCTACAAGGCATAGCTGTGTGTTGGCCCACTAAAAAAACAGTCGTCCAAGATTGATTTACGATCCTTCGACTGTGCTTCTTCCGACCAATCCAGGTGCAATTTTTCCACTACACATGTAATAACCTCCAGAAACTCCATAAAAGTTACTGAAGGTCTGGAAATCCGATCACTAGGGGGCAAGGCTTCAGCCTAGGACACAAATGCCCATGTGTAAACTCCATGGGAGAACGTCTAGTTGAATCCAGGGAGAGTGACAGAGAAAACCGTAGGTCAGCCTGCTGCTCAGCTCCCATCTCCTAGGCATCCGTGCCAGCCTCCCACTAGTCAAACGGCTGCACCAGCACGTGGCTTGTCCAAATTTCCAAAGGAGGCAAACCTCTCACGGAGCGTTGTGACATTCATTAAATCGCACTGTGGGCAATCCGAGCCCTCCAACGCAGCCTCCGTATGGCAAAACCCCAGACAGGTGACACACATGTCGTGGGAATCTTCACTGACGATGAACTGTGTGCACGGAGTTAAGCACTTCTTAAATTCCATCCTGTGTTGCCACTCAAAAGGAAGAATGATAATGATCCTCATTTGTCTTTATTGGACAGTTTAAGTGCATTGTTAGTAAGGTGACATCAGTAGCTGCCTTAAGTTGAAGCAAATTATATTTTCAACTTGGTTTCACATCTTAAAATTGCCAAGCACGTAATTGGTTCAAACCAGGTTCCCTTTAATTGAAGCAAAACTGAAAGCACAAATGGAGATATGCAATTTGCATAAAACAGCATATTAAGTTCATGGACTAGATGCTGAGGCCATCGTGGAATTATGCTAGTTCATGCTCGTGCTTTTACATGTGGGATAACATGGAAATTGGCATAAAGTGACTTTCAATTGTCTGACCAAATGTTTTATAAAACAAAGTATTATCCCATTTTATTCAGATGCAAAAAACTTTGTTCATGAAAGCAACATACATGCACATGCACACTAGTCTTGTGTAGCCAGACCTTTGACAAAGGCATGAGGTCTGGATCACAATCCAGCTTATTTAAGACTGTCTGACGGACATGTAAAGCAAGCACCCACAATTTGTTTTGTTTGATGTGCTGTTTAAGGTAGGAATGAGAATTGTTAGTAATTTAACCAGGGCCGCCCTGGCCAAATGGGTGCCCTACACAGAGCTCTGTGATCGTGATTGGTTGGCAGTGGTAGGAGTTGCGAGGCGAGTGCGAAATTGCAAGCACGAGGCGATCCTATGTGTTCCACAACTGCTTGAATAACATATAATGTGCGAGTAAGGGCAGCCAGAAGAGTTTCTGGTGCTCCCCTAGGCAGCTGGTGCCCTACGCAGACTGCATAATATGCGTATAGTGAGCGGCGGTACTGAATTTAACAACTCAGATTCCTCTTAACGATTTCAGTTCCTTAATGGTTCCGTTAATGATGATTTTTGAGCTTTGAGGAACAAAGATTTGGAAATAAGAAATGCAGTTCTTGCTGGATTTGTACTGTCACAGCATCCAAGTGATGAAATGGTTTTATATCTTAACAGAACAAATTCTTGCAAAAGGAGTTTAGAAAGATTTGTTTTTTATTCATTTATTCATTTTTACTCATTTTAATCATTCATTTTTTATAAAATACCACTTAATACAACAAAACTCATAATGTGCATCTTTAACTAAACATTAATATCAACAACCATCCAGTAATTACTCTGACTGATGTCTTACAAGCCATACGTACACATAACACAGTAACAATTTTTGGTTAATTTCAAGTCAAATTTAATGACTACCGTAAGTTTTTCATTCATTAAAAAAAAAAAAAAAAGAAAAGAAAAAAATGATAAAAGTAATTCGTTCAAAAATCAGGCTCACTGGTCATGCTGTTTGTTTCCTGCTTTAGATTCAAAGATCCTGCTCATGACAGTCATTCGTTCAGAAATCAGACTACAGTGATTGAGCTGATCACAAATATTTAAGTACATTGTTTCATTCACATCGCCATATAGTGTATTTTCAGAAACCATTAATGGAACCAAAAGTGATGAACATTATTCAGTTCCAGTATTTTTTTTACAAATTGAACCGTTCTGAATGACAACCGGTTCTCATTTCCCAAACCAAGGTTTAGGGTCAGAGTTATCTAAAATATATTACAACACAGTAATAGACTGGGGTGTAAAATACATTTTAATAGGTACACAGCAGTCTCCACAAACAGTTGTACAGAGCACACAAAAAAAGAAAATTGTGGAAAATGTAGATAGACTGTGATCAGAATTTCTGTCTGTTCAAAACTAATAATTACTATTTCACAAAACTCATAGGAAAAACAAAATCAAGCAAGCCACAGAAGAAACAGATGGAGGTGAGGACAACAAACGTGCAACAAAAAAATAATTCATCAGTCCTTTATGGCCCCTCCATTACAGTCTTAGTCTAAGTGCTGTCACACTACATTATCATTCCTTATCCTGAACTTTAATTGACCCCCTGTTCTTCTAGAAAGAATTTGCTTCATGAGGTAACATCTAAATTTGGATTAAGTAAAGGATAATGCACACTAGGTGTGTGTTAAACAATTTTAATGCACAACATGGTGGGGAAGAACCACCCAACGTAAATCGGAACACCTAGTGTGGATTATCACGCTTATACCATGGTCACTTGCCAGCATTGATTAGTTAAAGCTATTATTGATTTTTGTTTTGCGAATTTTGACTGGAAGAATACAAATAATGGTTAACTTTATCAACAGGTTGTTAGATCCAGAGTTCTGCCCATTGTAAATCAGACACAGAGATAAAGAAGTGCAATAATATCACATTTATTTGAATGAATTAACTAAAAGGATATACGAATAATTGGAGAAAAAAATGGACTTAAGTTTGTTGTAGAACACGTTCTGTAAAAACTCTGAATTTGAATGCATAATCCAGAAATAATACTTGTATGTTGAAGTAATTATTCTACAAATAATATAGAGGGGTTGGCACTTCTAAGAACACATATGTAACAGTGATAGTATTCTCAGGGCAAATAGAGGAGTCAGGAGGCACCGAAAACAGTCAACTATATTACTCTTCAGCTTCGTTCACAAAACTCAAATAAAAAGGGCACTCAGTGGCCAAATAATCACACACACAGCAAGAGTTTCTCTCTGGTCCCTCTCTTTCTGCCGACTGATGCCCTTGTCTGCCTTTTCAGGTCTCCCTCCACCATCACTATAACAAGAGTCAGGTGTTAATGATAATGATAGCCCAGGTGACAAGCCTTACTGCTCTCCCTCTTCCGCAGAGAGACACACGACCACGCCCCCATCCCCACAACGTAATATTACATTTCTATTCTTTGTCATTTTCACGTCCACAATGCTTTGGAATCCATTAAGGCAGCACGATTGATTGAATTAAGATGAAATCGCCATATGGCCTTGTGTGGTTACTAAATTCAAATAGTTTTGCCTCGTTTTGCCGGACAGAGAAAGATGCCTTTGATGGTCTGGGTTTTCTTCTCTCCCCCTCTGTGCAAAACATAGTTGTATGTCAAACCATACTTTACTTAAAAACCTTTTGGGTGTTAAAGGGGAAAATGTGGGTGCATTCATAATTACCTCCAGGTCGGACTCAGTAATACGGGGCTGATGAACACTGATGTCTCTTCTGTATTTTTTTCCTGTAGTGCTTCACAATTGATTTAAAGATGCCATTGCATGACTTGATAATATCGTGTTTTGCTATGTGACAGGTAATCCTGGCTTTAATGCTCATCAGACTTGCAACACATTATTTGCATCCAGAGGTAGTTTGAAAAGAGGCATACAAATCTTGCAATGTCTCATTATGGAGGATAGCAGAGTAGGCGCATAAATATATAACGTGATTAAAAGTAACTGGAACTACCTGTGCATTAATCGGTTTTAACCCATGCATTCCAGCCAATCAGAATTGAGTATTCAAATAGAATAAAAATATATTTTTTAAATTACTAGGGGTTACGCTAACTAGTCGATTAGTTCTGCCACTTAGGTTTGTGTCGACTAGTCACTCAGCCCTGACTGACACATCCTCAACCAATGAAGTCATTTTTAAGGGTCAGATCAGGCTGAGATAGGGCCGTTTTTAGAGAGTGTGCAGTAAAATATGGAGTCTTGTATTCAACATTTTAAACCGAATTTGAAATCTCAACGGAGACTGCACAGGCCTTGTCGATATGTATAAAGTACGAGACAAAAGAAGTCAAGGCTCTCTCTCTTTTTCCTTCTTTTCCTCCATTCCCCCTCATGCTTGCTTTCTTCTTTCTTCATGTGCAACAGCTATTGATCAAGGCTCTGGAGGAACCACATTCTGAATTGCACTTTGATTAGCACTAGAGAGAGAGAGAGAGAGAGAGAGAGAGAGAGAGAGAGAGAGAGAGAGAGAGAGAGAGAGCATTTTGTGCACTTACCTGTATGCTTATTATTATTGTTATTATTATTCATAATGTATTATTTGACTTTTTTATTTTTATTTTTTTTTTAATGAGTGCTTTGGCAACATGGTATATTGTATACGGTCATGCCAATAAAGCAAATTTGAATTTAATTGAGAGAGTGAGAGAGAGTGTGTGAGAGAGAGAGAGAGAGAGATAATGTGTGTAAGAAAGAGAGAACTAAGGGAGAGCATGAGAGATTCAGAATAAGAAGATGAGAGGAAGTTAGGGAGGCTGTCAGAATTGGTCAGAAATAGAGAGAAAGACTGTGTATTTTGCATCACTGGGCTTGAGACAGGCTCTTTGAAGTGCCGGTTTGGCGTGTGAGAAGATGAGAGCGATGCTGGCTTTGCATATGCAAAAATGATTCAAACAAATGCTTACTCAGACATAAAGATTGCTAAACAAAGGGTTGTGTGAGGAGACAATGCAATGCAGAACAACAATATACCACTGTCACTCTTGCTGCATGAATGAACCTGCAAAAGAAGCTCAGAAGATGTATATGTTGTTTCAGATGTGCTTGGCTGTAAGAAAGCCTGTTTAGATGTGTTCTGTTCTTTTCTGTATGTGGGTTCACACAAACATGGGGGAGTAAGTGTGTTTTTATGTGGTGCACATGCTAAACAGTGTGGACCATTAAAGTCTGAGAAAGACAGACAATGAAAAAGAATAGCTATTGGCACACGACCAGGGCCGGTGGAATTTGTTTCCATAACTTTCACACAATGGATCTTATTCATGAATAACGGGCAGAACAAATTTCAATTTAAATTGTTCATAAAATGTTGTACACAAAAGAGGAAAAGTTCAGTTTCAACCAATAACCACGAAAGCATTGTAGCTACCTTATTAGAAAAAGTTGGTTCATCAATACAGCTCCTTCATATAAAGGGAATAAATTAAATCTCCAAAATTGTCAGGCAAGATTCAATCAGTTTTAATAATGTGTGTTAAATCACTAATATCATCTTATAATAATGGTATACTGTATTAAAATGCACAATTACTTATTAGCAGACTTACAAAAAGATTTACAGTGCATTCAAGGCACGCATTTTATCAGTACGTGTCTCCACTGTGAAAATACTATGCTCTTCCAAACCTGGACACATGTTCTCGATTTAGCTTCTTTAGCTCAATTCACTATTTTATACAGGCTGGTTCAGCTAATGCATATTTGTATTTTGGAGGAAATTTCACATGCAATGTGTCTGTAAAAAGCGATTGTCTAAAAAGCTGGATATTCTTTCCTCTAGATGTTCACGCTATCCTCTGCAAAGTAAAGAATCAAGTATCTTGTCTACTCTGGGACAGGTCTCTCAGGACACTTGCAAAACCAGCTGCCACTGCAGAGGCTTTTGACACTTGAAACGGCTGTTTTCTTTCTTTCTTTTTATCTCACCTTTGTTCCACACACACACACAAAAAAAAATGTATTTATTTTTTTCTCCCCAATTTGGAATGCACAATTCCCAATGCGGTCTAAGTCCTCGTGGTGGCGTAGTGCCTCAATCCGGGTGGCAGAGGATGAATCTCAGTTGCCTCCGCATCGGAGACCATCAATCCGTGCATCTTATCACGTGGCTTGTTGAGCGCCCACGCACACACACAAAATATTACAATTTGGAAACATTTTATATTGGTCTTTACCTAGGCCTAAATGGGGGAGCCAGACTTACAACTCAAGTTATTGGAGTATGCCCCTGGCATTGACTACTATAGCTTATCACAAAACAGCCATGGTACACATGCATTGAACATGCCCATATGGGCTCGTGGTCAAGATTATAATTTGAAAGGCTAAAACGCTCGATGGCATGGAAAAAAAATATAAAAATAAAAATAAAATAAAAATTACAATTCACCTTACACTTAAATCTTAAATAGATGTCACAATAATAGACTGGTGCGGGAAAACATATTTAAAAGAGGCTCCATTTGTATAGGAAACACTGAAGAAATTTGTGGAACTATGTGTTGACTTAAGAATCAGAAGGTTGTGAGTGAATACCTGACTGACTATTATGTTTATGATATGGGGAATACATTGCAATTGAGTTATACTATGGTTCATTTGTCATATGTTCTGGTTTTAGTGTCACAGGTTTTTTCCCCTCCTCTCTTATGTCACACCTTGGAATATGTAAATGTTATCATTGTTAAAACTGTTGCTAAGGGTTAAATTTAAAACATTGAGCATGTACTGTAATTTAAAAAGGAGGCCTACATCTCCCTGATTTCTTACTCTATTTTGGGCTGCGCAACTGAGAGCTGTTTGGATGTGGCAGAAAAATCTTATTCATGCACCTACATAGACACAAATTGAAAAACATCACGCAGGGAAAATTAATAAATAAAAAATTAATAAATTATTAATAAATAATGCCTGGATAAGGCATTATTTATTCCCCTGACTTATGTTGTGAAGGAAGTCAACAATCCATTTGTTAGATTCACCTGCAAGTTGGTGTCGGATATTAGAAAAAAATACAAATGGTCATTACCAATATATGACAACACTACATTTCAGTCTAATCCCGCTCTTCCAGATGTACTCAAAGATGTTAACACAATATTGGTTTAATAAGGGCACTGAGGTTTTTCGGGACTTATATGAGGGAGATACACTCATAACATTTAAGTAGCTGAGTACAAAGTTCCTTCTTCCCACTAAACACTTTTTTACATATTTCCAAATACGGTATTACATTACTACACAACAAGGCGGTCACTTAGTACCTCTTTCTTCTCTTCCAATAGATAAAGTTATTAGAGAAAAAAAGAGGCCCAACGGTCTTGTATCGCATATATATGCTAATCTTATTGATTTGCATGGAGAGGATATGCCAATTTATAAGTTGAGATGGGAAAAACTCTTGGAGTGTGTTTTTGAACAGGAGATATGGGAATCTATTTGTGAGAATGCCCACAAATTTTCATATAATAGTAGACATAGATTAATTCAATTCAACATTATTCATAGGGCTTATTACACACCAGAGAGACTACACAAGATAAGTGATATCTATTCGGAATGCTGCCCTAGATGTAAAGTAGAGGTGGGCACACTACTAAATATGATTTGGGAATGTGCAAAATTAAAAGAAATATTGGGAGAGAATCCTCTACATTATTGATGAAGTCACTGAGGTTAAGCTTCTTTTTGATCCCAGATTTATCTTGTTGGGGGATGAATCAATTCTACAACTTAAACATGGGGTAAATTTACAATTTATAAAGGTGGCCCTGATAGCAGAAAATAAGTGTATTGTTGTACAGTGGAAGACTGCTGAACCTCCTAAAGTCGCCATGTGGCTTAGAAAAATATCTTCTTATGTTCCAGTGGAGAAAATAATGTTTAATCTCAAAAAGAAGCCATCTTTGTTTAACAAGAAATAGGATAAATACATTGATCATACAGAGGAAGAGGATGTCAGTTAAAACAATGTAACATTATAAATATTTAAACTAAATGAAACTCACCCCTTTTATAATTGTTATTGTGTTTTTTGTTTTATTATTATTATTATTATTATTATTATTATTATTATTATATTTAATTATTATTAACATGTATGTATCTTCAGTGTGCAAGTATTTAGTGTTTATGCTAGACTGCAGCCTATTGCAGTCTAAGCTGCCGGTCCACTGCACGAATCTGTGTTTGTTTGTAGCTTGCTAGCTTGCTTAGCATTGCTTATTCCTCTGCATTCATCATTTTATCCTTTGCCATTTTACCGTGTACTTTGTTTTTTTCCTGCTTTTCTATTGTTTCAACTGCATGTATATTACCACGCGCACCATTTTCCTTTCTTTTTTCCTGCATGTCTATATCTCGCATTTCAACTTCTTGCATTCATTTTCTCCTCTGTGTTTTACACAGATTATTGCATGTATTTCAAACCTTTGCTGATCAGGAACCACCACAACAACAGCAAACAATTGCATGAGGGATTCACATCGATCTCAAAGTCTCGCTGCTAAAGAACAACCATAACATCAACAACCAATTACAGTAAGTCATGGCATCCGCTTATGTTATTGCTTCCTGCATTGCATGCCACATGTTTACTATAGCTTCTTCCATCAGCATTGAGGGATTTACATATGATAAATGTAAGAAATTAGTCAGGCTGATGGAGAAGGTTAATGAGTTAGAGACACGAATCTGAACGCTAGTGGAGGTCAGTGAGAAAGAGAAGCCGGTAGATACTTTTTCGTATGTGGGTAAAACAGTGAGCAACACACACATGTTGGTTCCGGCTGTAGAGCCCATGAAGCAGGGCTTTTGGGTGACGTCTCAGCAGCATACTTGCTCAGCAAAGCGACACCACTCTCCCGTTCCTGTTAGGGTTTCCAATCGATCCTCCCCACTCAGTGATGCACCCACTGATAATCATGTTGAAAGCACCCTTGTTATAGGAGATTCTATTGTAAGGAACATGGAAATAGAGACTCCAACCACTATTGTTAAATGCATTTTGGGGGCTTGGGCATCTGACATCAGATCAAATTTACGAGTGCTGGCTGATGTAAAACAAAGTTTTTCTAAAATTGTTATGCATGTCGGCACTAACGATGTCTGGCTTCTCCAGTCAGAGATCATTAGAGATAATGTTAAAGAGGTGTGTGAACTTGCAAAAACGATGTCAAACACTGTAATATGCTCTGGCCCCCTCCCTGCTCATTGTGGTGACAAGGTTTATAGTAGATTAGTGTCACTGAATGGCTGGATGTCTGAGTGATGTCTGGAGAATAGCATAGGATTTATAGACAATTGGAAGAGTTTTTGGGGTAGACCTGACCTGCTAAAGAGATGGACTCCATCCCTCCAGGGAAGGTGCCACTCTCCTCTCTAATAACTTGGCTCATAGACTTAATAGTGATAGTATTTGACTAACTGGGGCCCAGGTCAGGAAGCAGACAAACTGGCTAATTCGAATGTATGCTAGCTGCCTTCAGATGTCACACAGGTAACATAAACTACAACACATAGTGACTGTATCACCTACATATCACATAGACACTGTGTCTGTTCCCCGAACTACCAAATACAAACCCCTCACTAAATCATTTAGAAAAATTTGATTAAGGTAAAACTTGAAAAAATAAATAAATAAATAAATAATTGAAGATAAACATAATATAAAGGTAGGGCTACTAAACACTAAATCTCTTTCAACCAAATCAGTAATTGTAAATGTAATTATTACAAATCAAAGTTTGGATGCCCTCTGTTTGACTGAAACCTGGCTTAAACCGGACGAATATATTAGTTTAAATGAATCTGCTCCCCCAGGTTATTGTTATAAATATGAGCCTCATCTGAAGGGTCAAGGAGGTGGTGTTGCTGCAATTTACAGTGAAGTTTTTGGTGTATACTCAGAGGACACGATTGACACATTAAAAGGACACATTGGGATTAGCATTTATCGATATTCTCAAAAATGTGAAAATACCAACTCATCGCCATAATCATACTCACATTAATATCATATTAATTCTGTCATATGGCGTTGATGTTGATAGTATAGAAATGTTGCCGCAGAGCGATGACATCTCAGATCATTACCTTGTCTCTTGCATGCTGCGATCAGCTAATGGCACTCAATCTACACCACGCTATCATTCAGGTAGAACTATTCTTTCAACCACTAAAGATAGCTTCACTAATAATCTTCCAGATTTATCTCATATACTCAGTAAGCCAAAAAGTCTGGAAGAACTTGATGAAATAACAGAAAATATAAATACAGTCTTCTCTAGCACTCTTGATAGTGTCGCCCCTTCAATTAAAGTAAATTAAAGAAAAAATCCCCTCACCATGGTACAATGATCACACTCATGCTCTCAAGAGAGCAGCTTGGAAAATGGAGTGCAAGTGGAAGAATACAAAATTAGAGGTATTTTGCGGTGCATGGAAGGATAGTGTCTGTAGCTACAGACAGGCACTAAAAGCTGCCAGGTCAGCATATTTTAGCAATCTCATAGAAAATAGTAGTGTGGCTAAATTGATTAGGAATAATGCCTCGCCTGAACCAGATATTCCGTCGCAGCACAATAGTAATGACTTCATGAATTTCTTTACTGATAAAATTGAAATCATCAGAAATCAAATTGGAATTTTGCAATTGTCTGTCGCAGTACCTCAGTGTCTCATAATTTTTCCTCATGTGCAACTTCAATCCTTCGCTGTCATAGGTCATGAATGCTAACAAAACTTATCAAAACATCAAAAGTCACAACATGTATGTTAGATCCAATACCAAATAAGCTCTTAAAAGAGGTATTCCCTGTAATCTCATAACCTCTTCTTAATATTATGAATTCCTTGCTATCCTTAGGACATGTCCCAAGAAACTTTAAAATGGCAGTTATCAAACTGCTTATTAAGAAGCCATACCTTGATCCTGGAGAATGGGATGATTATAGACTGATTTCAAATCTCCTGTTTATGTCAGAAATACTAGAAAAGGTAGTGTCCTCCCAACTATGTTCATTTCTACAGAGAAATAGTATATATTAACAATTTCAGTCAGGATTTAGGCCCCATCACAGTACAGAGACTGCACTTAGAGTTACAAATGACTTGCTCTTATCATCTGAACATGGCTGCATTTCTCTTCTAGTGCTTTTAGATCTTAGGTCTGCCTTTGACACTATAGATCACGACAGTCTCTTGAATAGGCTTGAGAATTATGTTGGCATTTGTGGACTTGCATTAGCAAGGTTTAGGTCCTATTTAGCAGACCACTACCACTTTGTCTGTGTAAACGAGGAATTGTCAAATCAGGGAGTGTCACAGGGATCAGTTTTATGGCCTTTGTTTTTCTCCTTATATATGCTTCCCCTGGGAGATATTATCAGGAATCATGGAATAAGTTTCCACTGTTATGCCTACAACCCAACTTTATATTTCTTCGAAACCCGATGAAATTTCACAATTCCCCAAATTAGCAGAGTGTATCAATTAATTTAAAGATTGGATGGCCAGAAATTTCCTTCTAAATTTTCATAAAACAGAGGTACTAAATACTGGACCAAAAACCTCTAAAAATAAGATGCTAAAATATAATTTGACTTTGATGGATGTACTGTTACATCGTCTTCTACAGCAAAGAACTTTGATACCAATCTGTCCTTTGAAAATCTAATTTCCAATATTTGTAGAACAGCATTCTTCCACCTCAGAAATATTGCTAAGTTACAACACATGCTCTCTGTGCTGATGCCGAAAAACTAATTCATGCGTTCATGACCTCAAGACTAGATTATTGTAATGCATTACAGGGAGGATGTCCAGCAAGATCAATAAATAAACTTCATTTGTTTCAAAATGCAGCAGCCAGAGTGCTGACTAGAACAAGAAATATGATTATATTAGCCCCATTTTATCATTGTTACATTGGCTCCCTGTTAAATTTCATATTAATTTAAAAACTTTGTTAACTACGTACAAAGCTTTGTATGGTTTAGCTCCGTAGTACTTAAGTGACCTTCTACCATGCTATATTCCATCACGTTCATTACGATCACAAAATTATGGCCTGTTAATAGTTCCTAGAATATCAAAATCCACAAACGGAGGTAGATCCTTTTACTATTTGGCTCCTAAACTATGGAATAGTCCCCCTAACACTTTTCAGGATGCAGATACACTCACTCAATTTAATCTAGACTAAAGACTCATATATATAGCCAGGCATATACCTCATTTATCCATCAACTCACAATTGGGATGCCTTAGTTAGGTCTGCTGGAATCAGAAAAATGTATCATAATCTATAACTCTGCAAAAAATGGAATGGCATCTACGCTAATATTATTCTATTTGCTTCCCTGTCTCAACCTTGGGATTCAGATCCCGAGTTTACCAATGCCGGCCAAATCCAGCTCCGTTCCTGCTTGGTGTCGGACTCCACTGCTAAGTGTCTCTGAATGATGATGACTATATGCAGCCAGTGCCAGCCAGACATCACTTCAGTCTATTATGGTAGACTTCAGAGGATGAACTGATGCCAACTCCAACCATAAGACATGTGATACATCATATGCCACTGCCTGAACCTTGGAACCTAGGATAGACCTCACCAAAATGACCTGCCGGTTGAACTGCGATGCACCTCACTGATCTCTGCCTGCATCACCTTGATCTAATGATGAACTACACTCTTAAAATGGAATACATAGACTATCAATTAATTGCCAACAGAAGCCTTCATCAGCCAACTAACAAGGACAATTGCATCTATGTGAACTTCTGCAGTTAATCCAGGATGAACTTCAAAAACATTAGTCATTAATCTTACAGTTAATACAAAATCTTTGTTTAAACACTGGCCCTTAACACTTACTTAGTTTACTAATTTAAACCATGACTTGCACTGCACATAAATAACTAATATTGGCATTATATTCATGCTGTTAGCCAGAGGGGAACTGGCCCCTTGGGTTTCTCCCAAGGTTATTTTTCTCTATTAATCAACATCTTATGGAGTTTTGTGTTCCTTGCCACAGTCGCCTTCGGCTTGCTCACTGGGGTTCTATATACAATTATTTATTTATTTATTATTATTTTTTTTATACACAATTTACAATCATATTTAATTAAACTTCACAATGATGACTCTAAGTCTTTATAGATATTACAGTTTCATTTTCTGTTAATGCATGATTTTCTCTTAAGCTGCTTTGAATTGATGTGTGTTGTGAAAAGTGCTATACAGTTAAAAATGACTTGCCTATTGAGAGGGAGGGAACGGATTTTTTTTTTTTTTATTGTGGCTTTGATTTACCTCTGTATATGACAAATGTACATGGTAAAAGCAATAAATTAATTGATAAAAAAAAAAAGACAGGGAAATTGCATGCTATAGCATAATATGAGGTAAAGAAGCACAACTTATGATTCCAATATTATTACATTTTATTGCTGATTTGAAATATGTCCTTTGATCGTAATCTTGACCAACCGTTTTTGAGATTTCGGTGTCCCCCCATTCAAGCAGATAGGAGCTATTGGTGATAATCGATGGCCACAAGCCATCAAACAAAGCCGAGCTGCTTGAATTTTTGTACCAGGAGTGGCAAAAATTAATCTAACAGCAATGTGAAAAACTGGTAGAGAGCATGCCAAGGCACATGAAACCTGTGATTAAAAACCAGGGTTATTCCACCAAATATTGATTTCTGAACTCTTCCTAAGTTAAAACATTAGTATTGTGTTGTTTAAAAATGAATATGAACTTGTTTTCTTTGCATTATTTGAGGTTTCTTTTTTGTATTGTGACCAGTTGTCATTTTCTATAAATAAATGCTCTAAATAACAATATTTTTATTTGGAATTTGGGAGAAATGTTGTCAGTACTTAATAGAATATAAAAAATAAAAATAAAAATAAAATAATTTTCCTCAAACACATACTTATAAATAGTAAATCCAGAGAAACTGATAATTTTGCAGTGGTCTCTTAATTTTTTTCAGAGCTGTATGTGATCAGGGTCTAAAAACTATTCAAGGAGCGCAAGCGAAAAACCAAAAACTAATGAAATGTTTAGCAGAACGTAAACGAAAACCAGAAGCAAAGTGATTTTCAATTGTTCTGGAGTGAAAATGTTATTTTTAAACGCTGGTAACTGATTATAACCAGCCGAAGGCCAAAGGGTTTATCACAGTAAATTCTTGGAGATACACCACTTCAATTTGCCCCCCCAAACAAATGAAACATGCTTTGATCCTGAAGGAAACTGCTGCTTCACACATTTCTTTGCCTAATCACCCACTGTGGATGTCACATTCTGTGAATGAAGACCTTTTTAAAAACTATGTATAAAAACTACATATAGTATACATGCACAGTTAATCCAGATACAAGGAAATCATTATTAGAGGTAAAAAGTACATTTCTCAGTTGTTTCCAAGTCTTCACTGAATTACTGTTAGATATGATACATTAATACAGATTTAATGCTGCCGGTTTTTGACTCAGAAGCAGATCTGTAATTTAAATAATACTGATCTGTTAATTAACTGCTTGTTATTATTTCTATGCTGATAAATTGCTTATTTTAGCTTATTTTGTTGAGGCAAGCGGCTTACTTTGGGCTTGTTTTTACAGACCATGTAGCTTGCTTTTCTTGCGAGATCTGGTAACACTGCCAGATGGTGGTATTACACCCACCCATTAGTGCAAAGTACTGTAATTTTAAATTGAATGGTATTTATTGTTCTTTTATTTTGTTCTAACCGGTAACCTTTTGGAAAGGAGGCTGTGGAACTTCTGAACCGGAATGAAAAAATACAGTTTTTGCTCAGAACGAACTAAAATGAAAAACATTTTGTTCTTAGTCCTTGTATGTGACTTAGTCTTGCCCTTTTTCATGGCCAATCAGACTGCTTTAGAAGCATTTGTTGACAGACAGGCGGCTCAGATCAGGATCGGCTATTGCCATCAAGTGGCGAAAGCCTCTCGTTTCTCTAATTTCTTCACTTGACTCAAACCTCTTTTTTGGCTTCTACATCTATGTGGTCATAAGCCACAGAGGCCTGCATGTTTGCTCCCTCTGCAGAGCAAACACACCACACTGCCTTCATTAAATATGCAGCTGTCCCTAAGAGCATGACACTGATTTTCATCAGCACGTCACCCTCTATAATGTGTGTCTACAAAGTAAAAAAGGAAGTTCATAGAGAATGTGAAAGGGAAATATTATGAAGGTTAAGGGGGAACTAAGTTGATTTGTATGGAAAAACATAAGACATGAATGCAGTGATCAGGAATAGAGTAACTGGAGAATTCCAGAAAGTGCATGTAGGTAAAACAATGAAAAAGCAGCAGTATTGGAAAGGAAACAGATCTGGAACTGAGAGATAAAAGTAAAAAATGAGAGAGAGAGAGAGAGAGAGAGAGGGAGAGAGAAATGCTGAAGCACAACCCTGCAGTAATGCAGGAGGCCTTGTTATAACTGTTCAATCTGGTTCTGCAAACTGGCTATTTTCCTGATACCTGGAGTATGGGCTTAATACACCGATTATATAAGAGTGGAGATAAATTCGACCCCAGTATATACCGAGGCATTTGTGTGAGCAGTAATCTGGGGAAGACTTTCTGTTGTATCCTGAACGCCCGGATACAGGCCTTTCTTACCAAGGACAAAGTCTTGAGTAAGAGTCAGATTGGATTCCTACCAAACCACCGCACCACCGACCACATTCACACGCTACACACGATAGTCAACCAGCACGTTCATCAAAAAAGCAAAGGCAACATTTATGCATGTTTTGTTGATTTAAAAAAAGCATTTGATTCCATTTGGCATGATGGTCTATATTATAAAATTCTGCGATCGGCATTGGGGGTAAAATGTACGACACTATCAAATATATGTATTCGGACAACAGGTGCGGAATTAAAATTGGCAATAAAAGAACAGAATTCTTCACTCAAGGGCGTGGAGTGAGACAGGGCTGCAGTTTGAGTCCAACTCTGTTCAACTTTTACATTAATGAGTTAGCAGTGCCACTGGAACAATCTGCAACACCCAGTCTTATTCTAAATAATTCTGAAGTTAAATTTCTTCTCTATGTAGATGATCTGGTGCTGCTGTCAGCTACTGCACAAGGGCTACAGCAGCACCTGTACCTGCTGGAGAACTACTGTCAGAACTGGGCCCTGACAGTCAATTTGAAAAAAACTAAAATTATGATCTTCCAGAAAAAAAAGCCAGATTGCAGGAAACCAGATACACATTCACTATGGGAAACACTGCAATAGAACACACCCTACACTACGACTAACTCGGTCTAAAAATCAGTGCTTCAGGAGGTTTTGATCTGGCAGTGAATGCACTAAAAGAGAAAGCTAGAAGAGCATTCTATGCTATTAAGGGCAAATTTACCCAAATAGACATTCCTGTAACAATTTGGAGTAAAATCTTTTATAGTATTATTATGCCTATCGCTCTGTACGGATGTGAGGTTTGGGGTCCACTCTTTCTGGCAGATTACTCTAGATGGAACAAACATCCCATAGAATCCCTGCATACAGAATTCTGTAGAAACATTCTAAGAGTTCAGAGAAGAACACCTACTAATGCATGCCAGGCCAAACTAGGCAGATAACCCCTAATTATACATATTGAAAAACGATCCCTCAAATTTTGGACACACCTAAATTCAAGTTCCCCTAACACACTGCAACATGAAGCCCTTAAAACCCAAGAGCTGAAGCCTAAAACCAGTCCCCTTTGTCAGCTGGCAAACACCAGTTTCAGACCAGCACTGCTGAACAAAACCAAATCAGAATAAACCAAATCATAAAAGAAAGCAAAAATTCATATTTGGACCACTGGGAAAATGAAAGTAAAAACCAAAGCAAATTGGAATGTTATCGGACCTTAAACAGAAAGTATAATCTGGCAGAATATCTCTACACTGTAAGAGATCCAAAACAGAGACGGATCCTCACCAAATACAGACTCAGTGATCACAGTCTGGCCATAGAAAAAGGGAGACACAGACAAACATGGCTTCCAAAGGAAGAACAAGTCTGTGCTCACTGTGACCCTGGTGAGGTCGAGACAGAGACACACTTTCTCCTTCACTGTGAGAAGTTTATAGAGGTGAGAGAGAAATACTTTGACAAACTCTCAAACCTCATGCCTCAGTTTTCCAGTTCAGCAGAAACAGATCAAATGCAGGTGTTACTGGGGGAGGACAATCATGCATCAGTTGCAGCTAAATTCATTTTGAGCTGCACACCCTCAGAAACCAATCACTGCCATAATGTACTTCAGTCACAGTATTTTTATTTTCTTATGTTCATAATGTCTTTTTAAATGCTTATTTTATTTTATATTGTATAGTATACAGTATATTGTTATTATAGTTTTTATTTTATTTTATTCATTACCTGGCACCTTATTTTAATTCTATTTTTATTGTTATTTGTTACTGTTTTATTATTATTATTTGTCTCATTATTGCCATGCTTTGGCAATATTGTATGTAAACACAATCATGCCAATAAAGTACTTTAAAATTGAAAATTGAATTGCAATTGAGAGAGAGAGAGAGAGAGAGAGAGAGAGAGAGAGAGAAAAGATTAAAAATTATCCCAGAAGTGGGCGGCTTGGTCATTCACCCTGATTTTCCTCAGGATTCATTTATTTCTGTGCTAATAAGGCAGAACAGTGTTGCTACGGTAACAGCTTTGCCCATTTCCTGCAAACCCAGAGGGCTTTTCCACTTCCTGGCTCACTATAAAAAACAAGGCGGGAACTTCCTGTTCTCTCAAGAGACTAAAATGCAGCCGAGAAAGAACCGAAACACTCTTTGGAAAACACAATGCTGGCCCACACTGAATGAACACATCCCTGTTGACTGGCCGTTTGGTCACTTATTTATTTACAAGCAAAGTCACATAAGAAGCATATGGGATGGATATGAGATGAGACAGTAATAATGTAGAATGAAACACATTTATTTAGATGCATTTGCTTACCATATTACTTATCAGTCAAAGGGTGTCTTATGTCTTTAAAACCTTAGGTGAAATGTTTGGTTCTGAGCTTTGTGCTGAACTGTCGAAAATCCTGGACAGACATTTTTCCATGATTTTTTGAGATAAAAGGGATCATTGTTCTATGAAAACATGCTGTAACTTCAAATAACTGAAACTAAGCAAATTACACTTTCAGAGATAGAGGGTGGAAAATGGCAATAAAAAACCCCAAATCAAATCACTTTTATTGTCACACAACCATATACACAAGTGCAATAGTGTGTGAAATTCTTGGGTGCAGTTCCGAGCAACATAATGGTCGTGACAGTGATGAGACATATATCAATTTACAATAAACATCAGATTTACAACACAATTTAAAGTCTAATATACACATAATTACACACATCACAGTATACAAATAATAACATACAATGTACAGTATACAATACACACAATATAGAATACACATTATACAATAAAAAAAGTATATATAGTATATATAGAATGTACAGTAGGTTGTATTGTACTGTATTGACATTCAGGCTTTTGGTTGATAGTAAGTTGCCAGTGTGTTGTTAAGAGAGAATATAATATAATAATAATATAATTTATGACAGTCCGGTGTGAGATATAAGAGTAAGAGTAATAAAGTGCAGTGCTGATGTATTTTGATCGTGGGAGATCAAGAGTTCAAAAGTCTGATTGCTTGGGGGAAGAAGCTATCATGAAGTCGGCTGGTGTGGGTCCTGATGCTGCGATACCGCCTGCCTGATGGTAGCAGTGAGAACAGCCCATGGCTCGGGTGGCTGGAGTCTCTGATGATCCTCCGAGCTTTTTTCACACACCGCCTGGTATATATGTCCTGGAGGGAGGGAAGCTCACCTCCGATGATGTGTCTGGCAGTTTGCACCACCTTTTGCAGTGCTTTGCGGTTGTGGGCTATTGCCGTACCAGGCGGAGATGCAGCCAGTCAGGATGCTCTCTACAGTGCAGGTGTAGAACCGTGTGAGGATGTGGCGGTTCATTCCAAACTTCCTCAGCCATCTCAGGAAGAAGAGGCGCTGATGAGCCTTCTTCACAACGGCTTCAGTGTGGATGGACCATGTTAGTTCCTCGGTGATGTGGACACCCAGGAACTTGAAGCTGCTGACTCTCTCCACTGGTGCTCCATTGATGGTGGTGGGACTGTGTTCTCTGTCTTTTCTTCTGAAGTCCACCACAAGCTCCTTTGTCTTACTGACATTGAGGGAGAGGTTGTGCTCCTGACACCAGTGTGTCAGAGTGTGCACCTCCTCTCTGTTTCATCATTGTCAGTGATCAGGCCTACCACCATCGTATCATCAGCAAACTTAATGATGGCATTGGAGCTGTGTGTTGCCACACAGTCATGTGTGTACAGGGAATACAGGAGTGGGCTGAGAACACAGCTCTGCGGTGCTCCAGTGTTGAGGGTCAGTGATGAGGAGATGTTGCTGCCTATTCTAACCACCTGGCATCTGCTTGACAGGAAGTCCAGGATCCAGCTGCACAGCGAGCTGTTTAAGCCCAGAGCCCGGAGTTTCTCATCAAGCTTGGAGGGCACTATGGTGTTGAATGCTGAGCTGTAGTGTACAAACAACATTCTCACATAAGTGTTCTTTTTTTCCAGGTGGGAGAGAGCAGTGTGTATTGTAGATGCAATGGCATCATCAGTGGAGCGGTTGTTGTGGTAAGCAAACTGCAATGGGTCTAGTGAGGGAGGCAGCACAAAGCAGATGTAATCTCTGACTAGTCTCTCAAAGCATTTGCTGATGATGGGGGTCAGAGCAACAGGACACCAGTCATTTAAGCAAGTTATTTTGGATTGCTTTGGAACAGGCACAATGGTGGACGTTTTAAAGCATGTGGGGACTACAGACAAAGAGAGGAAAAGGTTGAAAATGTCCGTAAAAACACCAGCCAGTTGGTTCGCACACGCTCTGATGACGTGGCCCGGAATGCCGTCTGGACCCGCGGCTTTGCGGATATTCACCCGTCGGAAGGATCTTGTTACATCCGCTACAGAGACGGAGAGTGAACTAACCTCTGTAGCTTCGGCCGCGAGCGCTCTCTCCGCGAGGGCGGTGTTATTTCCCTCAAAACGAGCATAAAAAGTAAAACTAAATTTTGACTGTTTTCAATGCACAATACTTGCCTAATTATTATAAGTGAACCAGGGAAAAAATATAATGATAAAGTAATTAATGATATGACCATGGACGATTCAATGGTTATGGATTTTTAGTATGCTATCCTTCTCTCACCAGTTGTTAAAAAACATTGTATGTCCATTTTATTATTTATACCATCTTTGAAACAAATAGAAGATGGGGAGTTTGAAAACGAAGAATATTTTTGCAATTCCGTTTGGTGACACTAGTTGCTCAGAAATTACATATTTCAGTTTAAGTTGGTCCATCCTCTCTCCCTCTCTGGTATCTGGGTGTAAGATAGAGTGAGTGGTTTGATAAAGCTAAGATTGAGTGTATGAAGAAATGTGTTCCCAGGTTTGCTCAACCCACAGAACAATAAAAACAGATAGCCATGTCCACTGAGGCATCTGCTATCCCAGAAACCTATATCACATTTATACAATGTTATGTTAAAAGAACACTCTCATTTCAAACAGAGAATCTACAAGAGAAATGATAAACAATTTTAATTTGTGTTATGTGTGTGACTGTATTTCTTCACTGTACTTCTCCACATTTTGTATTTTATTTTTATTTGTTATTTTTTTTACATGCTATATTAAGCCTGTCTCACCCTTTCAAAGAACACACACACAGACACACACGCACCAAGGACCTACATATTTCAAGCTAATTGCAGTGAGGGAAAATTATTAATATTCTGCCTCTGTCTGCAAATATTCAGATGAATGGAGGGTACAGTCCAGGCAAGCACACACACGCACAACATGCATATGAGTGTATAACATTATCTACGCACCCATGTCAGAGTGGTTTTAAGGCCCAAAGGATTGTAAGAAGCCAAACCTATTAATTCAGTTAATTTAGGCCAAGTTCATGCATGCATGCATGCGCGCGCACACTCACACACACACACACACACACACAATTTAACTCTTACTCAACCATTAAATCCTGACTAACCCCACAAGCACAAATGAAAACCTTTCATTTCATTGCCTTCATCTTCATTTGTGTCACACATACACATGAAAATGGGTGGAGTTCATATTTAACAGACCTTAAAATCCCCTCTCAGAATCCAAAGACTACAGGACTATATTCAGTCACATTCATACGAAAACTGCAGAGCATGTTGAGGAGTTCCAATGTTGCCATGTCCACATATTATAAGTGACTTTGGGCTTGTTTTTTTTTAATTTTTTATATGAAGTCGCTAATTAATATAGGACGTCACAGGTTGTGTTTTGTGGGCTTATTACCAGAATACAGTAGCATGTAGATGGCGAGTTTTATAACAATGGGCCAGAGTACTTTTGTACACTTTAGGCTTATTAGAGTTTTTCCTAAACAAATACCAAAATTTGGCACAAAGTAGAGATTAACTTTAAACGTCACTCACCTCCAATTGATGTTGCAGTCTCTCTAGAGGCCATATGGGTCGTGTCTTCCCACCCAAGACTACACCCAAATGCGTTTGGCCGGATTCCTTTGCAACTCGGAACACAGTATAGCATCTAAAATAACAGCAAAACTCCAATAGATGTTGTTGACATCTGTCATGCAACTCTTAGAATGGGAGGGTTAGTGTTTTTGTGTAAATTTATGATCAGTTAGATTGACTTGACAGTCTGGTAGTGTGTGATCCTCAGTCGTTTGATGTGTTATGGCCATTTTTTTGTCTATAGCCATTTACAATGTAGGTAAGTGCATGATACCAAAGTCCCTTTCAAGGCAAGTCAGTCCACTCGGCGGCCATCTTTGGAATGCTCCCAGGGAGGAAGAGCAGATATTTTCAACAGCATAAAACTACAACTCCTATCTACTTGTATCTCCAAAAGGGTTGGTCAAGATTACAATGAAAGAGCACATTTGAAATCAGCAGTAAAATCTCACAACAATGGAACCATAAATTGTGCTTCTTTAGCTCAGGTCATGCTAAAAAACACTATTTCTCAGGCTGCTTCAGCTAATGCGCATGTGTTTTCGAGTTGATTGGCAGGCAATGTCTGTAATTAAAGGTGATTGGCTCTTTTACCTGTAAGGTGGGACTTCCTTTTCTACATGTGTTGGCCATTGGGCTTTCCAATTTCTCCCATTCATTTTAATACCAGTGGTTCCTCTCGGGCTAAACAGACTCTGATGATTCTTATCATTTTTACAATCGATTGAGAATCTGCTCTGTAACAAGTCGTGCAGTGTAATCCAGGAACATGCAAACGAGCCAAGACTATTAAAACTATTTAAACATTCAAACTGTCAAAAAATTCTAAAGCAAACATTCATCCATCCATCCGGCTGTTAAAAATGTTTTTTTTTGTTTTTGTTTTTTTTTATTCAGGACAGGTTTTGTCAAGCCAAAATCAAAGTTTGCTGTGGCAAACTTTACCAATCTTTTAATTATGACATTTGTAAAATGATATAATTATTGTGCACCAAAAGCCAATTTAGCCATGTTTAATCTATGTTTTATATCAGATAGATAACATTTCTCCATAATCCCCCCACCACAACCGTTCCGCAGAAACAGAGTAAAGTCTTATAGCTCACTTACACATATTTTGGTAAAGCAAGACACTTATTTTTGGCTTGTTTTGTCAGATCAGGTTGCTGATTTGTCTTGAAAGATCTGGCAACACAGAGGAGTTCCTTGTTTAATTAAAAGTAATAACTCAAAACATTGAGAGAAAAAAAAAAAAAACATTAGCTGTCCATCCACGCCCTGAAATCTTATACTATTTGTCCAGCAGACAAACAACATTATGCAAATACGACTAATCCTAGAAGCCGACACCTAAATTCGACTGTTATTATTTTTCCTGCCCCCGTCCCTGCCCTTCACCTTTAAAACACACAGAGCCTTGTTAGTGAGTGTTCACATTAAGCCTGATTCATCACGCAAACCGACTGACTTATTTTTCATTAACGCACGTCCACGATTTCCACCCTCGTAAAGGACAGTGAGCCGTCAATAATGGCACATATTAAATGAGAAGGGAATAGATGGCTTTTTAATCACTTTAAGTGAAGAGGCAGGACAGGTGAGCTTTCCGAAAGCCTTCAAGAGTATTCCCCAGCCGCACCATCAGTCCATATATATGATAATGAATATCTCAGATTCGAGGCTGCATGGCGAGGCCACACACCCCCCGCAAACACACAACAGTAAATACACACACACACACACACACACACACATGCAGCATGCTATGCAATTATTTGATCTAAGCCTGACAGTTCTGAGGAGAAGCAGGTCAATTGAACTGAGATGCTTGAAATTGTTTTCTGGGATTTTATATCAGATAATGCTAATGATCTGGGAGTGTGTTGTATCTATAATGGAAAATACTTAATCACAAAAATACTTCACTTACTGTAAATAGATGCTCCACCATAGTCTCCATAGCATTGCCTACCTAATTATGAATGTAGGTAGCATGTTGACACACACACTCCGTCAGCACATGTGTGTGCTATACTGTATAAATTAAGTGGAGAGATAAATAAATAAACATGACAGAAGTGCCTCATTAAAAATTAACCACACAACATGCTCCAGACCCCATCCCACCTTTATCACCCTTTGTTTGTATGCTTGCATATAAGTGTTTCATTTCAAGGCCTGTACAACCTTGTATGTCCAAGACTTCCACTTGAGCTCTGTCTGTTCCTTTAACCTCTGCACTCCTATCTTTTTCTCTTTTTCTCAATCTGTCTCTCCCAGGCATTTAGCTATATAGTATCCTACAAAGCAACAGCACTTTTTCACAGGAGACATGAGTTTTTGTGCATTTGTCCAAACCTGTGACAGAGACAAAGAGACTCTGTACACAAAGTCAGTATTTTAGATTGTAAATCGTACTTACTAACAAACGTGACTCTCATGTTGTCCTGTTCCTACAACAGCATTCAGGAATGGCTAAAATACTGTCTGTATTACAGATAACTGAAGTCAAGCCCCTTTTCTATTCTCGCAAAAGCTCAATAGCTCCTGTAACCAGAGTGACTAAAGTAAAATATCCAAGCAACCTCCATAAAACTAGAAAGTTGCAACTGACATGACCATAGTAGACTGATGATTACTGATTTTAAAGGGCACTCAGTAACTTTTTGTTTGTGTCATCTTGGACTTACAGTGACACCTAGTGGTGTGGATGCAGCATCATTCAAAATCAATAGTTTTTAGTTACAGATGCCATTGTAGAAATTCTCTATTCACAATCAGCCATTAATTTAATCCAAGAGTGAAAGTGTCCAATAACAAGAAGGTTACTGAGATTAAGCAAGTCAGCTGGTCATGTGATTCTAAAATGGCAGCCCCCATGAGGGCACCCCTGCACCATGTAGAATAAAACAGCTTTTATAAGGTTACTGATATACTAGAGTCCTTATCTCATGTGAGTGGTCATGAGTTTATCCAAATGTTTCAAAATTGAAATTAATATCTTTAGGAGTAATTAAAATATATTTTTTAAAGTCGCCAAAGTGGAGAGCAGAAACTCCCCACTGAGACAAGATAATACGCTTAAGTTTTTTTTTTTTTTTTTTTTTAAGTAAATTAAGTTTTATACGCTTAAAAAAAATACATTTTAGCCTATTTTTAAGATTTATACATTTCAGATTTCACCACAAAAGTTTATCAAACTGAATTGTGTAATGTTTAAAAAAATGTAATTAATAAAATTTTAACTATTTCTTTTTATCAAATATTACTCAAATCAATTTGATGGAGTTTTGTTATGAAATTGAAATGAGTAAATCTTAAAATTATTTTTGAGTGCATTTCAATTTAATAAAATTCTTTCAAATTAAATTGTCATGAATAAAACTTTAAATATTTCAGTTTTTCTTCATTTTATTTTGTTAAAGATTACTCAATTAAATTTGATGGAATTTTGTTATGAATTTTTTTTTTTTTTTTTTTTTTTTTTTTGGAGTTTGCAAAGATAATTATACTCACTATTTGCTAACCCTAACCGTACTCCAAAAAGAAAACCTTTTGTATTTGATTGATAAATGGTGTTCATAAAGAGGACTTTGTATTTATTATCTACCCTGTAAACTATTTAGTGCTTCTCTTGCATTTTGTTTGCAAGAGAAGCATCTGGATGAACTCTGAAGCTTTGTTCTCTCTCTCCTGGTTAGTTGGGCATTTGCTTTTTATTCTTGCGCCTGTACCCAACTGTACCAATATGAATCTGTATTATTAGGTTGAAGTGCATTGATGTGGTGAGCTTAGTGCACAAGAGCCGTAAGGCATTTATTTGGGCTTTAGTGGGGTGGTTTATAAGGGTTCCAATTTTATGTTTTTAAGTGTATACATAATAAATTTGCCATTGCAGGTGTGGTGTGGCCCTGTATAATGCTAGCTGCTGTTTCTTCATACCTGTTTCTATACATCTGTTCCTGCGTGCTGTTTCATCAGAGTCGCTTCATTGTTTGTTTTGCCAAACTTGTTGCACTACATTTGTCTTGTTTTTGCATTGTACAGTGCAAAACATTAAATTAAAAACAGAAAATTAGATCCAGATCAGGTTTTGGGATAATAACGTGGGAAATTGCGCTATAAAAGTAACTTAACTTACATTTACTCCAGCACGTATAATCCACATTAAGTAGAACTGAAACTGGAGCTGGCAGGTCCAAAGATGCTAAACTAATGCTCTACCTTATCTCCAGATGTTGCTGGCTCGTTATTCGTTTGACATTTGGTTTCTCCTACCCATGCTCTCTGGAACTGACAATTTTACAACAATATCATTAGCACAATTAGGTTAAAGAATATATGACTATATCATACAGGCATAAAACATTGAACTCAAATGGTCAACGCTTGTTGTAGCTGGAGAATTATGCCTAAAAATGCTCATATGGGCTTTCATTAACTAGCGCTTGTAAGAGTCTGTCTGAAAATTCCACCCTCAGCACTAAAACATCGGAGATGTCCAAGTATTTATTCATTAAATAATCCACTGTGTAAGTTATGCATACAATTTACAATCTTTAGAATGTATAAATGTTTTAGTTTTTTTAATAAGTGTTTAAGACAGAACATTGCATTGAACACTTGTGACGTTTTAGTACAGTGTGTGGACTTTTTAGACAATCTCTTATGAACCATAAGTGAAAATGTAATAAATATTTAACTTAAATTAAACTTTACCCTGTTAAATATTGTTATGCAGTCATAATACATTGATGTTTTATTAAAATATATTTAGTTTGGTCTATTTATTATGATGTGGTGTCACTGAACTGTCAGTAGGATGGAAAATGAGAATACCACCCTTCCCATTCTACTACTCCAATAGGCCAGGCCTATTGACATGGAGGCATAGAACCACCTCTGTGATTTTGGGGGACAAATGTGTCCCTAAACTGTAGATAAGTACACACACACACACACACACACACACACACACACAAACATAACCACCTTCATCTTAGTTCAAACACCTTCAAATAACACACAGTTTCCATCGAGCACATACACACAAACAAACACACAAGACGAAAAGTGTTGTTTTAACGATCCAGATTTCTTCACATGCTGTACACGCATTCACATACACACACCTCAGAACTAAGCCTCGGTGTCAATACATATCCCCAGTTCATTAAACAACGACATGTGTCAGAGGAACAGTTCATTTGCAGCAAATGTCATTCTCTAGTGGCTAGTTTAATAGTCAACACACACACATATACAGTGAGCTGACAAGTAGCTCAACAAGAATAAAAGAAAATCTCAAATGCCATCAGGTGCTGCTGTACAACTTCAAGGAAAAAAAGAGCTAGGAGAAAATGGAGAGGAGAAAGAGATTTGGAGAGGAGGAGGAGGGGTGATGGCATGAGAGGGGTGGAGAGAATATTAAAAAGGAAGTGCTTCATATCAAATCATTTGGACCACTCCTTTTACCGTGATGATGCAGATAGGTCGCTAATTATTGCTTTGTTTTGTGACGTGTTTCAAGTGTACCGCATCTATAGCTGACATGTAGGAAGTGATCATTTTGACAAATTTTGCGAGTTGAATTGTTAAAGTCTGTTTCCTTTTCACTTTGGTAACACAAGTTACCGATAATATCATGATCTAAACTGATTTTTTTTTTTTTTTTAAATAATAATAATAATAAAATAGTCTACACAGAAAAGTTTCTTATGTCTGGACTATTTCTGCAGGAGTTTATGATTATACATACAAATTGTTTGATATACAATGAGTACTTTAGATACTTGATAATTTCTAGATATTGATTTCTAGATAATGTTCTAGACAGACTTGGTTTAGATCAAAATTAATACCTACATTGGCTAAGAAGTATTTTGCAGTTTTCTTATTTTATTCTATTATTTCTGAACATCTGGATTATTTTAAATAAATTAGATTCTAATTTATTTTGCGTTAACACTATGTTAATAACTTTTTCTAAACCATTTTTCTGGCACACCTATAATGAAAAAACTTTGATTTGTCTCACCAGGTTGCCTTGCATTCTAATAAAGAACATGTTATTTGAATCATATGGAGTTACATTTTAGTTGAGTACATTTAAAAGTTGAAAAATCAATTTGTGAATCGTGCTTAAGTTTGAAAAAAAAAAAAAAGAGATTTTATTTTTCTGCCATATCGCCCAGCCCTTGGTTGAGTGCTGGTGTTACCTGTGGGTGCATGCACACAAACTGTAGATGTATTGTACTGTATGTTTGTCACGCCCACATCAGTCTCCACTCCTTTTCCTGCTCCAACTCCCCTGAGTACTGATTACCCACACCTGTCATCCATTATTGAACTCATCAAGAACTCTGTATATACTCACCCCTTCCTTCAGTTCATTGTCAAGTCTCATCTAGACCCAACAGATGTTTCATATGTCCTTCTTGCCTCCTGAATTACCGTCTCCAGTTATTTGCTTGTGGTGGTATTGTTCTTGGATTATTTCTTCTAGTTTGTTTGAACTTGTTTTGTTTTGTGTTTCATTGAACTCCCAGCATTTGGGTTTAATCATCTCCTCTGGTCCTCTTCTTCAATGACAATGTTAATGAAGTGGCACAAATCGCAATTTGCTAAGACTGAGAAATAAGTCTTTGCGCTAAAACACACATATTCTCGGCGCAAAGTCTTAACTCACATCCTGCATTTGCAGTTTAAGGATTAAAGAGCTATCAATCACTTTTAAAACTAGCCATGATTTGTGTGTCAGTAGATCAATATGATGATTATTATTATTATTAATGATAATAATAACAATAATAATAACAATTAATTTTGTATAGCACCTTTCAAAAGCTCAAGGATGAAAATATCAAAACTTCATGGCCATGCTAAATGAGTTTTGCGTGTATGACGTAGGGCATAGCACTCTGAAAAAAGGGCCATAATGTAATTCTGTTGCACAATAACAGTATATGCAGTATGTACATACAGTATAAACAGAAAGCTCTCACTCACTGAATCAGTCACTTTTTAAGTTATTTGACAGTGTAAAAATACAGAAAACACAGAAAATGTAAAAACCTAGTTTTTGTTATTGTATATATATATATATATATATATATATATATATATATATATATATATATATATATATATTAATAGATTAATACATCTATTGACAATCAGTGTCTTTTATTAAATTGCAATGTATTGCTGCTGTTTTATAACAATAAGCCACTCCAAAGATGTGTTAAAGTGATGATACTATGTTTAAGACTTTATGCAGTGTGCTGTGCTTAAAAACAACCATAGTAGCTGTAGTAACCATTTAATCATAGTATAATCACTGTAAAAATCATAGTAAAAAAAAAAAAAAAAAAAATCATATTTGAAAAGGGTCTATCTTTATTGAAAGCAGGTTTACTTTCAAGCAGTCAAGCAGTAAGGACTGCAGACTCGGTGGGTTCTCAGGTTTAAGATTATTCCATAAAATTTACATAATATTTCCATAGTATCTAATACACTTGAATGACTCAACTGCATTACATATGACAGAGTGATGGCAAATACACCCTCAGTATTTTGTTTTTACTTGTTAAGAATAAAAAAAGGAAAGGAACAGAGAGAAGAGAGAGAGAGAGAGAGAGAGAGAGCAAATATGAATAACATCAGGTCTGACACAGGCAACAGTGCATACCAGAGATTCATAACACACTGCGATCAGTCTGAAAATCTGTACAAAGAACATGCCCTTTTTGAACAAATGAGAAAAGTGTGCACACATAAATGAGCTGTACAAGAAGTATGATTTCAAAATCGGTTGAAGAAAAAAAAAATCTGACTTAATGTGTATGTGACAGTTACCTTGCTCTCTTTATTAAGGAAGCGGGAGATGGGTAAACAATCCACGTAGTCTTTTATTGACAGCACTTTTCAGTGTAACACAAAGTATTGACTTTTCAGCACAACATGCACCCACAACACGAACTCGGCTGCATGCGTCTCTCTCTCTCTCCCCTCCGGCAGTCTGGACACCATTTTTATCCCCCTTCATCTCTCACTGAAACACATAACTGTTAGAGATAATTTCCCATAGATGTCAATCCTTACCTTTCTCCTTCTCATGCCCACATTAACACATACCCCCATTGCCTGACTCAGGCCGGGGAGCCATCCGGCCTGTGACCACCCCCCCCCCCATTTTTAGAGGGGAAATCTGCCACAGCCATCTGCGCCCCCGGCCTATGGACCACCTTGAACTTTAAAGGCTGGAGCTGGAGAGCCAGCCTTTTAAGAGAGTCAGATACCAAAGGGTGATCCGCGCATTGGCATCCATCATGCGATGGAGCCATTGGAGCGGACCATGGTCTGAACAGAGGGTGAAGGCCCTCCGAAGCAGGTAATACCGAAGGGTCAGGACCGCCCATTTGATTGCCAGGCACTCTTTCTCAATTGTGCTGTACTTTGTCTCCCACACTGAGAGCTTCCGACTGATGTACAGCATGGGGCGCTCCTCCCCCTCCACTACCTGGAATAATACAGCCCCCAACCCCCTGTCAGACATGTCTGTCTGCAACAAAAAAGGGAGAGAGAAGTTAGGGGAATGCAAGAGTGGCCCACCACAAAGTGCTGCTTTCACCCGCATGAATGCCTGCTGACACGGCTCTGTCCACTGGAATGGATCTGGTGCCCCCTTTTCAGTGAGATCAGTCAGCAGGCTGGTCACGGTAAAATAAATAGGCACAAATCTACGATAATAGCCAGCCCACCCAAGGAACTATCTCATCTCCTTTTAGGTCTTTTAATGTCTTGGGCAGACTGCAATCGCTGCGGTTTTATCAATTTGGGGCCACATCTGCCCATGACCCAAGTGGAAGCCCAGATACCGTACTTCCACCCGCCCAATTACGCACTTCTTTGGGTTTGCCGTGAGTCCCGCTCATCTCAACAACCCCAGAACAGCCCTCAGATGCTGCAGGTGCCGCTGCCAATTATTACTGTAGATAATGATACCATCCAGATAGGCAGCAATGTATGCAGCTTGCAGTCTGAGGATTCGGTCCATGACCGAACGGAAGCGTCATGAATTGGTGTAATCCAAACAGTGTGGAAAATGCCATCTTTTCACAGGACATGGAAGATAAGGGGATATGCCAATATCCCTTTGTTAAATCCAGTGTTGAATAAAAGTTAGCCGCGCCTAACCGATCGAGCAGTTCATCAATCCGAGGCATTGGGTATGCATCAAATTTAGACACCGCATTGACTTTTCTATAATCCACACAGAACCAGACTGAGCTGTCACTCTTCAGGACCAGCATCACTGGGCTGGCCCAGTCACTGTGGGATTCTTCTATTACTCCCATATCTAGCATGGCCTTTAATTCTTACCAAACCATTTCTTTTTTGTGCTCGGGTAATCGGTAGGGATGACAGCGTACCACTACCCCTGGGGTTGTCTCGATATTGTGCTCTATGAGATTCGTACGACCGGGAAGAGGCGAAAAAAGTTGTAAAATTCTCCTTGTAACCTGGCAACCTCCATGACTTGAGATGGTGAGAGGTGGTCTCCGCAAGTGACCGGGGTGACTCGATCGGTGGCTTTTAAGTTCACCTCCGGTCCGAGCTCCTCCCTCTCTGGAACTACCATCACCAATATCGCCAACATCAAGGGGAATGCCTCTCTCCACGGTTTTAGGAGATTGAGGTGGTAAATCTGACATGCTCTGCCTCTATCCATTCGTTTAACCTCATAATCAATTTCCCCGACTCGCCGTGTGACCTCAAAGGTCCCTTGCCACTTGGTGAGTAATTTAGAGCTCAATATGGGGAGTAATACAAGAACTTTATCTCCCAGTGTAAATTCCCATAGCCAAGTACCCCTATTATATAGCTGGCTTTGACGTTCTTGAGCCTGGAGCAAATCCTCTTGTGTTAATTTCCCCAGGTGTGTGGAGTTTTGCTCTCAGGTCAAGAACGTATTGAATTTTGTTTTTGCTGTTTGAAGGATTCCCCTCCCAATTTTCCCATAGAATGTCGAGCATACCGCATGGTCGACACCAGTACAAAAATTCAAATAGGGAGAACCCTGAGGAGGCTTGCAGGACCTTTCGTACTGCAAATAATAGGGGCTCGAGCCACTTGTCTCAATTTCGAGTGTCTTCATGCACGAAACTGCAAATCATATTTTTTAGTGTCTGATTAAATTGTTCGGCCAAGCCGTCCATTTGGGGGTGGTAAACACTGGTCCGAATCTGTTTAATCCCCAATAATTTGTACAGTTCGAATAGTGTACGTGACATAAACATAGTGCCCTGATCAGTGAGGATTTCTTGCGGAAACCCCACTCAGGAGATTATTCTGAAGAGTGCCTTGCAACACTATGTGCTGAGATGTTGTGCAGAGGCACTGCTTCCAGATATCGCATTGCATAGTCCACCAGAACCAACACAAAGCGATGCCCGCGTGCCATCCACTCTAATGGCACGACAAGGTCCATGCCAATTCTTTCGAAGGGGACCTCAATCAATGGAAGGGGGCGCAATGATGCTCTTGGGGTGGCCGGCGGATTCGCTAGCTGACATTCACAGCATGCCGCACACCCCACCTGCAAACATCCCTGTGAATGCCCGGCCAATAGAAATGGGCCATTAGACGGTTTAGTGTTTTTCTTGCCCTAATTGACCCGCCATCAGATTATGATGAGCCGTCTGGAATAGTATTTCCCGACAGCTCTTCAGTATTAACAATTGGGTTGTATCCTCCCTTGTCTGAGCATCCTGCGTCACTCAATACAACTGATCCTTAATAAATCAAAAAATACGGGTATGAGAGTGCAATGTCTGGCTGGAGGTGGTGACCATCAATCACTTTCACTTGGTCAAAGGCGTCTCACTTGGTCAAAGGCATCAAAGGGTCTCGTCTTGCGTCTGCTCCAGAGGGAAATCCCCTGCAGGGAATCCTCCTGACATGGAGCTGACATAGACGGCCCTGGCACCAACTCCCTAGCCAGCAAATCGCACCCGACACTCTGATACACTTTGTTACAGGACCCATCCACACAAATTCCCCTCAATAAAGTTGAAATTCCGGCCAATGATACCCAAAATTAGTGGATGGGTGAGACGGGGAGTAACCACTGCCTCTATTCTATGCTTTTGCCCTTTGAATTGAATAGATATGGCACTAAGGGGTAATCATGAATATCCCCATGCACACACCTTACCTTCACCCGCCAGCTTGTATGCAAAGCCTCAGATTGAACCAAGCTTTGGTGAATGAAGGTTTGATTACAACCTGAATCCACCAAGGCTTGATATGTATCCCCCTTAATACTCACAGGTATCCAGTATGCTCCTGCTTGATCAGTGGCAGCCAGTGGCATGTCGGGACCCAGACTAATGTCTCCACCTCCATCGTGGGACATCGGTCCTGGAAATGCCCAGGTTCCCCGCAGCTCCAGCAGACTGGCCCAGACCTCACACCCACAGGAAAGCAGAGAGGTTTAGGGGAAACCGGCAGGATGAATGGCCCACGGGACCGGGGAACCGGGTTTGGGATAGGAATTCCCCTGTTTCAGTGGAACAGGAACAGGATGAGGGGAAGGGGAGGGAAGAGAGAGAGAGGGGGAGAGAGAGAGAGAAAGAGAGAGAGAGAGGAGGGCTCACTAGCCCCTGAATACACCACCATACGTTCCTCAGCCAGCAGGACTGCCTTATCCAGCGACGCCAAGCTCCATAGCACCTGCCGGCTTGAGCTTGGAAGAGTGCCTGGAACCACTGCTCCTGTTCCACATGCAGCTCAAGCAGAGCCTGATGTTGGGCTTGGTGGATGTCGGCGAGGGTCTTGATTACTTCGGCCAGCGGCGAGGACTCCATGGCGGCAATTTCTTCCTCCAAATCCCCAGTTTTGGCACCAATGTGACAGGTTTCTTGCTTTCTTTATTAAGGAGGAAGCAGGAGCCAGGAAAACAATCCAAGCAATCATTTATTGACAGCACTTTTCAGTGTAACACAAAGTATTGGATTTCAGCACCCATAACTCGGCTGCATGCGTCTCTCTCTCTCCCCTCCGGCAGTCTGGACACCCTTTTTATCCCCCTCCAGCTCTCACTGAAACACAGAACAGCTGTAAGAGATAATTTCCCACAGGTGTCAATTCTTATCGTTCTCCTCCTACCGGCCTCGCTCTGCACAGACGTCGCTAAGCACGCCCACATCACCACAGTGTAACATATTAGGCAACCACGAGCCTGGTTTCAACATTGCCATTTTACTACAATTAGCAAGTAAAGGTTATTGCATGTTTCTTGATGCACTTTATATAACATGCTATAAGATCTGAATAGTAAGACAGATGCACACACAAGAACTGAAAATGCATATAGATACATGAAAAAAATAAAAAATACAAATATAATGCAGACACTAGAATTACACACACAAAAAACAACATACATTCAGGCTTGTCTGTGGGGGAAGAGGATCAGAGCACGACTGAAAGCTTGCGTACGTTCCTGCGGTTTCACGTTTCCACGCCTGACAGATGACTGACAGCCACAACCAGTGGATTCTGCTCTCTTTGTATTCAAAGAGCGAGCGAGAGAGAGAGAGAGAGAGAGAGAGAGGTAAACATTTGGATCACAGTCTACCTCCTACCCACTTGACACACAGACACACAAAATTTTTCAAATTCAGTATAGTTCAACACATTTTGTGGAAAATACTATATACATACAGTGACCACAGAAGTCTGAGACAACTATTGAATATATATAAAGAGAGAGAAAATGCAGTATATCTAAATTTTTCATTAAATTTTTTTTTATCAGCACAACAATTTGAGTGAAAAAAATCTATCTATCTGTCTGTCTGTCTGTCTGTCTGTCTGCCTCTCTATCTATCTATTACCCTGCTGTTCCTCTGTCTACCTACCTGTCTGTCTGTCTGTCTGTCTGAATGCCTGCCTGTCTGTCTGTCTGTCTGCCACTCCGCTGTTCCTCTGTTTACCTACCTACCTACCTATCTGTCTATTTGTCTGAATGCTTGCCTGCCTGTCTGTCTGGCTGTGTATGTTTGTTTTGTCTCTGTCTCTCTACCTTCCTGTCTGTCTGTCTGTCCATCACTCCGCTGTTCCTCTGTCTACTTACCTACCTACATACCTGTCTGTCTGTCTGTTTGTCTGTCTGAATGCCTGTCTGTCTGTCTGTCTGTCTGTCTCTCTATCTGTTACTCTGATGTTCCTCTGTTTACCTACCTGTCTGTCTGTCTGTCTGAATGCCTGCCTGCATGTCTGTCTATCTTTCAACCCACAGTTCCTCTGTCTAACTACCTCCGTACCTACCTACCTGTCTGTCTGTCTGTCTGAATGCCTGCCTGCCTGCCTTCCTGTCTGTCTGTCTGTCTGTCTGTCTATCACTCTGCTGTTCCTCTGTCTGACTACCTGTCTATCTGTCTGCCTGTCTGTATGTGTACCTACTGTGCCTACATGTCTGTCTGTCTATCTGTCTTGTCTGTACCTACCTCCTGTCTGCCTGTCTCTTTGCCTATCTATCTATGTAGTGAATAGAATCAGGAAGCACTGCAGTGCAGGAGGTGGTACATCAATGTAAGGTGTACAGAACCTATGCACCACAAACACAAAGAGAGAGGGAGACAGTGTTGGGCATGGAAAGAAGGAGAGAAGGGAGTGGGAGTGTGTGTGTGTGTGTGTGTGTGTGTGTGTGTGAGAGAGAGAGAGAGAGAGAGAGAGAGAGAGAGAGAGTGTAAATACAGCCAACTCCTCTTGACTACAGAAATCCCATCCAGCTCCACCAGTATGTGTGAGTGAAGATATGTCCAAGTCATTTGTAAATATGTAATGTCAATATAATGACTGGCAGCCCTTGATGCATGGAGGACTGTGGTGTAGTTATGAGACAGTACTTGATTTCAAATTAAAGGTGAAGTGTGCCACTAGTGTCAACAAGCAAAATTGCAAAAAATAATGATTGTTTGAAAAAGGTTTCTTGAACACTCAGAACAGATAGAGTTTGTATAAATACTGGTTGAGCCAAGGTTTATGTGTTGGGACTAGTAAGGGTGATCAAACAGAACAATGTTTACAAGCAACACAGAGCCACAGTGTTTAAACTTTTTCAGGGAAATCAACCAACATATGGCTTACTTACATTTGTTTCTACATATTAAACTGGGATAGGAGAAATTATTTGTAATACCGAAGTATTTCAAAAGCATACACCTCCGTTTTAAAGAGAGGGCTTAGTGAGACAGCTATTTGTCATCCTGATGCGGGAGAGACACCCAGCACTGTCGGTAGCCTTTGACTCATCACACAGGAAGTGAGTGTCATGTTTTTCAGATGAGTGGAAGAGCTGGTTGCTCATTGAAATGTAGTCTAGATATGCTTTTGTTTGTGTGTGTGTGTGTGTGTGTGTGTGTGTTTGGGGGGGGGGGGGGGGTAGATTTGTGTTTTAATTTAAAAGAGGTGACTCATGCTATCTCAAAGTCATTCATCTGATTAATCAAACCTAGCCAAGCACATCCACTGGGAATTGAGTTAAAGTTTGATGAGTTCAATCATGATCAAAGTGTCCATATGAATAATAATGTCCCAATAATAATTTCTGAATTTTTACCTCCCTTGTGCCTGGAACATATTTTCCCTCAAGCCCAGCACCTAGCTCCATCTCACATCTTACATCCAACTCCCAAACCACTGGACATACTTTATCTTCCCTCCAACCAAGCACTCGGCTTGCCCAAAAACCCTGGAACACAATCCCTCTAAACCCAGTACCCAGTTCCACCCCAAACCCCTGCAGACTGATCTCACCATTAATTCGGTAACAGTAGGTTGAAAGTTCTGCAGTTGAAATAAGTCCGTGCTTACCGAAATTCTAACCACTGCCTCCAGTGGCCCAAGTTAGAACTGTGGTTGAACACATGGGTACATGTGAGCTCCATTTTCCGGGTAAAATATCCAAAGAAAGCTGCCAAAAGAGCGTTTTAAAGCAAGTTGTTTTTAGTAGTAAATTACTTAACATAATCACCAGGAATACATTTTATTAACTGTACACCCTAACCCAAACCCCAACACTAAACCTGACCGTAAGTGAACTAAAACTGTAATCATGGAGGGAAAGTGCAACCTCTAAATCACCCTCACCATTGTTTATGTGAACGCTATTACTTCCTGGTTTTCATGGGACCAGAACTAGTGTCTCTGAGGCTGTTTACGCAACATGCTATCAGTAGCACAACAGGAAAAGTTAAACACGTTAGAATTGAAGCAAAAATGTCTGATGGGAAATGGCGCTTGGCAGTAACTTGGCGGAATGGGGTCGATGTCAGGGTACCATAACATTTGGTAGCAATGTCGAGTTCCAGTGGGATCATGTTGACCCCTAATCACATGTCTGCTCCAACCAAGTTTCTAGCTCCCCCCAAAACCCTAGAACACAATTCCCCAACAACCCAACACCAGGTACCACACCAAACTCTGGAAACCATATCCCCTCCATCCGAGCACCAAGTTCCACCTCAAACCCTTGGACATATCTCCCTTCAAGCCCAGCACCAAGCTACACCCCAAACTCTGGAACACACCCTATTCTATTGCAAATCACAGGCCTCAAAGACTTAGTCCTCCCTGGAGGAGCACATGACGCTCTCTTGAAGGGCTTTTACATGAAAATTTAACAAGTGTGAAATTAGAAAAGTTAGCCAATAATAAAAGCGACGTTAAATGGTAACAGGCCCGCTCTTGCACACTATGATCGTTGTAATTGAAAACGCTCCGTTCTGTCAGGAAAATAATATTGTACAGGAGCAACAGAGGGGAAGAGCTCTGTATTACCATAGCGAAATTAAAACTGGCACTGATGAAATAGATGCTCTTATTTTGAGCTTGTCTTGAAAACATTTGTCCGTGTTCTTCAGTTGCACCTACCCACAAGTTTCCATAACCTTCCACAGCCCTGAGTAATTTAATGTTCAGTGTCCCAAGACTGTATCAGCATCTGGTTTGAATATGTCTTTTTACAGAAACAGATTTGGTGTTCATAGCTCATAGTCAGAACAGCTTTGATTCTCTTCATGCCAGATCCTACCCCCATCATAATTCTACCGCCTTGGACCCAAAGGTAAGGATAGATGTTTGTAGTCAAAAAGCCCTCTACAAAAGGTATAAAGTGTCTTAATTTGCATATATAAATGGTATTAAGTTTGATAGGTTAGTGATATAAGCTATCAGGCTAATTGCTAACAGACTGCTAACCTCAAGCTACAGTAACTAATATATATATATATATATAAAGAAATAGAAACAAAAAAATATTAAATGATAATTAATAGAAATGAAAAAAGAAAGAGAAATGATACATTTTACTCTTTGTAACTTCTGTAATACAATGTGATAAACAATGTAAAAGTCATTATTGCACATATTTTGATGGTTAGGTTGACTTCAAGTGAAATATGAAAACCTACAATCGGGCACCAAATAGAGTATGCAAAATACGTATTATCAGCCAGTGAAATCTTATGGGTCCAAGGGTGGTAGGACTATGACGGAGGGTAGGATTTGTCATAACATTGCCATGCCATAGTGCTAGAGATTGAGGAAACAAACTGACACAAATAAGATCATCAGAACAGAATATACTCTGATGAAGAGCTGATAAGATAAACTTTGACTGGACAAATACAATCAATGAAACAATTAAGGGCCTTTCATGGAGAAACTGGAGATGCCAGCCAGCTACGTACCGATCAGTCAGGACAAGTAGTAGTACAATATGTATGGCCACTCTTATTGCCAGTGTGGGCATGGTTCCATTTAGTTTATTGAATTCCAAATAATATGCAAATCCAGGCCGGAGAGAAGTCACACATGGACTGCCAATGGGAACGTTATCTAATGTCAGCATTCTACATGCACTTAATAATTTGCTGCAATGGGAGAGGAAGAGAGAGAGAGTGTGTGCACTGACAGAGAGGTTACAAAAGAGCATCAAAACACTTCTCACCTGAATGAGACAGAGGGAAAACAGAGATCACAGAGGGCTGTGGTTAAACAAATGAAAGAAAGAACAAAAATAGATGAAAGGAAAAGTGTAGACAGAGGAAAAGTGAAAAGCCTACAAAACAGATGGTGTATGTTAAAGGTGCAATTTTTTTTTTCCTCATTAACAAGGGTTTTACACCTAAGGAAACGAAACATTAACATAAACAGTACCAAAACCATGTACACACTAGCCATATTCGTAGCCTGATAAAAGCTGTGAAATTCTACATAGAGCTGGTCTGCCTCCTAAGGGGCCACCATGTTGAGATCACATGGCCAGCTGAATTCAACTAAATGTAACTTTTTAACTTTAAGCTTCTTACTCATTAAAAATGTGAAGACACATCATTTTGTTCCAAATATATTAAATAACATAATATTATATAACATAATTGATACATATCTAAATTGGATTATGAAAGCAAAGTTACACAAATGTCACTGGTGCCCCCTCATAAAAACAGGTGCATGATGCTCTTGAGTCTCCAAAGCCAATGTTATATTGCATATGTTTATTTTAACAAATGTTAATTTTAAAACCTGAGATCACACCGTCACCTTGCTTTCTGTCACATCCACTGACAAAGCACTTTTCTTAGACTGCAGTCACTGTGACCAGAGAGAGAGAGAGAGAGAGAGAGAGAGAGAGAGAGAGAGAGAGAGGTAAATAAGGAAGGAGCAGTTGTATTCGGCTTGCCCTCAGTTGGGATAATTCTTCTTGTAATTTATTACACTTTGAAGCTTTATCTACCCTGTCAGACTGTGCCAACAGCCCCTATCTGTAAAATGAGTTTCAGGGCATGCAGGTCTATCTATTCATGTCACCTACATTCTGCAATAACAGTATCTCAAAGACACTAGAAGATCCATGCTGTAAAAAACAGAGAATCACATATAATTCTGCAGCGTGCATAGACTGTGTCTCATCTTATACAATGATATGCTCTTGTTTCTCCAAAAGGCTGCCTTAAAGGAATAGTTCACCCAAAAGTGAAAATTATGCCTTATTTACTTATGATTACTTGTAAATAAATAAATAAATAAAAATAATTGTAATAATAATATAAACAGTTACCACATAATAAAATTATTAAGGCCACAAATGTTCATTAAAATGTTATTTTTTGTAAGTGAAATCATTAAATGTCATAATTCAGTTAAAAGATATAGTCCTTAACATTAAACAGTAACAGAAGTTCTGTGCAACAAAAATAATGAGCAGCTATGGGTGCTGTGCAGTGAACAAATAGTGGCTCTGTAAAGAGATCATAGCTGCGTTTTATTGTGAATAAAACATGGCTTTTGACCAATCAGCATCCAGGACCGAATCTATTTTATAATTCAAATTATTTTTAAAGAATCTTTACAGACTGAAAATTGTTAACATATAATTTTCACCTCCTATGGCACAGGTTGGACATCAATAACATAAAACTCTGTATGACTTTAGAAGACTTAAAATAAAGCGTCATAAAGAGTCGTATTGAATAATTTTATATGGCTTTTATAGTTCTTTTTCGTCCTTTGTGGAGCTCTTCAGCTTGTGATCACTATGAACTTTAATTTTATGGAAAAGATCTATGTGATGGTTCTTTAAAGTGTGTGTGTGTGTGTGTGTGTGTTACACAGAAAAAAAAACAACAGCATATGGGTTTGGAACAATTATTTTTGGGTAACCAACTGATGCAGTTGCATGCAGAGGACATTGACATTATCTACATTCATTGATAAAATAGCATGAAATTTATAAAGGTGAAAGGGGATCAGGACACTTTGCATGCTGGACTCAAACCTCTATCATCCATATGAGCACACATGCATCAAGTGCAGAGTCAAGACTCTGGAATGATGACATTTTTAAGACAATCTCTTAAATGTACCCTCTGTTTTACAATAGGACTCTAAAGGCCTTTTCATGGAGAGCAAATTGTTTGCTCAAGTCACAGGGATCAGCACCCCCGATACCTCTTTTTGAAACTTCCCTAGAAGCCTATTTGTTCTTCATTCTAAAACACCAGATATTCTCAGTAGTGGGCTACACTCAGTTTCTGCTCACAGATAATAAAAAGTCAGGAAATGTAAAATATGTATTTTTATTATTTTCTCTCCATGTGTCTCAAATGGGCTATGAAGCCCCAGCGTCCTCTGTGCTGACCTCGTCCACCTCTCTGTGATCCCCAAGGGCCATGTGATCCCCATAAAGCCAAACTATTTTTAGCACTGAGGCTGTTACCATGGCGATGGAGTGCCAAGCTGGACTCCCTGGTGACTTGGTTTTATCATTACAGGTGAGGAACTCAGATACTGAGGTTGTATATTTGCACATAAGACAGAACTCTATGCCACAGGTGAATAAGTGGGTTATTAAATGTCACATGGCACTTCATACTCCATTACTGCAGTCCTTCTTTTCATCATACACATGTTCACAAACATACAGGTGCATCTCAATAAATTAGAATGTCATGCAAAAGTTCATTTATTTCAGTAATTCAACTCAAATTGTGAAACTCGTGTATTAAATAAATTCAGTGCACACAGACTGAAGTAGTTTAAGTCTTTGGTTCTTTTAATTGTGATGATTTTGGCTCACATTTAACAAAAACCCACCAATTCACTATCTCAAAAAATCAGAATACGTCATAAGACCAATAAAAAAAAACATTTTTAGTGAATTGTTGGCCTTCTGGAAAGTATGTTAATTTACTGTATATGTACTCAATACTTGGTAGGGGCTCCTTTTGCTTTAATTACTGCCTCAATTCGGCGTGGCATGGAGGTGATCAGTTTGTGGCACTGCTGAGGTGGTATGGAAGCCCAGGTTTCTTTGACAGTGGCCTTCAGCTCATCTGCATTTTTTGGTCTCTTGTTTCTCATTTTCCTCTTGACAATACCCCATAGATTCTCTATGGGGTTCAGGTCTGGTGAGTTTGCTGGCCAGTCAAGCACACCAACACCATGGTCATTTACCCAACTTTTGGTGCTTTGGCAGTTTGGGCAGGTGCCAAATCCTGCTGGAAAATGAAATCAGCATCTTTAAAAAGCTGGTCAGCAGAAGGAAGCATGAAGTGCTCCAAGATTTCTTGGTAAACAGGTGCAGTGACTTTGGTTTTCAAAAAACACAATGGACCAACACCAGCAGATGACATTGCACCCCAAATCATCACAGACTGTGGAAACCTAACACTGGACTTCAAGCAACTTGGGCTATGAGCTTCTCCACCCTTCCTCCAGACTCTAGGACCTTGGTTTCCAAATGAAATACAAAACTTGCTCTCATCTGAAAAAAGGACTTTGGACCACTGGGCAACAGTCCAGTTCTTCTTCTCCTTAGCCCAGGTAAGACGCCTCTGACGTTGTCTGTGGTTCAGGAGTGGCTTAACAAGAGGAATACGACAACTGTAGCCAAATTCCTTGACACGTCTGTGTGTGCTGGCTCTTGATGCCTTGACCCCAGCCTCAGTCCATTCCTTGTGAAGTTCATCCAAATTCTTGAATCGATTTTGCTTGACAGTCCTCATAAGGCTGCGGTTCTCTCGGTTGGTTGTGCATCTTTTTCTTCCACACTTTTTCCTTCCACTCAACTTTCTGTTAACATGCTTGGATACAGCACTCTGTGAACAGCCAGCTTCTTTGGCAATGAATGTTTGTGGCTTACCCTCCTTGTGAAGGGTGTCAATGATTGTCTTCTGGACAACTGTCAGATCAGCAGTCTTCCCCATGATTGTGTAGCCTAGTGAACCAAACTGAGAGACCATTTTGAAGGCTCAGGAAATCTTTGCAGGTGTTTTGAGTTGATTAGCTGATTGGCATGTCACCATATTCTAATT
Source organism: Myxocyprinus asiaticus (assembly GCF_019703515.2). NCBI lineage: Eukaryota > Metazoa > Chordata > Actinopteri > Cypriniformes > Catostomidae > Myxocyprinus > Myxocyprinus asiaticus. Next base: position 31,026,974 of record NC_059368.1, read on the forward strand.
TAAATGTGAGCCAAAATCATCACAATTAAAAGAACCAAAGACTTAAACTACTTCAGTCTGTGTGCATTGAATTTATTTAATACACGAGTTTCACAATTTGAGTTGAACTACTGAAATAAATGAACTTTTCCACGACATTCTAATTTATTGAGATGCACCTGTACATTTGTTGATAATATGCACTTCTGTTTATTTAAAAATAGATTTACAGAAAATGTCTTCATTTACTCATCCTCATGTTGTTGCAAACCCATATGACTTTTATCTTCTGTGGAAAACAAAAGGAGATGTTTGGCAGAATGTTACGGATTGACAGCCTCCTCTAAGGGACTAACATTCACCATTCATCTTTGTTGCATTCTTTATCCATACAATGACAGTGAATGGTGACTGAGGCTGTCCCCTTTTGACAGAATGTAACACAGTTTGGAACAACTTGAGGGCGAGTAAATGAAGACAGAACTGTATTAATTTATTTTTTGGTGAACTATCACATGACATTTACAGCGCTGTCACGTGGCACCTGTTACATTTATCAGCGCTGGTCAGGATGGACCAATCACAGTCATTTTTTGTGGTGGGTTTCCATTCACAGGTACCAATTATTGCAATTGTCATATTTTTAACTCAGTAATTAAAAAGTTTTTAATATCATTAATTGGCTGTAAATTACTGTCCAGAGGACCAGATCACTGCTAAAGTAGCACATTGATGGTACCAGTTACTTTTTTAGTGCTGGTCAGGATGGAGCAACCACAGTTGTTTATTATTACTGGATGGATAAGTAGATTAAGAAATGATTGTATAGATAGTGCTGCAGTGGGATTCCATCCACAGGTACAAATCATTGCAATTATCAATTTTTATTAAAAGTTACTATCCAGTTTAAAAATGTCTCCAATTAGATATATTTATATATATTAAAAAAACCGTCCTGAGATTTGAATGTGGATCAATTGAGGTTTCGGTTTTTGGAGCAGTCAAGCGCCCCCTGGAGGCAGAAATGTTTGTGTCTCAATGGTAACAGTTTCGGTTCCTCACACATAGCTATTGTATGACTTTAGAAAACATGTAAAATAGCACATGAATCACTGAAGAAGAAAAAAACCTTTTATCTCCTATAACAAAACTCTATATCTTCATCCACAAGGGCACTAAAGGGTCTTAATCCCTTAAGCCCTGACAATCATCATGGCATTATCTGAAACATTCAAAAACTGCAGCACACTAAAATAGTACTGTTATAAATCATGTTTTTTCCCGTACGTTTCTTCTTTAAGATCGCACTAATGGTCTGCATTGTCTTGCACTTTCAATTGTATTGGACTACACTAATGCTCTGCATTGTTATTTTGTAACCAATTAGTAACCAGCTGGTGCATATGATCCTCCATTGTAGCATTCACTACGGTATTTCCTCTGTTCTTATTGTTTTGTGTACAATTGAAATAACATTCTTTGAAGATTTTGATAGGAGCTAATTGTGAGAATGTACCATTAAGGTCAGCTTAGATATTGTCCTTGTTATATATACATACAGTATTTACATTAATGAACATTGCCTTTATAAATAGTGATGCTTTTGCAATACCTAGCCAGGTTTAGTCATAATCAATACACAACATCCTTTTTATTTGTACACAAAAATGGTGTTTAGCCAAAAATAAGCAACTGTTATTAACAATAAACTCTAAATGAGAAGGTCCATACTTGAGAGTTTGGTACTGCTAATGGGTAAGGTATACATTTAGTATAGAGTGACACAGGTTGTCTGGCCCTACTATAGAGACCAATGAACAGACACTTAGGAGTGTATCAACTGTTTTAAATACCACTGGCCTGATGTGGAAACATGCAAGGATGTTTGACTGATCAAATATCTGTAGACCACTGCTGCAGTATGCTATACAGTATATGTTATTTTATACACATTTATGCACACGTCTCTTGAATACTTAATTCTGATTGGTCAATTGCAGCATTCTGCAGTCAAATATTTTTGTGTAATGACCACTAAACTATTTAATTGATCATTGTCCCAGGCAAATGATTTCCTAAATATCTGTGCTAGTTCCACGTCTCTCGTATCACACCATGGTCTAAAAATCAACATTTTACACCCATTTCTTTTTTATTTGGTAAGTAGCCAGGTAATAAGCAGGGTAATGTACACTCAACCGGTCATTATCGCAAAATAAACCCTTTCAGGGTGAGTAAAAGAGCCCTCCACTCTGCGTCTGGGTTTACTTTTTGATAATGACCGATTTAATGCACATTATCCCTTATATATTGTTTATCTTATTTGGTGGATTCATTATACAAGAAATCCAAACTACTAGGTGTAAAGATTGTAATTATGAATTTCCTCTTTCTCCCTTTTCCTCTCCAGCACTTCTCTCTTCTCCTCCTCTTTATGCTGAAGGCAGACGGAAAATTAAATGCCAATATCACAGTCCATTTCACCAGCCTCTGCTCACCAGCCTTCTGCTACTGCCGACAGAGCCACACATCAACTCTCTCTCTCTCTCTCTCCCACTATTACCTTTGCTCCCTCCATTTCTTTCATCATCAATCACTCCCTGGCACCTTGGTGACGTCAAATCAGCAGAGATCCTCATTTCCTCTCGTCCTCCTCCTCTTTCTCACCCCCATTTTATTCTGGTTAATGGTGACGTCAAAGAGAGTGGCTTCTATGTTATTACTCATCTATGTAACTGTAGCAGTAGTGGTTCCTTGACCACAGCTCTTGTATTTTTTTATGATCTTCTAATACAACAAAATGTATTGGCTGACAGCATACAGCTAAAACAAAAACAGAAAAATAAACAATAGAATTCAGACTGCAATATCAGGAAGGTATTGTCCATCAAAACTTAAAGGAATTGTTCAACCAAAAATGAAAAAATAAAAAATAAATTATCATATTCTCACCCTCATATTGCTCCAAACCTGTAAGATTTTAATTCTTTCATGGAACACTAAAGAAGAAATATTGAAGAATGTAGTTTTGTGTGAGGAACTTAAAGGAATGTTCCAGGTTCACTACAAGTTAAGCTCAACTGACAGCATTTGTGGCATAATGTTGATTACCACAAAAATTAATTTAGACTCGTTCCTCCTTTTTTTTAAAAAAGAGCAAAAATCGAGGTTGCAGTGAGGCACTTACAATGGAAGTGAATGGAGGCCAATTTTTGAACGTTAAAATACTCACTGTTTCAAAAGTATAGCCTCAAGACATAAACAATATGCATAGTGCAATAATGCTTTTACTGCAATAAAATCACTTACAAACCTTTTCTGTCTAAAATTAAAGCCAATTCACTACCATGACGATGTAATGTCATAAAAACCCTAAAACGACTGTAAAAATGACAATTTAAACAACTTTACAGCTCAAATAATAAACAAGTTTTAACAGAAGAATTCATGCAAGTGCTTTTATAAAATTATAAGCTTCACATTTCTGTTTAAACACCCCAAAAATTGGCTTCATTCACTTCCCATTGTAAATGCCTCACTGCAACCTCGATTTTTGCTTTTTATTAAGTAAAAAGATAAACTAGTTGAAATTCATTTGTGTGGTAATCAACATTATGCCACAAATGCTGTCGACTGAGCTTAACTTTTACTGAACCTGGAACATTCCTTTAACCAACATTTAAATCATTATTTACTGAAAATCTTGCCCACTGCTCTCTGCATCCATTTACAGTAAATATTGTGCATTTACATGCAGCGTATCAGGCTTGATATTAATGCAACATGAGCAACATGACTGACGTCAAACTTACGTGGCACGACTAGCAGTGCCATATTTGACTTAAAGGGGTCATGACATGCCTTATTATTTTTTTCATGAGGTTCCTTGAGGTTCACTTATATCATTAGTAAAGTTGTTTTGCACAAAAAACAGTCATATATTTATAAAACATGATCATTTTCCACCCTCATTATGACCCTCTGTCAGAAACGCTCGGTTTTGTTGTGGCTTCTTTTAAGACTTGACAGTAAAAGCCAACTGTCAAGATTGGCTCTCTACTCTTTACTGCTCTCTCATTGCCATCTCACTGCTTACCACTACTGGGCAGGGCTACGGAAGTAAAAAGGTAAAGCAGGCGTTGATGTGTTGTTGTGGAGGCGGTCAGATGCAAATGTCTACCACAGTGTGACATCACAATGGCCACCTACACACAGCAGCTAAATTCGGTTGTCAGTTCACCTTTTAGTGTTTAGTCCTGTTCTGTTCACACACAGTTCGGTAAAATACAGGAGTGACAACCGCATTCTACAACCGAATTAACTCCCATTTAAATTTAATTCCACGCAGTGTGTATGGAACCGAACTGAACAACTAGTTGTAAATGACGTGATTAATGGCGCGTCTGAGATGTGTCCGTCTTCTCCTGGTGTAAAAACACAAACAGAGATGTGTGTCTTCATTCATTGCGGTCTTGGGGGGACCCGTACATTACAGCCCAGATTGTGTAGTTTAACAACAGCTGCTTAGACACACATAAAAAGCTAACGAAACATTACCTGATGATAATACATCACTAGCCTAGTTTCCATCCATTTTCCGTGCTATTTTGTTATCGACTAAAGTGAAAATGGGTAAAAAAAAAATCAAAATTTGCTGTCTTCTGCCTGTTTCCATTCAAATGGCCTTTTATCGATAAAAATGGTGTGCATGATGACGTCATGCCTAAAAGAAATCTGCCCTTAAGCCGTTTCCATACAGAAATGTGTGTTTATCGCTAATTGTGTACCATTCGTCTCCCAGATGTCCCTAATTTTTTTCCCCCTGAAGTTTTGGTAAAATGGGGAGAGTACTGAGACAATTCATTGAAATTAGACAGCTTACTGTCATTTTAATTTCACAAATAAATGCAATCAGAAGAAGAGGAATTGCAAACAAAAGGGAACAGTTGCCCTTCTGTTAGGACTGTAATATTGGCCCTGATGTTGCGTCTATCGCAGGTTGCCACCGGTTCCGAACTGAAAGCGAATCATCATGGCCTTGTTCAAGCTGGCAACCTGCACTAAGTAGTGGGGGAAATTTTCAGTGTTAGTATAAAGACCATCCATCGATGTGTATATGCTGTGTGCACAGCTGTTAAAGAAAAATTGATGCAGTGCAATATCAGGGTTTACATTTGATACATTCCTGATATTCAATAGGCTATTTTGAACAATCATCTAATCTAAAGCACAACTGCATAATGTCCCACATATTTGTCCAGGAACTTTTAACGACCAATTATTATTATTTATTATAATTATTATTTTAGCGTCATAATGCAATTTACATTTTCTGAAGAAGCTCAGCAAATGCAATCTGAGGTAAAGAGGGTTAGATTTAAAATATTTAAAAGTTTTAAAATGTTCAAAAGCTGGTTTTCTGAAAGTGAACTCAGCATTGGACAAATAGTTCTGATAGTTTATAGTCTTGAAGTGTTGAAAATGTCATTCAGATGACTTTATTCGTCTACAGAACAGGGTACGGCTAATTTATGTTTGTGTTAAGAAAAGGCATATATAGGTCTAAAATTGTTAATTTTTTTCATTTGGAAAAAACGAAGTAATATTAATTTTATTTAATGCTTTATTAATTTGGTAATTTATTTAGCCTATTTTAATACAGGGAATTTTGCCATCATTTTTTCAAAAGTATGCTAAACAATAATTTAATAGAATTGGGCTATATGTTAGTGTTCCAAATAAGCACACTGAAGCTTTTCTCCTAGTATTGTGTATTTCTTTTTCATTTAAAACATCTTTGTGCACAGAAATGATATGTTTTTTGTATTGTGGGCTAATTGCATGACTGCCGTCTATTATTTGGAATGGTGTGGCAAAGCAACTTTAATAAATAAACGGATGGCTACCGCGATTAAATTAATCGTAAAGAGTGGCCATTCATTTGTTCTCTGTGCACTTGTCGAAGACAGGTGCATGAGAGATATTTGTGTTGGCACTTCTGGAAGTGTCATATTTGCAGCATCGGATCTATATGCCGTTAAGATCAATCCATAATCACGTACAATAAATTGGCTTTTATGGATGTATACCTTGTCGTCATGATTAACACAGGCTAATGATTGGGGTAAATTATGTCATGTGACACTACATTTTTGCGTTAATGCCTAATTCTCGAAAAAAGTGTTTCCAAACCAGTTTTTCGCGACATTTGAAGTATCGACATAGAGATTATGCGCTAGATTTAAAACGGAAAAATATTATGTAGACATTTGCATTTCCATCAGCTTTATTTTGATGCGATAAAACTTTTTGGAATGGAAACGTAGTTACTGATGAATAATCTCTTTACTCAAAAATAGCAAGCACAAAACGGGTTAAGCTGTTATGTGATATGGTAATCATCGCAACTGTGGGAGTCAGTCCTGTATTCTATACATACATGGAATGAAAATTTAGGGGATTCACTCCCGCATTTAAATGTGGTTGTCACTCCCAAAACTTTGTAGTGTGTACATGGTGTAGAAAGTGGCATAGGAAATGGAGGAAGTAGAAAACGAGCTATTTTGGCAGCTTGGTTTCAACAAATGCTCTTTTTGCAGTGAGGAGGACGTTTTCAGTTCTGAAACTTACAATATGTTTTTATAGTACAATGACCTCTTATATAAAAAAGATCATAGAAAATTTTATTCCTCATGTCATGATCCCGTTAAGAGCTTCAACAGAAAGAAAGTCCATCAAAAAATGACCTAAATTGTGGTCTGTTCCTTGCATAAAGCTATTGTATGGCTTCAGAAGGCTTGGAATATAGTGCACAAGTCGTATGGACTAATTTAATACAGGTTTGGAACAACATGATGATGGATGACTATTGCATGTGAAAGCCATCTTTTTATATATATAAGTGTATTGACGTGAACAATTTCAAAACTACACTACTTCTGACTAAATTTCCAGCTAGAGAAATTGTATAAAAAAATAATTTAAAAAAATACTTCTTAATTTATGTATTTATTTTGGCCAGTAATCTTTTAATGTGATAAAACACAAGCATGAAACACATTTTGTCCCTTTGCTGGTCTTTTTTTCTTTTTTTTTTTTTTGTCTTATAATCAAAATTTAATCAAGCTCTTGCTGAGTAAATGGTGACTGCAGTCAGTCTGTGCAAGTGTTTGTGAGTCTGAGTGGTGTGTGTGTGTGAGAGGGGGAGCTGAAAAGGCAGATGAATCATTAAATTTTCAGCAGCATTTCTTCAGTCTCTTAAGGGTTTGGAGTGTGTCCCTCCCATTTTTCGTTTGCAGTCGATTACTCAGGAAACAGCACCTTCTGTGAAACTTGGAAGGTTTTCTCTGTACTCTGATGCACACACAAATTACAGCTGATCCAATGTGTGGTGAAAATTGCTTAATTACAGGAAAGTATAGGGAAATCAAAAACTCAGTAAGAAAACGTTTTAAAACGGAACACAGGTGGTCGACCACACAGGGTACAAAGTGTGACCGTAGCAGATACCACTCCAGTAATTAATATTCAGAGTGTCCTCACATAAAAAGTTCAAGACATCTAAAAATATAATAATGGAAAAAAAAAAGTATAGTCCAAACCGAAACAGAATTACAAATATTACAAATAAAAGATATGCATTTGGAACTCTCAACATTCCAAATAAAGTAAAAATTATTTTGATGTTTGAAGACTTGACAGTCACTATGAAATCACGACTAACCTTGCACTATCCAATCAAATGTCCCTCCTCCTAATACCACCTGCAACCGACAAGGAAGTGGCTAATTATGTTTCACTACTGTGACACACTGTAAACAACAGCCTTTAGGCAATTAAAGAAAAAAAAGGGACAAGCCCTTCAAAATATCCCGCTAAAACGTCCTGTTCCAATAGGAAATATGTTAACAAATAAAAGAAAACTGCAAGCGATAACTGCTTCAAAAGACCGCACTAGTCCTCTGATGCACATTTAGACTGGCATGCAATAGAGGTCTGCAACCAGACCCGGGCCTGACGGGATCCGAGAACCAGACGGGTTTCAGGCTGGGTTCGGGTCAGTTTTTCAATTTGGACTTTGGGTTCGGGTAGGGTTTGGGTTTGGGTTTGTATGAATGGAAAAAATAAACAGGTTACCGAACTTGTTTCATGCATGTGCTCTCACTCAGACACGTGCAAACGGACGAGTTAGGGGCCGTTCACACCGAACGTGTTTTTGCGTGTTTTCCCATTGTTTTCATATGTTGGACGAATGTCTTTGACATTCACACTGTGTCTCGCTTTTTCTTCAGCGTCTCGCGCAGGACTGGCACATTTTAAACACCATGTCAAGTTAAAAATAACTTACATTTTTCAAAAACGCATGTTGAGTGGGGGCCTGGATATCTTAACGAGTATTGACGTTGACTACCACCCCTGGAGTCATGAGTTCGAATCCAAGGTGTGTTGAGTGACCCCAGCCTGGTCTCCTAAGCAATTAAATTGGCCCGGTTGCTAGGGAGGGCAGAGTCACATGGGGTACCCTCCTCGTGGTCGCAATTAGTGGTTCTCACTCTCAATGGGGCATATGGTAAGTTGTGCGTGGATCGCAGAGAATAGCAAGAGTCTCCACATGCTGTGAGTCTCCACGGTGTCATGCACAGCGAGCCACGTGATAAGATGCGTGGATTGACTGTCTCAGAAGTGGAGGCAACTGAGACTTGTCCTCTGCCACCCGAATTGAGGTGAGTAACAGCGCCACCATGAGGACCTAGTAAGTTGTGGGAATTGGGCATGCCAAACTGGGGAGAAAAGGGGATAATAAAAAAAATGCATGTTGAGACACCTGCGCTCTGTCTCATTCTTTGCGCTGCAATAGTTTTTAGCACAGTAGTCACTAAGAGTCAACAATCTGAACAAGTTCAGGCTGCATAGAGGAGACTGTTGCAATGTTTCATATTATTCCAGACTGGTCTGCACCAAGAGGGGACTGTTGCATTGTTTAATTTTATTCCAGATTCTTCTGCACCAAGTGAAATTTCATTAAATAAACAGTAAGTAAATTGTGGCAGCGGGGGGCGTGGTCGAGCATTCATCCGGAGAGAGAGAAAGCGGTAAGGGTGCATACACCTGAGCCAGATAATGACAAACACCTGTTTCCAATTTCAGTAAGCTTGGGATGAGCGGTATAAAAGGGACCACGCCAGTGGCAAGATGGGGAGAGAGTCTAGAGTCGCTACCTGGGTGCTTGATGTTGTGAAGCTGATGTGTTATTGTGAAACTGAGAAGCTGAAAAGCTGATGTGTTAATGTGAAGCTGAAAGCAGATATTTTGTTGAGAGCTGAAGACACTTAGATTAAAGGTTGACTCACATAGATTTTGAACCGTCTCTCGTGTCTTTCCTGCTTGAACCTCTTTACACTGGTGCCGAAACCAGGGAAGGTTGGAGGAAATACGCCTCGTGGAGTCCTCGCAGTTGGCAGAAGTCCTCAAGTCCCTCGCAGACCTACACAACACACACCATCTGGCCCTGCTTGAGCTTCGGCAAGACCAAGATCGCTGCTTTCACGAGATCCTCCAAGCTCAAGCAGAGGACCGGCATGCGATCCAGAGCCTCCTCAGCCAGGAGAAAGCCCCGGCCGTGACCCCGGACACAGCAGCCCCCATGCCCCCACCCACGCTCATGAAGATGGGGGCGGAAGATGATCCAGAAGCCTTCATTGACCTCTTTGAGCAAATTGCCGAGATCTGGGGTTGGCCACGTGCCTAGTGGGCGGCCAGGCTCATTCCCTTGTTGTCCGGGGAAGCCCAACTTGCAGCTCAACAACTGCCGGTGGTTAGTCTCCTGGTTTACAATGACCTGAAGAAGACCATCCTGCAACGGGTCGGCCGCAGTCCAGAGCAATACCGTCAGCTCTTCTGTTCAATGAAGTTGGAGGGGACCGGCCACCAGTTTGCTTTCACCCAACGGCTTCAAGACACCTGCCGTAAGTGGCTGCTGGCAGAGGACCGTGACTTTGAGGGAGTTATTGACCAGGTGGTGCTGGAGCAGCTGATCCATTTGCTACCGAAAGGAATGGCGGAGTGGGTCCAGTGCCACCACCCGGCGTCGCCGGAGGAAGCTGTCCAACTGATGGAGGACCATCTGATGGCACACCAGAGGGCAGAAGAGCCCTCCAACTCTCTCTCCCATACCCCTGTGTTTTCCCTGATCTCTACTCCCACCCCCTCTCCTCTCACTCTGCTCTCTCTCCACAGCCCATCCCAGTACCACGGAGGCATGGAATCCCGCCTCCAAAGCCAGCTTCCCATTTGCGGGGGTTTCCCCCCCGGCAACTTCATTGCCTCACTGCTCTCCCCCTCAGGTGGATGTGCCCACCGATGCAGGTGCGGGTGTAGCACCTGGGCAGCCTGCTGGAATTGCGGGATCTGGGGCACTTCCAGGATCAATGCCCTGTGATGGAGCTGGGAACTGTGGTCCTGATCCCTGACATGCCATGGGCTGTCCCCCTTCGGGCCGGAGCATTCAGGATACTGGTAAGTGTTAAGGGGAGTACTCATCAAGCCTTGGAGCCATTAGAGCGGTCAGCACGTGGACATCGCTTTGTATTAGTCCTGGTGGACTATGCAATGCGATATCTGGAAGCAGTACCTCTGCGCAACATCTCAGCATGCAGTGTTGCAGAGGCACTCTTCAAAATAATCTCCCGGGTGGGGATTCCGAAAGAAATTCTCACTGATCAAGGCACCACATTTATGTCACGGACACTCCGCAAGCTTTACGAATTGTTGGGTATTAAGCCGATTTGCACCAGTTTACACCATATGCAAACAGATGGGTTGGTAGATCGATTTAATAAAACCCTAAAAAATATGATTTGTAAGTTCGTGCATGAGGATGCTAGAAATTGGGATAAACGGCTTGATCCCCTGTTATTCGCAGTGCAAGAGGTCCTGCAAGCCTACACAGGGTTTTCCCCATTCGAGCTGCTGTATGGGCGGCGCCCGCATGGCATGCTCTATGTCATACGGGAAGCTTGGGAGGAGGGGCCTTCAAACAGTAAGAATGAAATTCAATACATTCTTGATCTTAGAGCAAATCTCCACACTTTGGGGCCACAAACACAGGAGAATTTGCTCCGAGCTCAGGAACGTCAAAGCCGACTATATAACAGGGGAACTCGGCTATGGGAATTTGCAACGGGAGACAAAGTGCTCACATTACTTCCCACATCGAGCTCCAAATTACTCGCCAAGTGGCAAGGACCATTTGAGGTCACACGACGAGTGGGGGATCTCGATTATGAGGTGAAACGAACCGATAGAGGGGGCGCATGTCAAATATACCACCTCAATCTCCTGAAATGATAGAGGGAGGTGATCTCTATGACATTGGCTACAGTAGTTCCGGAGAGGGCGGAGCTCAGGCCGGAGGTGGTCACAAAACCCAATCATATCGCCCCGGTCACTTGTGGAGACCACCTCTTACCGTATCAAGTCACAGAGGTGGCCAAGTTGCAGGAAGAATTTGCGGATGTGTTTTCTCCTCTGCTGGGTCGTACAAACCTCATACAGCACCATATCGAGACTGAGCCAGGGGTAGTGGTACGTAGCCATAACTACCGACTACCCGAACACAAGAAAAAGTAGTCCGGGAAGAATTAGACGTAATGCTCAAGATGGGAGTAATAGAGGAATCACACAGCGATTGGTCCAGCCTGGTTGTTCTGGTTCTTAAGAGCGACGGGTCTGTACGGTTCTGTGTGGATTATAGAAAAGTCAACGCGGTGTCTAAATTTGACGCCTACCCAATGCCTTGTATTGATGACTTGTTCGGTATGTTTGGGGCCCCAGCTATGTTTCAGCGCCTCATGGACCAAATCCTCAGACCGCATTCGGCTTACGCCGCTATCTAGATGACATCATCATTTACATTAATGATTGGCAGCGGCACATGCAACATCTGATGCCTCATGCAGTTCTGAGATCGCTGCGACGGGCGGGACTCACAGCAAACCCCAAGAAGTGTGCAACTGGACGGGTGGAGGTACGGTATCTGGGGTTCCACTTGGGCCGCGGGCAGGTGCATCCCCAAATTGACAAAACTGTGGCGATTGCGACCTGCCCAAGACCCAAGACCAAAAAGGGGGTGAGACAGTTCCTGGGGCTGGCTGGCTATTATAGGAGGTTTGTGGCTAATTATTTGGACATCACTAGCCCGCTGACTGATCTCACTAAAAAAGGAGCTACAGACCCGGTCCAGTGGACAGAGCAGTGTCAACAGGCATTTATGCAAGTTAAATCTGCACTTTGTGGGGGGTCGCTTTTACACTCACCCAATTTATCTCTCCCTTTTGTGTTACAGATGGACGCTTCAGACAGAGGTCTGGGGACGGTGCTCTCGCAGGTGGTGGAGGGGGAGGAGCGCCCGGTGCTGTACATTAGTCTCAAGCTCTCACTGAGGGAGACTAAGTACAGCACCGTTGAAAAGGAGTGTCTTGCCATCAAGTGGGCGGTCCTCACTCTCCGGTACTACCTGTTGGGGTGGGCTTTCACTCTCTGCTCAGATCACGCCCCACTCCAATGGCTCCACCGCATGAAAGATACCAAAGTGCGGATCACCTGTTGGTATCTGGCTCTTCAGCCATTTTAGTTCAAGGTGGTCCACAGACCAGGAGCGCAGATGGCTGTCACTGACTTCCTTTCCAGAAATGGGGGGGAGTGGTATACAGGCCTGATGTCGGGCGGTGGGGATATGTGGCAGCGGGGGCGTGGTCGAGCGTTCGACCGGAGAGAGAGAAAGTGGTAAGTGTGCATACACCTGAGCCAGATAATGACTAACACCTGTTTCCAATTGCAGTAAGCTTGGGGAGAGCGGTAAAAAAGGGACCACGCCAGCGGCAAGACGGGGAGAGAGTCTAGAGTCGCTACCTGGGTGCTTAATGTTGTGAAGCTGATGTGTTATTGTGAAGCTGAGAAGCTGAAATGCTGATGTGTTAATGTGAAGCTGAAAGCAGATATTTTGTTGAGAGCTGAAGACACTTACATTAAAGGTTGACACACGTAGACTTTGATCCACCTCCCGTGTCCTTCCTGCTTGAACCTCTTTACATAATTTTATTTTTATCGTTCTGCTCTAGTGTACTAAGGGGATGCCGTGTCTTGTTAAAACTGTGTATGTTTACTGTTTCAGTAGTTATGAATGTTGCCTATATGCTTACATAAAATACACCCTATTACAATAGTACTTGCTAGAAGAAATTAGATAGTAAGCAATTTCGGGTTCGGGCTTAAAATCTGACAGTATCGTTCAGACCAGGTAGGGTCCACATGTTCCACAGACCACATGTTCTCGGGTACAGGTCGGGTTCAGGTTTCATTTTAAGGCCTGTGCAGACTTCTAGCATGCAACGAAAGCATGCACCAGTACACAAACACTTATGTAGTCTTTTATTTGTACACACTTTAACAACAGAAATTTTGGTTCACAAACAAGATCTTTTATTTAGCATAGTTATAAAATTGTTTGTCTAAATGTTGAGAATTTATATTAAAAACTATTAACCTCAATAAAATAAAGATAACACCATATCTGTTTATTTAAAATTAATAATCTATACTTAACAGGATCACCCTGTAATTATCTTTGCTCTTAAATTAATGCAATAACATTGAAAAAGTCAAAGCATTGCATAAGGATAGTATTTACCTTACCTTATCAAAAGCAACATCAATCATTATGACTCCCTCTACCACTTATAAAAGAGGCCAGCACAGTATGCACACATCGTTATGCAGGGAAAAACAAATCCTTTAGAACTCATTCTGTTTGAAGATATAATCAAAGACATGCAATTATGCAGTGCAGCATGTGGTAATCAGCTAGTGCTTGACATCCAGTGGATGGCATCACACTAGCAGCCCTGATTTTAGAGCTGCGTTTGTTTGTGTGATTGTGTAACCCAGTTATGCAGAGGGTTACAGTCCGGTTTCTCTTATAAAACCTTCAACATCTCTACATTTTGTCCGGGCTAGGCACATACTATAGACTTTGACAAATATGTCAGCAACTAAAATAATCAAATTTTTTACTAAACTAAATATTTTAATTTACCATTGCTAATTTTCCTTTGAGCAGCCTCACAACAATGCCTTCACCAATGATACCATGTGTTGCATTCACAACCAGAACAAGGGCTCAATTTTCATGAGAATTTTCGTGCCAGCGCAAAGCGAAAGTGAGCATGGAAGGGAGTGTTAGCACTGTCTGTGGGTGTATTGTGTTAACACTTATTTCCTGCATTTTTAATTTGGAGATTCCACCAGCAGGTGGTAATCAAGTTCATGTCCAAACTCTGAAAATCTAGTGGATTTGTGTTAAACTGTCTATAATCATGGTTTATTTTTCAATTATTATTATTATATTTATATTTACAATTGTATTTATGATCTTATTTGTATTGGTATTTTTCCACCTATTGTATAAGTGATTTTTAAGTCCCTGCAAAATAGGCCGGTGGAAGAAGTTGGAGAGGATACAATTTTTCATGTTTCAGTAAATTAATTTAATTGTTCAAAATCAAAATCGACCGGTAGAAGTAAAATGCCTTCTGATATCATCACTATTAATACTAGCCATGATTTTTGTGTCAAAAATCATGATGACAATTATTAACAACATTTACATTCCCATTAATTTAATGGAGCGTACATCCAAATCCTGAAAGAATATAATTTTTTAAGCATAAAAAAGGAGCATGTCCATATTTTTGTATTTTAATTCATTGCATACAGTCCATTTACACTATCAACTTCTTATAAATGTGCTGTTTTTGTTTATATCGCTAGTGCGTGACAGGAAATGACTATAGAATAGGATACAGATGCTGCAATAACCGTAGAAGAAGATCCTAATTAAATTGCACATGACCCAGCCCATCATCACATTGTGCACGCGGTTTCACCAAACCCACTTGTGCCTAGACTTAGCTCATGCTTGCACGAAAATACCAAAACTTCATGGCCAGGCCCATTGAATTTGCGCTTATGGCTAATGGCATAGTACTGCACCTAGCGATAGCGCTCTTAAAATAGGGCCCCAAGTCTTATTATTAGGGCTGTCAAACATGACATGCTGATTAATTCATCGAATTAAACACACTTAATTGCATACATCATTATTTGCTGAGAAAGGCCCCGAAATAAAGATTATTCATATAAATAATGCATAATAATTCAAATATTTATAAATATTTATATATTTACATTGTAGGGCCTTTAATAAATATATAATACGGATTGAAATTCACTTTGAAATCAATTGCATTATTGTGGCAGATGAATAAAGCATTGATTATACCATACAAAAAGTTGCTTAAGAACCCAATATATTCTTTATATTATTATCATATCATTGAACAAGCCAACAGTTGACAGTAATTTGTTCATCAATGTGTCCAGTTCTCACAGGATACATACTTGCATTCCGTCTGCACTATTTTTAACCGTCGCTCTATGTACATGTTTGTGCCTCAGACGGACGTGTTTGGAGCATCTCACTGGTATTCAGCGTCATAAAAGCCGCATTTTTAGAATGCTGTGTCAAGTTAACAGTAGAAGTGCGCAATTGGACGGGTGGAGGTACGGTATCTGGGGTTCCACTTGGGCCACGGGCAGGTGCGTCCCCAAATTGACAAAACTGCGGCGATTGCGACCTACCCGAGACCCAAGTCCAAACAGACAGTTCCTGGGGCTGGCTGGCTATTATAGGAGGTTTGTGCCTAATTATTCGGACGTCACCAGCCCACTTACTGATCTCACTAAAAAGGGAGATACAGACCCGTTCCAGTGGACGGAGCAGTGTCAACCTCACTTTGTGGGGGGCTGTTTTTACACTCACCTGATTTCTCTCTCCCTTTTGTGTTACAGACGGACACTTCAGACAGAGGGAAACTTTGAAAACCGCGTCTTAAGATTGCAATATTCTGCTGTGCTTCACCTACCTTTTGTGCTTCCTCCAGTGAGCAGTTCTCATTCTGTGGCTGTGCTGCTTGTGAGGTTTGTTGAGGCCACCTATTGACGCGGCTCATGAAAACATATGCCTGAATTCAATCCTTCAAGCTTGAATTGCTTGTATGGTAGAAAAATACACACATTTATTATGGAATTTACACACGTGTCAGGGGGCATGATTAATTGCATTATAAGTAATCACACTAAATTTACACATTAAATCAACAGCCCTACTAATTATCCTTTATTAAAATGTATGTACTACAGTTCTACTAAGAGACTTCAGCACTGCAGAGTGTTTAAACCAGTGATATGCTCCTTCACAGCCTGCACTCGAATGCTATTTGCTTGTGCTATAGCCAGTCTTTACAGGCATGAAAAGCCACCAAAGCAGTCTTGCACTTCAAACTAGAATTCATTGTCTTTGAAAGGGAAAGAAGTCAGTGAATAAGAAATATGAGTCAGTATATGGAGGTGAACGAGTACGATTCCTTCACTCAAAGATTCATTCAAAAAGACTGACTGACTGACACATCTCCTACTTTTATTCAGTAATTTTGGTAATGTGTTGGGTCGCCACTTGAAGTCCAGTGTCAAGTCTAGGTTCTGAAGCTAAACCAGTTGAAAACCCCTGATCTATACAGCTCTACAAAGCCGAAATGCAGTAACTACACCAACACTGGAACCCCCCTCCCTTCCATCATAATAAGAAAAGATGCATTTAAAATGTCCACATCTATTGGACTAAGAAGGTACATATTTTCTCCTGTGCATAAAACTTATGACAAACAAAATACAGTAATAATTGTTAATACACTACTTTATTACTGTAAATGATAATATTTTTATATTTAGAACTCAATTTTGACAAATTTTGGTTTTACTTTTGCACAGCAGGATAGTATTCTGCATATTTGCCTTGTGCGGAACGATTCATAATGGTATAGTGTCTCTGTAAACACTGTTGTTTACTCCTGTACACAGATCAGTTTGTCATTCATTGGTGTTTCAGTCCATGGTCAGAAGCTGTGGAAATGACGCAGACAAAAGCAAATTAGAGAGAGTGGCGAGACATGTGGAGATTGACAAACGCCAGCCACCCATTTCCAATTTCACACACTGCACACACACCATTGCCACCTATTTCAGCTCTCATCATCTCTTACACACTAATCTTTGCTTAGGGCTCCTATTAAGCATTCCAAGAAGCTCTTGCCATGCACTTCAGCTTTCTCAAGTGAGCCACCTAAATCCGACCTGAGGAGATCTATCATGGCTTTACCTGCTTCTGTATGTGTGATTTGCACAATGAGGATAGAGGCATCTGTCCAAATATCCCTCTGGAAAATGAAGCCTTATCCTTAACTCTAATGCATAGTACTGTGTGACATTGGGAAATGTCACATCCTGCTGTTATAAACTTTGTATACCCCATGGAGATACAGAACTGTAAGTCTGTGGTCATGGCTGCCCTTCAGGGGCTCTGGGAGGACACCCTGCTCTATAGTGTATCACTGCAGCTGATAGGCAAGTTAGAAATTAGAGAGGTGGTGACTCCAATCAGGTAATTAACATCTGCGTAGAGAAAGAGACAAGTACTGAGTCTCATAAAGAGGCCAGCTAAGCCCAGCCTATAGTAGTGATAGGGTGGAGTCAATATATGAGAGAGAGAGGCTATTCATGAGAGGACAAAGTCTATATATAGTACATTATAGGAGGGAGCTATAGATGAGAGGGCCTGGTCTATATATGAGGAGGAATATACACTCAGTGACCACTTTATTAGGGACACCTGTACACCTACGTACTTATTCATGCAATTATCAGCCAATCGTGTGGTAGCTGTGCAATGCATAAAATCATGTAGATACGGCTCAAGAGCTTCAGTTAATGTTCACATCAACCATCAGATTGGGAAAAAAATGTGATCTTAGTGATTTCGACTGTGGCATGATTGTTGGTGCCAGATGGGCTGGTTTGAGTATTTCTGTTACTGCTAATCTCCTGCAATTTTCACGCATAACAGTCTCTAGAATTTACTCAGAATGGTGCCAAAAACAAAAAACATCCAGTGATGTTTCCATTCTGCAGATGGAAATGCCTTGTTGATGAGGTCAACAGAAAATGGTCAGACTGATTCGAGCTGACAGGAAGGCCACAGTAACTCATATAACCCCTCTGTTCAATTTTAGTGAGTAGAATAGCATCTCAGAATGCAAAACACATCAAACCTTGAGGAGGAACAGCAGAAGACCACGTCGTGCACTTTATTAGGACCAAAGTGTCCCTTATAAAGTGTTCGTGAATGTATATGAGAGGGTGGGGTGTATATATGAGAAGGCGGAGTCTATATAGGAGAGGGACTAGCTATAAAATGTCCATGAGAGAGAGGGGCTGTATATGAGAGAGCAGCAGTGATGGGCAGTAGCTTCACTAAAAAAATCAAGCTATTAGCTTAGATATAGTTTACCCAAAAATGAAAATTATTTAATCATTTCCTCACTGTCATGCCATCCCAGATGTGTATGACATTCTTTCTTCTGCAGAACACAAAGATTTTTAGAAAAATACCTCACAATGTAAGTGAGTGGTGCCCAGAAGGTCCAAAATGGACATAAAGGCAGCATAAAAGTAATCCATATGACTCCAGGGGTTAAATCCATATCTTCTGAAGCGATATGATAGGTGTGGGTGAGAAACAGATTTTCACAAAATCCAGCAATTCTATAAAGAACGTCTGTAGTGCATGAGCGCATGTTAATGAGAGAGGACTCGAATGGCTTTACCTCACCTGTGCTATGCATGATTAAATGTTTATTTTTTATTGTTTTTGATCAACAACTGACAGTTAAGAACAGAAAGGGTATTAAAAGAGACATTATTCAATGACAAATGGGTTGCGTGGATCTCATCTTTGGACACACATTACACAGAATAATTTTTACTCTTAACATGCTGTGAAAGGGTCTCGCTGCTGAATACTTCACGACTACAGTAAACTACACAATTACTGGTGACTGAAAAGTAAACATTTACCAGCCAGCTGCCAAATATATACATTTTAGTTGCATAGTGTGAAATTTGGTTGCAAATGAGAGTGATTTCTGTGATGAGAGTCATATACTGTATGAATAGTATAGATATGTGAAGATTCTTAATTTGCTTACAGTAATATCTTTTTTAGTTTTCAGTTTAATTACGCTTACATGTCGTCAATAGTCAAGCAAGTAAAAAAAAAAATGTACTAGCCAATGGTGATTCATTATTCAACATGTCCATAGAAGGTTGCAGTAAGACAGACTCACAGTCTTACGAAGTCACCATTCCCCACTTAAGGCCATACTGAGAGTTAACACAATTAGACATAGGGCTAATGGAATCTAGGCAGGCCAGAGATAAATGTGACTTCATTAGCACAAGCCTAGAGAGACTGTCAGTGCAAATTACTGATGAAGAAATGTGGTTTCCTTCCTTTACCTCCTCTTGTACACTCCTTCACACACTATCTGTCATTCCCGGAGCATGTGTTTAAAGTCTGGCCTTGGGACAGGAGGGAAGAATGATGGAAGGTGGATGAGGGTGGTGAATAAAATGAAAGGAGAACAAAAAGACATGAAATTACATGGAAGTTGAGTCAAACTGGAGAGGAACAGACAGATGGCAGACAGCCTGGTTTCCACTGCTCAGTGCTGTGTCAAATTTATTTGAAAATCCCAGGAGACAAAAAGTGGGAAGCCATATTGGATTGAGTGCTTTCTTGTCTGAACAACGCCTGGCAGAAAACATGCAAAGGACCACTCACATAATGACCTGGTGGGAGAGAGAATCTATCACAGAGAAAGCTTTCTCTTACATGCACACAAATAACACACAAACTCAAGAAATGGATAGCCATTCTGCAGCTCACAGGCCATTTAATGATTGAAAAAGGTTTTTGAGAGGTTGAAACCAGAAAATTTGATTCTAGTCTAGCTAGTTGTGGTTGGACATGTTAAAAATGATTTGATTGTATGCATTCATTCATAGTTTTTATAGAGATGCCATTTTGAAAGTCCATGCTCTCCTTTAACTAAGCTATAGCACAAAGAACAAAATGTTTCCACTGTTCATTAAATTCAGAATCATTTTCCAGTTCTGAAAACACAGCCTTTTAACCTCCATAAGCCATGGAATGGTTAAAAAAACACTATAACACTATATTGTATAATTTACTTTATGGTTGTGAAATACAGTGTGCTAGCTTTCAATTAAAATTTGTTTTTTTTTTTACTGTTCTAAAGAGCATTTTGAAGATAGTTTCACACAATATTGTGCAACAAGGTGCTTCAGCTTACAGCTAATAATTCAACCAGCAAGTTTACCCTTCTATTTAGACCAGGGCTATTAAATTAAAGTTCCAAGAGGTCCAGTCTCTACATTTCCTTCCCAGCAAATGTCTGGAAAATAATACGAAGCTTACATGGTGTCAGTAGTCATATGGAAATGAATTTATATAATATGTATTTTTGAATAGTTTTTATAACTTGCCATGTTGGCAGCAATAGTACTTTTTAAATAAATAAGAAATAAATCCTAAACAGTCAAAATAGTCTCTTCAAAACTGGGCAGGGATGAGGACATTGGGGGCCCAGATACAGCCAAAGTAGTGGGGTCTGAGGGATATTCTATCAAAAGATTAAAATATTTCATCAAGTCTTCATCAGTCGAGGGCACTTCGCAGTTCGTTTTGAAGCTGAATGACAGCAGTCCAGTTTTTGTGTTTTTACATTCATTTTTACATTTTTTGGGGGGTAGACCTGACCTTGCTAAAGAGAGACGGACTCCATCCCTCCAGGGAAGGTACCACTCTCCTCTCTAGTAATTTGGCTCATAGTCTTAATAATGATTTAAAAGTATTTGACTAACTGGGGCCCAGGTCAGGAAGAAGACAAACTGGTTAATCCGAACGTCTGCTAGCTGCCTTGAGACATCACTCAGGTCACATAAACTACAACACATAGAGACTGTAATCACCTATATATCATATAGAGACTGTGTCTGTTCCCCGAACTACCAAACACAAAATTCTCACTAAATCATTTAGAAAAAAATTGTATTACGGTCAAACTTGAAAAAAACAAAAAATATTAAAGATAAACATCATATGAAGGTAGGGCTACTAAACATTAGATCTTATTCTACCAAAGCACTAATTGTAAATGATATTATTACAGATCATAGTTTGGATGCGCTCTGTTTGACCGAAACTTGGCTTAAACCAGATGAATATATTAGTTTAAATGAATCTACTCCCCCAGGTTATTGTTATAAACATGAGCCTCATCTGAAGGGTTGAGGAGGAGGTGTTGCTACAATTTACTAGGGCTGCCCCCTGACCAAAGATTTCCCTAGTCGACTAGTAGGCGTTAGTTTAAGCCATTAGTCAACTAGTCGCACATTTATGATATTAATTTAATTTAATTTACTTAAATATATAATATTTTGGGGGGCATCAGAAAATGGTTTGAGTTCCAGGGCTGAGAAAGAATGTTATAAGTAACATTGCTAACACTGTTCTACATTATAGAGAAATACTAAACCATAATAATGAGCATTTAAAATATAAATTTTACAAGTGCATACACGAAGCGAGCCACAGCGACACAAAAGCGGTAATGATTCTGAATGTGTCGGAAAAACCAGCAATGAGACTGTCTGAACATTTTGTTAATTTATAGAGAGAAATGCACATTAGAGTTGTGCCGACAGATGATGATCTTGGTGATCGACAATGGTCAGAGTGATCGCCAATAGCTGATGCCTTTGATGAAGTCAAGATGATATTTGGCTCATTTTCCCATTAATGTATTAAATTATTATTATTATTATTAGGCTATTATGACTATCAAATTAATATTACAAATAATTTGCCTGTAGACGCACAGACACGTGCTTGAAGAAACACACGTTATTATATTATTAAGAACAGATGACAGAAAAGCCATCTATGCGCATTTATGACACGCTGTTTGTACGGAGGCGTGCAGTCTCGTGGAACACGTGTATGTAAAAGGTTCTCACTCTTACTTTGTTTCTGTCTTCTGAATTTTTTTTTTTTTTTTTTTTGCAAGAACAGTACTATCTATGAGTGCTGCAAATGACCTCAGACATCTCACTTTATTTCCACAGAGCAGTTCATTATGACCACAATTCTGCAGCCTATACATCTGTTATTAAAACATAAAGTAATACAAAAACACGTTCACCTCGAACCATGATTTATATTTCAGTGATTATTATTATCATTATAATTATTATTTTTACATTTATAATTGTTTTTATGTCTTAATTTGTGGAAGTAATTTTCCTACTGCATGTTTAGATGGATACTTGCCTGACGGTAAATGGAAAGGTGGTTACAAACAGAAGGGAAGGAGAACACAGGGAAACCGGTTTTTCCAGGCTCAGGTAGGACTTTTAATAGGCCACTTCAATGCTTTACAACTGCACAAACTCGTCAGCTTCACAGGCACATAGACTTAAAATCATTAGCTTCACAGGCACTAGTAACTTAAACACAACAGCTTCACAAACATAACAGATTAAAGGTAGCAGCTTCAGGAGCACCGTGGCCTTCCTTGTGCCAGACTCTCTCACTCTCTCTGCTGGTGGTGTGGCTGCTTATATGCTGCTCTCCCCATGCTCACTGGAATTAGAGACCGGTGTTACACATAATCTGGCTCAGGTACAAGCGCCCTTACCGCTTTCTCTCTCTCCAGATGGACGCTCAACCATGCCCCCGCTGCCACACCGATGTAATTGGATATTGTGATATATATATATATATATATATAAAACGTGTTTCATCTTTTCCAATATGGTACATGTACAAATTCAGCTGCATTTAACCTGAAAAGAATGTGAGGATGCTGACAGTCTATTGCAGTCATGCTGTGCATTACAAAGATTGACAACCATGTTTTTTTGGGTCCAAAGCCTTGGTTTCTGCTGACTCACTGAGTTGTCATGGTGAAATGTGGTCGCCTTGACAATGTAAAAGAGATTCCACGCATGAGCATAGTGCATCAGAAGAGGAGATATACAAACAAACCAGACAGATTGTATGCATAACACTTTAATTAGTTTCTCTTCCCCCTCATAGTCTAGCGGTTATTAACATTTCCACCCCCTAAACTCAATCCATGGCCTTGTGGGGGATATCCGAAGCAGCAGAATGCAAGTTTGCAAATATTTAAAGTCAGCATGGTTTCAAACCAATAGTCCAACATTTTTTGTAAAGATTTGTCTCTTAAGTTGTTCATATATAAAAGGCTTTGAATTTTACTCTCAACACACTGTTTGTTCATTTCAGTGCCTATCCAAATGTGCCAAATTGTCTGTGTACACTTTACATATGAACACCTACGCATACGAATGAGATCAAACTGGTTTAATAAATGTGTGCATTTGTATTTGATTATTGTGTGCAACAGTAGATGGCATTTCCTACTGCATCAGCTGACAGACAGCAGAGCTAGCTGGAACAGAAACTAATTGCTGTGTCTGAGAGACTCATTGATACAAAAACCATGTCGAGCGTAGCCAACCATGTCCCATTTCAACAAAGCATGTAAGAGGAATCAATCGACCAGGAGCAATGCCATTACACATATGCAGAAGGACACTTGTGTGCAGGTGCCTCAGAAATTGCTCTGTCTGTTTTGATTCACTAAAAAGAATTTGTTCATAAGAGTTACTTGTTTGTGAATCGTAATACACGCGCTGGATGTTGTTGTGTTCGCCCGCGAGGACAAACTAATTTGGAAGACGTACTTGCCATTTTTTTTGTGGTATACAGTCTTTTTATCTCAGCAACATTCAATTCAGACTGCAAACGGACATTCACATCTTGGGAAAATATGTTTTCTTTAGCCGTGGGGCCGTAGATTCTGCAGTTGGGGAGCAACACTGCTGGAACACAGTTCAAGAAACTGCCGTTTCGCATGTCAATTTCAGCACTGATTGCGCCTGCTAAAATTAGTGAATAAGACGCAGGTATTTGCACTGAAATACCAGTGGCGCAACTGTTTAGTGAATTCCACCCCTAGGTGTTTTTGTGTATGTGTATGCAACTTTCATGTCTTAAGTGCATTTAGCAACCTGGTCTTATGTAATCATGTTACCATACATGCATTTAAATAAAAATAATTTTTAAGTGGTTTGCAGTTTCCTGGTAAAATGAACACTAGAGGCACTACAACAACAACTTTTAGGCTATTCACTTTCACACAAATCAGTTTATTCGTTTATTAACACTTACTTTTCACCCTGTTGCTCACATATTGCTATCATATGACATAACACTTTTATTAAAGCACATTACTTGTAATGTGATATGTTTCAATATATGTATTACATAATGAACTACAAGCCAATTTAAAAGCTTGTTCGTGTGCGATCAAATTGTGCGGTAGCACAACTGATAGAGTGTTGCACTTGCAATCCATAGGATCTGGGCACGAGTCCAGAAGAGCATGCAAGCCAGCATGAGCGGAAAATGTCATCAAAGCACCACAAAATGATGTGGTTGCTTCAGGAATTACATTTTTCATGTCACAGTTGCTTTTTACGACACTATCAGTTAGGTTTAGGTTTATGATTAGGGTAAGGTGGTTGGTTTTGTCGATTTAAAACTCGATGGAACACAACACTTAAAGGTACACTCAGTAATTTTTTCCTCATTAAAAAAAAGATTAATTTCTAAAGACATGAATTGTTATTTTGCAATACAAGTAGGAAATCATGACCACTCACATTGAAATGAAGACTTTAGGCATATCAGTAATCTTATAAATGCTGTTTTATTCTACATTCAGAGTGTCCGCACATGGGGGCTCTCATGTTAGAATCACATAACCAGCTGAATACTACTTGCTTAATCTTAGTAACCGTCCTGTTATTTGACACTTTCACTCATTGATTAAAGTAATCATGGCTGACTGTGAATACTACATTTCTACTTTGGCACCTGAAACTGAAAACTATTGATTTTAAATGATGCAGTCCAAGATGACACAAAGACAAAAGTTACTGAGTGCACCTTTAAACCTCATCCATTTGAGAGAAACTTTAACTCAGTGGACATTTCACTTTGGAACTGCCATGATACATGTTAGACACTATGAAATATAATTTTGCAAAACTGTCACCCCAGTCACAATATTTTCTGGCTGGCATTTTGAGGCTTAATGTAATATACATGAGTACTCTTCAACAGTTCACAGCTGACATGCACTTAAAACCTTGAAATATGGCATAATCTAAATAAAACTAACTCACCATTTCACATGCATGCAGAACCAACCTTTCCAAATCAAAGACAGTACGCAAGGGCCTTTGCCTACACACTTTGCTCAAATCATAGCATTCTGTAGTCAAATAACCGCTAAACTAGGGATGTGCCCGAAGCCGAATACCCTATTCGGAAAGGCACGAATAATGACTTCAAAACAAATAAAGGATTCATCAGAATAATCTTTAAAAATATTAGTTTGACTGATAATCCAAGAAACACAAGCATAAAGCGACATTGAAAAATGAACATATTCTAAATTACAACGAATTTACGAATCTGTGCAGCCAATATTTCTAAAGTGTAAACCTTATGAATGAAAATGCACACGGTGTGATTTCAGATTGGATGGCCACAGTCTCAACAGTGATTCAGTCTCTGTAAATTATGCACGTCTGGAGCTTGTCAAGTGTAATATTAACTAAAATACGACATCATGTACACTTTCCACTTCTTGAAATGACTATGTTAATGTATCACACGATTCACACGTATTGATTCCTATGTTTTCATTTATAGCCTAAACCTGAGCGCGATGTTAAATTCCTGACCTGAATGATTTCATCTTGCCGTCTCTTAAAGTTGACCACCTTTATATTCACATCAGCGATAAAGGTAATTATCTGGTTAAGACTTTATTCGGAAAAATGTTTAAATGCTCCATATAGTATTCATCTATTCTGAATATTCCTGCTTATGTAAAACAAAGAAACTGAAACATGCTTTGTCTTTTTTCTTCTTTAAACTGTGCTAAATTTGAGAATGTTAAGTGTTCCTGAGCTCTGAAAGGCGCTGTATAAATTTAACATTTAATTAATATTATTATTATGATATTATTATTATTTGTGACAAGGACGAGGGCATGGCCAGGCTGTGAGGGTGCACAGCCAGCACTGAATCAGATGATCAGCTGGACAGCGAGATAAATGTTAGCTAGTTTGAGAGAGAGAGAGTCATGCGGCTGTGCTGCATGTGTGTCTGTGTCCTTATGTTTTATGTTAAGTTAATTTATATAATTAATCTTCACGTTGACTGTTCAGACAGTTCCTGCCTCCTCCTTGCCCATCCTTTACCTGTTACATTATTATTATTATTATTATTTTTCTTTTTCACCCAATTTGGAATGCCCAATTCCCAATGCGCTTTTAAGTCCTCGTGGTCGCGTAGTGATTCGCCTCAATCCGGGTGGTGGAGGACGAATCCCAGCTGCCTCCGCGCCTGAGACCGTCAACCCGCACATCTTATCACGTGGCTTGTTGAGCGCATTGCCACGGAGACATAGCGCGTGTGGTGGCTTCACGCCATCCACCGCGGCATCCACCATCAACTCACCACGCGCCCCACTGAGAACGAACCACATTATAGCGACCACGAGGAGGTTACCCCATGTGACTCTACCCTCCCTAGCAACCGGGCCAATTTGGTTGCTTAGGAGACCTGATTGGATTCACTCAGCATGCCCTGGGATTCGAACTAGCGAACTCCAGGGGTGGTAGCCAGCGTCTTTTACCACTGAGCTGCCCAGGCCCCTATTATTATTATTATTAAACTAAATAATGGTGTCCCATCATAAAAATTCCTGATAGACTTATGGGACTTTCACCTGTTTGTAGGCTACATTGATTTATTATATTTCTTTTAATGCTTGAATTTGTTTTTATTATTCACTGCAAAATGCGTGCTTGACATTTCACATTGAGCTTGACACCTCCTGCCTTCAGAATGTTGTTATACATGAACAGACGAACGAAAATTCTGTTTCAGGCAGATATTAATATCAGAAATACCAGGACATATTCCACAGTTAATGTGGCCAACGAATTCAACTTCATCTGGTAAGAATTTTTTTTAAATTATAATTTTATTAAATAATAATTGTTTAATAATAATAAAAATAATAATAATTATTATAATTAGGCTATTATTATGAAAAGGCATACACAAGGCATATTTTATTAATAGAAACTATAATTGTAAGAGTAACATTTAAAAATGGGTGTTTCATTTCTTTTTAACGCACTTCCAAATTCTTGCTTCGACCAGTACATTATGCCTAAAATGGTCAATACCTCTCCTTAATAATGACGTTTAATGCAATACAATATCATGTTAGCCACAAAAAAAAAACAAACAAAAAAAAAAAAACTTTACAAAAATGAATCTCCCGTACCTTATACAACCACTCAGAACCAAAAGCCCTGACACAGTGCCTACAGTGTACCCACACAGCAAAGAGTTCGTACATCTCATAGATGTCATCTTACAGCCCCTTATAAACTCATACAACTGCTACATACTGCATTTTAAACAAGCATCTCACTGTCCCCTCTCACAAATATGCCCACTTACACACATCTGTACTCTGTGCTGTAACTACATCATCATATGCCACCGTGTTCCCCCTAAAAGGAAGAATCCTCTACCTTCACTCCCGTGCAGTCCCGATTCTGCTGTCAGTCAAGCACGCCTCCTCCCTGAGTTCCTTTTCACACCTGAAGAGCGTTGCCTTCTTGATTTCCTCCTCCAACCTCGTAAAATCAAAGCAAGGTGTCAATGGGACCCAGGAAGGTTAGAGGAAGCCTCTGTCTTTCTAGCAGTCTCTCTGCTGTGGTGTCTGTGACTATCCCGGAATCAGATAGGAATCCTCTGTTGCAGCAGTATCAGCGGCAGTCGACCGACTCACTAGCTCAATGAGGGTGACTACAGGACTACTGCAGAAACAACAGCATCAGGCTCGTTCACACACAAACACACACATACACACACACAAACACACACACCAGGCCACATTACTCCTGCTTTCACTCCACTCTACCTTATTCTACAGAAAAGCAGCACCACTTTAATGGACGCTTTTCACATTTACGTGTTTGGAACGCGGAAGTAAACTATAGCAAGGTAAATGTCTAAATGGGAGACCAAAGCAAATATTATTTTTGCATTTCCATTTGATTCAACAGCAAAACAAAAAAATCCACTATTATGTTTCTGACTTTCCAAAAGGAAAACAATTTTACTTTTACTCCCTCAGCAACTGTATTTGAAACCCTGTTGCAGTTTGACTAGTTTTTTAACAAAAACTGCAGCGATAAAATAAATGTATGTTAAGTATTAAAAAATGTAATAATAATTGTTAGATTTACACTGCTAAATGAAGGCAGACAAGCCTTATCAAAGTCTGTGAAAAGGGTCCACTGCTCACTGTGATTCCTCCATTTCACTCATCCATTCTGAATTACCTTGTTCCATAAGTATCCCTGATGCAAGTGTTTTCCTCCTCCTGGGATTTCCAGAAATGTAGCTTGTCTGTATAAGCTGGGAGAGACAACTCAGAGTGAAAACAGCTTTTTAGGATGTGTCTGGTGGAAAATATGGATTAAGCATGACTCAGATGCTACAGCATTCTCTACAGTTATGTATTCATTCACTATGGGATGCAAAAATGTAAAAGCTGAAAATGTGCAAGGAGTTATTTCCACCTAATATGGCCCTTTAAATGACTTTCATTCAGTTGTATTAAATACTACTTTTAAATAGATGACAAATAATTTTTATAGTGCAGAAAGCATAGAAGAGACAACACTAATATTAGTTCTAAGGAGCAAAGGTGATTCATATTGCTTTAAAAAAAATCACATGTAAAAGGGTGTTTACACTAACAGTGATTTGAAGCAATAAAGCAACCACTATCAAAAGTTGAGGAGAGGTAACAGAGTGAAAAATACATTTTTATAAAATAAAAATCAGCAATTGCACATGTGATTTGTGTAACAATGATAAAACCACACAGTTGTTGTAGTGCCTCTAGTGTTCATTTCACCAGGAAACTGCAATGAAATGCAGAAAGCAGCACGTACAAGTCAGTTTGCAAAAATTTACATAGAGTAACGTTAATTCTATGAGACCAGGTTGGGACAGCAAGACTAAGTTGTTAAATTTTAAATAATTTCAAGCTATAGAAAGTTCACATTTTTAATTAAATTGTATTGTATTATATTTCCAGGAGTGTTGGTTATTAATGTTTTTGAGACGTTCAAGACATTACTGCTGATTTTCTCTAAAGCTGAATAAATACAAAAACAGCACTTGTCTTGTGTGCGTGGTTTTCTCTCAAGCTGTATCACGTTGCATGATTGACGGGTCTCAAAACCCCCCACGACTCAAATCAGCACAGCAAAAAAGTATGCGCACACATTTAATTAAAGCAAAATTATCTTGAACTCCAACAGCTCTCACAACATATTGTTAAGCATCAAGAATACCACTTTCCTCAATAAATGTATCATACAAAAGAATTTTGTTAATACACAACAAAAATACAGGCTTGAGAACATCGACATAGGGTCTGTTCCAAAACCTAGAGTGAGCGTCCTCCAGAGGCAGCATTTTAAGACATCATAGGCATGCTCCTGACATGAAGGCTGTTCCAAAAGCTAGATATCTTAATTATGCTGCCTCTAAGGTACCATCGAATGTATCCTTCCCCGGGTAGGCAATCCCAGTATGCACAGTGATGAGCTCTGTGGAAAAATAAATCCAAGATGCTGGACGAAGCGAGAGAAATTTAGATTATAAATATACTTATAATACATTCAATACTGAAAAGTATCAATAGTTTAATATGACACAAAATCGACTATTTTACCCAAAATGTTTGTGTGTCGTGCATATTTAGGCTCATTAGAGGATTGCGTAATTTCTCTTGAGTCACCTGTATTGAAATCAGTTGTGAGTCGAGTGTCCCATGCGCGGCGCGTGAGAAGCGCTGTTTGAATGATGTGCGGAGCTGTCGCCTATGTAGAGTGTTCCAAATCGCTCTCTTATGAGGCATCATTTCAGTAAGGATGCTGCCATAGAAGACAGCTGCCTATGTAGGCAGTAGACAGCGAGGCAGCTCACTAAGCTTTGGAACAGTCCCACAGGGTGCTTTAAGGTGAATGCTCATACAAAATTGTAATAATTGCACTATGAACTAATTTTGTTAGATTAATTGTTTATCCAGCCAAAGAGCAGGAGGCGGGTGGTGGCAGAGTGCAACATTAGAGGCAATCTCATCAACACGTGAAGGAATCTGTGAATAAACGACATTAAGCGAGCGAGCAAAGGCAAAATGTTTTGGACGACAGATTTTCCCACTCTGAGTTGAAGTTCATTAGACCTATCGAGCTGGAACATTAGCCTGATTAAATGATTGCTGTTTTAGAGACTCTTAACCAAGGCAAATAAGAGAGTGGAGCACGTCTGGAAACTGCCAAAACAAATCGCTCAAGCGCCACAGCGTCCGGTGCTTCATTAGCAGAGTATGATGTACACATTTAACCTGAGTTTGTGGGGAGGGGTGCGAGCTGGCTGCTCACGTACTGTATGCCCAGACTCTGAGGTAATTACATTTCCATTCAGAGTGCGCTTTCACAGATTCCATTGCGCTCATCAAATATGTCCGAATCTGATCAGAGATCAGATTGGTATTCATAAAAGCTCATTAATTACAGCAGGCAAGATTAACGACAGAGCTGGGGTAATTGAAAAAGGCTTCGTAAGATGTGTATGCGTGTGTGCGTACATAATAAGTGAGGAATGGGAGACCTCCAACTCATAAACATCTTGTGTTCTTGTTCTTGTTTTCCAACTTTGTGTCCCTAGACTAATCACTATTGTTGTGAAGTAAAGTAGCGACACTGTTAATTACACTTTTCACTAGCATGACAGTAGTTCAGCTGTTTTAAACCAAAGTACTTTTTCCACAAGCTACTTTTTCCAATAAGTAGCAGTGTACGGTGACTAAATGCTTTATTTCTGTTTTAATGTCACATTGTTTGTGCACACAGCTTTATTGCCGAGCAAGCTGAGCCTTGCGTTGTCATCTCACTTGGGCAGCTGCTGCAGTTGTGGCCATGAACTCAAGTGGACTGATCCTCTTAGGCCAAAGCTCCAGAGATTCTTCATCTGTGTTGATTGATTGGATATGCATCATTTTGCAAAATCCAATATTAATAATATGCAATATTAGACCATTTATTAGAAGTCAACCAATACATCTGATTAGTGGTGGACAGTAACAAAGTATTTTTACTTCATAAGTGTACTGAAGTACATTTTTCAAGTGTCTGTACTTTATCACAGTATTTTTGTTTTAGGAAACATTTACTTTTCATTATATTCAAATGCATAATCTTTTTTGACTCCACTACAAAATTTTAAAATTGAGCTGAGATATTCTTTTAAAAATCTTCATTTGTGTTCTGCAGAATTAAAAAGCCATACACATCTGGGATGGCATGAGGGTGAGAAAATGATGAGAACATTTTCATTTTGGGGTGAACTATCCCTTTAATAGATAAGGTAATATGGATGTGCCCGAAGCTGAATACCTTATTCGGAAAGGCACAAATAATGATTTCATAATGAATAACAGATTCATCCGAATAATATAAAACATATTCGTATGACTGATTAGCCAAGAGGCACAAGGATAAAGCGACATTTTAAATAAACATAAACAAAATTACAAAGAATTTATGAATCTGTGCAGCCAATATTTCTAAAATGTAAACCTTATGAATGAAAATGCACGTTGTGATTTCAAATCGGATGGGCGTGGTCTTGGTCACTGTCAACTGTGCGCGTCTGGAGCTTATCAAGTGTAACATTAAGATACGACATCATATACACTTTCCACTTCTTGAAATGTCTATGTTAATGTATCACACGATACACACGTGATTCCCATGTATTTATTTAGAGCCTAAACCTGAGCGTGATGTTAAATTCCTGACCTGAAGTGATGATTTCACATCGGAGCTCATCTATCTGTCTCTTAATGTTGACCATATTTATGTCCACATCAGCGATTAAGAAAATTATCTGGTTAAGACTTTATTCCGAAACAAAAAAAAATTATTTTTAAGATGCACCATAAAGGTTCAAATGCTCCATAGAGTATTCATCTATTAGGAATATTCCTCTTTATGTAAAACGAAGAAACTGAAACATGCTCCTTTTTTTTCTTTTTAAACTGTGCTATCTCTGGTAAGGCCCTATATAAATTTAACATTATTATTATTATTGTTATTTAACTAAATAATGGTGTCTTACTGTAAAAATTCCAGATAGATTTACGTGAATTTCACCTGTCTGTAGGCTATATTGATTTTATTTTCCTTTCAGTTAGGACAACTCTCGGAGTAGTATAACATATATTTTTTATTCTGTATATTTATGACATGGTATGGGCTTGGTCTTGGTGGACTAGATCTGCTCTATGCATGCTTCTGCTGCTGCTGCTACTTGACATGAGTAAATATGCTGCTGCTGTTGCAAGGAGCCCATGCGCTGCTGCTGCTGACAGAGAAGCGTGCTGCTTCTACTGAACAAACATAAAATCCCATCCCCATAGAGCAGATCTAGACAGTGGTGTTGGGGAGGTGGAGGGAGAAACACTACGTGTTACCATACTGCTGCAGCCGTGCCGCTACAATGCGTAGGCAGGTTATATATAATTTGATGAGGAAAAAAAGGGGTTCTGATTTGGTCTGATAAGGTGTGCCAGGGTGACCTATTTTTTGACACCTTCTGCCTTCAGAATGTTGCTTTACATGAACACATTTCAATGAAAATTCTGTTTTCGGCAGATATTAATATCAGAAATACCAGGAGAAACCACAACATATTCCACAGTTAATGTAGCCTACAAATTCAGCTTCATCTGGTAAGAAAAAAAAAAAAAAGATATATATTTTTTTAAATAATAATAATAATAATAATTATTATTATTATTATTAATATTAGGTTATTATTATTAAAAGGCATATACAAGGCATATTTTATTAATAGAAACTATAAATGTAAGAGTAACATTTAAAAATGGGCATTTCATTTTGTTTCAATGCATTTCTGGTTTAAGCCCCACACATACATGGTTCTTTTTCCATGGCAACATGGAATGTAAACAAAAGTTAGCCTAGGGGTCTGCTGTCTTACATTTTGGTCTTAAATTAGTCCGATCTAAGTTTTTATGCAACTGACTGAAAAAGACCAAAGTTTTAGACAACTAACTAGTCTAAAACAATTTTATGCAACCAGGCCTAGAATGTAAAAAAAAAAAATTACAAAATAATAAAAAATAAATAAATAAAAATATATATATATATATATATATATATATATATATATATATATATATATATATATATATATATATAGCCATATCTATAGGCTACAAGAGTCCAAAATGAATTAATCCCAGATGCAATTTACTGTGAAACCAAAATCACAATAATAACCAGAAAAATGAGCATTTGGCGCATAAAGCGGGACTATGAACAACCCTAAAATATACTTATTTCGGAAATCTTACTTTGAAATGACAGAGGCTTGGCTCCATTCCAATGCACTGTACTTAAGCATTTACCAAATTAAGCTTTTTTTCTAGCCTATATTCACCTGATTAAGGATTTTATCATTTTTCACAAGATATAAAGTTGGAGACACAATGTATGTGCTAACGGGGCACGTTTCCATAGAGTCACGTTTTTCTTTTCATGCCCTTGCTTCAATTTAGAACATTTGATATCTCTAAACAAACTAACAAAATGCACTGAACTGAGGGCAAAATATTGTTAAATATTGTCAGTCAGTGATTTTCTTTTTATTTCACAAAAGTAAAAAATAAAAACTGTAACCAACTATCGGCATAGATTTTTGCCGATAACCGATAGTTCCAAAAAGCAACATTAATCGGTAAAACCAATATACCGGTCTACCTCTAACATCTATGACTTTTAATAAAAGAGCACAAATTTCCCTATATCTAATTTGCAGTTTTGGCCCAACCAATGTTTTTGTTTCTGGCAGAGAGATTGGCATATCTGACCCAAATGCATATTAAATTACATTGTAGTTTTATTCTCAGCATTTTCTGAAGAAATTATTCAATTATTTTGTAACTTTACAGCTGTAAAGCTTTGTTTTTTTCTGAGATCCTCTTAAAAGATGGGACACGCCTTCCGTTGAACATCCCACCCAGGCTAAGCACCAACACCAATTTGGTCAATCAACACTGAGGAAGGAAAAGAGATTGTTGGTGTGGAAGGGTTTTTTCACAATGCTAAGGGGCCATTCATATTGAACGTGTTGTGCTGTTTTTAATGGTTTTTCTATGTAAATCTGTGCTAGACAGACGGCTTTGACTATTGCACCGTATCTCACTGTATTCGAATCACCTGCATTCTGTTCTATTCTTTTTGCTATGTCTAGCTTTTTTTTACACAAGAATGCATTCAGTCTGAACAGCACCAAACACAGCTATCTTCAGAATCATTAATGACATTCTCATCTCTACAAACTCTGAAATCCTTAGCATTCTTAGTTCGCTTGATCAAAGATACTACTTTCTTGACTTTCAGCTATTTGTATCACTGCCACAGATCTTTGATGGTTTACTTCCTGCCTCGCTGACAGACAATTTATCATCTCTCCAGAAATAAAAATCCTCCAGTGCTCCCCTCACTCAAGGTGTCCCGCTGAATTAGACCTCTCCTTTTCATAATCAACAAGCACTCCCTTAGTCAAATCATTTGTCGTAGCATCAGCTATCACCGTTATGCTGATGACATGCAGATTTATATAACCAAAAAGTCTAACTGCGACTGAGTTTTCTGTCTACACTCCCTTTCAGAAATCTATCACTCTTGTTAAGCAATGCTTTCTTCAATATCTACAACACTATGCATCTCTGTATTCCTGTAGCTCAACTGGTAGAGCAAGGCACCAGCAATGCCAAAGTCATGGATTAAATTTCTGCACAAACTGATTAATGTTTACCTTGAATGCACTAAGTTGCTTTGGGTAAATGTGTCTGCCAAATGCTTAAATGTAAATTAAATCAGACAAAACAATTAAAACCTCAGAGAAACTGTGAATATGTTGTGAATTTCCATTCCCAGCTGATAAGCTTAGAAATAAAGAAATGGTGAATTGAAAGACTATTGTTAATGTGCATTGTCAATTGTCATAAAGTGCTAATGCATTAATTAGAAAGTGATTCAATAGTTTGGTAGCTTCACAATGAGCACAATTAGGAAAATTAGTGATCAGGTTTTTTTTTTATTTCAGTCTTTTTTCCTGATTAGAAGGGTGGCAGAAGGCAGCTAGTTCAGAGTCTCTGAGAATTTTCAGACCTTGTTACTAAATGCTGGACAGCCAGATGTTTGCATGAAGGTAGGATCACAGCTAATGATTTGTGGGGTTGAATGGGCAATACTAAACTGGTGCTTCCTCTGTAGAGCTGTGGAGTTGATAAACCACACAGACCCTGTTTACACCTGGTATTAATAT
The DNA here is from genome assembly GCF_019703515.2 of Myxocyprinus asiaticus. NCBI lineage: Eukaryota > Metazoa > Chordata > Actinopteri > Cypriniformes > Catostomidae > Myxocyprinus > Myxocyprinus asiaticus. The sequence continues at coordinate 31,062,609 of NC_059368.1, forward strand.
CTGTTTCGGCCGATCCGATCACAGGTGGACAGCCCTAAATGCAGGTGTAAACAGTGTCCAAAATTCAATCCGATCACTCAAACCACATGAAAATGTTGTCGAAAATGCATGTGACCACATTGCATTTGTCTAGTCCATCTCAAACAATAGCGAAAGATAACGAATTACGGACAAGTGGCATACCTTATAAGACATTTTTACATCAATTCGACCATGATCACCTTTACCTGTGGCGCTGCTGATAGTGTGTTGTGCAAGCAATGATTGAGATACAGGTTCTGGCTCTCTCTTTAATTAAATTTTTGCTCCATTGACAGTTAGGTTTAGGGTTGGGGGTAAAATTTATCAAACATGCATTTCTGTTGACTGTATTACATCATTTACAACTAAAAATATAACTCAATTTTGGTGCTTTTGACTGTGGAAATTTCACCCTGAAACTGGACCTCACACTTTCCCATACATTCAACTACACTTCCTGATTTGGTCACTGGGGGCTAGGGCTGTCACGATTATAAAATATGGCTGACAATTAATTGTCAAACAAATAATTGCGATTATGATGATTCATTGACTGTGTTAGGGCTTTCACAATTATGACCATTATGACAATTTATTGTCTGTTTTACGGCTTTCACGATTATGACTATTAATTGTACAACATTTTTTCAAACTTTTGTCATAGGTGTATGTGTGCTTCATAAACATTAAGTAGTCATTTATTCATTTTTTATTTTTACACAATTTGCTTTAAGGCTTTAAAAACTTATGAATGACATTTAAAAATAATATTTGAAATATCAAAATATTTAAAAATGCATAAAATGTCTGTCTTTCTTTGAGGTCAATTTTAGTCTTGGTCGATTTTGCATTTACACTGTTGTTGTTGGAACCCAGCCAACCTGAATGGATATTATATGACATTATATGATATTATATGATATCATAAGTATGCAAAAGTAAAATATTTCTGTCCAAAATTCTTCACTTTCACACTTTACTTTAAGGCTCTCCAATTAAACCCATGAGCCCTAATTTCACATGAAGAAAGACCTTGGAGTTCCTGGGTTTCTTTCTATCTTGACCTTAGAGTAAGCAGGCATGTACATGGGTCATCTGTCACTGCGTGTCATCAACATTGCATGTATGAACCACAACAACAAATAATATTTGCCATTGCACAGTTACACATTCACATTAAAGTGAAACTGGAGTGCTTTGCATTCACTAAAATCCTCGTTTATGTTTTCGTGGGACTCTGGAGTTTGGCGTGAACCACATGTAACAGGGGAGTTAAGCCCCGATTTGTAGGAGGAACTAACACAACACTACCCTAGAAGACTGAGAAAACAAAGGATATTTGTCCCCACCCCCAGTACATATAGTCTCTGTACACTCGAATGAATGTGTTTTCTACTAGCTTACTGTGTTCAACACTAAAATAATTGGCAAGGTGGGCTTCAGGTGAGTACGTGTTACACAGTGGCTTCATGAAGTGTGCGGTGTATGTTGTGTGAGGCGCTTTAGGAGTCTGGCCTTGCATACCCCAACCTCCCCAAACCTAATAAGGTAAGTGAGATGCCCCTACTCCAAGGTAACTTTCAAAAGGAAAACACATAAGTTTTTTCATCCACTTTAAAGTATTTAAAGTATCTTCTCTTCTTTTTTAGGAAAACATGTTTTTGTTCTCTTTTGAAGAAGATGAATTTTATAAAATGTGAATGAAATTTATTTCAATAATAAAAGTGAATAAAAGCAGGATTATCAAAAAACTAAAAACTACAAATGTCTTTGTGACTTAAAACAGTGTCAAAGTTCACAGAAATGTTCAAAAACACAAAAATCTTGTTTCTTCAAAAATAAAGCATTAAATTGCTTATCCATTTCACAGTCTGCAAATTACTCTGTAGTGCTCTAAAACACAGCAAAAAATGTCAGAAATGTTCAGTAACTGCCGTTCTGTTGGAAATGATAGTGTTCTGAACGAAACTCTTGACTTTAGCAACTTTATTTGTGCTCACAGTCAGTCTCTAACACCATCTGCCATCTTCCGATGCAATTAACAAAACTCATGAAAAAAAAACTGTCTTCCACTTTAACCACTGCAACAAAATTAGAATCTATAGGGAGAATTGATTCATAGCGCAGAACTTTTAACTTTAAAGGCTGAAATACACCGGGGACTCTTATTTTGAAATGCGTGTGCTTCACTGCTTCCAGCTGCTCATTCAAACAGATAAGAGAAATAAAATGTGCACTTCTACAATCTACAGTGTATTACAATATAACCAGTTAAGAGTAAGCATTGTTATATTTCATCAAAACTATATCATCAACAGTTGATCATTAGTGATCACTTGTCATAAATTTCTGATGTGGTCAAATGATTGCGAACTGCTCTGCAACAGCTGGAAACACTCACAAGCCCATGTGCTTGTAGAAAATACAACAGTGGCGCGTTTTCACTCTGAAGGATGCAGCGCATGCATTTATTTAATTAAATTGTACTCTTTTGAAGTTTGGTAATCACATTAGGTCAAATCAGGATTCCTGTCTGTCCACCCCTAAATTTAAGACCTCTTTTAATGATAATTAAGACTTTTGTTGTATCATTTAAGCTATTTAAAACTTTTTATGACCTTACATTTTGGAAAACTGAATTTAAGACATTTTAAGACTTTTTAAGGATCCGTGGGAACCCTGTGGGGGCAGTGGTTCTAATTTTGGTATGCACAGTTCGATTTCAGCAGCAGAACTTTCGAGCCACTGTCGCCAAATTCACTGTGTGATCAGTCAGAAAATCCTTTAGCTGACCACTTGTGCTCAGATCGCCCGTGTCAGAAACAGGGCCAGTATGATTCAAAGTGTGACTGAAGATGTAGGTAGAGTTGTTCATAAACTAAAAGTTGCTGTGCACTTTTCACAGCTACACCTATCAAATCTATTCACTAAGTTAAAAACTCAGTGGCAAGTTCTCCATACAATAAGAAGTTCATTAATATCTTTCAGGTCCTGTGTTATCTACCCAACTTATCAAACTATTCATTTTGGCCTTAAAAGTTTCTTCATAGCCTGTGCCCTTATTATCTGTCTGAGATACCTCATTCATACACCCTTGCATGGACTCTCAGGTGCTCTGGTTTACTTGGTGACCCCAATCTGACAATGTGTAACATCTCCTGCAGTTCTACTTGAAATCTTAAGTAGAAATCTAAATTTTCTTGAGCTTTTACCTTCTTCCACTCACTATTGATTGTTATGTTGTTGTCGCATTGTGTCCTTCCTGTGTACAATATTATCATGCTGTATTTTAATATGTAGTTGTGTTTGCCTTCTAGTCTATTGATTTATGTTTTATATTAAATAATTGACTGAAGGTCAACTGGAAGAGCATAGTGCTAGAAATGCCAAGGTCATGGGTTTTATTCCCAAGAAACACACACAATAATAAAGTCACTTTGGATAAAAGTGTAGGTAGATTAAAAAATGTAAATGTTATTCAATGTTCCAAAGAGTGACCTTGAGCTTGAGAAATGCACTTTTTAAATAAAATATATTTTTATTGCCATATTCTGTAAATTGCATGTACTTATGGATGAGATTTTTGGTTTTTGTAAATTAGTGCTTATTACTGCCAAAACTACTTGATGTGTGCATTAGGGTATTTTTGTGAACATATTTGCATTTATACATAATGCACTGCACTGTATAGATTATGCCTCAAACTTTACATAAGTGTTCACATTACACTGTAATTACAATTACTGAGTAACAATAATTAAAAGCATGCTTTATATGAACTTATGTTGTACCACTGCTTGTAATTACACAATGCAGTTGTTAAAGCTATTGTAATTAATTTTGTCACATGGTCAATGACCCTGTAATGTTACCACATATTTCATACTGTATAGCATTTGTGTGTTTCTACTGAGTGCTATAGTCATGTGTTTATGTATAATATGGGATACAGGTTCTGTGTTTAAGTGTGTGTGGGTCAGTATCACACATTTTTAGGAATGAGCCTGTCATGGCAAAGTGGCTGAGGGTTTTGGAGGTTAAACGGAGTCAGCCATTTCTGCTGATGAGGGGCAAACTGAATGCCTGCAGCTCTCCTCACACAAAGAGCACGGGTAAAAGAATAAGAGAGAAGAGCAAATACTTGCCTTTTACGTGGAGCTACAGGCAACATTTTGCTCAGCACATGTAATTGCATTATGCTGGAACATTCCGTAAAAGCTATGCTTAAGGAACACAGTGATTTTGACAATATCTCACACAAATGTGGATCGTTTCTACTGTGCAATCTGCTGGCACATCAACGTTTTCACATAAGTATTCATACGAAAGGTGTGGTTCTTGTACATGTTCATCTTTGTAAATTTGCATAGACACTGAAACGTACTATATAAACATATTGACAGCATCTAAAATGTAAAATATAAAAAATTCAAAGAATTAATAGGTTAATTGTAATAAAAAATATTTTAATTAATTAGGCTGGAATACATAAAAAAAAAAGTGGTAAAAAGTAACTTCAAGGATCTATTTCTAATTGATATAATCCTTAAAACTTACTTTTGTTGGTGAAATCAATTTTTTCAGGTAAATTTAGTAACAAAGCCAGTTCATTTAGATGTTACCACATAAATCGAATTTTTAAGGTACCTCACTAACCATTTTTACAATGTATGTTTAACGCCATCACATTTATTTAGCACAGTTTCACTTTTACTTCATACTTGTTGAGCTTTGGTGATAGTAAAATTCAGCCATACAAACAATGAATATGATTTTATATTTTTATAAACACTTAATTTATTGATAAATTTGCCATCAAAAAAGTTGTTTCTTAGACTGAGTTTCTCAAAGTTTATTCTTTAATGATAAATGAGAGTCCCGCTATGGGAATGAGTGGTATTGTTTATTGAACTTGTTCACCTACAGCGATATCCTCTGAAAAGTCCTGGAAATTTCTGTTCCCTCAAGTCGTCAGAGGATTTGTAATGATTTGTACGTCTCTAAAGATGTACATATGTAAATGCATTTGCATTTTAGATGTTGACATTGTATGTTTCGGTGTCTATCCAAATAAATAAACATTAACATGTTCTAAGGTTTGGGGGGGTTTGGTTTTGTTTTGTCGGGCAAAATCGTGCATGCATGTAAGCAGCCCTTGTACTATTAATTTCAAACTCCCTGAGGCATGAAGGTACATCACAAATGCACATTAAAAAATACACACACACACACACACACACACACACACACACACATCCCCGCATGCACACGGTGTGTACAAATAGACATCTCATCTGTGGAGGTTAAAGGGTTACCACGGCTCCCCTTCCAAAGACGGATGGGCTCTTCAAAGATGTGACTCACCATCCTTCATCCCTCTCTTCCTCCCATCTCTCCCTCTTTCCTCAGCCATCCCTCCATCCAAAAGGTAAATCAATATAAATTACACTCCTCTGTAATGCCGGTCTGTTCCCCTCTCTCTGGCAGTAGACACATAAATTAAACTGTAGGCCAGAAAGCAGAGAGATGGGGGAGAAGCAGCTAATCAGAGAATGAGACGGAGAGAGATCAGCCTGGAGGAGAGACCTACTATGATCAATAAAAGCACATGAACACCCAGCACCTGAATTCATAATCCTTTCACACAAACAACTGGAGTGAATATCACAATATCAAATTGCCTGTCTGATATATAGTGTTCACACCTGACTATAGAGCAGAACACAGTCTGTCTGCCAGCTCTGCAGCATATACATCACTGCAGCATCACTCTGCTGTCCACTGTAAAATACATGTTACTATAGCAACAAACAGTCTGTCTGTTTGCTGTACATCATATATGTTATTGCAGCATCCGGTTTGTCTTTTGAACAACACATATGTTACTGCAGCAGTACACAATCTGTCTGTCTGCAGTATGATTCATCAGCAATAAGCATACTATCTGTCAGCCATACAATACTGTACATATATCATAAAGCAGTACATAGCCTGTCTTTCCGCCTTGCAACACACATTAATGCGGCAGCCCACTGCCTACTCATCTGCATCGCAATACACTTGTGAAAGTTGTAATGGAAATATATCAAGATTACAGATGAAGTCTGTTGAAGAATTTTCCCCCATCATTAAACTTTTCATGAGTAGGGTCTAAATTCCTCTGCAGTGCCCCCTGGAGTGAGTTATTTTTGCACATGACACTGCACAGCCAGTAGAGGGAGGCAGAGTGTAGATGAGTTTAATTTTTGATTACTTGTAAAAAAAAATTTTACAAAAATTAATACTGTATATAATATAGTAAACATGTGAACAAATGGGTTATGCCTGCTGTACTTTTTTGGTTTTATTTTGTTTTTATAGCTGTAAAAAACAAATTAACAAATAACATCAGCAGTCTGGTTTGCCTATGCACTTTGACATCTCAGTCATTGTGTGTGCGTGTGCATGTGTGCGTGTGTCAAGTGCTAATGTAAACAGACTTGGCTGCATGCATCGGATAATCGTGCTTGATCAGCATGTTTTTACTGAGTTTACGAGTTTTAAACTGTTATTGTGGTGCTTTTTTGATAGTTTTGCAGAAAACAAACACATTATATACCTGAAAAGACTGTTTGAGTTGCTGTTTGTGTAAATGAAAACCACATCTGCACATAATCAACAGACGTGGCTGCGTGCATGGGAAGATCGCGTTTAAATATGATGGCTGTGCATATACAAGCTGTGAACTGTCATCGTGGTACTTTGGTGACAATTAAACTCTTTGAGTAGCTGTTTGTTTGATGAATGACAACCGCTACTAATGCAAACAAATGGCAGCACGCATCGGAGGAAGATTGCGTTTGATGTATTGACTGTGCGTATAAGAGCTGTAAACTTTTTATCGTGGTACTTTGGTGACGAATTGAATGTATGTATATAAAATAAACATATTCTGTGGTTTAAAAGACTGTATAAGTAACTGTTTGAGCTAATATAAATAACAGATGCTTGACCAGTGCAGACTGAGTCGGAGTGAAATCCGATTTGAATCTTGCAGCTTGTAACGTAACTGTCTATTGCAGAAACACATATGTGTGACGCTACTCTGCGGGGCCCAGTTATAAACATTCACATATGTGTGATGGTACGTATGAAAGGGTTAAAGCTGAAACAATCACCAATCAACAAACAGAATTGCAAAACAAAAAATTATAATAATAATAATAACAATAAAAATAAACCAGGCTTTTGACTACGTTAAAAAAAAAAAAAAAAAAAAAAAAAAAAAATTTATACAACTTTAATAATAAAGGTACTCCACTAAAATAACTGACAGTTCTGCTCTTAACAATGTTTGAGCTTAGATTAAATGCACAATTGGCAAAAAAACAATGTGCTGCTTTTTTCATTCTTTCTTTTGGTTATTATTCTTTTTTGCGCTTTAGTATCATGCAGTAACACACTGACATAAAGATTGAAGTATGTAGTTATGAAAACATAGACCCTCTCCTGGAAATCCCAACACAATTGGTCAGAAGAGATGCATATTTCCAGCTGTAAATGGCGATGGTGCCTGTTATTACACATCTTAATGCATCTTAATACCAGGGCACAAATACACACATACAGCTGGATTGTATGACTTCACTCTCTCTCTCTCTCTCTCTCTCTCTCTCTCTCACACACACACACACTCACACACACACAGCTGGAGTGTGTGGGTGAGTGAGAGAGAGTGAATTCAAACTGATACACTAGGTTAAAGTTATTTTATTGTTTCTTTTTTCTGTCAAAGTGACAAACAGTATTTGGAATTATCAGTCAATGCTTAAAAAAAAAAACATATGTAAATAGATGTATGAATGTTTATAAATTCTTATTAATTCCATGAATATTGGAGTCATGGAATTAATCTGTTTATTTTATTGCATTTTATGGTTCAATGCCATCACATTTATATAATTCAGTTAATGCATTTACTTAGTTTGACATTATAACAGTCTAATTTTGATCTGTTTGATTCCTACTGCTGTATTCAACTTGTATTTTCTGCGTATTAAGCTGGAATAGGAGAAAGCATTTTAAATGAAAATAATAATAATAATAATAATAATAATAATAATAATAATAATAATTACACAGCACCTTTGTCACATATTCCCTGTGTTTTTGTTTAGACTTTTATTTTGAAATTCTTGTTTAGTTCCCCGTTCCTGTTTCCTGTTAATTTTGTAATCCTTTGTAGTTTCTTTTCATGATTGGTTTTCCCCTGACTGTTTTCCCCAGGTGTTCCTCATTTCCTTGTTTGCCCATTTGTATTTAAGCCCTTGTTTCCCCTGGTTTCTTTGTCAGTCTTCACACGTGTTGTCATGTTCTGTGCCTGGTTTCCCGAGTTTTGTTTCATTTTATTCTGAGTACTTTGTTTTTATTTGGTTTCCATTAAAAGCTGCATTTAGATCCTCATTCCTCGCCTGCCTCCTCACAGAAAGACTGACCAAGGGATGGATCTAGCGGCTGTCAGAATTCTACTCCTTCAACAAGGGGACCGTCCAGTTGAGGATCATGTCCGTGAGTTTTTAGAGCTGGCAAATGAAGTGCACTATCCAGACCGCTCTCTGGTGGTTTTCTTCCAGGCCGGTCTGAATAGTGCACTGAGGGAACTGATGCCTCCAGCTGATCCTCACTGGATGCTTGGCGAATATGTGGAGAAGGCCCTGGAATTTTGCAGTTCCTATTATACAGTGGATTATGACGGGAACCCCGGCCCAAAACCTTCGTCTTCGGCTCCCTTGTCGAAGCCTTCCACGGCCCCTGTCTCCAAGGTGCGTAGGTCCATGAAGACCCTACCTCAAAAATTGTCTGCGCCCACGCCTGCCACGGTCAACGAGCCAGTGCCCACGCCTGCCACGGTCAACGAGCCAGTGCCCACGCCTGCCACGGTCAACGAGCCAGCGCCCACGCCTGCCACGGCCAACAAGTTGCCAGCCTCGTCCGTCCCAGAGCCAGCGTTGCCAGCCTCGTCCGTCCCAGAGCCAGCGTTGCCAGCCTCGTCCGTCCCAGAGCCAGCGTTGCCAGCCTCGTCCGTCCCAGAGCCAGCGTTGCCAGCCTCGTCCGTTCCAGAGCCAGCGTTTCCAACTTCGGCCATCCAGAGGAGGAGGAAGAGAAGTTTCTGTTCCCGAGTCTCCTCCCATGCCCACGACCACAGAGGTCGTTCCCGAGCCTCCTCCCATGCCCACAACCACAGAGGTCGTTCCCGAGCCTCCTCCCATGCCCACGACCACAGAGGTCATTTCCGAGTCTCCTCCCATGCCCACGACCACAGAGGTCGTTTCCCATTCATCCAGGTCTCTTTGTCTCGAGCCTCCCACAGCTCCGCCTCCAGAGTCCTCCACAAATCCACCCCCAGAGACTATTTCCCCAGCGGCTCTGCCCACTCCCTCAGAGACTCCTCCTACAGCGCCTCCACCACCTGACCCAGTCCCCTGTCCTGCGGCCACCTTCCTGGCCTCCTGACCCTGTCTCAGCCCGGCGGCCACCTCCCAGGACTCCTGACCCAGTCCCCACCTTGAGGTCATCTCCCTGGTCTCCTGGCCATCCGCCTGATCTGCTCTGGTCTCCCTGGTCTCCTGGCCGTCCGCCTGATCTGCTCTGGTCTCCCTGGTCTCCTGGCCGTCCGCCTGATCTGCTCTGGTCTCCTGGCCGTCCGCCTGATCTGCTCTGGTCTCCTGGCCGTCCGCCTGATCTGCTCTGGTCTCCTGGCCGTCCGCCTGATCTGCTCTGGTCTCCTGGCCGTCCGCCTGATCTGCTCTGGTCTTCTTGGTCCTCTGAGCCTGCAGCTTCGCCCTGGTTCACCATCCCCCGGCTCTGCCTTGGTTTCAAGCCTCCCTGACTTTGCTTGTTCCTCTGCTCCCCTTGCCCCTTGTGTCCCCCTGAACTACCTGTTTTCCCCCACACCCCATGGACAATTTGTTTTTTTGTTTTATTTTTTTGGAGCGTCTGGAATCCGCTCCTTAAAGGAGCTCTGTCACCTATTCCATGTGTTTTTGCTTAGACTTTTATTTTGAAATTCTTGTTTGGTTCCCCATTCCTGTCTCCTGTTAATTTTGTAGTCCTTTTGTAGTTTCTTTTCATGATTGGTTTTCCCCTGACTGTTTTCCCCAGGTGTTCCTCATTTCCTTGTTTGCCCATTTGTATTTAAGCACTTGTTTCTTTGTCAGTCTTCACATGTGTTGTCACGTTCTGTGCCTGGTTTCCCGAGTTTTGTTTCGTTTTATTCTGAGTACTTTGTTTATCTTTAGTTTCCATTAAAATCTGCATTTAGATCCTCATTCCTCACCTGCCTCCTCACAACCTTTAAAAAGTAGACCAAACTACTCAGTTTTTCCTGTTAGTGATTTAAAGGGATTAAAAAACAGAAATGGATGCAGTAGTTTGGCCTGACAGAACAACTAACCTCTGCTTGCTTATAGTGGTTTAAGGGGGCAAGTGTGTACTGCTTCCCGCCTGAGCCTTTTCCACACCACACAGAGGTGTTTTGGGATTATTTAAGACTAGCATCAATCTGTAGCCTTAAACAACACCTAAGGTACCTCTGTGAGTGACAACAGACAATATTACACACACACAAAAATAGCAGCTTGCTTTTCACTGATATAATACGGGCTGATTAACAGATGCCTTGGAAGTAGCAAAAATGCATAATTTCTTTCTATGCAGCAAAAAAAAAGGTGGAATGTTCACCCTTGCACCATTTCACAACCTCAGTTTATATGTGTACAGAGGAGGAAAAGGAGCTCTCAGTGGCTTTAATGGGTTCTAAACTGGGGTCCAGCCTCTGTTTAAGAGGGTAGGCTATTGAAGAGGGTATGTACACAAGGCAACAAAAGTGGGGTTGCTGCCCAGACAATTGCAGTGGAATTAGAGTTGGCATCCCTTACTTTCAACACAATGGATGGAAACTAGAAGAGGGATGGACCTTATTACACGGAGTGGTGAAAGAGTGCTGTTCATTAAAGACAAGTGTATTTTGATGAGGTTTGAGTGTATATATGGTTTGAAGGGTCTTCTCTACATTTCTGGGATCTGGGGAGTTATGAGCAAATAACAGTTGTTTTTCAAGTGGTTCTAATGGCCAACTCTTTGATGCTTTTGAACATGGCTTGAGATGTTTATTCACATCAATTTTAACCCCTGTCTTTCATCTCAGGTCCCCTAAAATCGGCCATTATGTATTTTCTCTCCATGTTGAGAGGAAAAAAAATTGCTATACTGTACAGTATAAGGTTCAAAAATGTTTTAAAGATTGTGTGGATTAATTGAGGTAGTGTGTGTGTGTGTGTATATAAACTATAGGTTTGGCTATAGTGAAAATGTCCACACTAATATGGTGAAATTGATAGAAAACCCATTAGTGAGGACATTTTAGGTGGTACTCACAAGTAAAAAAGGCTAATAAATCAGCCAAAGCATGTTTAGCTTTAAATCTATATATATGCACAGGTTTATGTGAGGGTTAGGTTTAGGGGTAGGGTTAGGGTATAGAATATATATTTAGCCTGCTATGAAATCAGTGGAATTCTATGAGATATCATCACTAATATAGTGAAACAAACCTGTGTGTGTGTGTGTGTGTGTGTTACAGAAAGAGGGAGTGTCTGTCATAAATCAAACATGCCATTCTTTGGTAAATATTTGCATGTGCTAATTGAGATCATTAGTATTTTGAATGGAGCACAAAGGCATTTGAGCAGAGTACAGAGAAATGTCTTGGTTATGTTTAACCTTGGTTCCCTGAGGGGAAGGAGACGTAGCATATGAACACTATGGGATACTGTCCAAGTGTCACTTGGTCTGAAGCTCTAATACAATTACGGCAATTTATTGGCTGATGGCGCTTAAGCAACATGCCCTAGGGAGCTACGTCATGGGCTCCATAAAGGCACTCACTTTCGAGCCATCAAGTCAGATTTTCTGCAAAAGGCATGAGCCAATGCAGTTTGACCAGCAATGCAATGTCTCATTCCCCTCAAGGAACCAAGGTTGCATACATAACCGAGACATTCCCTTTCGTGGAACTTGAGCTGTGTATGAACGCTATGGGAACGATATACATTCAAGCCATGCGAACAGTAGCTGCCAACTGTCTAAGCCCGTGTGGCAAACATAGAGTGGTCCACAAGTGAGCTAAAGCATCTGAATAAAAGAAATTATAGATTTACTCTTATTCCAATAGAGAGAACCTGGGAAGCAGGAGTCAAAAGACTCGTCCAGATTATAAAATCTAACAAATGTATGTGGAGAGGACCACCTTGCTGCCATACAAATATCCTCCAAGGACACACCTCTAGCCAAAGTCCATGAGGATGCCATGCTCATCGTAGATTGGGCTCAAATACCTGAAGGCGAAGGTAAACCGCACGCTTCATAAGCACTCGAAATTGCATCAATAAGCCAGACAGTCTTTGCTTGGACACGATACATCTCTGTTGCGGCCACCAAAACACACAAACAACTGCTCTGACTTATGCCTTTGCTAGTACGGTCAACATAAACTCACAGCGCCCGAACTGGGCAAAGTATATGTAACCTTTCATGCTCTTCCTACTCAAATGGGGAAGGAGAGAAGGACTGTAAATTAATGGTCTGCGAGCGAAATGATGCAGAATTAACCTTGGGCAAATAGCCCAAACAAGGTCTTAACACAACCTTTGAACACCCTGGTGCAAAATCCATCCACAAGGGATTGATCGACAGGGCATGCAAATCACAACTCTCTAAAACGATGCCAATGCCACTAGCAGGGCCGTTTTAAGAGTCAAAAAGGTATCAATAACTGTTATCAAGGGCTCGAACAGGGCACCCGAAAGCGCCTTTAACAGAACAGATAAATCCCATAAAGGGACGGGGATGGGACGAAAAGTACTAAGCCTGCATACCCCCCATATAAAACGAGAGATAATAGAATGTCTGCCAACAGAGACTCTATTGATAAGCACATGTTCAGCCACTATAGCAGCAACATAGATTTTAAGCATTGCCGGGGTAACCCCGGCCCCGAAACACTCCGGCAACAATCCCAGCACTGTACCGACAGGGCAGTGAACTGGATTTTAATTTTGCGCTGTACACCAAGAAGTGAAAATACACCAATTAAACGTGTATAGCCTCCTTGTTGATGGAGCTCTAGCATTTAGAATGGTTTCAACCACAGCGGGGGATAAACCATCATTCAAAAGAACGCCCCGTTGAGGGGCCACACCCATAACTTCCATAAATGCGCATCGATGCCAAGTGGTGCTAGGGGTGAGAGAGAAAACAAGAGGGGCAATGTGATGTCTCACTCGAAGCAAACAACGGAACGGAAGTCCGAATGGAAGAAAGCAAAATAAAAAAAAGCAAATCTGAGAAAATGCCTGTGCTTTGGCACAGTCTGACTATGGAAATAAGCGTCCTTCAAATCTATTGTCACAAACCGGTCCCCTGGCTGTACTTGTGACATTATTTGTTTCTGCATCATCATTCTGAATTGACATTATATTAGAGTGAAATTTAAACGTCTCAAATCCAGAATGGGACGCAAGCCACCATGATATAACCATGCTCTATCATTAGAATTACCCATTTCGTAATGTTTTGCAACTGCTGCCAAGCTGCTAGACAGGCAGACAGAGGAATAAATGCATGGCTTTCTCCTGTAGCTCAAAAAGTAAACACTAGATGGCGCTCTTGGCGATTGTTCTACTATCAGTGGCACAGTGGAAGGAGACCCATGTGCCTTTGCTACTGCGGCCTATTGAATAAGAGTAAATAATGTTTTGCCTGTATTAAATCCATGCATGCATAAAAAAAACCTGAAGTGTATACAGCAGAGATACTCATGGAATAAAACATCTTCCCTGGCATGTTAAACAGGGAAGATTGTAGGGAGAACTACCCCTATTATATCTAGGTATGTATAAAAGCCACCCTGAAGTGTGTATACAGCAGGGACGTTCATGATAAAACCTCTTCCCAAGCATTTTGAGCGGAGAAGAGTCTGTGAACGTGGGGGATATTGGGAACAAGCAGGTCAGCCACAACAACCCCAGCATTGCTTTGGGGGGACAGCGTGTGGTGCTTATGAGTGTATGTTTTGTGTACACTTGTGCTTGTTGAACATCAAATTCTGGTACGCATGCCTCGAGACCCTTGGTCATGGAGACAGAGGCTGAATTCAGGATGCGATCTCTCAATGTTCACTCCCCAGTGCAAGCTTCGGGAGGAAAATGAACTATATTCTGGTTGTCGGGCTTTTGAGGCGTGTACATCGGTGAACTGACCAAAGGGCAAAAAGGGGGAAAACGGATACATTTATATGGTCCAATTTCGTTCACTGAATGGGGCTCACCATTCGTTACATTACCAAGCCTGTCAGGCTCGTGAGTAGACCTATTTTTATCGTACATTGAGTTATATTATGCATGCCCTGAGACCCTTGGTCATGGAGGCAGAGGCAAAACTCAAGCTGAAAATATTCAATGCTTGTTCACCAGTGCAAATTATGGGGGAATCTGAGCTAAATTAATGTGTTGAAAAACGGGTTAGACACTAAACCGGTCCCAGTATATACAATGGGGGAACTACGGGTAGTGCTTTTGCACACTGGACAAAGAATTATTGAGAATGCTCAACATAAATTCACAACGTTATTCACGGGGGGAGACAAACACAACTTCGAACGTTCGAGGTATGAAGAACGGCACATTTGACTCGATAGTGAACTCAGCTTCATGCATAAATACTTTAGCAGGCTTCGGCTGGTCGGAAGACTGCAGTACTCTGAAGGGCACCGATCCGAACCCCAAGTGCTTGTTTCTGTAAGCGACAAATGTGGGGGGGAGCGCTTGCTAACCTCGATTCATAGGAGGAGGCAAAAAGTTCATTGTCTGTCACCCTCACAAAAATAGCATCGCCTTGACCAAATTGTTCCCCAGCGCAAACCATGGAGGGAAAACGAGGGAAAGTCCAAACGGAGCCAGTGAACTCCAAAAAGGCACTCCTTAACGTGATACACTTGACTGGAATGCAAAACCATCATGTGTAGATCCAACAGCTGTCTAAAAAGAATGACATCCATGCCGACATTGAAAAATCGAGCAGAGAAAGCAGTGCGCGATTTCGGTGCCATTCGCACTCCTATCTTCTCAGACACAAAGCCGAAATCCCAAACGGATCCAGAACACGGAGCTCCAATATGGAGGCTGTAAAACTGGTACAAGTGGGGATAACGCCTCATGGTGAGAAATTGCGAGACTCGACGAAGCACCGTTGTCCTCATCGGTAATGTTTGGAAAACCACATTGAAATTCCTCTGAAATTTACACTGTGTCAACGTCATCCTTATGTGTTTGCCACTAAAAAGGGAGAAAAATAATCCTTACTTAGACAATTTGTGCACTGAAGAACAGAAAATCGATTGTGCGATAGCGAACACCTTTATAGAGCCTGTGACGTTGTTCCCAAGGGGGCGTCTTTAAGCTCCATCAGCCAATAAATTGGCGTGATTGTAGAAGGGCACACGGACAGTGTCACATATTGTTCATACGCAGCTCGAGTTCCACGAAAGGGAACTAGTTATGTACACAGCTACAGATTACTACCTTAACTGAAAATCATTTAAGTCTGGACAGTCAGTGTTTTGATAAATACACTAAAACAGTGACAAGGTATGAAGGGTAACTGTGGTTGGTGTTCTGATCCCAGCAGGGGAGTGAGGAAATGATATCACAATAGTATGTGTACTAACATCAGCATCAGTGTTTAAGATGAGAGAGAGATTTGGAAGCACAAAATTAGGGAAATTAAAACAAATCACTTATTTAAAACTTATTTTCAACAACTTCTTTCTCTCTTCTCCTATGAGCCAAGACTGTGTCTACAATGCTGGTTATTGTGATAAATCATTCACCAATTAACATAATTTTACCCTGGAGCTGTATCAGAGGGGTAATTATGAAATGTTCAGCAGCCCATCATGCATCATGTAATCAATATCATTGGCCAAGAGGTAGTACACATGCTGTGGAGAGAAAGATAAGCAGATAAATCTATTATCTCCTGAAAGTCAGTATGTTTGTATTTCATTATGCTCATAACAGACTTTTTCGGTTTCATTTCAATGCATGTTCAATGGTTTGTTTTAACTGTTACCTTATGCCTACAAATCTCACTTCTGAAAAAATAAATAAATAAATAAATTTAATCCCTTTTCCGATTTCACATACTGTCAGAATATGTACTGCTTTTTGATGAATAACGTACTTCTCAAAGCCTGGGTATACTTTGTTTTTGTGTGTTTCACTGTTCAGTTTTCCAATGCAGTACAAGTTAGATGTATTTATTAATAAATAAAATAATCAAATTGATTATTGAAAATAGCCCTTTGTGTTCTTTAAACATCCTTTATCACTCCTATTTAAGTTCCTATTTAGTTTGAACTATTGTTAGGTTTGGTTCCTATTTAGTTTTGATTGTTGTCCGTTCAGTTCAACACTTATCCCAAGAAAATCATCCAATCAAGGACGATACAAGAAATCCGATCCATGTTCTGTCTTCTGGGTGGCTCGCCATCTTTCTCTCATGTGCGTGAAATGGATTTTCCAGAGTGAAATCCATAAACTAAAAAAATAAACCTGACCTGCACATGACAGGACATTACACTTAGTTCAAGTTTGATCAAATTAATTATTTACTCAACTCAGTGCTGCTTATTTAAGTCAGTTTACAATCATGGAGCTCTTAATTAATTATACAGCATACAACACAGTATTAATCATGTAAACAGTTAAAATACAGTACTGTGCAAAAGTCTAGGAACATAAGATGTTTAACAAAAACATTTGTCTTAAGATGGTTATTTATATCTGCTGCTTTAGTGTGTCAATAGGTAATATACATTTTAGACTCCCAAACATTCCTTCTGCAAATGAATAGAATAGAAGAACAAGGAGCCCTGCAGATGGCATAGCCCCTGTTGTATTCATTTAATATGTATTCATGAAATTTTACCTGTCTGATTCATTATTTCTTTGTTCTGTGTTTGGCTCTGTATGTATTTTAATATAAGCCCGGGCTACAGATGCATTCCTACTGCAGCTGCTTTGTGATACACCTTTAGTACAGACAAATGGCAGGCGCAAGTGCATGCGCACAGACGAGGACCATGTCCGCCTGTCGAGAAAATCTGGGCCGCGCGCTGATGATGAAATTTGCATCACGCATAATGTGCACGGAGCGATCGGCAACACGGACAGCCAAAGTATACTTTGGCCTTCAGCCATTAAAAAAAGTATTTTCTTTAGGTATGCAGATGAGAATTTATGATGTTGTAACAACAACCACGAAAATGATCTACAATGGTTTTGTTAAACAAGTACAATTTAAGCACAAAGAACAATTGTGTTGGCATATAGTCCTTACACCCAATCTACACAGGACATGTCAACACAAACATTCTAAACCATTGTTTTGTGTTGTTGGCAGGAGTAGCGCCAGCATGTGCAGTGTGAAATAGAACGGGACAGCCATTTACTGCCGGCACAACAGGACGTGCTGCAACGGACACACTGTAGACAGCAACGTAACAGTGTAGACAGCATCATTGATTATAATGGGTTCTATTGCTTTTGACGTGACACGCCGCCCATGTCCAGTGTAGACAGGGTGTTACAGTTCAAAACAGTGGCCTGACTCTCGGTTCTTCAGAATCTCACCGGATGTAGTAGGTCATCCAGGTTTTTTGTTTTTTTTCGCCTACTGTTTTATCAATACTGTGGACTCGAACACCCTACTAAACGAATAAACTGCACTATCAGTGGGCACAATTCATTCTTGGGGAATTTCCTCCATTGTGTATGTGTTTTTGAGTAGGTGTCATACAAAAAGAATGCATTACTAACAAAGATTTTATCACTGAATTCTTTCCCAGCTCCTCTGTTCATCTTTAGGACTCTTCAAAGTTTAAAATTGCTTGGTCTGATTCGGCTGCTTTTTTTCTTACTGCTTGGAGCTCCATCTGCTCAGAGCTAAACAGTCCAGACTTCTCCAGACTTCTCTTTAGATTACAGAAAAACAGAGTTCCTCACAGCAGGAATCCTAATCCTGTGGCTTGGAGCTTTGATTTCAGAAGAACCCAAAGATAGTGTAGCAGAGGCTGACTGACAAGCCATCCGTTATGTGACTGGTTCCATAAGCTCAGACATGCTACTGCAGACGGCTCCAACACCAATCACAGGTCTACAGAAGGCATGAATAATGGATCATGTGACTGATAGAAATAAGGTATACATGACATTTTGCCCAGTCTCATAGGGAAACAACACACCAATATTTATCCACACCACAATGAACAAATGGATTGAGATTAGTGGTTGATCAATAACAGGTTTCCAATGGCAGATTCTTGAACTTTTATCTTTATTTGCTGTAATCTTGCATATTAGGTTACATCATTTGTTCCATGTACAGTACCACCAAAATGTAATATTTTAACCTTGTTCTGGAGCATTCTGTAAAGAATAAGATAAACTTGGAAGTTATCACATGTTAGAATTATGCTATGATGTGTTTGAGTGACAAAAACAATGTCAAGATATTTTTCATTACAGTACTTTATGAAATACACAAGTTTGTGTGATTGTTCTGTACACTACAGTCAAAAGCAGCACACAAACAGATGTAACAACACATATGTGTTCGGAAAGAAAGCTATTATTCCAGAAATGGGTATAGATACAGATTTCCTGATTTGATTAAGAGTCCGATTCGCAGGCTCTCAATTTGATTATGATACGATTTGATTCGATTCAGATTCATTTGGGTATATTTCAGTTATAACATTTGAAATAAATTCTTTCTTGTAAAATATAAAGGGAACATTCTAGCACTGTAAAATGTGAACATATTAATTGTAAAAATTAACAACAGGGCCTAAACCATGCAGTTCGTTTGTCAACATTTGCAACTTTAAAGTAAGAGTAAAAGATCGATCTTGGGATTTTAAGAATCAATATCAGGATCATTCAAATGAATCAATATAATGAGTAAAATCTAACAACACTGCAATTTTCAGTAACTTTAATACTTCTAATTTGTCTTTGGTCAAAATACAACCAAGTCATGGCCAATTATGTCATCCAAAGATAAGGTTTCACAGAATCCTTCAAAACAAGGTAAAAATGTTACCAGAATAATATTTTGGTGGTACATGGATAAACATTGGTAGAGTGGCAAATTAGTGTCCGATTCAATATAAAGATGTGTGACAAAGTTTGTGATTCCTTTTTTTTGGGGGGGGGGGGGGAGAGATCTATTTAATTTGCATAAATGTTCTATAAATGTAATCTGATCTTCGGAGGCAGTTACATAATAACATATGGATGGCATAGTAATTACCGTATAATTAGTGCACTGCGCAGTAATATCATTGCCAAACTACTTTGAGAAATGCATGGAAGTTGATTTCAGAATCAAAAGTTCCATGATCATACCACCACACCAAACAATCCCAAAAAGTTTATGAATGACTTTGGAGGAGTTTGTATGCAGTTGGTTCATGCTTTGCTGTCAGCATTCACACCATCACTTCCATGCTGTGTTTTGCTGTGTATTATCAGGAGAAATGCACTTACTTGATACCTTGAGATCTGTCCCCTCTAAAAATATGTGTTGCACTGCAATGTGACAGTGAAAAATGAAGCTCACGCTGTGTGTATGCCAGACTATGGGCCTGCTCTGTAAACTCCAGCACTGAAATACAGCTCAGTCTGTGCTAACTGACACACTCTTTGTTCTAATGTCAGGAACAAGATAATTTACTCTGGGGAAAGTATAACTCACTTAGAACTTATTGCAGACTGGAGGAACAAACTCTACAAAGTTTTGGTTCAAAACACTTATTTACTTAATGAAAAAACTGAAAACAAAACTATATGCAGGAGTTTTCAACATTTCAACAGAAGACATAATGTAAGTGCTTTTATTCAACCATGATACTGTGCTCTTGTAATTTAAGTGACTGGATTAAGGCAACAGAAATAAAATAGTATGCTTTAAAAATGTGTAGTGCTGATTGTTGCCTGGGTGATTTCATAAGAATATACAGGTATAAGTCTTTAGAAAAGCAGTATGGCAGATATTCAGGCAACTTGATGTGTTAAAAACATAGCTTGTTTGTACTGCAGAATCAGTGTACATTTCTCTCTTACAATTTTTCCAACATTTCTTTTTCTTATTTTTTTCTCATAAAGTGAAAATTCACCAAAAAGTGGAAGTTCTGTCATCATTTATTCACCCTAAAACCTGTTTGACTTCTTTCCTCCATGGTTCCATGAAATTATAAAACAAAAAAGAAAATGTTTACCTCAGTCTCCATTCACTATGGGGGGAAAAATACAATAAATGTGAAGGGTGACTGAGACTAATATTCTGCCTAACATCTCCTTATGTCCCAAAGAGGAAAGACATACATTTTTAGGGTGAGTAAATTATGGTAGATTTTTCATTTTTGGTTGCACTGTCCCTTTAATTCCGCACTGTAACTCGTTTATGTTTTCTCTCCACTTCCCCCTTCTCTTTTCCTCACTAAACCAATAACTAAATGCAGCATAGAAGGTTTAAGGCACAACCTTCCCATAAATCAATCTTAGACATTTCCCCCCCATACTGGCCTCAACAGAACCAGATAACTGTATACTTATACTTCCATTCTGTGGGCTTTATTATTCCCAGAAAACATCTCGGTTATGTGAAATGTAACCCTGGTTCCCTGAGTGGGAATGAGATGCTGCGTAATCGCCAATAAAACAGACTTTGCTTGGACACCAAAACACCCCTGTTGCAGCCACCAAAGCACACAACTGTTCTGACTTACGCCACTGGCTAGTACGGTCAACTTAAACTCACAAAGCGAGTTTATGGGCAAAGCATATGCAACTGGGCAAAGCATATGCAATCTTTCATGCATAAGATTCAAATGGGGGAGGATAGAAAGCCTGAAAATTAATAGACTGCTAGCAAAATGATGTAGAAACGACCTTGGGCAAATAGCCCAAACAAGGTCTTAACAACAGTCATAAACACCCTGGTGCAAAATCCATCCATAAGGGATTGACTGACAGGCAGGGTTATGGAGTAACGGAATACATGTAACGGGATTACGTATTTAAAATACAAAATATAAGTAACTGTATTCCACTACAGTTACAATTTAAATAATTGGTAATTAGAATACAGTTACATTCAAAAATTATTTTGTTTACTTTGCATTTGTTTCATTTAATATTTAGTCCTTTCAGTTGGAAAATATTTATCCATATAAATGATGTGATCCAAAGTGCATTTGAACAGCGATGAAACACTTTCTTATGATATTACATATATGAGCAGACAGAGAAGTACATTTGAAGTTTGGAGCAGAAGAAATAGAAAGAAACCTTGTGTAAATTGTCAGCTTTACGCTAAGCTAAAATGCTATTTCTAGCCATTTTACATGCACGTTACCAGGCACAATCATATTTTTTTATCAAGAAAATTCATGTTGGATCATAATTTCATAATTTTTCTAGTAAGACCTTTGATATTAGGGCAAATATCATATTCTTGATGATAATTTTTTTTATTGTTTTCATGTAAAAATATCTAAAAATACTTAAACAAGATCAATTTGATTTATCTCATTTTAGAAACAACACTGCATAAGATATTTAGGTTTTTCAGAGAATGTATTTTTAACATGTGCATTTTGTTTTTAGTCAAAACAAGTGAAAAAATCTACCAGTGCTCCAAAAGTAATCCAAAGTATTTAGAATACGTTACTGACCTTGTGTAATCTAAAGGAATACGTTACAAATGACATTTTACAGCATGTATGCTGTAATCTGTAGTGGAATACATTTCAAAAGTAACCCTCCCAACCCTGTTGACAGGGCATGCAAATCACCAACCCTTTTAAACAATGCCAATGCTACTAGCAGGGCCATTTTAAAAGTCAGAAACTTTTAAACAGTGACTGTTGCCAAGGTCTCAAATGGAGCACCCAAGAGCGCCTCTAAAACAAAAGCACTGAAAAGGTCTAGCATGCAACATGCCCAGGGGAATGACAGTGGAACCCACGATCATGAGCCCCAAAAGCCTTTGAAATGTTCTCACAGGGAGAACATGTCCCACTCTGAACATCGCTAGACACTGGCGAAATAATAGAACGCGAACTGGAGACAGATGTGCCTGCCTTGTTCACAAATCCAGTTCCACCCCTAGAAACAGAATCTGTTGCCCTGGCAACAGGACACTCTTGTCTAGGTTGCACACAGCCCTAGAACAAATGGCTGAGAATGACATCTCAATGATGGGCAGCCAAAGTCTCAGAGTGGGCAAACGCCAACCTTTCGTCAAGATAATTCAAAAAGCGGATGCCTTGAAGCCTCAAGGGCATCAAAACTGCATCCATGCATTTTGTGAAAGTGCGTGGTGCCAGTGAAAGTCCGAACGGAAGGACACAAAATTGATGCGCTTGCCCCTGAACGTGAATCTGAGGAAGCGCCTGTGCTTCGGCACAATCTGGATATGGAAATAAATGTCCTTCAAATCTATTGTCACAAACCAGTCCCCCGGCTGCACTTGTGACATTATTTGTTTCAGCATCAGAATTCTGAATTGACATTTCTTTAGAGCAAAATTAAAACGTCTCAAAATCTAGAATGGGACACAAACCGCCGTCTTTTTTCAGGACCAGAAAATAGCGTCTGTAAAAGCCCCATTCTCTCTGAGAAGGGAGATCCCCTCTACTGCCCCTTTGTCTAAGAGAGAATGAATTTCCTGAATCAAAAATGGGGCTTCCCGAACAGAAACGTCTGTCGGAACAACCCAACTGAACACCGGTGGAGCCCGCCTGAATTTAATTACATAACCATGCTTTATCGATAGAAGTACCCAGTTCGAAATGCCCTACAGCTACTGCCAAGCCGACAGATGGGCAGACAGAGGATCTTGCCTGCAGCATGACCTGTAACCACTAGATGGCAGCTTTGCTTACCCAGAAACAGCGGCACAGCAGAGGGAAGCCTTCGCTCCTCTAATACTGTGGCTGGTTGAATGGAATTTGATAATGTTTTTGCCTTTATTGTATTTAGGAAAGAATGATGAGCACCCTGAATGTATCTACAGCAGGGACACTGACAGAATAAACCTTTTCCCTGGTATTTGAACAGGGAAATGTGTATGAAAATTGGGGGGACTGTTTATTTCAGAAAACTGGTTTGCCACAATGGCCCCAGCATTCTTTATGGGGGGGACAATGTGTAGTGATTATGTTCACAGTATGTTTTGTGTACACTTGTGCTCGATGAACATCGAATTCTGTTAAGCATGTCTTGAAACCCTTTGTCATGGAGACAGAGGCCAAATCCGATCAGGCAGTTGTAAAATGCAGTCAGTCTGAATGTATTTACAGCAGAGGACACCAGATAAACCATCTTCCCTATCATAGAACGGGGAAGAATGTGCAAACATGGAGGGGAATTGAAAGCAAGCAGGCTCGTCACAACAGTCCCAGCATTCTTATGGGGGGGACAACGTGTGGTGCATATATTCACTGTGTGTTTTGTGTACACTTGTTCTTGATAAACATCGAATTCTGTTATGCATGTCTCGAGACCCTTGGTCATGGAGGCAGAGGCAAAACTCAAGCTGAAAATATTCAATGCTCGTTCGCCAGCGTAAATTACAGGGGAGACTGAGCTAAATTGGTGTACTGAAAAAAACAGGTTAGAACTAAACCGGTCCCAACATATAACGGGGGAACAACGCGTAGCACCCAGATAGCGCGAAACACCCTTGCGAACAAAAGTATCATCATGATCAACTCGTTCCTCAGCGCAAGCTGGGAATTCCAAACGGAGCCGATATTAGCTCAAAGTATTCCTTAAAGCGATGCACTTGGCTGGACTGCAAAACCATCATGTGTAGATCCAACAGCTGACTGAAAAGAACAACATCCATGCCGCCACCGAAAAATCAAGGAGAGATAGCAGTGCATGTCTCTTGTCTTGCCAGAATGCCCGTGTGGTCCACGAATGGGCAAAAGACAAAAAAATCTAGTTAAAATACCTTGCATCTGCTAATAGCATCCCGAAAGAACAATGGCACTGACGATAATCCTCCATTGTCTTATTCATGTGCATTCTCCCAGAACGATACAGAAAAAGACAATAGGGACAAAGGGGCCAATTTGTTTCCTTACCTTCAACGATGAATTCTCTCATACAGCGTTTTTATAGTGATGGCTCAAGACACGCAGGGTAACTCTTTCGCATGCTTGTTCATCAGAAAATGGGCCGCTGAGCTAGGCCTACGATGAGACTCGCACATTCGCTAAAGGGGAGGGCGACAAACACGAGGAAAAATCCGATGTCTGTTTGCACTCCAATCTTCTCAGATACATAGCCAAAAATCCCAAACTGCCCCGCACACAGAGCTCCAGTCTGGAGGCGATGGAACTGGAACAAGTGGGGATAACGTTTCATGGTGAGAAATTACGAGCCTCAAACTGTGCTGCTGTCCCCGTCGGACCCTTGTAATGTTTGGAAAAACACATTAAAACTGCTCTGAAATTATGCTGTAATAAATAAAACGTCGTGAGTCACTTTTTAAATTCCATCCTGTGTTGCCACTCAAAAGGGAGAATAATAATGATCCTCGCTTTGACGCGAGCCATTGGTACAACACGGGCCAGATTGTGCACTGAAGAACAGAAAATCTCCTCGATGGCGCCAAAGCGAGCACTTTTATGGAGCCTGTGATGTAGCTCCCTAGGGGCATTGCTTAAGCGCCACCAGCCAATAAATTGGCATGATTGTACAAGGGCTTCAGACCAGGGCGTTTCCCAATGAGATTACGCAGCTTGAGCTCCTACGAAAGGGAACTACTTCAGCCTGTATGTGTGGGGGGACTTTCAATCTGGAACATACTCAACATCATTACAGTTGTTTAACGTCAGATATTGACCAAAAAAGAGAGAAAACTGTTTGTAGAGTGAGCTGAAATATTGGTCTGGATTTACAGTTACGGTACTTAATACACAGACCTTAATACCAGGATTTTACTGTAGTTGTCCCTGCATATTAAACTACGATAGGAGAAAGCATTTCAAAGGAATGTTAAATTCAAATTAAACTCAATCAACAGCATTTGTGGCATAATGTTGATTACCACAAAGTATAATGTAATTTTGTCTTTCGATAAAAATAAAAAAGCAAAAATCACGAAGTCACTTTAAAATGGAAGTGAAAGATGCCTGTCCATAAATATAAAAATTAGGGCTGCCAATCGATTAAAATTAAATAATCGCAATTAATCGCATATAAATATCTGATGAGAAAGCCTCTCAAAAATTATTCCCAAAAAAATTATTATATAGTTATAAAAAGTAATATTTTAATCATTATAAATACAATCTATAAATTATACAAATAGTAATTCAGATTATTAAAATGCATTACATAATTGTGGTAGATGAGTCATTGAGAAGACAACACAAAAAGTGGCTTTGGAAGGCATTATATTGTTTATTTCCATATTGTTAAACATAACCCTATCATTGGCCTACAGCCACAGCAACCCATTTTGCAATTGTACACCTAGCTTTTGCAATTGTACACCTAGTTTCAGCTTGCTGAATGTCCAGGTCCTTCTCATGCACATGCTGGGTCTCTCTTTCGAGGTTTCGCTTTTGACACTGGTTCAGATGAAAGCCAGTGAGCATTTTTGGGAGATGCATAGAGATATGGCAGCTTGCCCATATCTCTCGCACGCCAGGTTCACCGCTTGCTGGTGAAGTCTCCATTCTCTGTACAGCAAATCCGCTCCTGTGTTTATTATGCCCAGGACATACGCTGCATTCACATAATGAATAAGCGTGCACAGTTCCACACAATCAGCTTCTGTACTAGGATGTGCAGTTCCTTGAGCCTTGAGCGTGAACCTCCTGAAAATGTATATATGACAATGTTTGCCACATAAAGAGGGGAAACGTGTAGTTTCGCTCATTGTACAAATATGCCTGGGTTTGTTCCATTATATATATATTAATGGAATATGCATTAATTGAGTTAATTTTTTAACCTGTTAAAAAATATTAATAGCAGACATTTAAATTCGTTAAATTCCCCAGCCCTAATTTTAATGTTTAAGGACTGGCAGAAGAATACCCCCACTAACCACAAAAAGGCCTTTGACAGCTGGTATTACAATAAGAGCTGGGAATGAAAGCTGTTGAGGACCAAGGCGAGATCATTATTGTAGCCCTTGCCAGACATCCTCCAATTTAATGACCAATCTCTATTAGAGATACCTGCAAACACACACATAAACATGTCTTACACTCATTCACACACAGCCATCATGCCCGGTGCACTTACACACACACGAGCTATAAATATCAGCTCCAATTACAATTATAACATTTATTAGGGGAAGTCACTCAGTGGGAGAAGTACGTTGTAAATGACTGGACAGCACTGGCCACTCACAAGCTGCCATAAACACAAGACAAATGTCAGGGTGCCAGCAGAGATTGCCTGAGAGTAGTGCAGATACTCTATATTCAGAGAACACACTCTCGCTGTCCTCTTCTGCTCTGAATACCTCAAGGGGGGCAGGAAGGCAGAGCGCAAGGCTGTTTATGAAAATCTATGTAACATTGTACATTCTGAATTTGTGCTACAGACCCCAGGACTGAAGAGGAGGGAGATTAGGAATTCCCTGCATGTATTGTTAGTTTAAGTCTGGAGATGGAGGGAATGGGCTTGGCAGAGCGAAAGAGGCATTTAGTCATTCTAAAAGAAATATATCAGCAGTTTCAGGGCTATATAGACTTGACACAAGCGTCGCAGTGGCCGGGCAGAGGCAACAGGGAGAAGAAGTCAAAGATTAGGCTAAAATGTTATTACCAACAATCATCCATGCGATTATCTAATCAGCCAATCATGTGGCAGCAGTGCAGTACATAAAATCATGCCAATACGGGTCAGGAGCTTCAGTTAATTTTCACATCAACCATCAGAATGGGGAAAAAATTTGATCTCAGTGATTTGGACCGTGGCATGATTGTTAGTGCCAGATGGGCTGGTTTGAGTATTTCTGTATCTGCTGATCTCCTGAGATTTTCATGCACAACAGTCTCTAGAGTTTACTCCGAATGGTGCCAAAAACAAAAATCATCCTGTGAGCAGCAGACTGGCCTGACTTGTTCGAACTGACAAAGTCTACGGTAACTCAGATAACCACTCTGTACAATTGTGGTGAGAAGAATGGGTTGGCTCAGTTTTGGCAGCACGTGGGGGAGCTACACAATATTTGGCAGGTGGTTTTAATGTTGTGGCTGATCAGTGTATATCATCAGAAGCGATATGATAGGTGAAGGTGAGAAACAATCAATATTTAAGTCTTTTTTTTTACTATAAATCTCCACCTTTGACCAGTTCCGACAAGTAGGTGGCGATATGTACGAAGAATGTGAATTGCAAAAAAACAAAGGAAGAAGAATGTAAAAGTGAAAATGAAAGTGGAGATTTATCATAAAAAAGGACTTCATTTTTTATCTATTATATTGCTTCTGAAACCATGGATTTATCCACTGGAGTCATATGGATTACTTTTATGCTGCCTTCAAATGCTTTTTGGACCTGCAGAGTTCTGGAAACCATTCACTTGCATTGTATGGACCTTCAGAGCGGAGATATTCTTTTAAAAATATTTTTTTGTTTTTGTTCTGAAGAAAGTCATATGCATCTAAGATGGCATGAGGGTACGTAAATGATGAAATCATTTTCTTTTTTGGGTGAACTATCACTTTAACTTCTTTATTGGGTGAAAGGAACTACAATTGTGAATGACAAAACTGAATTAAAAGTATTCTGATGTACTGTATACAAATATAGATTGTAGGGAGATTAACTTGGTTGTGTCATCGCAGAGCATCATAGAAGTGAGTGGTTGCCACAGAGCTCTCCTTCCGCGGTTTGTTTGCTGCGATTGTCTGGTGGATCTTTCCCCCTCAGTATCATGGGTAGTGTAGTTCTTCATCAGGAATTTCACTATTAAACATAATTTTCAAAATGTAGTTGAAATAACACTGACTGATGGCTTCAACAAAAGCAGATATCATCAATTAACA
The DNA here is from genome assembly GCF_019703515.2 of Myxocyprinus asiaticus. Lineage (NCBI taxonomy): Eukaryota > Metazoa > Chordata > Actinopteri > Cypriniformes > Catostomidae > Myxocyprinus > Myxocyprinus asiaticus. Next base: position 31,090,816 of record NC_059368.1, read on the forward strand.
ACCTCAAATCTCACGGTAGGTCTGTCTTTAAAGTTATTGTTAATAGACCATTCCTCTATGGATAAAATTAATGGGATTTTTACTTTTGGAACCAGACTGTTGCACTCTATAACAAAAGATATTTTAAAAGTTGATAAGCCTAATTATTTTGCTACCCTTACTATGCACAATTATATAGTTAGTTGCATTTAATAATTTGCATTTAGCACTGTTTTTTCCCTGCTGTCCACAACCCCATTAAAACAGTAAACTTGAGGAGGAGATTGCTCCTCTTCCCAGCTTCTAACGTTAGTGGTTCCTGGTCTAGAGCAGGTCTTCAGGGACAGTAAGGTACCATGTTTTTCTGGCCCAGAAATTCCTTTTTTTCAGTGGAAATGTGTGGAATGGGGCCAGATTGGGCAGTGGACAAGCAGTGTGAGAGTACGATGAAAAATGTCTGTATCATAGATGCCCACAGACTTAAAGAATGCTTAGATGAAAGTGAAAAACTGAAAAGAGTGACACTTCAATTCCATTTCAGGAGATGAACAGATATTCCACTTTCAGTATACAGTTCAATACCCAGAAACATCTATTCACATTTTGTGAATTATTCCTCTGCTGAGTTGAACTGCCAATGATTCCAAACAAATCAACAGCACTTTCTATCCCTAAATTCGAAAGAAGCTTTAAGCATTCTTCTCTAAATGTCATTTTCACATCTGCAAACGCTTCAAAACCAGTTTTCTAGGGAATATTTTTCCTCCCGCTTTGAAGGGATACACAAAGATTTTTAGAACAATATTTCAGTTCTTTAGGTCTATTCAATGCAAGTGAATGATAACCAGAACTTTGAAGCTCCAAAAAGCACATAAAGGCAGCGTAAAAGTAATCCGTACGACTCCAGTGATTGAATCTATATCTTCAGAAGCGATATGATAATTGTGGGTGAGAAACAGATAAATATTTAAGTCTTTATTTATATATTCTTTTCTTTTGCTTTATTTCTCCCTTTTTTACTTTCTCCTCCCTGCCCAGTAGGTTGCAATATGCACGAACAATGTGAATCGCTAAAAAACAGAAGACGACAAACTCGGTGATAGGAGGGCTGGTGAAAGTGTAGATTTATAGTATAAAAGGACTTAAATATTGATCTGTTTCTCACCCACACCCATCATATCACTTCTGAAGACATTGATTTAATCACTATAGTTGTATGGATTGCTTTTATGCTGCCTTTATGTGCTTTTTGGAGCTTCAAAGTTCTGGCCATCATTTACTTGCATTGAATGGACCTACAGAGTTGAGAGAATTTTCATTTTTGGGTGTACTATCCCTTTAATCCCAGTGGCCACAGTGTTAAAATTGCACCATTGCACTGCTACATAACAGACCATCACAGATGTGAGATATTTTGCAGTAGTATTAGTAGTAGTAGTAGTAGTAGTAGTAGTAGTAGTGGTAGTAGTAGTATTACAGTGAATATTAAATAACTATACCGTAGTAATATATTTCTGTCGTACTTTTTTCCATTTAAATTGAGCTTTTATTTTCCCAGAAGCTTTTAGTTTGGAGTGAAGCTCTTCCTGTTTTTACTGTGTTTTTGACAGTAGCTTCTCACTTCCAGATGAGCCAATATGGTCATTAAACCACAAAAGACTGCTATATAATGAAATACATATGTGTAGTCTGTATATTCCTCATGCTACAAAGTAAATTAGCGCTCTAATCACAGTCATCTACAAACAGAGCGTGCTCAGGATGGTGTTTTCATGTATGAGCCAAAGAACTTGGCACAACACCGGCTCCACACATTCACAAGCAAACTATATATTTTCTCATTAAAGGGATGGTTCACCCAAAAATTTTAATTATCTCATCATTTACTCACCCTCATGCGATGCCAGATGTGTATGACTCTCTTCTGCAGAACACAAGTGAAGATTTTTAGAGGAATATTTCAGCTCTGTAGCTCCTAACAATGCAAGTGAATGGAGACAAGAACTAAAAAAAAAAAAGTAATCCATAAGACTCCTGTGGTTAAATCCTAATCTTCTGAAATAATATGATAGGTGTGGGTGAGAAACAGATCAATATTTCAGTCTATTTATAGCAGAATAAGCAGCTACCCCTCTGCATCAGTTCCCTGAATATAATGTCGTTTATTCTACCATGCCTCCTTAGGTTGTTTTAGTAACTGGCATCCTATCGCTGCAGAGTATAGGGAGGTTACATTGCCACCTGGTGATGCGTCACTGTTTGATGACGCCCCTTCCGGTACTGCATGCTTCCACACTAAAGGTATGTGGTGTTAGGCTGACTTGCTTCTCTGCTTTTTTATATATGTGTTTAATGTTAGCTTCTCTTTTGTGGTAGAGTTCGTTTATGCATGCCCTGCATGTCATTCACTGAGCGTCGTTGGCTGACTGCTGCCTTCCTTCAGGTACGTCTGTTGTTTTGGTAAATATCTGCTTTGTTCTGCGTTTTGTGCAGGTTGTCAGTTCATGTGACTTTTTATATTTCAGCCCATTTATGCAGTCCGTGTTGTTGTGTGTTTGCTGATCAACTAATGACTGCATCTTGGCATTCTCTGTGTGTAAAACGTATTGGTCATATTGTGGTAATTTGAAAGGTGAGCGGTTTCAGCATTTTAGCTTTTTGTAACTCTGTCTTATCTTAGGTAAATAAATCTGCATGCCAGAGTATGTGAAACCTCAACGCTGTTGTTTTGTTTCTTCCTTGTTTGTTCTGATTGTTCAGGTAGTCGCCTCTTGGGTTGTTCTCAGGCAGTTTTGTATTTTTTGGTTTTGCATTCTCTTTGCTTGAGCACTCTCTGTTCTGTTTCTTTTTTATTTAATTTTTTTTTTTTTCCTATCCTTTTTCTTTGTTATATGAACCCCAAGAGTATTGTGGTCATTTTCTTGATTGTGCATTTCTGGGGCCAGTTGGCCAGAGCTTTGTTTACTTGGTATTTTCGGCACTGTTATTGGTTCTTTTGTTAATTTTTGTGTGTGTGTGTTTTTTAGGAGCTGAAGGCCCACAGTAGGGAAGCTAGCCATTCCCGTTTGTGGTGGTGGTCTCCCCATCACAGAATGTCGTGTGGCTACATCTCACATCTGATTTCACCTCTGTGTGTGTGTGTGAGTGTGTGTGTGTATGTGATATGGTGCACTTGTGGTGATGTGTATTTCTTAGGGGGACTACTGAACCTACCCGCTACTGGTAAGCCTTGGCTCTGTTTAATATAGATAGTTTTGGTTGAAATTTGTGAGTAACTTACCGAGAGCAATTTAGCTGTTTCTAGCCTGCATTTCCAATACATCCACTGTATGTTGGTTGTTCTTAACTGAATTTATGTTATTGCTGTGAATTTTATCTGATCTATGTATTGTCTTGAGTGAGCTAATAAAGAAATATATTTTGTATCCATGCCTCCAGGAAACTGTATAGGGGTGCACCCATCGATTGGCCACCTATCTAAATCGGCCGATCGTGCCTAGATTCAGGGCTGATCTTTTTTGCAGCACACAGTAGCTGTGTCTCGTTTCGAAGGCTGCGCGCTAGGAAGGACACATCCTTTGAATGCTGCAGTATATTGAGTGTCCTCCTTTAAACAAGCCTAATTTAAATGAGACAGCCTTCGTACGACAAACGGAAACAGGACTTACCATGGTTGCTGTGACAGCACGCCACTCTTTAACAAGCGTGAGAGATTTTCATGACATGGGAACAATGTCCTTTTGGAAGGGAATGTATGAAGTAAATTTGAAAAATGTACAGGTGTACTTTTAGTCTAATATTTTATTTTAATTATATATTAATATAATTATACATATTATATACTCTGCACCCATCTACTGAGGTACTTTAACTTGGGAATTAACATTACTTGCGTATGAACATCATATTCACGGTCAAATTGGCGTACATTTTTTAGACAAATGATGTTAATTTCCGTTGAAGTGAAGAATTGTGGGTTGTGAGTGCCCACAAAGGATACACCTCATGCATCCTCCGAATTCCTGTGAAAGAAGGTCACATTCGAAGGCTATATTCAGAGTGTCCTACACGACGCTTTTCTGAAACAAGACAGCCTCTATGACATATGCGGCCGACAAATGCGACCTCCGGAGGACGCAGCCTTTGAAATGAGACAGCCAGTGAATCACACATACACTGCTACTCTAATGAATGAGCGCTTGCTCAGCCCTTGAAGCATACAGTGTGGCCACTGAAGGGCGAGTTGGTGGCAATCTGAAGGGCGAGTTGGTGGCAATTCAAAGCATTCACGAATTTAAACTTTCAGACATGCTGTAATTTAGATGAATATGCCAGTTTGTTTAAAACGTGTAAGAATAACATGTATGAATATTAAGCTGCCCATTTTCTAGAGTCAGTAGGGTAGTCATTCTGACTCGCTGCACAGTGAGCATGGAGAGAATAAAGAGACTGCAAACAGGCATAAAAACGAATGAAACAACAAATAAATATGCAAATACAAATCTGAGTATATGTGATATAACGTGAGTCGTGACAATCAGACGGTGTGTTGAGCGATAGAGACTGTTTGAGCAATCATTAGCGCTATTAGCTTCTCCCCCTTCAACATGAGCGCTCTTGATGTCAATCAAACATGCACGCTTTTCTGCAGGTGCTCTCAATCTCTCATCAGTCAGTCATCACAGCTCTATTCCCAATTTAATTGAGGATCCCAATTTAAATCAAACTGATGTTGGTCGCACTGCCACTAATAACACATATAACTGTTTAACCTTAAATAAATGGCACCGCGTCTTCACGCATTTGCTTAAAAATTAGTGATTTGTATTGCAACAAAACGCCAAAGGCAGTAAACAAATCATAAATACTAATGATTCCTCACAGGAGCAGTTTTAGAGCTAGTAACAGACAACTTCCTTATTTCTGAATGTATCTCTGCTGTGTGTGATGCTCTTATGCTTTTTACTGGTTGCCAGTATGTCACAATGACCTTTGATATTGACAACAGAACTATGTATAACTGTTTTCAATACAAATAAATGTTAGCAATTCACAATTAATGTAATTTTACTGTGTGGGGCATAAACATAACTGCAGAATATAACTTGAAAAATGTGGCTAAGGGCAATTAAAATAAAATCAAATAAAAATCAGTGATCGGTATCGCCCTCAAATTTTCCTTTGATCCTGTGTGCTCTTTTAGTCCTATACAAATCTTAAACAACCCTATGACACCAGGTTTTTGTAGACAGAAGAGGAGATAAGATCATCTCGAGGGTTTAACCAGATCCCAAAGCAATGCCGCATACAAGTTTATTAAATTATTGAGAAATATTTCTTGGGTATAATAATATTAATATAGTTATTATTAGTTATTATAATACAATTGTAGGCCTAATATATTTCTGTAATTTGTTAATGTAGTTATAACCATTATTATTATTATTATTATTATAATTATTATTATTATCATCAGGGCCTGAAATTCGGTGCGGGATGGGTATTTAATCAATCCCGCATGTTCCACTTTCATAACGTGGGAATTTCTGCACTATTTTATTCATTTTAACATGTAGCTGAGAACGGGTAAACCAGTACATACAGATGAACAAATCAAATAAATAATCTTGTTTTTGTATCAAACTGTAATTCCACAATCTGGATGAATAATTCAGCTCTTCTGTGTCTCTCTCTCTCTCTCTCTCTCATGTGCAGCTTCTGCAGCTCATTAAACATATGTTGAGTTTAGTGTGAGCGTGCGCAGTGATGAAGTGCATATCAACTTAGCTTAAGATGTTACAGATCTATAAACTCTCTGTAAGCGAGCGATGTGTTAAAACTATTGCTCCAGTTTATAATCAACAAAGCTGTCAACACTGCAAGCGCGTGACATTGGAGTGATCTAGTATTGCCGGCTTTCATATCGTAGTGCACCATAATAAAAATACAGCACCAAGAAAGGCAGAATTAGTGCGATAAATAAATAAATAAATAAATGCCTTGTATGCAACCAGAACTGCTCAGCTGCAGGGTGAAGAGAAACAGTTAAACAGCTATTAGACTACATCTCTCTAGAGCAGTTTTAATAAATATGAAATTTACATAAACAATAATAATATATTAATACTATAATATTAATAATATAGGCTACATAAGAAAATATTATTAATCTATCTTTAATATACAGGTGCATCTCAATAAATTAGAATGTCGTGGAAAAGTTCATTTATTTCAGTAATTCAACTCAAATTGTGAAACTCGTGTATTAAATAAATTCAATGCACACAGACTGAAGTAGTTTAAGTCTTTGGTTCTTTTAATTGTGATGATTTTGGCTCACATTTAACAAAAACCCACCAATTCACTATCTCAACAAATTAGAATATGGTGACATGCCAATCAGCTAATCAACTCAAAACACCTGCAAAGGTTTCCTGAGCCTTCAAAATGGTCTCTCAGTTTGGTTCACTAGGCTACACAATCATGGGGAAGACTGCTGATCTGACAGTTGTCCAGAAGACAATCATTGACACCCTTCACAAGGAGGGTAAGCCACAAACATTCATTGCCAAAGAAGCTGGCTGTTCACAGAGTGCTGTATCCAAGCATGTTAACAGAAAGTTGAGTGGAAGGAAAAAGTGTGGAAGAAAAAGATGCACAACCAACCGAGAGAACCGCAGCCTTATGATTGTCAAGCAAAATTGATTCAAGAATTTGGGTGAACTTCACAAGGAATGGACTGAGGCTGGGGTCAAGGCATCAAGAGCCACCACACACAGACGTGGCAAGGAATTTGGCTACAGTTGTCATATTCCTCTTGTTAAGCCACTCCTGAACCACAGACAACGTCAGAGGTGCCTTACCTGGGCTAAGGAGAAGAAGAACTGGACTGTTGCCCAGTGGTCCAAAGTCCTCTTTTCAGATGAGAGCAAGTTTTGTATTTCATTTGGAAACCAAGGTCCTAGAGTCTGGAGGAAGGGTGGAGAAGCTCATAGCCCAAGTTGCTTGAAGTCCAGTGTTAAGTTTCCACAGTCTGTGATGATTTGGGGTGCAATGTCATCTGCTGGTGTTGGTCCATTGTGTTTTTTGAAATCCAAAGTCACTGCACCCGTTTACCAAGAAATTTTGGAGCACTTCATGCTTCCTTCTGCTGACCAGCTTTTTAAAGATGCTGATTTCATTTTCCAGCAGGATTTGGCACCTGCCCACACTGCCAAAAGCACCAAAAGTTGGTTAAATGACCATGGTGTTGGTGTGCTTAACTGGCCAGCAAACTCACCAGAACTGAACCCCATAGAGAATCTATGGGGTATTGTCAAGAGGAAAATGAGAAACAAGAGACCAAAAAAATGCAGATGAGCTGAAGGCCACTGTCAAAGAAACCTGGGCTTCCATACCACTTCAGCAGTGCCACAAACTGATCACCTCCATGCCACGTCGAATTGAGGCAGTAATTAAAGCAAAAGGAGCCCCTACCAAGTATTGAGTACATATACAGTAAATTAACATACTTTCCAGAAGGCTAACAATTCACTAAAAATGTTTTTTTTTATGGTCTTATGATGTATTCTAATTTTTTGAGATAGTGAATTGGTGGGTTTTTGTTAAATGTGAGCCAAAATAATCACAATTAAAAGAACCAAAGACTTAAACTACTTCAGTCTGTGTGCACTGAATTTATTTAATACACGAGTTTCACAATTTGAGTTGAATTACTGAAATAAATGAACTTTTCCACGACATTCTAATTTATTGAGATGCACCTGTATATGCAAGGTTCTCTCAAGATTTAATTTGTTAAAATTTTTATTATTAATGAATTTAATTATTTAATTTTGTCAACATTAAACTGACATTTTAATGTAACTGTTGAGTATTGACTTGTACTCTTAAAGTGATAGTTCTCTCAAAAATGAAAATTCTGTCATCACTTACCTTCGTGTTGTTGCAAACCTGTATAACTTTCTTCCATTGAACATAAAAGGAGATGTTAGGGAGAATGTTAGTTTCAGTCACCATTCACTTTTATTTTATGTAAAGAAATGCAGACTTGAGGGTGAATAATGATAGAAATTTCATTTATGGGTGAACTGCTCTCTAACTACCTGTTAAAGTATTTGTTAAAGGTATCTGCCAAGAACAAGAACATAATGTAATCAGCACATGATTGTATCACGTCTTGCTGGGAAACAAATGACTGAAGAGAAGGGGTGTAATGTAGACTGTATACTTCAAAAAAATAAAAAATAAATAAAAATAAAAATAAAAATGATATCTAAATAGAAATAGAGGTAATCAGTGAGAAAGTAGCCCCTATGTGATATTTAGGTGACATTGTTGTAAAATTTCAGATGTTTTAGTATTACAAATTGTATTCTCCCTAAAGCATGTTGGCGGAGGGGTGGTGGAGCATTTTCCCCACTGCAAAAGCTGAATTCTGTAGGAAACACTGCTCTAATCAACTCACTTTTGGCCGAAAATGTCACACATGCAACCTGTTTTGCTGAGATCTCACTCACTTCAGTCGGAGATATGGCTATCTATGGCACATATGCCTATACGAACTGAACCAAGGGAGAAAACGCACATGCCCCAATGTGTAGTAGAGGTATGCAAATTGGGATTCATTCATAGTAACACAAGTAATGGAGTGATGTTCACTCTCCCTCATGTCCTCACAGTCTCTCTTTCTAAAAGTCTTTAAATTTGTATGTACACTGGTGGCCAAAAGTTTGGAATAATGTAGAGATTTTTCTCTTATGGAAAGAAATTGGTACTTTTATTCACCAAAGTGGCATTCAACTGATCACAATGTATAGTCAGGACATTAATAACGTAAAAAAAATTACTATTACAATTTGAAAATCATTTTCAGAACTTCTTAAACTACTTCAAAGAGTTCTCATCAAAAAATCCTCCACGTGCAGCAATGACAGCTTTGCAGATCCTTGGCATTCTAGCTGTCAGTTTGTCCAGATACTCAGGTGACATTTCACCCCACACTTCCTGTAGCACTTGCCATAGATGTGGCTGTCTTGTTGGGCACTTCTCACACATCTTACAGTCTAGCTGATCCCACAAATGCTCAATGGGGTAAGATCCATAACACTCTTTTCCAATTATCTGTTGTCCAATGTCTGTGTTTCTTTGCCCAATCTAACCTTTTCTTTTTGTTTTTCTATTTCAAAAGTTGTATTTTCTTTGCAATTCTTCCCATAAGGCCTGCACCCCTGAGTCTTCTCTTTACTGTTGTACATGAAACTGGTGTTGAGCGGGTAGAATTCAATGAAGCTGTCAGCTGAGGACATGCGAGGCGTCTATTTCTCAAACTAGAAACTCTGATGTACTTCTCCTCTTGTTTAATTGTACATCTGGCCTTCCACATCTCTTTATGTCCTTGTTAGAGCCAGTTGTCCTTTGTCTTTGAAGACGGTAGTGTACACCTTTGTATGAAATCTTCAGTTTTTGGCAATTTCAAGCATTGTATAGCCTGAGGGGGCCTGGGTAGCTCAGTGAGTAAAGACACTGACTACCACCCCTGGAGCTGCGAGTTCAAATCCAGGGCATGCTGAGTGACTCCAGCCAGGTCTCCTAAGCAACCAAATTAGCCCGGTTGCTAGGGAGGGTAGAGTCACATGGTGTAACCTCCTCATAGTCACTATAATGTGGTTCTCACTCTCGGTGGGGCGCGTTGTGCGTGGATGCTGCGGAGGATAGCATGAAGCCTCCACACATGTTCATCAAGCCACACGATGAGATGCGCGGATTGACAGTCTCAGACACGGAGGCAACCGAGATTCGTCCTCCGCCACCTGGATTGAGGCGAGTTACTATGCCACCATGAGGACTTTTGGAATTAGGCATTCCAAATAAAAAAAAAAAAAAAGCATTGTATAGCCTGCCTTCATTCCTCAAAACATTGACTGATTGACGAGTTTCTAGAGAAAGCTGTTTCTTTTTTGCCATTTTTGACCTAATATTGACCTTAAGACATGTCAGTCTATTGCATACTGTGGCAACTCAAAAACAAAAAAAACAATGTTAAGCTTCATTTAACGAACCAAATAGCTTTCAACTGTGTTTGATTTAATGGCAAGTGATTTTCGAGTACCAAATTAGCAATTTAGCATGATTACTCAAGGATAAGGTGTTGGAGTGATGGCTGCTGGAAATGGGGCCTGTCTAGATTTAATCAAAAATGACTTTTTTCAAATAGTGATGGTGCTGTTTTTTACATCAGTAATGTCCTGACTATACTTTATGATCAGTTGAATGCCACTTTGGTGAATTAAAGTACCAATTTCCTTCCGAAACAGCAAAATCTGTACATTGTTCCAAAATGTTGGCCACCAGTGTGTGTGTGAAGAACAACAGAAAAGAAAAAAGAAAGGACTCCATGCAAAACATTGGTGTTCTATAAACAGTAGTGCCACCCAGCCACATCACCATCTCCCTCTTTCTCATACAAACATTCATATCTTATCAGCCCCCCCCCCCTTGTTTTCCTCTACATTGCTCTTTTTCTCTTCTGCCCTACAGCAGTTCTATATTCCTCTGCTCACTTGAGTGCACTCCCTCAATCCAAATTGGCACCCGTCTGCTGAGCTACTGAGCGGGCCGAATGCACGGCAGGAGAGCAGGGCTCAATCACCTCAGCATCAAAGACCCACACAGGTCCCCCTGTGGCAATTTCGACATGCTCAAGACAGAGAGAAAAAGACAGAGAGCTGGAGGCTGTAGTTTATTGTCTGTCTGGCATGGCATCCTCTGTGGGGCTTCTTTGAGAGCAGACACTGAGCCTCGTCCAGCTCTTTGTGTTGCTGAGCTCCAGGGGCAGCAACGACAGCTAAAGCAGTGGTTGAAGCTAGACTGCCCTTCTCCGCACACCCTCCAGATACTACTGAACACAATCAGCAGTGTCTTGTGTTTGTGCTGAGATGCTGCAGGCTAACAAACACACTAGAGTGCATATATACAGGTTGATATTTATTCCAAAAATGAGCGGTCACAGTAGATTTTAAGCATGCAAAATGATTTACAATGAATATGTGCAACAGTATAGGATGTCATGCTACAGGGCCTCTGCTATACGACAGCTTTATTAAAAAGACATTAATATTAAGTAACTTACTGCTGCATTTTAGATAGGGATGTTTTTCAGTGTGATCAGAGCCACATCTATGAGGTGTGAGATTAAAGGCAGAAACATACTATACGCAAGTACGTGAATGCAAACGCGAGCTCTTAGCCATCGCATTGCCATTGCGTGGTCTAGTTGAACAAGCTGATTGTGCATTATTGCGGGATGTGTTATTATTCTAGTGAGTTTCTATAAATATATTGACTTTAACTTACTTGTTCAGCAATATTCTTTTCAAACTGTTGCTCTGCCCTGACAGCAGTTAAAGTCACCATGAAATCAAAGTTGAAAATCCTTTTTGTCTTATTGGATGTTGCTGTTTTTATTCTAAATGATTCATCCATGCATGTTATTTAAAAAAAAAAAAAAATCTTAATCAAAAACAAAAACTCGAAGTAGGCTCGTTAATGATTATCAACGTAACTAACCTTGGTTCATAGCTTCAGGTCATCCACCCACTCCTTATACTGACAAGTGAGATGCTGTTAAAAATCATCGTGACACATAAACATACACTTACAGATTTTAATTAATTGGAAATCAGGTTTATAAAGGTTAATTCTAATGTTACTAGTAGTTTTAGATTTTAATAATGGGTTGCTTAAAAATCAACAGTCAAGCAGCCATTGAAAAAGGCCATACTGTAGTTAATTCATCTCCATCACCCAAAAAGGAGGTCTCAAACTAAATGAGGCCCAGAGGCTCCAAATTATCCCACATTTAAAACAGCAACACTAGGACTGCAGCTAGACAGCAGCAAATAAAATCTGCCAGCTCTGTCAAGTATCTAGAGTATCTTAATGAGATAGAAAGTGAGAGTACTGGTAATCTCCAGTAAATGTAGTGTGGTTGCACTGAAATGACTTTGAACTGCAGAATAATTATGCATCACATAAAAAAAAATCATATATGCCACATGTATGATGCGATCTGAAATTACTATAATGGAATGTACCACATGACTACTAATACTCACTCTCAAAACAAGCATATAACATGGAGATTATACTGTAAATTAATAATTTTATATCTAAAATTATACAGCACTGTGCAAAAGTCTTACGCACATTATATTTTCATCAAAAACAATTGTCTTAAACATTTACATTTATTCATTTGGCAGACGCTTTTATCCAAAGCTACTTACAAAAGAGGAATACATTATAAGCGAATCTTAAAGCTTTTTTTTTTTTTTTCTGCTTTTAGTGTATCAGTAGGAAATATCAATTTTAGATTTCAACATTCCCTTTGCAAATAGAATTGAATATAAGAAGAACAAGGGGCCCTACAGCAGATGGTATGGCACCCACAGAGCCCGGACCTCAACATCATTGAGTCAGTCTGGGATTAAATGAACAGACAGAAGCAATTGAGACAGCCTAAACATATAGAGGAACTCTATCGATTTCTCCAAGAATACTGTGTATGTGTGTGTGTGTATATATATATATACTGTATATATTGTATAGCATATATGACTCTAAATCTCATTTGCAATTTGTTAGAGCTTAAAAGATTTGAAAACACATGCAAACACATTCAATAAACATCTTGCTATCTCATCCCTGACTGGGAACCACAAGCAACTCAAGCATTAATGAGCCACAGGGCTGATTCAAAATCCCTTTTGCCTTGGACAGAGTGGTCAAATGGCATTTAGACAATAACAGTTTGGTCAGCACCTCCACTGTCACCCCTAGTGACATCATCTTGAGTCCACATGTCTCCACAATGTCCTCCTCCTTGTTAGAATGCCACAGTGGGGTGACATTTTCCTCGTTAAGGTCCTAACGAGGTTAACACCTCATTAAAGGTTATCTGTTCATTTCCATAACAGCTCGGTGCAGCAAGCAGACTGGTGGTGGGAGGGGGAAAGTCGGGATTCTTATCACATCAAATCTTAACCTTTTCAAAGCATTCCCACTCTCTGCTCCCACTCACCCCACTCACACATAACAAACATAGATGCCCGCTCTCACGGGGGATTGCGCCAGCATTGGTGTGTCCACTGTAAGCTGCTGAGATGAGCTCAGAGTCGAAAGGCCTAAGCACTTGGGAATTCCCCTATAATAAAATAAACACCTCTGGTCAGGCCGATGTCATCTCAGAACTTGGCCAAACATTTCAGGAGCAAACTAGCCTAACCATCCAGAGATGAACTGAAGAGCCCATTAAATGATCCTTGTCCAACATATCCAACTAAGTGACTGATCAAACAGTGGCTGTAAGATCAAATGTTTATAGATCAGTGTTTTCAAATCCAGAGCTGAAGACCTAAACAACTGATGGACTTGTTTAAGGAGCCTTTTGACGTGCAGCATAAAGTCTGGTCCTTATTGCCGTTTATTCTGGCAAAGAACCTCTTACTTATACATAAGTAGAGCACCTTATCCCTTGAAAATCCCATGTCCTTTCTCCCAGAAGCTGCGTAATGCCAGCCAATCAGATTGGAACTGGCCATTTCAGACAGCCCTTGCTATTTCTGATGTGCAATGTGCATCAGACTACCAGTGAACAGACTGTGGGCGGTCCGTGAATATGCCATCAAAAGCTGTGAAAAATCTTGTAGTAGATTTGCAATCAAAAAAATTATCATGGTCATATGATCATTAGAACACAGTGTGGGATCAAAACAAACAAATAATATTGTGAAGTACAATATGGCATCATGTAATTAAGAGCACAAAAGAGTTTGATCTGGGGAGTATCAACTGCAATTTTTTATTAATACCTTAAAACAAAGATCTGGAGAACACCAGGGCTGCTTCCCCTGCAACTATACATTATCCAGCGAAGGGAATTGCACGCTTTGAAGGCTATTATCTAAATTAAACTAATGTCTACTTTAGCCAGCATAATAAAAACAGCATTTACCAGGTTCATAAACTCCAAAGAAAAGCAGAGTTACATAACAGCAACTTTTTTTGACTCATTTGCTTTATACCCAGAGCAAGGCCGAATTTCACACATAACAAAGCAGGGCGCTCTCTTTTTCATTAGCAAATCCACTGAGTGCAAACGCTCGGGGGGGGAGAGGCCACATGGTCCTCCATATTTCTGCACTTTTACACTCCAGGATTGTCACAGTCAATTCAAACACACTCTGAGGGCATTCAACTCTGTCTCATTCATCAGCCTGAAAGGAATTATGACAGAGGAAAAAGAAATATGCAATGCCACCACTAAATATACTCTCAGCCAGGTGAATGGTGCAGTAGTACGTCCCTGCCGTGCGTTGACCGTATATTCTGCGTCAAAATAAACAAAGGATCTTTTCACGCAAAGAGAAAGAAAAAATGGGATTGTGAATTGTAGAAGTTACAGAGAGAATGAAAGAGAGGAAGTGATTGAGTACATAGGGAAGCATTGCAGCGGTTTGATCCATGTGGATGTCACGGGGTGCTGAGGCAGCAGAAAGCAGACATATTTACAGATCAGTCAGTCCTAATGTACTCCACACCATTAAACCACTGGCACTATAGCAACAGAGCTGTCAACACGGAGACCTCCCTTAACAACAGGCCATTTCCCACAGTGCACCAGCAGAGATTTAATAACTGCACTCCCAGTAAGGTACACATGCATTCATAATGCATTCAAGCCCAGACTGCAATACACACACTGTTTGTACTAAAGTACTACAGTGGATAGCACCTGTTCTTTGATATTTTGAGCTGTGGTGCTCATGTGGGAAATCCAAATTTGAATCCAGCTCGCGTCACTTCCCAAACCTGGTCTCCTCTTTTACCCACTATCAATATTTATAAAAAAAAAAAAAAGTGATGAACAAACAAAATAAAAAAAATATAGCTGCAAGCAGTGTTGGGTAACATTACTTTTAAAAGTAACTCATTAGAATATTGCATTACTCCTTAAAAAAGTAACTTTTTTTTTCAAAAGTAACGTTACTTTTGCATTCTTTTTGCATTACTTTTTTTCTCACCACCACACTCTCTTCTGCTATGCTATGCATTCCATACAAATAAGCCATGCATTGCATACAAGAGATATTACAGGTCATGCTAGCTACTGTACAACACTCATGTCAAAACAACATACTAAACAAACAGAAAGTCTACAATTAGTAGGTCTTCACGTCATATTTATAATAAAGACTCAATAACAGGAATATGCATGATTTGTTTTTCATCTACATGGCAGCCAAAATGAATAATGAAGAATAACCACTTACCAAATGCAACAAAGTTCAACATCTGAACTTGCATCATATGTCATCATATGCGGTGCCCGTCAACAATGCCAGAGTCAACTTGAGATGTTTTTCAGAAGTCAGGATAAAATTCAGTGGGGAATGCCAACCTAACATGTTCAAGGAATAAGTCTGATGAATAAATTCATATTATTCACTTAAGTCATCTCAGTACAAGCTTGTTTTGAACTGATTCACAGTGCATACTGCGGACAGCCTACTACAAACGCGCGTGTTGATACAACTTGAATGGAATCATTTTTTAATGCTACCAAAATGTCATAAAAACGGTATGTTTCACAAATCACATTACTTGTTTATTATAAAACAAAATTGTAGAATATTTTAAGAAATTAATACATTTTGTCAGCATACACACACCTTGTAGTATGTTGCTCACAGCCGCTGATCCAGAGTCAGCTTTTCTCATCCCATGCTCCCAGTTACGGGGAGCTGTTTGGCTGCATAAGTCGGTGAATTGAGTGAGTATTTCACCCTGTGTATCATGCCGTGGCCAGTGGAAGGCTAGTTTTATAATCCCTCTGCCTAAACATGCTTACTGATCTTTTTTAATGCAGCTTATATTCACAACTGAATCAATCACATTTTACTTTTTCGAATGTTGAATGTTAAATGCTTTAACACAGAGCAGTTCGGATGCAAACTGATCCTAGAGAAGTAGTTATGGGCAGCTTTAAAACACAAATGCACAAACAGTCAGCAATCATTCCACATTGTATGTAACTGTATATTCATGCTGTGGCCACGGAAAGACTTCTCCACTATGCCTGTGCTATATTATACCACGAAAATGTGTGTTTACACACTTTTAAATGCAGCCTACATGAATCAATCATGAGAATCAAAGTTTCACTTACACGAATGTTACATTTTTGACAAAATGTTGCCTTATGAGGACACATTTCTTAACTCTTGCTGTGATTATCATAACAACGGCAAAGTTTATGATGGCTGCTCATGTAAGCTCCAGTGCACAAAAAAAATCAACAAAAAAAAAGCGTTCAGATTTACATTCTTTTATCAGCAATATTTTGCCTTTGACTTTTTGTGCTCTGCCCATCGCTGATAAGCATGGCTCATACTCTCTAGAACTACAATACCCATCATGCGCACACATAATACAACTTCATTGTACATCTCTGGTAAGCCTCCCACTCTCTAGAACTAAAATGCCCATCATGCATTACGTAGCCTCCCCGAAGTTTGCACACTTTTACTCCTGATTTATCACAATACGGGGAAAGGAGAGAAAAAGGAGAGTGTACAAAAGCAACGCGTTAATTTTTAAAAAAAGTAACTCAGATATTATAAAAAAATATCGTGTTACTTTACTCGTTACTCGAAAAAGTAATCTAAATACGTAACATGTTACTTACAACGCATTACCCCCAACACTGGCTGCAAGCAGCAATTACAGGGCCACGCACCAGCATGGCAACCACTGCACAACACTAAGCACAAACCAAAGAGTACATATGATATACAAAACAGGCACACCACGACAAGTTGCCCCAGGACAGACTCAAACCTAGGACTTTCCGGTCCAGAGTTCAGAGAACAAGCCACTGGAATAGTCCAATGCACCATAAAGGCACTACTTTGTCAGTCACCAAAGGGCCATACTAAGCTTAGAACAACACAGCCAAGCATAGCACTCATCATAATCAACTTCATTTTCATGTAACTTTTCAACAAAGATAAAATTATAAATTTGATTTGATAAGCACCAACATGGCAACCACTGCACAATATGAAGCACAACCCAAACAGCACATATGACATACAGAGCAAACACACAACATTTAAAATCACCTCAGAAAAGATTTGAACCTATGCCTTTCTGTTCCACAAGTCAATGCTCTATCCACCTCTATCGACAGTAACCAAAGGGACATATCAAGCAGAGAATGAATCACAGATCAACTTCAAGATCAACTTCGTATTAATGTTAGTTTTCAACAGAGATCAAAATCAGAAATTGATTGTGGGAAAACACCAGCAAACCAGTAAGCACCATACAAAATCACCAGTACAACAGAAATAGCTACTGCATGACTTGCAAAGGCAGGGGTTGACCCACAACCTTTGGAACTATAGTCAAGTGTTTAACACACTACACCACTTGGTTGCCACAGCTTAGTTATAGCAAAAAGACATCCAGAGTTTAGAGTCAGCAAGTGTAGGTTATCTTTTGAACTATAGGTGGCACTGTCTCCAAACTGCTGAGTTATCTTCAGGACGTTATGTCGATGAAGCATACCAAATTTCTTTTAAATCTGACAATGTTTTTAAAAGATATGTCACTTTTTAATAAAATTCACTTTGGCGGAGGGACAGTATGGTTGATATGGGAAAATTTGGTATTGAAATCCTCATGACCCACAGAATCCATAGACACCAACCTCATGATTTTAGGCTATCTCCAAACTGTGCATGTATCCTCAGATCTTGGTCCTGATGAAGCATATCGAGTTTCATTTCAATACGACAAACTGTTGCCGAGATACAGCCTCGTTTCAAGGACAAATGGGTCAAAAGATACGCACAAAAGAAAAGTTAATTTTTGACATGGTGGTGGCGCTATAGAGTTTGTCCTAAAGATCCCAAATTCCTGCCCACCCCTATCAGTATGCCAAATTTAATCATTTTCCTATGTACCGTTCTATGGGCTACCATAGATTCCCACTGGGGAGGAATAATAATAATAATAATAATAATAATGATGGATACAAATAGAAAAAGTGTTATTTTATTCTTCAGTAGTACTTCGTAAAAGGGAAAGAAGAGTGTCTATAAGGAGTGTCTTTGGTAAAATGCAGAAAAATGCCTGAAAAGCACTAACATAATCACACAATAAATCGTAATGTTGTTACATAATGTTCCAATACCCTGAAATCGACCATATTCTGCTGAGTGACTGACAAGCGGCATCTCCCATTAGATGTTTTTGCATTAATTCAATGTGTTAATCTTTTCCAATGGCACAACTGATGGTGCGTTACAAGAGCAACCTCCGAGACACGGGTTCTGGTCTCTTGGAAACCAGGAAGTAAAGGTAATCATATTAACATAAACAATGATTGGCGCAACACAGGCTGTGATTTTCCCTCTCCTGTACACTTCCCTCTACATTAGGTGGAAGGGTAGAGCAAATAAAATATGCATTGCTATATTAATTAATTTACAACTAAAAATACAGTACAACTCATTTAATAACTCTATTTTATCCAGAAACTGGAGCTCACATGTGCCCATTAGGGCAAAGTCCACAAGAGGGTTCAACAAATCAATATGAATCAAACAACACATTTTATACTGTTTATGGCAAAGAACATACATAGCTGCTAACAAACGAAAAATTATCAAATCAAAGGACTTAACCAGTTCATATTCTCAAATCTCAAGTAAAAAAGTAAAGAAATTATAAAATAGACAGTTCAATAGACAGTGTTTCAAGGTATACCAGTGCCACAGTACCACCACAAACTCAAGCTTCATAATACCTAGGGTACACCAGTGTTTTGCATTAATTACAGTTGTAGCTATGGTCGACATGTTAAATTCCCAGATAGTATTGGTATTCGGCTGAACTCTATCTGAGATCAGTGCTGCAAAAGGGTCTGTTCAAACAGGATGCTAGTCGGAACCCAATAGAACAGAACGTGTGCACGGATCTCAGAATGTACTTTTCCAAACTGAACTCCTCTCAACTTGATACAGCATTTTAAAATGCACTACTTTTATGCTGCTAGTCTCTGATAAGAGAGCAATGGCCAAAGACCATCTAAGGGGTCGTTCACACCAAACACGCTGTTTTACATGTAAACATTAAAGTAAAATTAAAAAGAACTTTAACCTTTAAAAAAATGTCTTGAGACACATTGTTCATTGCGCTGTGTCTAGCTTTTTTGCCACAAAAACGCTATCGACCCCTAGGTCATCATTAGTGCTTGGCACACATTCAGAATTAAATTGCACAGTTTTAGCATTTTAATGGGCATTTTTATTTAAAATTTGACAAATTCGAATTTTAATTTAACAGCCTTAATGTTCATACATTCAACAACACTTCCAGCTACCGCCACTGGGGGCAATGGTTCGAATGTCGGTAAGCTCAGACCGATTTCAGCAGCAGAACTTTTAACCTACTGTTGCCGAATTCACAGTGAGATCAGGCTGAAAGCATGGGTGGTTGAGTGTTTTTTTTTGTTTTTTTTTTTGCTTTTTATAAAACAGTACAAACATCAATATGATAATAGACACCACTAATCAATAAATATTTCAATTTATTCATATTGTTAAGCGCAATAAATAATTATTTGGCTTAGTTGTATAGTTAGGTAGGCTGTTTACACTTTCAAAGCATTGAACCAACTTCCCACATTAAAATAGAATTAATCTGATGTGCGGTCCCACGTGAGAGTACTGTACATTGGTTATTTTACAAAGACTTTTGATTGCGGCTTATCATCTGAGTTTACGGACAGACAGAAATGTCCATTTCAAAATTGTAAATACATGGGGCCTAAACAGCACTTCCTGTATTAAAACAGACTGCTGGATGAATAAGAATGTCAGTCCTAGAAAGTAGACCTGTCCAGAAAAATCAGTATCTTCAGCAGTGAACTGTAATGTAGGTTTCGACCCACGGAATCCGTTCAAACCAAGGCCTCCATTCCTAGGGTCGCAAGCATCTTCAAAGACATGAAAATATGTTAATCGTAATTAGGAGCATTCTCTACATTTGATCTGTCCTCATCGTGTGTCTATTTAATGATCACTGACATAATCATCTTTTACTGAACATCAATTCCTTCTAGTAGAGAAAGAGATCTCTTTCTCAGTCCTTACAGTGACCTTAAGCACAGGCTGGCATTACACGTGTTTTGTTGCTAGTGTGCTCGCTGTGACTTGAAGATACAAAACTGGTTTCTAAAATCCACTGATAACCCCATTTAGTCCAAACAGCTGAGCAATGTGCTCGTTCGACATGAAACGCTAGATCTTCTCCCTGTGGGTGGCCATGTTTTAGAATAGCTAAACTTCAGGAAAGAGAACTGATTCCATGTGAGGACTGGACGTGTGAACGGCGAGCTCTGCGCACTTTGCTAGTTTTAATACTTTTTATGACATAAACCAGTGAGATTCGATACACTCTGTTCCATAACTGTTCTAGGAGGACAATATGTCAAAGAATTCAAATCCTCGGGCTCTGGAGACATTAAAAGACACGTAAGTGCTCAAGCTGACACCACCGAGCAGGCCGCGGGCCCAGGAGTCGATTTGGTCAGAGAGATGCGGGAAATACGGCGAGAGATGCTGAACATGTCGGCAATGCTGACGAAGGTTGTTGCTGACTTGGAGGATCTTGCTGTGATACATTGATCGATCACTGCCATGGTTGCGAAATTCACTGATATGGTTACAAGAGTGGAGGATGTCAAGAAACAGATAGACTATCTGGAGTCATCGGAGAGGGAATTATCTTCTAATCTGCAAGCAACCAAGGTGGATTTGGAGCGTGTCTGGGAGAAGTTGGAGGACATGGAAAACCACAGCCGGCGGAATAACATCCATATCGTGGGAGTTCTGGAGGAAGCAGAGGGACAAGATATCCAGGTGGAATTCCTGGATGGGCTCTTTCCGAGTCTGCTCGACATAGCAGGCCATAAGCTGGAAATCGAACGAGCTCACAGGGTTCTGGTTTGGTGATTCGTGGAAGGAGACAGGCCCCGATCAATTGTACATTTCAGTTGCACAGGCTGATTGACAAAGGTGGGCTAGGCCTACCCAAGATTTTGTTTTATTATTATGCATTCGGTCTCAGACATTTGGCTCATTGGTCGCTTCCACCTGAGAGAGCCCCCCCCTGGTTTTGTATTGAACAGGAAGTTCTTGCCCCTATTTCGCCATTGCAAAGCCTTTCTATCAAACAAACCGGAGAGGTTACACCCCGTTATCTTGCATTTGCACACGGTATGGGTAAAAGTGTCCAGAGTGTTTAATTCAGACATTTATTTAAAAGTTGCTTCGAGCATATGGCTGAACCCAAAGTTATGTATTAATAAGTCCCCTTTCTGCTGGACAGAGTGGATCGTGAGGGAGGTTAATACGCTCGGTGACCTATATGAGAGTGGAGTGCTGAGGTCCTTTGAAAATTTGGTTCAACATTTTGGGATTCCCAGGTCTCAATTCACTAGGTATTTACAGCTGCGCCACCTGTTTTGTACTGTTTTTGGGAGTAGCATACACCCCTCTAAAACAGCAGGTACTCTGGAAGTGGTGATTACTGCTTTTGGAAAAGGCCATTAGGCATCAGTGTATTACTCCCTGTTAATTCAGTGTCTGGGGGATGGAGCTTTAATTTCATTCAAGACATTATGGGAGAAAGATTTAAACTTGGTATTGGAGGAGGGAGTGTGGGCTAGGATTCTAAAAAATGTCAAGTCTGCATCTAGAGATGCAAGGGTGCACCTTATGCAGTTCAAGATTTTACATCGATTCTATTGGACCCCCTCTAGATTGGATAGGCTTGGTCTTAAAGATGCACCCACCTGCTGGCAAAGCCAATCAGAAGATGGGGACACAACTCATGATTTTTGGTGGTGTGTTAAGATCCAAGAATTCTGGTTGAGGGTTCAGAGTTTTTTTATGTGACATATTGGGCACTCAAATTTTATTTTGCCCCAGACTCTGTATTTTAGGCGATGAGGCGGTCATTAGTATAGGGGATAAATACATAAGAAATTGGGTCCTAGCCAGTGTCATGTTCGGTAGACAGATCATTCTGAGGGGATGAAAGTCGGCTGGTGAGCCCTCATTTCAGGAGTGGTGCACGGAGATGGGCTGGGTGGCAGCATTTGAGGAGATGTCAGATAGAAGATTAGGCAACCTGGGGGTGTTTAATATGAAGTGGGGCAGCTATCTGACCTTTTTGGAAGGCTCTCGGAGAGGGGCAGTGGTATTTATAGTTTAAATGTGTGTAATTATTATATATATATATATATATATATAGTGTGTAATTTGGCTTTGAACACAGGGATGTTTGTTGGGGGTCAGGGTGGGGTTGGGGATTGGCAGGGGGAAGGGGAATAATGGGGGTTAAAAATTGATTCTGTGCATATATGTTTTGCTTTTCTGTTTCATGTGTTAGAATCAATAAAAAGTGTTAGTCAGAAAAAAGAATAGCTAAACTGTTTCTGACTAAACTGTCACTCTCACTTCCATCGTGACCCTGCCAGCAGATTTGCAGCCGATGTTGAACAGCAAACTTGATCCTTTATCCTCACCTCTTGGCTCATCTCTCTGTCTCAGCCTCCCACTCCTGCTGCTGTGTTATTCATCTCCTATTCCCACTTGGCCTGAAAAAAAAAAACTGTGTCTCAAAGATTACAAACTAGCACATTTAAATGTTTTGCAGAATACAAAAGTGGATGGCAGTATCCACCTTATTTTGCAACACTGTAGTAAGCAAGCGGTTCTTTCGTAATTAGCCGCAAGGTAAATAACTAGAAATAGAATAATACCAGAATGTAGTGGTGTAGTGTTATAAATGGTCACAAAAGCACAAGATGTACAGCAGAATAATATGATAATATGGGATAATTTCCCCATAACATACAAGCGCACATGTGCGTCAAGCATGAGGACCTGTGAATGAGGTTCTCTCATGAACGTGCATAGGAGAGCTGGGCAGAAGTGAAGCTTTTTTTTTTTTTAACTTTTTCTTTGTTTCTCACCCAAAGTGATCCCATCACTTCAAAAGAAGTGGATAAAACCACTCAAGTCTAATGGATTACTTTTATGCTGCATTTGTGGCCTTTTGGAATCAGTTGACTTACATTGTTTAGACAAACATAGCTGAAATATTCTTCAAAAGAAAATGTCTTTTTGTTCCTCATATGAAAGAAAGCCATACGAGCTTGAGGCGGCATGAGAGTAGGTAAGCAATGGGAGAATTATAATTTTTGGGTTAAATATTCCTTGAAGGTTTCCATCTTATATACCTGCTTCGTGTTGTTTGGCACCATTTTGGAGACTTTTGAATACTTAAAGACTTTATTAACTATAATGAAATACATATAAATTAAAAACAGATTTTCATGTGTGGTATTTGAAACAGTGATTATTATATTATTAGCCAATGTTTCATTTAACTTCATCTAGGTCATTCTTATTGAAAAATGAAATGGATTGTTAAAAAACATATCTCACTGTTATGTGATCTTCTTTTAAACTCATTCAACTTTATTTCTACTTCCTTATATTTAAATTTAAATTTCAAGTTCAAATTAAAGAATTGAATTGGATTTTAAAAGCCATTCTCAATTAAATTGTGAGAACACTATTATACATTTAGTAAAGCCCCTCAGTATTACATTTAACCCAGGGTCGGCAGAAGAGTATACTCACATTCAATAGACATTTAACAGATTTTATGGGTGGTCAGTTTCATTGCATTTGCTGTAGATTTTTAGTTAGTTAGTTGCTGTATTTAGGAAACTTTATTTCCCACACTCTCACTCAGCTAATGATTTAACAGTTGCTTGGCAGTTATGCAACAGCAAAACCTTTTTATAATAAGCCTTCAAATAATCTTTTACACACAAGACACATGCCACAAACAGTGCAAAACACGTTATATGAAGAGTGTGTATGCTGATAGAGCCGAATCAGACAACATGTTTGTGTCTGTAATGATTCAGTGATGGCAAAGGACGAAGCTGGAACTGGCTTGACAATCCAAGTGAGACTTTACACATATACACTTTTCAATGTCACACAAAAGGGTTTTTCAGTCATAATACGCAGACAGGTCTGGTTTGCTTTTCAGCGGTCCCCGACAGACACAAACACATCGACACGCACTCTCTTTCTCGTCTGCCACTGTCTCCTCTCCTCAAATACTCCTGCCGCCCCTCACTGGAACGCAAGACTGGTGTGGCACACAGGTGGAGCTCATTCACCACATATCTGCTCTGCCCAGATGCCGCTCGGCCCCGCCCTGCTCGCCACAGTGTCATATTGTTGAGTCGTCACACAGAGGTTAGTGCGCTGCTCAACATATTGGGAGCTGATGTGCTCATGGGGACCCAGATTCCAATCTGGATCATGCCTGGATATATATACACATGTATATGTTCATTAACCCAATGAATCACCTTGTTCTCTGAGACACAACATCCAAAATCTGCTGTCACTTTACTTTTCTTTCTCTGCTTCTCTTTTATGAGTGAACAGATGATTCTGTCATCCAGATGTCTGTCTGTCACTAACTCATCTCTGGCTGCTCCTCGTCCTCCCTGCAGCTGTACTCTATTTTTTCAGGTAGGCAGTTCTAACTCTGCAGCCCATGCAAGACCCTTTGAGCCACCCAGTGGGGTAGCTTATTTCTAACCAACACACAGCCCTTTCAAGCAGCATACTGTCAATCAAACCACACAAACCCTGCCCAGCTAGACCAACTCTGATCCTCCGTTCAAGGGCATAGGGAGTCGGTTGCCACAACAACACTACCTCAGCAACTGCTTCAGCGAAAGGAGGCAAACTCTCCCCACTCTATTGTGATGTCTTAATAGCTTGTCATGAGATATTTTTTTGGTGTGCGAGTCAAATCGGCACACAGTCGCAGAAATGGAATCAAATGTTATCAAATACAGTTTAAAATGTTGTCATATTGTCATCACACAGATCAGAGAGTATTTGCACATTCCAATAAAAGAAACTCTTGTATTTGCAGTATTTCCATTGCAAATATTGTGCAAAATAATGTTAAATATAACCCCAAGTTGCAATCAACATTGTCCAAGAAAATGTGCAAATAACTGGAAAAAATGACCACAATTTGCATTATAGATGCTGTAGATGCTGTTTCTTATGAACGAGGCACTTAACTTCAGAGTAGCTCCAGGAGAACTGAACCTGTAATAAGTGCACTGCCACTTTGAATGTATGCATCTGTTAACTGACTGCTTACAGTAGTCATCGGGGTCCACCAACCAATATGGTTGCAACCCGCTGGTGCAACAGGGGCGGGCTTGCTTTTGACCCAGCGCTTTTCAAACTACTGGGGCAATGGCCCACCACTTTTAGACAATGAGAGATAGGTCTCAATCAGTAGCAAAACCAATAAAAACCTCTGAGTGGAGGGATATGAAGGGGATTCTCACTATACATGCAGCATCTCATTAAGCCTTGTTTACAGGGGTGTCACTAGGTCAAAACGAGCCCCGAATGATTTTGGTACAGCCTTGAATGTTTTTGTTCGGAATTGCAAGTGTTTGAGTGGAACTGAAGTGGGAGTTACGTACAGTTGAAGTCAATAAAACTCATTTTTTAACCACTCCACAGATTTTATATTAGCAAACTATAGTTTTGGCAAGTTGTTTAGGACATCTTCTTTGTGCATGACACAAGTAATTATTCCAACAATTGTTTACAGACAGATTGTTTAACTTTTAATTGACTATATCACAATTCCAGTGGGTCAGAAGATTGCATACACTAAGTTAACTATGTCTTTAAACAGCTTGGAAAATTCCAAAAAATGATGTCAAGCCTTTAGACAATTAGCCAGTTAGCTTCTGATAGGAGGTGCAGTGAAGTTGAGGTGTACCTGTGGATGTATTTTAAGGCCTACTTTCAAACTCAGTGCCTCTTTGCTTGACATCATGGGAAAATCAAAATAAATCAGCCAAGACCTCAGAAAAGAAATTGTGGATCTACACAAGTCTGGTTAATCCTTGTGAGCAATTTCCAAATGCCTGAAGATACCATGTTCATCTGTTCAAACAATAGTATGCAAGTATAAACACCACAGGACCACACAGCAATCATACCGCTCAGGAAGGAGACGCATTCTGTCTCCCAGAGATGAATGTAGTTTGGTGCGAAAAGTGCAAATCAATCCCAGAACAACAGTAAAGAACCTTGTGAAGATGCTGGAGGAAACAGGTAGACAAGTTTCTATATCCACAGTAAAACAAGTCCTAAATCGACATAGCCTGAAATGCTGCTCAGCAATGCTCCAAAACCACCATAAAAAAGCCAGACTATAGTTTGCAAGTGTACATGGGGACAAAGATCTTACTTTTTGGAGAAATTTCCTCTGGTCTGATGTAACAAAAATGGAACTTTTTGGCCATAATGACCATCGTTATATTTGGAGGAAAAAGGGTGAGGCTTGCAAGTCGAAGAACACCATCCCAACCGTGAAGGGGGTGGAAGCATCATGTTGTGGGGTGCTTTGCTGCAGGAGGGACTGGTGCACTTCACAAAATAGATGGCATCATGAGGAAGGAAAATTATATGGATTTACTGAAGCAACATCTCAAGACATCAGCCAGGAAGTTAAAGCTCATTTGCAAATGGGTCTTCCAAATGTACAATGACCCCAAGCATACCTCCAAAGTTGTGGCAAAATGGCTTAAGGACAACAAAGTCAAGGTATTGGAGTGGCCATCACAAACCCCTGACCTCAATCTGATAGAAAATTTGTGGGCAGAACTGAAAAAGCATGTGCAAGCAAGGAGGCCTACAAACCTGACTCATTTACACTAGTTCTGTATGAAAGAATGGGCCAAAATTCCAGCAACTTATTGTGAGAAGCTTGGGAAGGCTTTGACCCAAGTTAAACAATTTAAAGGCAATTCTACCAAATACTATCAAAGTGTATGTAAACTTAAAATAAAGTAGTGATCCTAACTGACCTAAGACAGGGAATGTTTTCTACGATTAAATGTCAGGAATTGTGAAAAACTGAGTTTAAATGTATTTTGCTAAGGTGTATGTAAACTTCTGACTTCAACTGTGTGTTGGTTATTGTAGCGGTTTTCCTGCAAACGAAATGATATTCATCTGGCATTCTGTGCTTTATAAGCGCTATATATGCTTCCCTATCTCATCTGAAACACACGCGATTCAAGCTGGGGTTTTTGCGCAAGTACTGCGTGAGTCATCACAAAACCAAACTAGTAATATTCTCTGCTCTTTCATACTGTAGTGCACGCGTTGTCTGGGCTTCCCTTGATGTCTCTGTGGCGGAGCTTACCATAAAACCATTGCGACCCATTTGAATTCTACTCAGAATTATCTAGTTTTAAAAAGCTACGGAGGAAATCATACATCTCAAATTGCTACACAGCCCCTAACCACAGTAATGAGCCATCCACTGTCTTACCTGTGCTTATGGCATTGCACTGTAAATATCAGTGCAATTAAAAAAGGCTTTTAAAGTCTGGAGCTCCAAGATGTATGGAAAAATTATGGCCAAAGTTTTCCTTCTGTGTAATATATGATCTGTATGAATCATGTTTAATAATAATAAAAATTAAGAAAAATGGCCTTGTTTGACTTGAGATATTCTTAAATATTAATTAAATCATAAAGAGCCCAATGTATGGAAAAAAATAAGGTAAAAAAAAAACACACTAGCATAGTCCCAACTCAGTTAAGTGATTTACTCATGGGTATGGTCAGAAAATTATAATTAGTCTCATAGAAATAAGTTGTTAATATTTATTTTATTATTATTATTTCATATAGCACCTTAAAGTAAAAAATCTAAAAAATGTCAAATTCAAAATGCTACAGATGTTTAAATAATGGAAAATAACTCAGAGTCCTGAAATACTTCAGATACCAGTTTATACCAGCAAATAACTGTTTAAATCAGAA
The DNA here is from genome assembly GCF_019703515.2 of Myxocyprinus asiaticus. Taxonomy (NCBI): domain Eukaryota; kingdom Metazoa; phylum Chordata; class Actinopteri; order Cypriniformes; family Catostomidae; genus Myxocyprinus; species Myxocyprinus asiaticus. The sequence goes on from NC_059368.1 coordinate 31,118,841, forward strand.
TACCATGCAATATTACCATGGGCGGTGTTGATAGGTCAGACGAAATGATAAAATCATATAACATCTTACAAAAACTCAGAAGTGGTGGAAGACTCTTTTTTTCCACTTCATACACATTGCCGTCATCAACAGTTTCATATTGTTTAAGGAATGGCAACACATTCATGCGGCACCAGGGGATAAGCGTAGACCGGTGAACTTAACCCAGATAGATTTCAGAGAAAACCTGGCTCGTCAGGTATCAATATTCACGCAAGTATTCACGCAAGTTTCCCTTTGCATACACTAAAGCCTGTAGTCCCACCTTCATCATCACTCCACACAGCCCATGTCCCTAAATTTGAAGAGTCCTCTAAGAGATGTTGGCTATGCTATCAGAAAAGTAGGACTGAAAATAAATCTAAAGTAGATTATTAGAATGGTCATAACTTTTAAACATTAGATTTTATTTCTAATCTGTCTGCTATTCTACATTGCCCACAAAATTATGTATATTTCATACACTCTACGTTTCCCTCTAGCTTGTAATTAAAATGGTTGAAAATGCAGTTGTCTGATGAAGTATGGTGGCCGGAGAAGATTTTTGTAAAAATTGCTGTGTGAAATCTTATTGATAAAGGATGATTATCCTTAAATAATCATAAATATATTTATATCATTTGAAAGCCCTAGTTCTTCTCTTCAACATGGTATATACAGTTCAGGTGTGTGATGTTATATGAATATGAATATAATATGAATTTGGATATGAATATCATATTCTGGCACAGAATGGAATTTTCGTAATTTTGGGCTCAGGCTTTAAAGGGTTAAATAAATGTCCGAATTAAACACTCTGGACACTTTTGTCCATACTGAGTGCAAATGCTAGATAACGGAGTGTAACTTAACTTCTCTGGTTAGTTTGATAGAAAGGCTTTGCAATGGCGAAATAGGGGCAAGAACTTCCTGTTCGATACAAAACCAGGGAGGGGCTCTCTCTCAGGTCGAAGCAACCAATGAGCCAAATGTCTGAGACTGAATGCATAATAATAAAACAAAATCTTGGGTAGGCCTAGCCCACCTTTGTCTATCGGCCTGTGTAACTTACTGGAGTGTAATCTGGGACGTTTACCATTCCAAATGAAGGACTATGTTATCAAATTGCTTGAAATAAGAGAGGGGGACATCTACAGGGAGAGATTTCAGCAGGTAGTTGAATTTTGGAATGCAGTCCATTTTAATAACATTAACCTTTCCAATCAGAGGTAAATGTAACAAAGACCATCTGCCCACATCGCTTTTTTTTTTTAAACCTTTTCATTAAAGGGTCAAAATTAAATCTAAATAAATCACACAAATTTTTTGGGAATAAAATAACCAAATATTGAATGCCCTGTTTGGGCCACTGGAAGGTGCCCAGCTGAAAAGCCATTACCGGGCAGTACGCAGTCAGAGCCAAAGCTTCAGATTTAGACCAATTAACTCTGCATCCTGAGGATGCAGTGTCAGAGACGAATAATAAAATATCATCTGCGTAAAGCAAAAGCTTGTGCGCCACACCTCCCGCCATCACCCCTAGAAAATCCTCCTCCTTTCTTATCGCGGCTGCTAATGGTTCCAGAGCAACACAGAACAATAATGGGGAAAGAGGGCAACCTTGCTGGGTGTCCCTATCCAGAGTAAAATAATCTGAAATTAATCCATTTGGTTGTACCATTGCTACCGGGTATCTATAAAATTACTTAATCCATCTGATAAAAGTATTCCCGAACCCGTACATTTCCAAAATCTTAAAAAGATAATCCCATTCTACCATATCAAATGCCTTTTCGGCATCAATTGAGATGGCAGCGACCGGAGTCTGATCATTCGCCAGTGACCACATGATATTGATGAAACGCCTAATGTTATCAGAAGAGCTATGGCCCAGAATAAACCCCACCTGATCTATATGTATAAGAGATGTCATAACTTAATCGGTTAGCCAAATTTTTGACAATTTTTTAACGTCTAGCTGGATCACGGAAATTGGATGGTACTTTCACTTGGATCTTTGTCCTTTTTAAAAATCAGACTGATCCAGGCTTGTGTCATGGTTGGTGGAAGCTTTCCATTCTTTAATGATTCCATATAAACTTCTAGCAAAAGTGGAGCCAGTTCTGTAGCATAAGATTGAAAAAAATTCAGCGGCAAAGCTGTCTGGCCCCGGAGCCTTGCCTGAAGGCAAGACCTTAATTACACCACCAAACTCCTCCAAGGTTATCTCAGAATCAAGAGAATTTTTTTTGCTCAGCTGACAGTTTAGGAAGTTCTAATGGTTCCACAAAGTTTCTGATATCCTCATCAGTAGACGAAGATGTGGAACTATAGAGATCAAGATAGAATTCTTTATTATCATTCATTATTAATATCAGTGGCCGAGGTAAATATTTCACCACAAGCAGATTTCACTGGGGGATGGTAGAAAAATACTCTCTGTTTTATATATCTAGCCAGAAGCTTCATTGCTTTGTCCCCTACTAAAAGTATGACTGTCTTGTTCTGAAAAGCCGAAATTCCACCTTCCAAGACAAAATAGTATTATCTCTGTATTTCAATCGGGTCAATTCTCTGAGGCCATTAGATGAAATTCGGCACTTCAGCTCTGCCTCGGCACTTTTAATATTACCTTCCAATTCCACGAGTTCTTGTGCTTTGGATTTTTTGGTGAATGCAGCATACTGTATGATCCAGCCCCTAAGAACCGCCTTAAGTGCCTCCCAAGCCACACCCACAGAGATACTGAGGACCAGTTGGTCTCCATATAGACATTGATTTCACCCTTTAGCATTTGTTGGAATTCAGGATTTTGCAAAAGGGATACATTAAAGCACCAACTATATGATTTCCTTTTCTTCATATTTGGCAATACCTTTAAACACACCAGGGCGTGATCTGAGACTAAAATGTTTCCAATTGAGCAATCAACGACAGATGAAATGAGGGACTTAGATATAAAAATAAAAAAAATCTAGAGTAAATCTTATGGACTGATGAATAAAAATGTATAGTCCCTATCAGATGGGTTCAAAAGTCTCAAAATATCAGTAAGACCAAGATGTTTACACATCCTGTGAAGCATCAATGTTGCTCTAGGGAGCTTACACACTTTTGCTTGATCAAGGACTGATTAAGGACTGAGTTCATCAAAAGATTAAAGTCTCCTCCCAATATTACATCATGAGGGGTGCCAGCGGCTTGCAACATCCCTTCAAGATCTATAAAAAAGCCCTTATCATCAACGTTAGGTGCATATATTTTAGCCAAATGAGACTTTGTCCCTGAATTTCAGCTAAAACAATAATGACTCTTCCTAATTTATCTTTACTCTATTTGAGATTTGTAGATGTTTACTTATCAGCATAATGACTCCCCTGCTCTTACTCAAGCCAGCACTATGTCCACCCCATATCTTTCCAAATTTTCCAGCTTCCTGCGGAGAAAGTTGCTTGTTTCTGTTTTACAGCGCACACCCGTTTTTCTCCTCTGTGTTACATGGATTATTGCATCAATCATAAAGCACCGCTTATCAAGAACAACCATAACAACAAATAATTGTGTGAGGGATTCACATCAATCTCAAACCCTCACCGATCAGGAACAACCAACAACAACAACAACAAGCAACTGCGGTAAGTCATGGCATCCGCTCAGCAGTATTTGACTAACTGGGGCCCAGGTCAGGAAGCAGACAAACTGGTTAATCCGAACGTCTTCTAGCTGCCTTGAGACATCACACAGGTCACATAAACTACAACACACAGAGACTGTATCACCTAGATATCATAGATATAACAGACTATGTCTGTTACCCGAACTACCAAACACAAAACCCTCACTAAATCATTTAGAAAAAATTTGACATTCAAGGTCAAACATGAACAAAACAAAAAAATTAAAGATAAACATCATATAAAGATAGGGCTACTAAACATTAGATCTCTTTCTACCAAGGCACTAATTGTAAATTAAATTATTACAGATCATAGTTTGGATGTGCTCTGTTTGACTGAAACCTGGCTTAAACCGGATGAATATATTAGTTTAAATGAATCTACTCCCCCAGGTTATTGTTACAAACATGAGCCTCATCTGAAGGGTCGAGGAGGAGGTGTTGCTACAATTTACAGTGAAGTTTTAGGTGTTACTCAGAGGACAGGATATAAATTTAAGTCTTTTGAACAAATAATTCTTAATGTGACACCGTCAGATATAGATATAAACAAAAAAACTCTGTCGTCTTTTACCCTTGCTACAGTATGTAGATCACCCGGGCCTTATTCTGATTTCCTTGGTAAATTTGCACATTTTTTATCAGATCTTGTAGTTACTGTAGATAGAGCTTTAATTGATGGTGACTTCAACATTCACATAGATAATAAAAATGCCACATTGGGATTAGCATTTATCGATATTCTCAACTCTCTTGGAGTCAGACAAAATTTAACAGGACCAGCTCATCACCATAATCATACTCTAGATTTAATTCTGTCATATGGAGTTGATGTTGATAATATAGAAATTCTGCCGCAGAGCGATGACATCTAGAACTATTCTTTCGACCACTAAAGATAGCTTCATTAATAATCTTCCAGATTTATCTCATATACTCAGTAAGCCAAAAAGTCTAGAAGAACTTGATGAAATAACAGAAAAAATAAATACAGTCATCTCTAGCACTCTTGATAGTGTCGCCCCCCTTCGATTACAGAAAATTAAAGAAAAAAGCTCTGCAACATGGTACAATGATCACACTCATGCTCTCAAGAGAGCAGCTCAGAAAATGGAGCGCAAATGGAAGAATACGAAATCAGAGGTATTTCGCGGTGCATGGAAGGATAGTGTCTGTAGTTACAGACAGGCACTAAAAGCTGCCAGGTCAGCATATTTTAGCAAACTCACAGAAAATAACCACAACAATCCTAGGTGTTTATTTAGTACTGTGGCTAAATTGTTTAGGAATAAAGCCTCAACAGAACCAGATATTCCGTCACAGCACAAGAGTAATGACCATGAATTTCTTTACTGATAAAATTGAAATAATCAGAAATAAAATGGGAATTATTGGAATTATGCAATCATCTGTCACAGTACCTCAGAAAACAGTGTCTCATAATTTTCCTCATGTGCAACTTCAATCTTTCGCTGTCATAGGTCATGAAGAGCAAACAAAACTTATCGAAACATCAAAAGCCACAACATGTTTGTTAGATCCAATACCAACCAAGCTCTTAAAAGAGGTATTCCCTGTAATCTCAGAACCTCTTCTTAATATGATTAACTCTTCGCTATCCTTAGGACATGTCCCAAGAAACGTTAAAATGGCAGTTATCAAACCGCTCATTAAGAGGCCACAACTTGATCCTGGAGAACTGGCTAGACATAGACCAATTTCAAATCTCCAATTTATGTTGAAAATACTAGAAAAGATAGTATCCTCCCAAATATGTTCATTTCTACAGAGAAATAGTATATATGAACAATTTCAGTCAGGATTTAGGCCTCATCACTGTACAGAGACTGCACTTATCAGAGTTACAAATGACTTGCTCTTATCATCTGATCGCAGCTGCATTTAAATTCTAGTGCTTTTAGATCTTAGTGCTGCATTCAACACGATAGATCACAACATTCTCTCGAATAGGCTAAAGAATTATGTTGGCATTTGTGGAGTTGCATTAGCATGGTTTAGGTCCTATTTAGTAGACTGCTACCACTTTGTCTATGTAAATGAGGAATTGTCAAACCAAACAAAAGTAAAGTATGGAGTGCCACAGGGATCACTTTTAGGGCCTCTGCTATTCTCCTTGTATATGCTTCCCCTGGGAGATATTATCAGGAATCGTGGAATAAGTTTACACTGTTATGCCGATGATACCCAACTTTACATTTCTTCAAAAATGTAAATTCTCCAAATTAGCAGAATGTATCAATGAAATAAAGATTGGATGGCCAGAAATTTCCTTCTACTCAATTCTGACAAAACAGTGGTACTAATTATTGGACCAAAAACCTCTTAAAAATAAGCCGCTAAAATATAATTTGACTCTCAATGGATGTACTGTTACATCGTCTTCAACAGCGAAGAACTAAGGTGTTATATTTGATTCCAATCTGTCCTTTGAAAATCAAATTACCAATGTTTGTAGAACAGCATTCTTCCACCTAAGAAATATTGCTAAATTACGACACATGCTCTCTGTTGCTGATGCCGAAAAACTAACTCATGCGTTCATGACCTCAAGACTAGATTATTGTATTGCATTACTGGGAGGATGTCCAGGAAAGATCAATAAATAAACTTCAATTGGTTCAAAATGCAGCTCTTATTCTTCAACTCGCAATTAGGCTGCTTTAGTTAGGTCTGCCGGAACCAGAAATCAGAAACATTGATCATGATCTATAACTGCAATACATTGAATGGCATCTATGCTAATATTATTTTATTTGTTTCCCTGTCTCAACCTCGGGACTCCTGTTCTGAGGTCACCAGAACCGGCTGGATCCAGCTCCATTCCTGCTTCGTGTTGGACTCCACTGCTACGTGTCGCTGTGTGATGACTAATAGCAGCCGGTGCCAGCCAAACATCACTTCAGTCTATTACGATGGACTTCAGAGGATGAACTGATGCCAACTCCAACCATAAGACATGGGATACTTCATATGCCATTGCCTAACTGATCTCTGCCTGCATCACCTGAGTCTAATGATGGACTACACTCTTGAAATGGAATACATAGACTATCAATTAATTGCCAACAAAACACTTCATCAGCCAACTAACAAGGACAATTGCATCTATGTGAATTCTGCAGTAAATCCAGGATGGACTTCAAAGACATTAGTCATTAATCTTACAGTTCATACAAAATCTTTGTTTAAACACTGATCCTTAACACTTAATTAGTTTAATAATTTTAAACCATGACTTGTACTATACATAAGTAATATTGGCATTATATTCATGATGTTTGCCAGAGGGGAACTGGCCTCCACAGTGAGTCTGGTTTCTCCCAAGGTTATTTTTTCTGCATTAACCAACATCTTATGGAGTTTTGTGTTCCTTGCCACAGTCGCCTTCGGCTTGCTCACTGGGGTTATAAATACAATTATTATTTAATTACTTATTTTTAAACACAATTCACAATCGTATTTTATCAAACTACACAATGATGACTCTAAGACATTATAGATATTACAGTTTTATTTTCTGTTAATGCCTGATCTTTTGTAAAGCTGCTTTGAAATGATGTGTGTTGTGAAAGGTGCTATACAAATAAAAATGACTTGACGACTTTTATCAAGACACAATGCAGTTGGGGCCTGGGTAGCTCAGCGAGTACTGACGCTGACTACCACCCCTGGAGTCGCAAGTTCGAATCCAGGGTGTGCTGAGTGACTCCAGCCTGGTCTCCTAAGCAACCAAATTGGCCTGGTTGCTAGAGAGGGTAGAGTCACATGGGGTAACCTCTTCGTGGTCACGATTAGTGGTTCTCGCTCTCAATGGGGTGCATGGTAAGTTGTGTGTGGATCGCAGAGAATAGCATGAGCCTCCACATGCAGAGTCTCTGCAGTGTCATGCACAGCGAGCCATGTGATAAAATGCGTGGATTGACAGTCTCAGAAGCGGAGGCAACTGAGACTTGTCCTCCGCCACACGGATTGAGGCGAGTAACCGCGCCACCACGAGGACCTACTAAGTAGTGGGAATTGGGCATTCCAAAATGGGGAGAAAAGGGGATAAAAATATTAAAAAAAGACACAATGCAATTATTTATATACATTCATAGAAGGCCTGTCATGATTATTAAATAATCGTCTGATCGCAGTTCCCTTTCGAAGAACTCGAGCTGCGTATGATCGCTGTGGGACACCATCTGAGTGTCACATGATCTGAGGCCCCTATTCAATTTATTGGCTGATGGCGCTTAAGTGACACCCCCTAGGGAGCTACGTCAAGGGCTCCATAAAGGTGCTCGCTTTCGTGCCATTGAGTCAGATTTATGGTCCTTCAGTGCACAATATCGTCTGGCTCGTGTTGTACTAGCGACTCATGTCGAAGTGAGGATTATAATTTCTACCTTTTGAGTGGCAACAAAGGATGTATTTTAAGAAGTGCTTACCTCCGTGTACGCGATTCATTGTTGGTGAGGACTCCCACGATGTGTGTTTCCTGTCTGGGGTTTTGCCATGCGGAGGCCATGCTGGAGGGTTCGGATTGCCCGCAGTGTGATTTGATGAACGTCAGGACGCTCCACGAAAGGCTTGCCTCTGTAAGGGATTCAGTCAAGCCGCGTGCTCGTGCTGGCCATGTGTCTGCCAGTGCCGCGCGGCCATGTGACTCATGGGAGGTCGGCGAGGACGCCGAGGAGATGGGAGCTGAGCAGCAGGCTGACCTTCGGTTCTCTCTGTCACTATCCCCAGATTCGGCTCGACATTCTCCCGTGGAGTTTACACGGGGGCATTTGCGCCCTAGCCCTGAGTTCTGCACAGCAGATTCCTTCGGTGCTGAAGTCAAGGACGCCATGTCTACGACGGCGTCGGATTCCGTGGATTTCGTCGGCGGCCAAGCTGAGGCCTTGCCTCCTAGTGGTCGGATTTCCAGGCCCTTGGTAACTTATACAGAGTTGCTGGAGGTTATTACACGTGCAGTAACTGCACCTGGACTGGCCAGATGAAACGCAGTTGGAGGATCGTAAATCCATCTTGGACGACTGTTTCTTAGCAGGCCAGCACGCAACTACTCCTCGTAGGCTGCTCCCTTTTTCCCCGGACTTCCATCGGGAGATTTTGAAGTCCTGGGATCAACCTTACTCGACCAGCCATTACAAACCAATCAGCCTCTGAGTTTTTTAATGTGTGTCGAGCTTCCGACCACGGATATACTTCGGTCCTGGCAATGGAGGAGATGCTGGTGGCCCATCTCTCTCCTTCTTCGGTGGCCACATGGAAGTCGAGGCATACTCTTTACTTGAAGCCGTATAGGATGACTTGTTGAACAAGGCCAAACTGGGTGGTCAAGTGGTTTCGGCTTTGCACACACTGGCAGTTTTGCAAGCCTACCAAGCCGATTTTATGAGGGATTTAGATGAGGGAGTTGGGCTGGATGCTGAGGCCATCATGGAACTTTGCCGGGCTTCTGATTTGGCTCGTGCTGTTAGTTGGTATGTGGCGGGCCTCGTGGTGGCGGAACGCCTTCTGTGGCTTATGCTCATGGATATTCGTGACAAGGACAAGGCCTTCCAAATGAACGCCCCTGTGTCACAATCTGGGCTGTTCAGTGATGCAGTCCAGTTGATGGTGGAAAAATTCTGTGCTGTAAAACAGCAAACTGCCGGACATGAGTTTTACGCCCCCACAGAAGGATTGGGGTCCTTATACATTCCCGTCATCATGGCCGCGTCCACGTAGGTGTTTGGAGGATGGCCCGGCCCCTTTTAAATGACCGGTAGGACAACAGAAGTGAGCCTGATGAACTTGTGGTGAAATGAAGGGTGAGCCCCCATTCAGTGAATGAAACTGGACTGTACAAATGTATCAGTTTCTCTTCTGTTTGCCCTTTGGACAGTATCGGGATGAGTTTGCCATTGTACACTCCTCGAACACCTGACAAGCAGAATATGGTTCAGTTCCCCCCCACAGCTTTTTCTGGGGAGAAAACATTAATGACTAAAGGTCTCGAGACATGCATAACAGAATTCAATGTTCATCAAATGTACACAAAATACACAGTGAACATAAGCACCACACGTTGTCCCCCATTAAGAATGCTGGGACCGTTGTGGTGAACCAGTTTTCTCAAATCAACATTCCCCCCAATGTTCACACACACTCTTCCCCATTCACAATACCAGTGAAAATGTTTATTCTGTTGGCGTCCCTGCTGTAAATGCATTTCAGGGCACTCATCATTTATGACTGAATACAATAAAGGCAGAAACATTATTCAATCCCATTCAATCAGCCACAGTAGTAGAGGTGCGAAGGGCCCTCTCCGCTGTGCCGCTGGTTGTGGGGGAGTTGCCAAAAGTAAACCAAGTGCACCATCTAGTGGTTACATGTCACGCTACAGGCTAGAGCCATGCATTAATTCCTCTGTTTGCGTACATCGCCATGAATGCCCAGCCAAAAGAAGCAGGCCATTTTGCGGTTCAAAGTCTTTTCATGAGCTAAGTGGCCAGCCATTGGGTTAAAATGAGCCACCTGGAAGAGTGTTTCCCGACAGCTCTTTGGTACTAATAGCTGCATTGTATTCTCTTTGGTCTGAGTGTCCTGCATCACTCGATACAACCGCTCTTTAATAATAGAAAAGTACAGGTATGTGAGCATAATATTAGGCTGGAGCTGTTGACCATCAATTACTTTCACTTGGTCAAAGGCGTGCTTGAGGGACTCATCACGTGACTGCTCCAGAGGGAAATCCCCCCGAGTAGGGGAATTCCCCCATCTGAGTCATTATGACGTGGAGCAGACATTGACATGAAACACAGGGGTTGGAGAGAGAACAGAGAGAGAAGAGGGAAAAGAAAAAAACTGGATTGCTGCCTCCTGGAAACACCGCCATGTAGTCCTCTGCCAGCTGGACGGCCTCCTCCAGCGATGCCGGGTGGTGGCACTGGACCCACTCTGACATACCTCACGGAAGCTGGGTGAAGAACTGCTCCAGTAGCACCAGGTCAACAACATCCACGGCGCTGCGGGTTCCCTCCACCAGCAACCATTTCCGGCAGGCATCCCGGAGCTTTTGGGCAAAAGCACCTGCCGGTCCTCCGTTTGTGCCACTTGGAAACTCTGTTCCTGCTCCAGGTGTACGTCCATGAGGGCCTGGTGTTGACTCTGCTGGATGCTGTTGAGGGTTTTGAAGACTTCGCCCAGCGGTGAGGACTCCATAACGGCATTCTCCTTCAAAGCCGGGCTTTCGGCACCACTGTAATGGAGGAGTCAGGAGACAGCGAACAGTTAAGGTCAGTCTCTTTATTTCTCATTCAATGTTACGGCTTATAGACAACTCAACAAAAGGGTTCTTTGTGTTGCTTTATTTTTCTCTTGCTTGTCTCTGGTGCTCTCTCCCCACTCTGACGTATTGGCATGCCTTTTCAAGTCTCCCTCCACCATCATTATAATTAGAGACAGGTGTTAGAGTAATCATAACCCAGGTGATGATCCTTACCACTCTCCCTCTCCCAAAGACCGACACATGATCACGTCCCCCATGCCACAACGGATTTTACAGCCATTATTTTCTGGTCACGAAAAAAGATGGCGGCTTGCATCCCATTTTTGGAATTTCACCCTAAGGAAATGTCAATTCAGAATGCTGACGCAGAAACAAATAAGGCAGGGGGAATGGTTTGTAACAATACATTTGAAGGGTGCTTATTTCCATATTCAGATTCCGCCAAAGCACAGGCGTTTTCTCAGATTCGCTTTCGGGGGCAAAACGTACCAATTTTGCGTCCTTCCTTTCGGACTTGCACTGGCACCATGCACTTTCACAAAATTCATGGATACAGCTCTGATGCCTTTGAGGCTTCAAGGCATCCGCATTTTGAATTATCTCAATGATTTGTTGGTGTTAGCTCACTCAGAGACTTTGGCTAGCCAACATCATTCTCAGCCATTTGATCAATCCAGGGCTGCATGTAAACCTAGACAAGAGCATCCTGTTTCCAAAGCAACAGACTCTGATTCTAGGAGTGGAGCTGAACTTGCAGGCAATGCAGGCGCGCCTGTCTCCAGCTCACATTCTGTCATTACGCCAGCGTCTAGCAATGTTCAGTGTGGGATGTGTTCTCCCTGCGAGAAAATTTCACAGACTTTTGGGGCTCATGATTGTGGCGTCCACTGTCATTCCCCTGGGCATGTTGCATGCAAGACCTTTTCAGTGCTGGATGAAGTCCACAAAGGGACTTCAACTACTGACGCATGTGCTTCGTCCCTTCAGAGAGACACGTGGGTGCTACCAAACTCTACTGGCATGGAAACATTCCTTGGGACAGGTGTCGCTGCAAGGTGATAACGACAGATGCCTCCATGGGTTGGGGCGCTGTACATGAAGGTCGTCTAGCCTATAGAGTTTGGACAGGCCAGCAATATTGGCCTTTGAGCTTTGTTGCCACACAAGTGTGGCATAACTACTTCAAAAATGACTGTGCGAGGGAGAGGGAACGCGTTCTTTATTTGAAGTCAATCAAAAATTCAACCTTGAAAAAAAACGTGAGGACCACTGCTTTAGATCATACATGACAAATTTTGGTAGAATCAGACCCATGAAGCTTGGACACATTTGCAAAAGTATGTTTTGTTTTTTGTTTTGTTTTTTTCAAATTGGCATAAATTATTACAATGAAAGAACTGAACTACTTTTACCTGCATTCCTATTCATCTCAGTTGCTCGGCTGGCACAAGATCTCAAGGAAGAAAGCAACTTGAAATCTGCTGCTTTTGCTCACTGAATCAGAGAAATGTTTGTGCCAATCACCTGAATTGTAAATGACATGTGACTGTCATGTGAGGAAAATGACATCCTGACATCCCTGATTGACTGATGGCACCACATGAAGTGTGCAGTCCCAAGCCCTTCGCTAGCGTCTATCCTTAACTGTGACATGAAAGGCAGCAGTTTGGGAAAATATATACAAAATAAAAAAATAAAAAAACAGGCAAAAACATCTGGCAAAATATCTACTAAATGTTTGTAATTTATATGTTGCTTACAAAAACAAACAAAAAATTTTGTCAGAATACACAGCTAATTTTTGAAAGGCTGCCAATGGAAAATGATGCTTTTTGCCCCCCAGAATGGTGTAGTTACAGCATCAACCAGCAGGGGTTAAAAGTGCCATCCTAACCAGTGAAACTCTGAACCCTAAGCAATTACACAGTATAAAAAATTGCTTCATGCAGTAACATCTAAATTAACTGGTTTTATTGAAGTCAAAATATAACTTAATATGACTGAATCAACCTGACTATATTAGCTTGCATAAAGGTTAGTAATTTTAAATTATTGGAATAGCTCTTTAAGGTAACAACTGGATATTTTTCTTTCTACATTGTACTTGCTTGGCTGCAGCTTCATCTTTTTTCACCAACTCTTTCCCCTACTCCAGTGGATTTCAACTTCTTGGTGAAACATTGCACAGCACACTGAGATGGAAACAGAAACTGAAAAGGTTGCACAAGCCCAAGACTTTATGCTGCCCTTTATCCTGCAGACAGAGGCATCAGCTGTGCTGCTAGGAGCTTTAAAAATTCTAATGCGATGCAATAAGAGGTTTTGTACATTTGCTTGTCTTTAGTCTTGCAGAGGATCCACAGAGATCTAAGCCCATCCCAGGTCATTCTCTACTGAGATCTAGCAATAAATCAACACACACTCTTACAGAAGAGTTATGATTCACTCTGATACCTCTCGAACAGGTCACTTTATAATGAGAAGTTTATGAAAACACTCCTCCACAGATGGAGAGAGACGGGGGAGGGAGAGAGAGAGAGAGAGAGAGAGAGAGAGAGAGAGAGAGAGAGAGAGACAGACAGACAGAAACAGGGAAGTGTGCTCACGCACGCCTGGCAAGACAACAAGCAAGTTTAGAGCCAAAATGGCCACATTCATAATTCATGGGGCCCAGAGAAAAGTCCTCTGCAATATTTATCTGTGATATTGACATGAACTGTGAGTGACTGCCAGGGTACTCACCCAGCCACACACTGAGATGAGATCACAACCCCACAGCTGAGACAGCCAGCTTTCCCAAGGGCCAGATTGAATCAAAGTGCTGATACATACACACACATATACACAGGCTTACGTAGACATATTCATATGTTTAACAACAAACAGACATTTCACATGGGTTTATACACAGAAAGGATTTTCAAATCTCACGAGACCCATGAATACCCACAAACCAAGAATAACATAATGCAAATACACCTTCACACACACATTTACTTCTAAATGGAGATGTACCACTGACTTCTATTGTGTTTATATGAAGCAAAATATAAATGCTAAAGCCTGACCCTGAATTTTAAAAAATGTAAGATCCATTTATGGATTGATTTTCCAATTGAGGACACTGGCATATGCCCCAAATTGAGCTCCCCAAATTTTGTCCCTTAAGTAAACATACACACACACACACATACTGTACACCAGGGGTTGGTAACCTTTTTGACACAGAGTGCCTTTTTTTTTTTTCTGGTCAATGGCTGTGCCAAAATGGTGATCACAGGCTTCTATTCTTTGAATCATTTTTATAATAAAAAAAATAAAATAAAAAAAAACATTATTCAGTTTATTTATTACCCACTTTTCCCTTTGAGGGCCTCAGATTTAGCCAACTTCTGGGAACATCCTTCTAAAAAGTTGTCCCCAAAGTACGGCTTTGGTCTCTATCGGTCATACCACACCATGTCCGAAAAAAAAAAAAAAAGCTCTTTTATTAAAAACATTATTAGAAATTACTGGATCTAATGAAAATTATAACATACATCTGGATTTGTTGGTCAAATTAAATAAAAGCCCAAATTTGAGTGGTAGGTCATATGAGGATAGATGTAGCCAGGGGACCTGAGCAGTGCTATCTCTATTAAGTTCTCTAATTAAAGGTCGTACTGCAAGCAAAACACTGCTTGAGATGGTAAAATAAAATCATGACGGACTAATGAACAGTATTCAGAGGTGTTTGCAAATGGCCTCAAGGATCTCAGGTCTTTAATGTAAAAGTGCATGCAATACAACCAGATAGTACAAAGACACATACATAAAAAAAATAAAAAAATAAAATAAAAATATATATATATATATATATATATATATATATATATATATATATATATATATATATATATATATATATATATATATAAACTAATATTTAAACATATTAATGATTCCTTCTTAATGTACATAATCGGTCATGCATCTTCCTGTGTATTTACCCTGTTTATTTCTATACATTTTCAATCTATGCATGTAAATGCATCAGCAAAAAGCCAGATAAGCTAACAAATTCAGGGCCTTTTTGAAACACTAAAAAACAACAGTTAGATTCAAAATGTCATGCACCCATTATGGAGTAACTACCTTTTCTCTGATTTAATTATGTGTTATAATGAAATTACACCAACATTATTATTTTATTATATTTTTATAAAGAGGTGTTTTGAAAGCTCTGACAGAAACTGTGTGCATCAAAGCTTTTTGGACAGAGCAGAGTCCCTGAGATGCAAATATATACAGTGTATATATATATATATATATATATATATATATATATATATCACACACTAAGTAAAGCTAGGTCTATTTCATATTCTGTCCCATACTTTCCTCTTCAGGCATGAAAGGAGCAGGTGAGGATAGAGAAAAAAGGAGAAGAGAGGAAAAGAGAGTGCTGAAAAGTGCTATATTCTTCTGAATTATGGCTGTGGGCCAGTTATCGATGAGTTATGTAAAGGCAGACTCCATATCACCAAACATCTACACTAAATTATAGGCTATAACATACAAGTAACATAGTATTTGCATTTTCATGTCATTTTTTATCTTTCTGATTGTTAATTAATAAAGACAATCAGTTATAATCAAACTACAGCAGGTTTTTGCATAGTCAAACTATAGAGTTCATCAGTCTGTGCAAGAATACATGACCCTGTTTACACCTGGTATTAAGATGGTGTTTTTGATGTAGTGCTCAGCATTACATACCTGTGTAAATGGGGTGCAAAACATTTTGTGATCGAATCACAAAAACGCTAATCTGTCCTGAATGCATCCCATACAGCAGCGAAGCCAACCTGGGTTCATAGTGAAAATGACTCAATATACATTTTTGTAGAATTTGTTATGTGTGTCTCCAGGTACAATTCCATGCAGTTTCCAGGAGAAATGAACACTAGAGGCACTACAACAACTGTATGTTTTATTCACTTTCACTCAAATCATGACTTTAATGGCTGATTATGACTTTATAAATATTTCTTTTTCTCTCTATTACACAGAACAAAAAAACGGCAGGCGGCAGCCGATCACTGTGAGCTGTCATAAACGCTTCAAATATGCCTTTAATGCTGGAGTTTCTGCTGGATTCTGTGCTTTAATCACATCATCAAGTATATTTCTGACTCCAAACAGACGTCAAATGATGATTGCACGCGTACATTATGGCAATACTTTGGCTAGTGAAGCAAAAGTGTAATGAATTAACAATGTTTGTGCATTGTGGGCATTCGAAAATGAAGCTGGCATCTTTCCAACTTTAATCACGCATATGTAAGATTATATTGTTGATTGTATTCTGAAAACAATGATAGACAACTGGCTTTGCATATTACAAACACACCCCAAAGCGGTAGCTGTCTAGCGTGTTGAGCGGGGGTCAGCAGAGTTTTTCCATGTCAATGGAAATGTAAACACCTCTGATTGGCCGTTGCATTCATGCTCTCAACAGACATGTCTGTGATTTTGAAAAATAAACATTGTTATTTTGTTATATTAATAACGCATATGAAACAATTATTTAATAAAGTTTATTTATTTTACTTTTTTTTATTTACACTTTTCTTTTCCTAATTCTCTTGGGGAAAACCTGAAACGAAAAGGTGGTAAAGTTTGATTGTTGACTTGTTGTTCCATGTTCAATTAAGTAAAATAAATGAAAAGGTGTTAAAACATAACTGTTGAATATTATAAATGATTGCTACAATAAATTCAGCATCTTGGTTCATTAAAATTTACTGCCTGGTTCTTGACCCAACAGGTCTTGGTCTGGGTCTTGGTGATAGGTCTTGTCTCGAGGTTATGGGTCTCGAGGCATCTAGTCTTGGTGTGGGACTTGGAGGGTCTGGTCTTGACAGTACCTCTGGGTAAGGATGTCTTTTTTTAAACGTCTCATTTATATTTTAAAATACTATTGGTTAGGTTCAGGCTAAAGTTTTGCATTAGGGAGGTATGTTTTAAAAACATCCATCTAAAATTCACCTTAAAATGCCCCCAGCTGGACATTTCATTGGAAACCTGCAGCCAAACATGTTATACAGCATGTACATTTTGAACTGCAAAAATGTTGTCATGTTCACTTTAATTTCATGAGATCAGGTTGAGCGGAGCACAACCTCACACCTGTCAAGCAGCCGCTGCGCTAAAACAAGAGTTAGAACTTTGCTGGTTACAAGCAGCTTTAAAAAGAAATAACCATTTGAACAGAAAATTTGAAAAAGCAAATATATACACAAGCACAAGAACTTCATGGAACTTCTTCAGTGTGTCTGATATTAACATGCAAGGACACAGAGGACAAATGCACACATTTGAAGCTGTGGTACTCCACTAAAACAACAGAACATACTGCTCAAAATGTTGCATTTGTGATAAGATTGAATTTCAACTGCATCTGGGAGAAACAGCACAACAGATTTATTAGCCTTTGTCTTTTATTACTTTTTTTGCGGTTTATTATCATGCAGTAACACAATAACATAGAGATTGATGTATGCTGTCATGAAATCAGAGACCCTCCCCTCGAAATCCGAACACAAGTGGTGACAGGAGATGCATTTAAGCGACCGGTGGAAACTTAGGCTGCAACTAATGATTATTTTGATAATCGATTAATCTAACGATTATTAGAATGATTTTTCGACTATTCTGCAATTATTGCAACAATCATTAGCTCGTAACTGATTATTCAGCTTGTGCCCCGACTTAAAAGGTTGTATTAAACATGCTTACTAACAATAAAAGGGACAAAATCATCTTTCAGAAATACCTCTAAATAACATTCACTGAATTAAAGGGGAAAAAAATATTAAGTTTAATTCAGTAAAGAAATTCACTGCAAAAAAAAGTGTTTTTGTCTTGTTTTCCATTTAAAATGGTCTAAAAATGCTTAAAACAAGATACATTTACTTGAGAATCAACATATAAGATATTTAGGCTTGCTTTAAGAGAATGTGTCTTAAATATAAGTGTATTTTGTATATAAGTCAAAATATACTTATATTCAAGAGCTATTCTCTAAAAGCAAGTCTAAATATCTTATATGCTGCTTCTCAGGTGAATGCATCTTTTTTAAAGGATTTTTAGATATTTTTAATATTATATTAAACATTCTCAGATAAAAAAAAAAATTCTTCTGCAGTATAGCTGTATGTTCAACAAATGTATGTTGTTTTAAAGGAGTTTTAGATATTTATATTGGAAAACAAGCCAAAACAAAAACAAATCAAAAACATATTTTGTTGCAGTGTATAATGGGGTGAAGACTACCCTCCCTCACCTTTCTGTTCACGTCAATCCATCTTTAACTCACAAAAAAAAATCTCTCTCTTATTAATAAAGCTGCATATAGCCAATTGTCTTCACGATAAGAAATGCACAGTGACATTTATTATGATTCAGTAAGTCATGAGCCATCACGTTATAATCTAGCTGCAGCAAGCGTGCGCGCTTGAGGGATGTCCCCACGACAGAGTGTGCCTCAGTCGGGTGCAGTTTCAATCTCTCCACCTTAGATCAGGAAACTTCACGCAACTCATATAAGAGTCGATGACCGTACAGAAAAATGACAGTTTCGGAGTTGATTCCTTATTATTTGAACTTTAATAAAGCTTTAATGCATTAAATATAACTGCATTAAAGATGTAACATCAGGGTGTTTCCTTTAAAGAGCTCCGGCTCTGCTTATTTCACAACGAGAGTGCTTCTGTATTTACTTATTTGGTATTTGTGTATAATTCCCTCATACTTTGCAATCTACATCACTTGAAGCTATTTGGAAAGTTTAGTGCGCATCTGGACTGTGAGATGTGTTTTCTTCCTCTTCTCAGTCAGGCGTGAACTGCAGTGCTGCTCTTGCACATCATCATTAGAGTTTAATGTGATCTCATGTATGGTAAATGAGATCAAAGGAATATTCGTCAATGAAAATTTTTGTCGACAATTTGTTATTGTCGACGTTGTCGATAACGTCAACTAATCATTTCAGCCCTAGTGTAAACAGCGATGTGTCTTGCTAATTGTGTAACGGAATCAACGGCACAATGCATAAAAGAAATTGAGATTAAAAATGTGCATTCATAGCATTTCCTATGACACCTCTAGCAAGCGCACAACTAAGAGGCTAGTTTTGGTCTGATTAAAGTGTATACATGCTGAACGAAGTCGAGCTGCAATCACATACGTTTGTTAGTCTGACTTCGCAAAAATTGGACTGGTACGTTTTTAAAAGGACACATTGTTTTAGTCTAACAGAAATCAAACTTTTAAAGTGCATGTGCATGAACGTGCAGACAGGAAATGATGGGAAGAAGAGTGAATTCAACTAACGTGAGGTCATAGATGTGCATATATCAACTATTTTTAAACAAGTTTGATTGTGCCTCATCCAATCACATTTTAGAGTAGGAACATCCATCTTATAAAGACAGAAAGATTTCAATGGCGGTTATGCTTTGCTTTGGCAATAAACACAAATTATTTCCTTGCAGAGGGGTGAGTGGAGTTGTTTTGAGAGAAGATGGTTTAACATATATCAGCCATATGCTCTCCAAGAAATGTACTGACATGTCCTGTGAATGTATACAAGGTAAGAGCAGACATAAAGCCTTCACTACTGCCACAGTGAATCACCAGGCATATCGCCAGAGCTTATTAACCTTTTATGTTTAAATGCAGCTTTCCATAGGCATCAATGTCATCCCTTTAAAACTACAAGACACCTTTATGGTCAAAAGGAGAAAATAATCTCAGTAAAGCTGAAAAAAAAAAAAAGGGGGGGGGGGGGTTGGGGTAGGTTTTGGTCTCTGGGTAGATTGATATCTATTAGATCTGGCTTCGTATTTGCCAAATCTGGGGTGAAGTCCAATGCTAGACTACAGCACTGAAGTGGCTGCCAAGTGCTGTAAAGTTATAATTAAAATGCCCTGAGGCTCTGTTCTATAACACATCCTTGTGCAATTTCTTAAAGCAATTGCAATGACAATGGCATCCCTGCACCAACCCAAAAAATACTAGGGATGTCCCAATACCGACACTGGTTTCATATACTTGTACTCGTGCTCGTAAAAATGCTCAGATTCTCTGACGTACAATGTCATTTTGTAAACATTCAGTGCACAAATTAAAATCAGGTTATGTCCTAGTGAGATTATTAAAGCACAAAAGCTGTGATTTAATTAGATAAACACTAAGGCTTGTGTAGTTTGCATGTGCTACGCACTTCAAATGTGAGCACTTGCAAATGTTTAGAGCCGGTGTTGTGCAGACTTAAAGACACAAGTGCTCATACAATTTAGAGATCCTTGGCTCAAACATGGAAAACACCATCATGAGCATCGTGTGCTCTGTTTATAGCATATGACTGTGAGCAGAGCTCTGGTTCACTTTGTAGTGTGAGGCACATACAGACTACACATTTATTTAAATAAATAGCGCCTCTTGCAGTTTAATAATCACTTGAGTCACATAGCAACCGGCTTTTCCAGATTGAAAAGCTACTGTCATAACACAAACACTTAATTTAAAGGAAAAAAAGTATGACATAAATATATCACTACTGTGTAGTTATGTAATATTCACTGTAATACAACTAATACTAATAATAATAATAAATAAAAATCAATAGTAATTGAATTATACTAACGCAATATCTCACATCTGATGCTCTGGTATGCAGCACTTTATTTGACAAAAATAACTCCAATGTTGTATTACGGATTGTGCTACAAGGTTCTTCATAAAAGTACTTGATTTGATAAAAAAAAAATAATAATATTATGTTAAAAACTAATTGTTCTGTTTTCATTTAATTAAACATTTAATGAATTCATTTATTTAAACACCATCTTGATGATAAAATGTAAATAAACTATATGGAATTCAGAAAAAAAAACAAAAAAAACAACAGGTATTGGACCTGGCATCAGCGAGAACCAAAAAGGAAATATCGGTACTCGTACTCGTTCTCAAAAAAAATGGTATCAGGACATCCCTAAAAAATACCATATCACCTTCTAAAGTTTTGTCTCTAAATCTGTCTATATCTGCCAATTGTAATGAAATGCATAATGAATGGATTAAGATACACTTTAAAGTATTAGTTCACCCAAAAATGAAAATTCTCATCATTTACTCACCCTCACGCTATCCCAGACAATGCCGGTCCTCCCTATAGGAAAACTAAGCTAGTTGAATTTATAATATAAATTACTTAAATACTGATCTGTTTTTCACCCACACCTATCATATCATGTCTGAACACATGGATTTAACCACTGCAGGCTTATGGATTACTTTTATGCTCCCTTTATGTGGATTTTGGTGCTTCAAAATTTTGGCACCCATTCATTTCCATTGTGAGGACCTACAGAGCTTAAATATACTTCTAAAAATCTTGTATGTGTGTGTGTTCTGCAAAAGAAAGTAAGTCATACACATCTGGGATGCCAGGAGGGTGAGTAAATCATCTGGGTGAACTATCCCTTTAAATGAATGTTGTCCACACCAAAAAAAAAAAAAAAAGAAATATTGGGGGTTATATATTAGCCCTTATGTTCTTCCAAACTTGTAAGACTTTCTTTCTTCAATGGAACTCAAAAGCACATGTTAGGCAGAATGAAAGCCTCAGTCACCATTCACTTTCAATGTATGAAATTTATTTTTTTTTAAATAAGTGAAAGGTGACAAAGGCTAACCTTCTGCCTAACATTTCCTTTTGTGTTTCCCAGAAGGAAGTCATGTGGTTTGAAAAGCATGAGGGTGAGAAAATTATGATATACATTTAATTTTTGGGTGAACTATACCTTTAATGCATGATAAAACAACCAGAACAGTTTCATTATCAGTACTTCAATAAAAGTGCACATTAGATCCCATTAGATTGTACAGGTGCATCTCAATAAATTAGAATGTCGTGGAAAAGTTCATTTATTTCAGTAATTCAACTCAAATTGTGAAACTCGTGTATTAAATAAATTCAATGCACACAGACTGAAGTAGTTTAAGTCTTTGGTTCTTTTAATTGTGATGATTTTGGCTCACATTTAACAAAAACCCACCAATTCACTATCTCAAAAAATTAGAATATGGTGACATGCCAATCAGCTAATCAACTCAAAACACCTGCAAAGGTTTCCTGAGCCTTCAAAATGGTCTCTCAGTTTGGTTCACTAGGCTACACAATCATGGGGAAGACTGCTGATCTGACAGTTGTCCAGAAGACAATCATTGACACCCTTCACAAGGAGGGTAAGCCACAAACATTCATTGCCAAAGAAGCTGGCTGTTCACAGAGTGCTGTATCCAAGCATGTTAACAGAAAGTTGAGTGGAAGGAAAAAGTGTGCAAGAAAAAGATGCACAACCAACCGAGAGAACCGCAGCCTTATGATTGTCCAGCAAAATCGATTCAAGAATTTGGGTGAACTTCACAAGGAATGGACTGAGGCTGGGGTCAAGGCATCAAGAGCCACCACACACAGACGTGTCAAGGAATTTGGCTACAGTTGTCGTATTCCTCTTGTTAAGCCACTCCTGAACCACAGACAATGTCAGAGGCGTCTTACCTGGGCTAAGGAGAAGAAGAACTGGACTGTTGCCCAGTGTTCCAAAGTCCTCTTTTCAGATGAGAGCAAGTTTTGTATTTCATTTGGAAACCAAGGTCCTAGAGTCTGGAGGAAGGGTGGAGAAGCTCATAGCCCAAGTTGCTTGAAGTCCAGTGTTAAGTTTCCACAGTCTGTGATGATTTGGGGTCCAATGTCATCTGCTGGTGTTGGTCCATTGTGTTTTTTGAAAACCAAAGTCACTGCACCCGTTTACCAAGACATTTTGGAGCACTTCATGCTTCCTTCTGCTGACCAGCTTTTTAAAGATGCTGATTTCATTTTCCAGCAGGATTTGGCACCTGCCCACACTGCCAAAAGCACCAAAAGTTGGTTAAATGACCATGGTGTTGGTGTGCTTGACTGGCCAGCAAACTCACCAGACCTGAACCCCATAGAGAATCTATGGGGTATTGTCAAGAGGAAAATGAGAAACAAGAGACCAAAAAAATGCAGATGAGCTGAAGGCCACTGTCAAAGAAACCTGGGCTTCCATACCACTTCAGCAGTGCCACAAAGTGATCACCTCCATGCCACGCCGAATTGAGGCAGTAATTAAAGCAAAAGGAGCCCCTACCAAGTATTGAGTACATATACAGTAAATGAACATACTTTCCAACAATTCACTAAAAATGTTTTTTTATTGGTCTTATGATGTATTCTAATTTTTTGAGATAGTGAATTGGTGGGTTTTTGTTAAATGTGAGCCAAAATCATCACAATTAAAAGAACCAAAGACTTAAACTACTTCAGTCTGTGTGCACTGAATTTATTTAATACACGAGTTTCACAATTTGAGTTGAATTACTGAAATAAATGAACTTTTCCACGACATTCTAATTTATTGAGATGCACCTGTATATTTATTTTAATTTTTTAAAACAGAATAAAAGATAATGTTGGGGTACTTGATACCTCACACTTTAATACATAATTCCAACGTCATCATTTAAAGGTGCACTCAGTAATTCTACTCCAATACACTTTGTCAAATTCTACAAATATCTCTTCACAGTCCACTAGCTGTCTGTTCTCTGGGTAGGCTGAAAAAAAAAAAATCTAGTATTTGTACACAGCCCTGTAAATGGGACAAAAACAAAGTGGATCGGACTGATCCACACAACACTACTCCAGCCAATCAGCAACAGGGGGTGATTCTTGTACGTGCACAGGATGGGTGTGGGGGCAGATCGAGAGGGAAATTCATTAGAAGAGCGACGGCAAATCTGGCTGATGCAAACTTTCTAAACTCCAAAGAGTACAAATGGCTGAGAAACAGACCAAGAGAAAAAGGTCAGATGAATATAAATTAAAAAAAGAAGGATTATGATAAGTCGAGGGCGGAGCTTCCAAAGTAGCACTGAAGGGAGGGGTGTGTTTGTTTTGGCATTTGAGTTTGAATATCAACAGTGTTTCTCAGGAATCGATGAGTGCACCTTTAACAAAATCTCGAATAGACTGGACAGTTTTAACAGAACTGAAATTGAAAAGGTTAAAATGGCTTTAAAGATCTGTCCTCTATGGACACCATGCATCAAAGGGTTTAAAGGCAGAGTAGTCTCTTTGGTTACATTAAGACCTAGCACAAGAGGTTTCAGGATGTAGCAACAGAGATGGACGGAGGTACTGATGGATGGATGAATTAATGGATGGAAAAATCCCTTTATTCCACTGTGACAATGACAAAGTGATGAAGTTCTGATGCTCAAACAAGCAGTTATCACTCATGTCTCCAGTCGCCATGGTGTGTCAGCAGGAGTGAGAAGCCATGGCAACTCAGCGGAAACATGCTATCAGGTTTTGCTTCGCATCAGCAGGCGCCATTAATTACAGGGCCGGCGAGAGTCGTTACAAATACAGTATGTAAATACAGTAACCATCGCTCTGTGCTGAATATTAATGTTTGTGTAGGAGACAGAGGAGAAAGGGGGACAACGGACAACTCGGGAAAGACAGAACAGGTTGTGTACAGATGTAGTCTCAAAGGAATATTTCACCTAAAATGAAAGTTCTGTTATCATTTACTCACCCTCATGTTGTTTCAAACTCATTTTAATTACTTTCCTTCGCAGAACGCAAAAGGAGATTTTCGACTGAATGTTTTTACTTTCAATGCACTTTTTTCTACATATTTTGAAAGTAAATGAGATTGAGGCTGTCAGTCTCTAGCATTATCTGCCTAATATAAAAAAAAACAAAAAAAAACATGAGGGTGATGTTACTGTAGATTGTATTTTACTGTCACTGTAGACTGCATAATCCGCGTATAGAGAGCTACAGAACTGCAACTCTGTACATATCGTAAATGGGTCATTCCTACAATTCGGTGACATTCTGGCTTTGAAACCTTTGAAAAATAAAACATACTTTTACAAGTTTCTTCATGTTTCATCTTTACAGACATATTCAAGATTGTATCAGTCATACTGGTCAAGCTAAATTACAAAACAATTCAGATGTCTATCCGGTTAAATGGGCAGCATTAGGGTGGACAATAACAGGGTGGACATTCAGTGGATAAATTAGCCACTATATGGTCTGTGATTGATATCTAGAAAACATATTAGTAAACTAATATTTACGATTTTATTTCTATTAACATAAATACTGAATATTGAAATTTTAAATTATATAAATTTCCCATATATCTTCCCATAACAGGGTGGACATGTTATGCTTGACCACATATGTCTAACACCACAAAATAAAGGAAAACATAAATAAAAAGAAATAGATGTACACCTCCAGTGTGTGTGATGTAATTTCCTAACATACAGTATATCTTCAATGAAAGGTCATAGTATCATGACATAACAGGGTGCACAATAAATCAAGGGACACACAAAAAAAACCTCCACTATCAGTGTTAAAATTACACATTTACCACAAATAAATACATGTTAGTGAGAGAATGTAACACTAAACTCTTAACTGTATGTGGGGGGAAAACAGAAATCCAATGATATAGCATTTATTTTTGTCAAAGATGTCTGATGTGCAGTTTTTGAGAGAAAAAGAGAGAAAAGGCTTAACATAAAAATAGTGTATTTCTCCTTGGATTAGTGTCGTTGTTTTGGCAGTAAATAGTGTTTATCATAAGGAAGATGTAAGAAAATCACATTAGGTGCTTTAACTACCCCTGTACTACTGTACTTTTCTTTTGAATTAATGCAGTTAGGCAGTTTTTCTTACCTCTCTCTCTCTCTCTCTCTCTCTACCTGAACGAGCTCTGACATATGCAATAAAATGTAATGGCATTCCATGTATAGGTGCATTTACTGGTGTTTTCAAATCCCAATGGTGGAAAAAAATTAACATGCACTCGAATGCTTTACAATTTTGACAAAACAATCTTGCTTCTGACAGAAAACTGATTGTCACTGATCGTCCATGTAAAGCAACAGCCGATATCTCACAGGAAAGGTGTGTTTCAGGTCAATTTCTCTCGATTTGTGAAGCATTCTCTGCAGTTTGGGTGTGTGATACTAAAATACGGGACAAATGGCATCGTGTATGGATTTCATACGGAACGCAATTTTTTCCCTTAATTACAGGCCGATTCCTTATTTTACAGGACATTCTGCATATTTTAATTAATTTTACCTGATCCTGCTTCAGCGTGAGGGTGACTCTCTCTCTCTCCACTACGTTTCCATCCAAGGTTTTTTTTTTTTTTTTTTTTTTTTTGCAACAAAAAGTGTATTGTATCAAAAATTTACAGATATAGCTGATGGAAACGCAAATTATTGCTAACATTTCACAAGTGTCGACATAATAGCTTTCCGTTTAACTCTAGTGCATGAACTTTTATGTCGATACTTCAGATGTCACAAAAAATGGTTTGGAAACACTTTTTGTCGAGGAAATAGGCGTTAACGCAAAAATATAGTGTCACATGAATTTACCCCAATCGTTAGCCTGTGTTAATCATGACGACAATGTATACATCCTTGAAAGCCAATTTATTGTATGTGAAGCATTACTCGCACTGTTATGGATTGGTCTAAATGGCATACCTGCACAGATCCGATGCTGCAAACACATCTGCGTCATGACATTTCCAGGAGTGCCAACACAAATATCTCTCATGCCCCTGTCTTCGACAAGTGTACAGAGAACAAATGAATGGTCACTCTTTGCAATTAATTTAATCATGGTAGCCATCCGTTTATTTTTTCAAGTTGCTTTACCACACCATTCAAAATAATTGACGGAATTAGTCATGAAATTAGCCCACAATACACAAAACATCATTTCTGTGCACAAAGAGGTTTTAAATTAAAAATAAATACAAAATCCTAGGAGAAAAGCTTCAGTGTGCTTTTTTGGAACACTAACATATAACCCAAATCTATAAAATTATTGTTAAGCTTACTTTTGAAAAAATACCGGCAAAATTTATATTATTAAATATTTTATTAAATAAAATAAATGACCAAATAAAGCATTAAATTAAACATATAAATTACCAAAAGAAAAATAATACTGATAGGCCTATAGAATTGCCTTTTCTTTACACAAACTTAAATTAGCCTTACCCTGTTCTGTAGACGAAAAAAAGTCAGCTGAATTACATTCTCAGAATGTTCTACACTTTTTTTTTTAAGACTATAAACTATCAGAACTATTTGTCCAGTGCTGAGTTCACTTTCAGAAAACCAGCTTTTGAACATTTTAAAACTTTTTTAAAAACTTTTCTCCCCAATTTGGAATGCCCAATTCCCAATGCGCTCTAAGTCCTTGTGGTGGCGGAGTGACTCACCTCAATCTGGGTGGCGGAGGACAAATCTCAGTTGCCTCTGCGTCTGAGACCGTCAATCCCCGTATCTTATCATGTGGCTTGTTGAGCGCGTTACCACAGAAATGTAGCATGTGGGCCTCCACACTATTCTCCGTGGCATCCACGCACAACTCACCATGCTCCTCACCAAGAGCGAGAACCACATTATAGCAACCACGAGGAGGTTACCTCATGTGACTCTACCCTCCCTAGCAACCGGGCAAATTTGGTTGCTTAGGAGACCTGGCTGGAGTCACTCAGCATGCCCTGGATTCGAACTCATGACTCCAGGGGTGGTAGTCAGCATCAATACTTGCGGAGCTACCCAGGCCCCCCAAACATTTTAAAACTTTTAAATATTTTAAATCTAACCCTCTTTACCTCAATCACATTTGCTGTGCTTCTTCAGAAAATGTAAATTGCATTATGACAATAAAATTAATTTTAGATGATAATCAAGTTCAGTTAAACGTTAAAAGTTGCTGGACAAATATGCGGGACATTATGCAGTTGTGATGGCAATGCTTTACATTAGATACATTTTTCTTTAATAGCTGTGCACACAGCATATACACATCGATGGATGGTCCTTATACTAAGAATGAAATTTCCCCCACTACTTGGTGCAGGTTTTCAGCTTGAACGGGGCCATAACCATTCACTTTCGGGTCGGAACCGGTGACAACCTGCGATAGGCGCAACATCAGGTCCAATATTACAGTCCTATCAGAAGGGCAACTGTTCCCTTTTGATTGCAATTCCTCGTCTACTGATTGCATTTATTGTGAAATTAAAATGACAGTAAGCTGGCTAATTTCAATGAATTGTCTCAATACTCAACCCATTTTACAAAGACTTGAGGAAAAAAAATGTTGGGACATCTGGGAGGCGAAAGGTACACAATTAACGATATACACACATTTCTGTATGGAAACGGCTTAAAGACAGATTTCTTTTGCGATAAACCGAAACGTATGTGACAAAGTGTTTTTTTTTTTTTGTTTTGTTTTTGTTTTTAAGCATGATGTCATCATGCACACCATTTTTATCAATAAAAGACCATTTGAATGGAAACAGGCAAAAAACATTTTACGCATTTTCACTTTGTCGGTAACAGAACTGCGCGAAAAATGGATGAAAACTAGGTTGTCATAAATTCCCTCAATCAATGATGGTGGCGACTACGGTTGTCAGGAGCAGGGAATGGCAGAATTCAATTGATAATGCACCAATTACAACAAAGAATCTACAGTTTCACAAAATAGCATCCAATACAGTTAAAGGGAAACTAACGACAGTAGATTATGGACTTCTGAAGCAGCAAAACACGTGGGTATATCAAGGGTATACGTAAATGTTGATCCTTAGAAGTTGTTATATGCAAACAGCCCTGGGAAAAAAGCAAGCAAACAGCTTACATACACACACACACACACACGCACACACACACACACACACACAGGTGGCCAAATGTTTGGAATAATGTACAGATTTTGCTCTTATGGAAAGAAATTGGTACTTTTATTCACCAAAGTGGCATTCAACTGATCACAATGTATAGTCAGGACATTAATAACTTGAAAAATTGCTATTACAATTTGAAAAAAAACAAAAAACTACTTAAGAGTTCTCATCAAAAAATCCTCTACGTGCAGCAATGACAGCTTTGCAGATCCTTGGCATTCTAGCAGATCCTCAGGTGACATTTCACCCCACGCTTCCTGTAGCACTTGCCATAGATGTGGCTGTCTTGTCGGGCACTTTTCACGCACCTTACAGTCTAGCTGATCCCACAAAAGCTCAATGGGGTTAAGATCCATAACACTCTTTTCCAATTATCTGTTGTCCAATGTCTGTTTCTTTGCCCATTCTAACCTTTTTGTTTTTCTGTTTCAAAAGTGGCTTTTTCTTTGCAATTCTTCCCATAAGGCCTGCACCCCTGAGTCTTCTCTTTACTGTTGTACATGAAACTGGTGTTGAGCGGGTAGACTTCAATGAAGCTGTCAGCTGAGGACATGTGAGGTATCTATTTCTCAAACTAGAGACTCTGATGTACTTATCCTCTTGTTTAGTTGTACATCTGGCCTTCCACATCTCTTTCTGTCCTTGTTAGAGCCAGTTGTCCTTTGTCTTTGAAGACTGTAGTGTACACCTTTGTATGAAATCTTCAGTTTTTTGGCGATTTCAAGCATTGTATAGCCTTCATTCCTCAAAACAATGATGGACTGATGAGTTTCTAGAGAAATTTGTTACTTTTTTGCCATTTTTGGCATAATATTGACCTTAAGACATGCCAGTCTATTGCATACTGTGGCAACTCAAAAACACAGAAAATGTTAAGCTTCATTTAATGAACCAAATAGCTTTCAGCAGTGTTTGATATAATGGCAAGTGATTTTCTAGTACCAAATTACCAATTTAGCATGATTACTCAAGGATAAGGTGTTGGAGTGATGGCTGCTGGAAATGAGGCCTGTCTAGATTTGATAAAAAATTGCTTTTTTCAAATTGTGATGGTGCAGTTTTTTTACATCAGTAATGTCCTGACTATACTTTGTGATCAGTTGAATGCCACTTCGGTGAATTAAAGTACCAATCTCCTTCCGAAATAGCAAAATCTGTACATTATTCCAAACTTTTGGCTGCCAGTGTGTGTATATATATATACACTATATTGCCAAAAGTATTCGCTCATCTGCCTTTAGACACATATGAACTTAAATGACATCCCATTCTTAATCCATAGGGTTTAATATGACGTCGGCCCACCCTTTGCACCTATAACAGCTTCAACTCTTCTGGGAAGGCTTTCCACAAGGTTTAGGAGTGTGTTTATGGGAATTTTTGACCATTCTTCCAGAAGCGCATTTGTGAGGTCAGACACTGATGTTGGACGAGAAGGCCTGGCTCACAGTCTTCGCTCTAATTCATCCCAAAGGTGCTCTATCGGGTTGAGGTCAGGACTCTGTGCAGGCCAGTCAAGTTCTTCCACACCAAACTCGCTCATCCATGTCTTTATGGACCTTGCTTTGTGCACTGGTGCGCAGTCATGTTGGAACAGGAAGGGGCCATCCCCAAACTGTTCCCACAAAGTTGGGAGCATGGAATTGTCCAAAATCTCTTGGTATGCTGAAGCATTCAGAGTTCCTTTCACTGGAACTAAGGGGCCAAGCCCAGCTCCTGAAAAACAACCCCACACCATAATCCCCCTCCACCAAACTTCACAGTTGGCACAATGCAGTCAGACAAGTACCGTTCTCCTGGCAACCGCCAAACCCAGACTCGTCCATCAGATTGCCAGATGGAGAAGCGTGATTCATCACTCCAGAGAACACGTCTCCACTGCTCTAGAGTCCAGTGGCGGCGTGCTTTACACCACTGCATCCGTCGCTTTGCATTGCACTTGGTGATGTATGGCTTGGATGCAGCTGCTCGGCCATGGAAACCCATTCCATGAAGCTCTCTACGCACTGTTCTTGAGCTAATCTGAAGGCCACATGAACTTTGGAGGTCTGTAGCGATTGACTCTGCAGAAAGTTGGCGACCTCTGCGCACTATGCGCCTCAGCATCCGCTGACCCCGCTCTGTCATTTTACGTGGCCTACCACTTCGTGGCTGAGTTGCTGTCATTCCCAATCACTTCCACTTTGTTATAATACCACTGACAGTTGACTGTGGAATATTTAGTAGCGAGGAAATTTCACGACTGGACTTGTTGCACAGGTGGCATCCTATCACAGTACCACGCTGGAATTCACTGAGCTCCTGAGAGCGGCCCATTCTTTCACAAATGTTTGTAGAAGCAGTCTGCATGCCTAGGTGCTTCATTTTATACACCTGTGGCCATGGAAGTGATTGGAACACCTGAATTCAGTTATTTGGATGGGTGAGCGAATACTTTTGGCAATATAGTGTATATATATATATATATTATATATACACTATATTGCCAAAAGTATTCGCTCACCCATCCAAATAATTGAATTCAGGTGTTCCAGTCACTTCCATGGCCACAGGTGTATAAAATGAAGCACCTAGGCATGCAGACTGCTTCTACAAACATTTGTGAAAGAATGGGCCGCTCTCAGGAGCTCAGTGAATTCCAGCGTGGTACTGTGATAGGATGCCACCTGTGCAACAAGTCCAGTCGTGAAATTTCCTCGCTACTAAATATTCCACAGTCAACTGTCAGTGGTATTATAACAAAGTGGAAGTGATTGGGAATGACAGCAACTCAGCCACGAAGTGGTAGGCCACGTAAAATGACCGGGGTCAGCGGATGCTGAGGCGCATAGTGCACAGAGGTCGCCAACTTTCTGCAGAGTCAATCGCTACAGACCTCCAAAGTTCATGTGGCCTTCAGATTAGCTCAAGAACAGTGCGTAGAGAGCTTCACGGAATGGGTTTCCATGGCCGAGCAGCTGCATCCAAGCCATACATCACCAAGTGCAATGCAAAGCGTCGGATGCAGTGGTGTAAAGCACGCCGCCACTGGACTCTAGAGCAGTGGAGACGCGTTCTCTGGAGTGATGAATCACGCTTCTCCATCTGGCAATCTGATGGATGAGTCTGGGTTTGGCGGTTGTCAGGAGAACGGTACTTGTCTGACTGCATTGTGCCAACTGTGAAGTTTGGTGCAGGGGTGATTATGGTGTGGGGTTGTTTTTCAGGAGCTGGGCTTGGCCCCTTAGTTCCAGTGAAAGGAACTCTGAATGCTTCAGCATACCAAGAGGTTTTGGACAATTCCATGCTCCCAACTTTGTGGGAACAGTTTGGGGATGGCCCCTTCCTGTTCCAACATGACTGCGCACCAGTGCACAAAGCAAGGTCCATAAAGACATGGATGAGCGAGTTTGGGGTGGAAGAACTTGACTGGCCTGCACAGAGTCCTGACCTCAACCCGATAGAGCACCTTTGGCATGAATTAGAACGAAGACTGCGAGCCAGGCCTTCTCGTCCAACATCAGTGTCTGACCTCACAAATGCGCTTCTGGAAGAATGGTCAAAAATTCCCATAAACACACTCCTATACCTTGTGGAAAGCCTTCCCAGAAGAGTTGAAGCTGTTATAGCTGCAAAGGGTGGGCCGACGTCATATTAAACCCTATGGATTAAGAATGGGATGTCACTTAAGTTCATATGCGTCTAAAGGCAGATGAGCGAATACTTTTGGCAATATAGTGTATACATACAATATATATATATATATATATATATATATATATATATATACACACACACACAAAATTAAGAGACCACTGCAAAATTATATGTTTCTCTGGATTTACTATTTATAGGTATGTGTTTGAGTAAAATTAACATTTTTGTTTTATTCTATAAAGTACTGAAAATGTTTCTCCCAAATTCCAAATAAAAATATTGTCATTGGGAGCATTTATTTGCAGAAAATGTCAACTGGTCAAAAAAACAAAAAAAGATGCAGTGTTTTCAGACCTCGAATAATGCAAAGAAAACAAGTTCATATTCATTTTTAAACAACACAATACTAATGTTTTAATTTAGGAAGAGTTCAGAAATCAATATTTGTTGGAATAACCCTGATTTTTAATCACAGCTTTCATGTGTCTTGGCATGCTCTCTACCAGTCTTTCACATTGCTGTTGGGTGATTTTATGCCATTCCTGGCGCAAAAATTCAAGCAGCTCGGCTTTGTTTGATGGCTTGTGACCATCCATCTTCCTCTTGATCACATTCCAGAGGTTTTCAATGGGGTTCAGGTCTGGAGATTGGGCTGGCCATGACAGGGTCTTGATCTGGTGCTCCTCCATCCACACCTTGATTGACCTGGCTGTGTGGCATGGAGCATTGAGGATTGTTTTGTCCAGCAGGACAGAGTTGGGGAACATTGTCAGAGCAGAAGGAAGCAAGTTTTCTTCCAGGATAACCTTGTATGTGGCTTGATTCATGTGTCTTTTCCAAAGACGAATCTGCCTGATTCCAACCTTGCAGAAGCACCCCTAGATCATCACCAATCCTTCACCTAGTCATCTAATGGTTAGTCGGAGACCTAGAGAGGTCTTCAAGCCACAGTGTCTCACACCCACTGTGAAATTTGAGCACTAATACCTCAGGAGAGACTTTTATGTCCCATTAGCTTTCATCTCTCCCACCCTGTTTCTTTCTTTCTTTCTTTGCTCTGTCACAAAATTGCTCTGTCTGATAGGCTGACCTTTACATGCCTCTTGAGTTTGAACAGATTCGACTTGAATTCTATGAGCTGCCATCACGGAACTGTTCAAACAGAAGATGAGACAGTTAAGCTTTCTTTATTCGTATCTAAGAACACTGGGAATGAATGAGGCTGGCGCACATCCAGCATCAACTAAATCCATGTGTGTCCATAAATACAGACACAAGAAGAGCTCATATTAAAATCAGGAATGCATAAATAGTACTACCGACACTGTTTTCAAACAAGTTTTCCTGAATAATTCCCATCTAAACTTGATCAAAAAAAAGCAGATAGTCCTGCCCCAAACTCACACCACTGGTTGAGTCAATGTTGCTGTGTCTGGCAGTCGAGTGCTTAAACAGAGCACTACTTTCATAATGCCACAGAGACACAACCTTTGAGGAAATCAACCTATAAACTGCTTACTAATATCATTGTCTATGCATATTAAGCTAGGTTAGTCAGGCGCAAGTATTTTTAAATTTAACTAGTTACTAAGTACAGCTTTAAGACAATTTTGACAACATACTGGGTGTTTTTTAAACTTCAACAAAAGCCAATGTAGACTGCCACTGAGCTTTTGTTATTAAAAAAACCTCATATACTGTACATCAGTCATTCCAGCACAATGGATATGTCAGCATTTTGTTTTTCTGTTTTCTACATTCCCCTCACACACACAAAACTCATACTCGATACCTATAATTAGGTAGTTGGTACTTTATCAGTCTTTAGGGATGCAACAAAACCAATCCTTAATTAAAAAGCAAAAATGATTTACAAACATTTCTGTCTAAAGATTCATACACATACACTGTAGCTCCCTCCAGTAATTTCACGAGCACGATGATTCTTTGATGACTGGCAGTTTATTGAAAGGTTCACCACTGGATCACCATCTAACTCAAGATGCTGTGAGAACTAAAATATAGACAATATATAAATGTACGATAAAACACAGAATATAAAAGGGCTTAACATAACAAAACAAAACAAATAAACAAAATACATGTCTTTGTAAAATGTCTTCACAGAGTTAAATTCACCTTTGTTTAGGTTTTACTCTTCACAATGCATCAAGCATATACATGAAATAATATACAAAACAATTCAACAATCACATTGAATATGCATATTAAGACATTCAGATAAGAAGCATTAACAACCACATTAACAAATAGTACGTTTACAACAGTAGGAATAAATCCAAACTTACTTCATTGGCTGCTTATTACAAAAGGAGAACTTAATATTGAATCTTGTGACTTCTGCAACTTCAGATAAGCAGGTTAATCTTAATAAACAGTATTAAAACTTCAGCACTCATGTGGAACCGCCATCTTTCTTGTGTCTACCTCCACGTTTCTGTGTCATAATAAAAGTCCTGCTTGAACAGTTCCTTCCTAATTGGGTTTCACCTTACAAATTAAAGTCATAATATTTCTTAAACACAAAATATTGGGGAAAATAAGCATAAATAAATCTAAACTGACTTTGATGTCAGCTACATAGGCCTATAAGGCATAAAACTGTGCCCCCTCTCACAGTTTATGAGCCCTGGCTATTGTCTCCTTACTAAGACAAACTTCAGCGCTTTAGAACAATGAGACATTGGGAGTGTTTTGTGTTGGCTGAGAGACTAAAAATTGAGACGTTTTCAGTCTGCTCTGCTTCTAAGGAAAGTAAACCGTCTTCAGAGGAAACTGATCTATATATATATATATATATATATATATATATATATATATATATATATATATATATATATATATATATATGCCTTAGTGTGATGATCAACTCATCAGTAAAACTAGGGCAGGTTTCTGGTTTTCTGCAAATGCAATTGTTATGCTATTCAGCTACACAAACAAATGAGAGACAGAAGAGTTGGCAGAAATGTGCAGCACAGTCTCTTGATCTGGGAATTACACTATTAAAATGCAAACACATATGTTGCAATGTCTCTTTTATAGTAGGCTAGTTAAACCAAGTTGAAAGTGAATATGTTTTTGATTTGTCATGATTGATGTATTATCATCAAAGTATGTCAGCTTAGTACATTAACCCTTAAACACAAACCTCGGGTCCTGGAAACTCATTCCACCTCCTGTACCTCATCCATTTTTTTGGACTTGCACCTACACCTCTTTAGTATTTCTCAATCTATCTCTTAACACAAAAAAAAAAAAAAAAAAAAAAAAAAAATGGCAAAATTGAAAATAATAAAATCAAATAAAATTATAATGGTTTAAGTATAAAAAGTGTATAGGGTCTCTAGAGACCCAAGGTATGTAAGTGTCTTTTTTTTTTTTTTTTTTTTTTTGTACTTCCATAAATTATATTTTTTGTAATTGTTTCATATCTATGTAAGTTTACTATTACAGGATATATATTTCTTTGTGTCTTACAAGATAAATGAGTACTATATTCATACAGATAAATACTAGATCACATTGACTTTCTGTGATTTCTCATGATCCTGCCATAAGATCATTGATGTTAGATGTTATTCTTGATTTGGCAGGGTCATGACAGTTTCCTCCACCGGTCTCTCAGGTTGTCCCATGTGCTTGTGTTTTCTTCTCTCCCTCGTGTTTCCCCAGGTGCTGCTCAGCAGCGCAATCAGCGTTGCCATGTCAGCGCTGATTAGCACTGCTTGTGTTTATGGGCAGCACCTGGTTTCAATCCTTCCGTTTCCTTTATATTCCTTCCTTTGTTTTATCTGTGTTGTCAGATTGTTTTTTTTTTTTTCTCTTGTCCAGTTGGTTTGTCAGTGTGAGTTTTGTTGCGCTGTTTGTTTTTGTTTTGTTTTTGTTTTGTTTTGTTTAATAAATATTTATCTCATTCCTGCATTTGGGTCCTTATTCATATTATTAGTTTGTGACATAATGATCTGACTAGAACTGGACCCAGCAGGGATGTGTTTTTTTTTTTTTTTTGTTTTTTTTTTTGGACTTGGAGCCATGCAGGCTGAAAGGCTCTTTGAGCTTCAGCAGGGGAGGATGCCAGTAACTATGTTTCCATCCGAGGATTTTTCTGAGAAAAAAGTTTTAGCGCATCAAAATAAAGCTCATGGAAACGCAAATTATCGCTAATATTGTTCCGTTTAACTCTAGCGCATAAACTCTGTCGTTACTGGTTTGGAAACACTTTGTCGAGAAATTTGGCATTAACACAAAACTATAGTGTCACATGAACCCCAAATGTTGGCCTGCGTTAATCATGATGACAATGTATAAGATCCTTGAAAACCAATTTATTGTTCGTGATTATGGATTGATCTTAACGGCATATAGATCCGATGCTGCAAACATGACACTTCCAGGAGTACCAACGCAAATATCTCGTATCTGCACGCAGACAAGTGCACGGATTACAAATTAATGGCCACTGTTTGTGATTAGGCAGAAGACGGCAAATTTCGCCAAAAAATGTTTTTACGTGTTTTCACTTTGTCGATAACAAAATAGCTCGAAAAGTGGATGGAAACTAGGCTAGTGAGGGATTATGCAATGGAGTTTTTGGTGCTATCTTTGGGCTTCTGCCACAGTCAGGCCAGCCTCATGCAAGCTTTTAGGGCTGGTCTGAGTGAGCCCATAAGATCTTGTGTGCCTGAAGAGGGTGGAGGAAGTCTTTCAGCCATCATTAAGTTTGCGATTAAATGGGATGAGCTTGCGCTTCTGAGGACTTCCTTCATCCCAGCCGGAAGACAACATTGCTCCCTCACTCCGTCACTGCCAGTGCCCACGGAGGCCATTTCCCCCGTCTCTGCCAGTGCCCACGGCCACGGAGGTCGCTCCCTTGTCACTGCCAGTGCTTACAGCTGCAGAGGTTGTTTTCCTGTTGCCTGACCTTGTTCCCATCCTGGAGCAGCCTGTCCAGTTCCCTGTGGCCGTCGACGAGCCTGATCAGTTCCCTGTGGCCATCGACGAGTCCGTTCAGTTCCCTGAGACTTTCCCATTCCCTGAGAACCATGCAGCACATGTAAACTATATATTTATATAATTAAATCACAGTCTTTGTGCTTTAATATCTACTCAACTTTATTTATAAAGCATTTAAAACAACAGAATTGACTAAAATGCTTCACAATAATACAATTTAAAATATAACATTTAAAAATGACCACATACACAAACATCAGTAATCTAAAACACAAAATACAAACACTCCAAAACTGTGTCCTACATTTCATTTGTCAGACTCAAAGGCCAGTCTAAAGAGATGAGATTTCAAACTTGACTTAAAAGTGTCACAAACTGGAAAGTGAAGATTCAGGCAAAAAATGCATGTCATAATAAAAGCATGTTTCAAAATATAAGCTTGAGCCCTGAAATTGAAGAAATTGTGACAGAAATATATTATAAATGTATAGTAAAATGTAATATTCACTGTAATGATAATAAAAAAATAATAATGAAGCAATATATCACAAGCAAGACTGCTGCTGAATAAAAGTTTGGCAAAAATTACATGTTGAAAAGTTCTATTTTCACTTGTTAAAAGATTTAAGAATTAATTGATTAGACATTTTGATGATGAAATTTAAACTAAAACATGGAATTCTGGAAAATAATAATAATAACAACAAAAAGGAAAACATGATTTGGTAAAGAATAAAACAGATGTCAGTAGGGCGCTACTTAAAAACACTTAAGCAATGCATCATTGATTGAGAAACACTTGAAGGAATCATGCATTTCTTTTCATTTATTATTTACATTGAAAAGTAACTTTTAAAATAGGCTAAACAGGTGTGTTCAATGGCACATTGCCATATTAGCATATTTATGCTAAAAAATTGGTATCAAGAACCGTGGAATTTTACTGGTATCGGTACCAACTACTGAAATTTTGGTACCGTGACAGCACTACCTGAGACTGTCGATAACCCTGTCCAGTTCCCTGGGGCTGTTGACAAACCTGTCCTGTTCCCTGTAGCCATCACCGAGCCTGTTCAAGCCCCCCGTCCAGTCTAGTCATTCCTTCCAGTCATAAGATCTTGTGTTATTCTTGTTTTGGCAGGGTCATGACAGTTTCCTCCACCCGTCTCTCAGGTTGTCCCATGTGCTTGTGTTTTCTTCTCTCCCTCGAGTTTCCCCAGGTGCTGCTCAGCAGCACAATTAGCGCTTTTTGTGTTTATGGGCAGCAGTACCTGGTTTCAGATTTTTGATAGATGTAAGTGCCGGGTCTCTAAAGATCCGAATATGTAAGAGTGTTTGGGGAAATTACCATGCACTTAAGGGTTAGGCCTAAGCATTGTGTGGAAAGACTTGGCAGATGATAAAACAGGTGGAACAAAAAATCCCATAGACTTACATTGAAGGAGGCACCCAAGACATACTACCAAACACAGGATCATAGAGGGGGTGAGCTCTTTTGACATGGCCAGTAAGCAATCACCAAACAACCACCCAAAACACCCGAGCAACCGCTTAGCAACATGATACAAAACACTCAGAACACCTTAGGAACCACATAGCAATGCCGTGGCAACCACCCACAATACCCACACGCCACACCATTGTGATGGCAACTTTTGCACCGACAAGCACCACTCACATTTTTCCAGAAAATGTAAAAATTAGGGCTTGTCAATTGATTAAAATTTTTAATCAAATTAATTACATCATAAACCGATTAATTAACCGGATTACTGGAAATTAATCACATCTATAAATATTTGCAGAGAAAGGCCCTCAAATAACAATATTTCAATATACAACGGTTAAATAATTATAGTTATATTTAAATAATTATAATTATAATATACAATGTAAAAAATCCTATTAAAATTCATTACATTTGTGTGGCCTATACTGCTGGAATTTCGCTTACTGCCCCCTGCTGAAAACAGGTGGTACTTCAAGTTTGAGTTGCTCCCTCTTAAGGAAGACTTTAAGGTGGGGAGTTGGAAAGCAGAAAATGGGGAAAAACATCAATGCTCCATTCTCCCCATAATTTGTTTATCTTGTGATGTCATTTTGCACATGTAAATTGTTCATTTACCCTACCCTTTGTCTAGAATTCCATTTGTTTAATGCTGGGTAATACATTTTAGAGAATGTCACTTCATGTCTCTTCGATATCATTTTCTAGAGGTACATCTTATTGAAAAAGATAACATTTGCTTTTGACCCATTAATCTTAGGTTTAGCGCATTTAGCTGTCACATTATCCAAGTTTATCTCATTTCATAGTTTTCCTCCTTACTGTGCAGCCCTAGTGGTCAGTTCTTAATTTGTTTATTCTTTACAAATTCTTTAATAAAAAAAAAAAAAATAGCTTTGTATTTAATATGGTGGGGCAGAGAAAAAAGAAATGAGACTTGTTATATGAGGTAATAATGTTATTTTGCCTATATTACCGGACTGACTTACTCTTATTTACTTAATATCAATATTTGTAATATTATGCTTGCAATATGTCCCTACCAACTTTCAAACCAAACCTATGCACTTGGTCTGCAGCCCCTGTGAGACTGTCCCAAACATTAGACTTTCTCTCAAACACATACACACACACACACAGTACACAGCCGACTATAATAGGGATCTTTGTCAGTTCAATCCTGAGTCCCTGCAGAGGAGATGTATCATGGACTGAGACTTCTGGTGCTGAGACTGAGCAAATACTCTTTGTGTTTTTGTTTCTCTGTACGGGCACCCCCATTCTCTTCCGTCTCTTACAACATGGCGTGCCCTGTCCCTGAGAGCGCGAATAATGAGTGTCATTACAAAGAGCAGACAGGCAAGATGTCCACAAGGATTTTACCAAACCAGCCCGCATTCAGTCAATTATTCAACCCTGCTCTATAGAGAGAGAGACAGAGGGAGCACTGTGCTATTTGCACCACATCTAAGTAGGCCAAAGAGACAGGGAAAAGTACAACTGCTCATACATGGATGGCAGAACCAGTTCTAATAGAATAATGCCTGACATATTTAACTTTTCTCCCACAGTCTTAAGGGCACTGAGGGAGGAAGAATGTACAACATTACAAAATCCCACTACTGTGAAAAATCTGATTGTGATATCCTATGATCTAATGTATGGACTATGACCTACATTTACTGATAAACAAACCCACCTAGCAAAAAGCTGCTAAATTCTGCCATCCCTTCTGAAACTTTTCAGGCAAAGGAACCCTTGGTGCAGAAAGAAACAGAGCTGGAACCTGTTACATATTATCCGGCTGAAAAGACCAACTTAGACCAGCATAAATTTCTATGCTGGTCCAGGCTGGTTCATGCTGGTTTGATGCTGGTCTAGCTGGTTGAACAACATAACCATGCTGTTCACTAACAAAAAATGCTGGTCAAACAGCATGGATTTTCTTTTGAAGCTGGTTTAACAAGGAAGTCTTGCTGGCCTGATGGAAAATACCAACATAATAAAACACAACATAATTAATAATAATTTATAATTAATAATTAATTATAATAATAATTATAATTATAATAATAATTTATAATTTATAATTATATTTATTTATCACACATTATACGTTTGCACATATACAGTGAAATTATTTTTTTTTCACATATCCCAGCTAAGCTGGGGTCAGAGTGCAGGGTCACACATGCAGGTGACCAGCAATGCTGGCCTTTTCAACAAGCACCCCTAAAACAACAACCTCCCTGCACTAAAACATACACAAATAATATTGATACGATTGGTTTGGGTGAGAAACATATCAACATTTAAGTCCTTTTTTTTTACTATAATTCTCCACTTTCACATTCTTCTTTTGTTTTTGGCGATTCAAATTCTTCGTGCATATCACCACCTACTGGGTAGGGAGGAGAATTTACAGTAAATAAGGTCTTAAATATTGATCTGTTTCTTACCCACACCTATCATATCGCTTCTGAAGACATGGATTAAACCACTTGAGATGTATTGATTACTTTTATACTGCCTTTATGTGATTTTTGGAGCTTCAAATTTCTGGTCACCATAGATATTCTTCTAAAAATCTGTTTGTGTTTAGCAGAAGACAGAAAATCATACACATTTGGGATGGCATGAGTAAATGATGAGAGAATTTTCATTTTGGGGTGAAATATCCCTTTAATACATTTTAATGTGGGAGGGACAATGAAAATATACATAGATCAGCTTTTGCTTTGGTCAACATTAACTTAATATTCTATTTTTGTTAAAAATATAAAACAATAATTGGCAGGCCTCTTGTTGAAGACATCTGACTTAGGCAAGGCAGGCAGGTGAATGTCCAGTTGAACAGCCCAGCCATTCTATTTATAAGGCTGACCAGCATGGACTTTCCAGTGAAGCTGTTTGAACAAGAAGTCATGCTGTTAGCCAACATCTCATGTGCATCTAAAACACACCATATGCTGGTGAGCAGGTATCTAATTTCGGCAGGGAAATTCTCTTTGGCATTCAAAATTAAACATTACACTACACACTCAACTGAAACCTGGCAAAATTCAATAGCTGATTATTATGCAATGCTCCTGAAGGCTTACCATGATATGTACACTTCACTTATCAATGCAGGTCTAGACAACATCCTGGGGGTGTGTATGTGTGTGTGTGTGTATACCTTGAGTGTGTGTGGCAGATATGGGAAACTGATGCTTCCTAGTAGCCTAGAATAACAGTTTAAATAAAAAGAGAAGCATTTAAATAATTTGCAGTGCCCCCAAAATGTGGATTTTTTGGCACTTAGCAACACTTCAAACTGTATGAATATAATTGCATAATATAGCAAAATATCCAAACAAGTGGCATTGATTTTAAAGGAAAATAGCACATCCTTTCAATCAAAACATTTTACATACTTTAAATAAACAAGTTTAAGTACACTATATTTACAGTATATTGTTTGAAATTAAGACAAAAGTATTTGGTCACATTCTAGTAATCCAGTTTAGTGCAACATGTCCATAGTTAATGTAAAGTCAACATCTAGGTTACTGTGGTAACCCCGGTTCCCTGAAAGGAGGGAACAAGATGTTACATCAGTGAAATGACGCTATGGGTCGCTCCTGAGAGCCTCAAACTCTGAATGGTTTTCCTTCATGGCAATTTCATTGGCAGATGTTTTTCAAAGTCCCGCCTTCTATGCTCAGCGAGCATATATAAGGCGGATCTGAAGCCAGCCTCCTAAGGACATTCAACTGAAGAGGAGAGAGAACCTCTAAAACCTTTTCAGCATGGTTGTGGCAAATATTGTGGAAAATTGTGGCAATATTGTGGCAAAGCTACATAACGTCTCATTCTCTCCTTTCGGGTTACCATAGTAACCTAGACGTTCCCTTTCAAGTCAGTCACTCAATGTTATGTCAGTGAACTGATGCTAGGGTCCGTATATCACAGCGCCACAATATTGATTTGGCTGCTCTTGCTACCAGAAATGTGGTAGAAAGTTTAAAGAAAGTCTGCTTCCATAACTAAGTGGGGGAGAGCCCAGGACAGTGAGTGACACTGAATAAAACATATATACATATCTTGCCTGAAATGAGTCAAGATATACAGGTGCATCTCAATAAATTAAAATGTCGTGGAAAAGTTCATTTATTTCAGTAATTCAACTCAAATTGTGAAACTCGTGTATTAAATAAATTCAGTGCACACAGACTGAAGTAGTTTAAGTCTTTGGTTCTTTTAATTGTGATGATTTTGGCTCACATTTAACAAAAACCCACCAATTCACTATCTCAAAAAATTAGAATATGGTGACATGCCAATCAGCTAATCAACTCAAAACACCTGCAAAG
The DNA here is from genome assembly GCF_019703515.2 of Myxocyprinus asiaticus. NCBI lineage: Eukaryota > Metazoa > Chordata > Actinopteri > Cypriniformes > Catostomidae > Myxocyprinus > Myxocyprinus asiaticus. Next base: position 31,162,186 of record NC_059368.1, read on the forward strand.
GTTTCCTGAGCCTTCAAAATGGTCTCTCAGTTTGGTTCACTAGGCTACACAATCATGGGGAAGACTGCTGATCTGACAGTTGTCCAGAAGACAATCATTGACACCCTTCACAAGGAGGGTAAGCCACAAACATTCATTGCCAAAGAAGCTGGCTGTTCACAGAGTGCTGTATCCAAGCATGTTAACAGAAAGTTGAGTGGAAGGAAAAAGTGTGGAAGAAAAAGATGCACAACCAACCGAGAGAACCGCAGCCTTATGAGGATTGTCAAGCAAAATCGATTCAAGAATTTGGGTGAACTTCACAAGGAATGGACTGAGGCTGGGGTCAAGGCATCAAGAGCCACCACACACAGACGTGTCAAGGAATTTGGCTACAGTTGTCGTATTCCTCTTGTTAAGCCACTCCTGAACCACAGACAACATCAGAGGCGTCTTACCTGGGTTAAGGAGAAGAAGAACTGGACTGTTGCCCAGTGGTCCAAAGTCCTCTTTTCAGATGAGAGCAAGTTTTGTATTTCATTTGGAAACCAAGGTCCTAGAGTCTGGAGGAAGGGTGGAGAAGCTCATAGCCCAAGTTGCTTGAAGTCCAGTGTTAAGTTTCCACAGTCTGTGATGATTTGGGGTGCAATGTCATCTGCTGGTGTTGGTCCATTTGTGTTTTTTGAAAACCAAAGTCACTGCACCCGTTTACCAAGAAATTTTGGAGCACTTCATGCTTCCTTCTGCTGACCAGCTTTTTAAAGATGCTGATTTCATTTTTCAGCAGGATTTGGCACCTGCCCACACTGCCAAAAGCACCAAAAGTTGGTTAAATGACCATAGTGTTGGTGTGCTTGACTGGCCAGCAAACTCACCAGACCTGAACCCATAGAGAATCTATGGGGTATTGTCAAGAGGAAAATGAGAAACAAGAGACCAAAACATGCAGATGAGCTGAAGGCCACTGTCAAAGAAACCTGGGCTTCCATACCACCTCAGCAGTGCCACAAACTGATCACCTCCATGCCATGCTGAATTGAGGCAGTAATTAAAGCAAAAGGAGCCCCTACCAAGTATTGAGTACATATACAGTAAATGAACATACTTTCCAGAAGGAAAATGAGGTCTTATGATGTATTCTAATTATTTGAGATAGTGAATTGGTGGGTTTTTGTTAAATGTGAGCCAAAATCATCACAATTAAAAGAACCAAAGACTTAAACTACTTCAGTCTGTGTGCATTGAATTTATTTAATACACGAGTTTCACAATTTGAGTTGAATTACTGAAATAAATGAACTTTTCCATGACATTCTAATTTATTGAGATGCACCTGTATATAGTTCGAGGGTTGTGGTGTACTGAAATATATTTCCGACCATTAGGGGTCGCTGTTACACTGGTTACCTTGAGACATATGCAGAGGTGTACTGTAGAAGTACATGTGAAGTGCAGGGTTCTTGTAGTAAAGTGAATACGGAGATGTACTGCTTGATTTCTGCCTCGTTCTTTATTACAATGCACAACAAGGGTAGCCAGTTTTCTCCAAAAAAACTCATGTCAGGTAAGGCGATGAACTGTTTGGAGGGAGGACTGAATCCAAAGTCCTTTGATTGCAGTTATAAAAGGAGGCTGCCAGTGGGGGTAACCCTAAACCAACCTGAGGACCATATTGAATCTTCCTATATGGAAACTAGGAGTAAATCACTAGATTAACAACCACAATAACTGTTTTACCAATATTGGGAAGCAATTAAGGTGATAAGAATAAGCTCACCCATGGGGGAGTGCTTTTAAATATGAGAGACAGGAAGAGAGACCTTCCTGTGTGGAGTCTAGGGATAAATCACTAGACAAAATGATCATAATAAATGTTTTTGCTATGAAGGGAAAACAGCTAAGGTAGTAATAAAAGGGATCACCCATGGGGAGCTGCTTTTACTTACGATAGACAGTAATCAGGAATTAATCACTAGATTAAAATGATAACAATAACTGTTTTGTCGAAAAGAAAAACAGCTAACAAACAATGGTTGGAGCTCTGGTTTCCTATGCTGATTTGACATAGTCAGGAGAATTTCGGCTGGCCCGGTGGGTTTTCCCCACCATGGCACGAGCCTGGCCGCGACGCTTTGCGTCTTGGTCATGAGCACTGTAGTTTCGCTACCAGCATGGCACCACATGACGGGGCTGAAGCTGGAGGAGCATTGGTTTTGTAAGGGTGTGCCCGTGATGAAAATCGTGAGCGAAGCAGCTTTCCAGTGGCTGTAGCATGAATAGGTAGGAAATATTTCATAGTCTGCGAGTGCTCCTTTGCATCTTGGAGTTTTTCAGAGAAAGCATATTCGCGTCTCCGAACAAGCTCAGCCGCGACACCAGAGTATCAGGAAGTCTTACCTTGCTTGCCTCGTGCATCACTGAAACCCAGAGATGTTGCTCGAGTACCACCAAACTCTCCAGCAATCCTTCGATGGTCTGGGTAATCATCTCAGTTGCGCACAATGCGAGGTGCGTTGTGCAGCTCTTTGAAAAGCACGAAGTTTGGATTTTGCTCATCCATGTCCTCCAGGATTTTGCCTGAAAGACCTGCAAAACTGCATGGTGTGCAGGTCTGTTGCGGCTTGTCCTGGGGCCGCGTAAAATTTAACGTAAGTATGCATGGTTTGGACGGGAGTGAAAGGCGTTACTTCCTAAAGCCCTTCTGCTCTGCATGGTTCAGTGCGGTAGAGGCGTTCACTCCTAAAACGAGCGTGCGAGCCGAGTAGGGCACACATCTCCTTAAAGAATGGTACTTTTACGCTGGAGAGCAGCTTGATGCCGCTCGTTCAAATACCATTCTCCCAATCGAGAGTGTCTGGACTCGGATGGAGGAGACACCTGGTGCCCGATGCCTCACCTTCGATGGCGCGATAGAAACCACACAATCGTCTGGGGATATGCCAAATGAAATTGAATCATCCGTCTAATTTTGTTGGCATATACCATGGCAAAAATGCTATAAATGGAGAGCAACAAGCCCATGGGTGCCTTCTTGAATTCTCCATGCTCCATGTTTGAGCCTCATGCAACAACCATCTGTGTTCCACAGAGGAGGTGTTGTAGGAAACTGTAGACATGGCAGCGTTCTTCAAAAAGAACACATACCATGAGCATAGTGTCTTAATGCTCAAACATTTGCATAGAATACATTGTGCATCATCGAACATTGCTTCAGCGTGGGGGCTGCCTTAGCATAAAAGACAGCAGTTGTTCAGGAAATACACCTGCGATTATTCCGTCCTGAAAAGGATGTTTATATCACAAGTGTTTGCATTTGTTTGTTTTGTATGCCAATGAAAAGAACACACAAAACAGTATTTTAATGAGAGGGTTACCGATCCTCTTTTGTAAATATAAGGATACACTTCATCGGACACCCATGGATCAGAAGGTCTTCTGCTGAACCTCGTAGACGAAAAAACTCGCACTGCTAGGCTTGAGGGAATATGTCTCTGTCCGCTGAACTCACGTGATCCACAGAGGGCATGATCCACAGAGAGAGAGATCCGTACTCTGAAGAAGTTCTGAGGAGGATGTCTTCTGATCCGCCTTATATATGCTCGCTGATCATGGAAGGCGTGACTTCGAAAGACATCTGCCAATGAATTTGGTGTGGTGGAAAACCATTCAGAGAGACTGGGTCTCTCAGGAGCGACCCCTTGCGTCAGTTCGTTGACGTAACGTCGAGTGACTTTCTTGAAAGGGAACTACACCTGCGTTACTCTGAAAAGACACCTGTGGGAGCTTGAGAGGAACTGTCTTGCAGGATTAACTTGAGGGTAATTGATACATGCACTGAAAATCACATTGACAAAATCATTTCCAACATATATTGCACATGTCATTCAGTTTTATATTTTGAAATCTTATGCAATGGAAGTAATACATTTTAGGTGCGACTTTATAGCATTTGTGAAATGATCTCCCAGTTGATTTCATCTTATTACAATTAGGAAATCATAGAGTGTCAAGATTAAGCCACCTGCAAGAAGTTTATGAGGATTTTTTTCTCAGAGACAACACAACATGGAGATAGAGAGAAAGAAAAGGTTTGTGTGTATGTATAACTAACAGAGAGAAAGAACATTAAAAAAAAAAAAGTGGGAACATATTTTCAAGATGAGATTAAATGGAGTTCTGTTGAAACTGCAGCACTGACCAAAGCAATCCGTGGGAGTTATTAAGCCACTGATATTAAAAGTTGAGGAGTCCCAGTAAGAACCTCACAAAGAGGCTCAACATGACAAAGGATTGAGCCTCAACTACACTGTGGTCATGGATTAACAGTGGAAGGGAATAGAGAGAGTGTCTGAATAGGGAGACAGAAAGAGAAAGCAAAAGATGGTGAAGGAAAGAGAAAGAGAAAAAAATCAAAGCGAGGATAAATCCCTGAGCTGATGCATCTAGCTGTGGGTTCAGTGAGGACGTCAGATAAGACCAGTTGTGGAGTTCCAGCTAATTCCTAAAAGTGTGAGCAGCATGCCACTGAAGCAGGGACAATCCAATGAGATAAACGCTGAAAATAGAAATATGCACTAAATCCCATTTACGCTATACAAACTAGCAGCCTTTTTATAGAGCCGTGACATCCATTCCCATAACCACTGTTTCCTGTAATTCTCAAGTCTGTAGTCACAGAGTGGCTGAGGTTAATATATACACAGTTATGTGTATAGATATGCATAGATATGCTGCAGGATTTATATTCTTATTGTAGTTTATAAATATTATGACCTAAACATGTTACACACACAGAGTCCAAACACTCTCCAAGCATCAAAAGCAAGAAAAAATTGGTTATAATAAAAGTTACTCACCAGATGGCTGATAACTTTTTTAGGACCTGCAACATTATACATAGTTTAATTTGAATTGTAAGAATGATAGCCTGACCTATAGTAAATAAAGACGTACAAATCTCTAGAAAACTCCAGAAGCTTTGTTTGTTACAAATATGCTAGGAGAAGCTACATAATTATTTTGACATTTTGGGAAAATACATGTTATATATACTGTATATACTATACTGTATGTGTATATATATATATATATATATATATATATATATAGTAGGATTTTATATATAAATTATTATTTTAAGAATCTTGGCCACGTTTGACCACCACAATAATGTAGGGAAATATATGCAAGATAAATGACACCTGAGCAGGGAATTTAGCTCAGTAAGGGAATTAGCGATTGATTTGTGGAAAATTAAAAGAATCAATGTTTACGTCCAATCAAAGTCTTCGCCAGCGATGAGTTGATCGGAACGTAAGATTCATTCTTACAGTAATACTACTTTCATGGCCATTGAAAATAATATCACAAATAGATTGAAATACTGTTTATGAGCATGTAGCTTAGGATCGACAGATCTCAAGGGGCCGATATAATTTAATCAAATACACAGTCAACTTCTCTTTGAATACAAATAAGACTTTATTAACTAATCTACAACAAACAACTAAACTAAAAAACAACTAAACTAACACCAGACAAACAAACATAAACATGGGTTCGTAAGTGAGCTTTGACAGAAGATGAATGGAAAATTATCTGTTACATAAAAACTTGGAGTCTATACCTTGCCTTGAACAAACCCTGACAACTTCATTTAGTACGGCGTGATTTGTATATAATCAAATTATATTAAAGAAAGCACCAGATTTCAGCAAAAGCCTGGAGGTCTGTACTTGTGTTGCGTTGCGTGTGTTGTTTGGTGTGTGGAGTTCTTGAGGTCCTTTGAAGTCATTTGGCTTGGTTCAGTTTCAGGATCCCTTTGTTTGGTTCGAAGGAAGGGTGATGGAATGACCTGGCAGAGTCCCGGAGGCGAGGACTCCTGCAAGGGAGAACTCGGGACTTCCCAGGACAGAGGTTAAAGTGTGTGAAGGCCGTAGAGCAGAGAAGAGCGAAGGGGGTTGTCCAGGCTGGTCTTTTAACCCATTCGGTTTGTTCACACACCAAAGAGGCTCTAAGCCAATCAGAGGCAGCTTTTCAGATACCATGTGATCATCTCTCTGTCCCTCCTTAAGAAGGTGATTTATGAGTTTTGTTCTCTGTTTCCCGCTCAAAAAAGGTGAACATTTTAATCATGAATTTTATAAGAAAACTATATCTATAACTATATCTAAGAAAACTAACTATCATTCTGGAATTAAAGAGACAATCAATTACATACCAAACACTTATTAAATTATAGTTATAATTCAGTTATAATGCATGATAAAACTTCCTACTAATTACTTTGTTAGTTTTAACATGGATAATACATTACACATTATGAAAAACATAATTGTCATGGTTATCATCTAAATAGGATGCACTTGTCCATATTTTCTGTATAATCCTACACATGGCTGTATAGTACAGTATATACAGTATATGCATATACTTATATAGATGTAAACTATAATTATAATCAGCCATGAAACTTTAAAAAATATACAGTTACATGGCCAGTAAGAAATATTTTCGAAATCAGTGATTAATCGCGATTAACTACAAAAAACTATGAGATTAATCGAGATTACAAATTTTAATCTACTGACAGCACTAATATAATATAATATATATATATATATATATATATATATATATATATATATATATATATATATATATATATATATATATATATATACACACTATTGGTCAAAAGTTTTGAAACACTCATTTTTTGTTATTTTTTTGACATTTGAGAATAATAGTAAAGTCATCAAAACTATGGAATAACATAAATGGAACTACGGGAATTATGTTGTGACTAAACAAAATCCAAAATAAATCAAAACTGTGTTATATTTTAGCATCTTCAAAGTAGTCACCCTTCGCCTAGAATTTGCAGACATGTACTCTTCACATTTTCTCAACCAACTTCTTGAGGTATCACCCTGGGATGCTTTTTAAACAGTATTGAAGGAGTTCCCATCTATGTTGGGCACTTATTGGTTGCTTTTCTTTATTATTTGGTCCAAGTCATCAATTTCAAAAACTTTTTTTTTTAATTAAATTTTAGTTTTATAATGAAATTAATATGGTGGCACAATTATATTTCAAACATTTAAGCATATGCCTTCAGATCAAAAGATTTTTAAGATCATGAGAAACATTTCAGTCAAGTGTTTCAAAACCTTTGACCGGTAGTGTATTTATATACAGTATACAGTTTCATGGCAAGTAAGAAATATTTTTGGACAGTCATTTTCTCAATTCACCCATCATTGTCAGGGGTTGCAAAAATATCATTTTGGATCCTGTACACACTTAAATGTAAGGACGCAATCTGTGAGACGAATTGAGGTGAAGCATGGCTTAACATGCTGATGAAATACAACAGGTTTTTCACCCTGGGGCTAAGTGAATGGTTTATGTATCTGAGGATGAGAGGTCACTGCTTTGGCTATGTATATTGAAAGTTCAAAGGTCAATATAAAGATTCAGCCTGCAGGAACCAAGAGGGTCATGAGTGCTGTCTCTGATGTCTGCTCTCTCTCTCTCTCTCTCTCTCTCTCTCTCTCTCTCTCTCTCTCTCTCTCTCGTGTGTGTGTGTGTGTGTGTGTGTGTGTGTGTGTGTGTGTGTGTCAGAGTGTATGCTGGGAGCGAATGAGCAGAGCATGTTGTGAGTGCAAGTGAATTGTGCCCACTTTTTCTAACTTTGTTTTTTATGTTGTATGGTATTGTTAATAACGTTTGGACACTATAGTTAGGTGGAACAAATCTTTATCGGAGATTAGAGCACAAATAACCAGTGTTTACTGGAGAGCATGGCAGCTCACAGCGCAGGTAGTGGTTTGGATTCACTCACGCGTCAGCATGGTATTAAGATAAATGCAGTATAGCTGTTGGAGACGTGGTCGGCCATTAATGTTTTGGCTGCCTCAGTAACGAACAATGCAATTGTTTTGTTCTTAAGCATTGTAAAAAAGGCAAATAAAGCATAGCAATAGTTCAGGCAGGCCAGCTGACACCAAGCTGACCTAATTCCTCCAACCCCAGTAGTAGTCTCTCTATCAAGGATGGCCTATATATATTCATTACAGCCATTTCTTCCAGCCTAGTCAAGCACTTGACAACAAAGCCTTGCTCAACATGGCTCGCCATGGCATGCACCCATCACATTTAGCTTGCCTTACCTTACTTCCTTCATGATGGTTAGCCTGGAGATATTTGAGGAACCTTCGATCTTCAAGGAATTCCTCGAGACTCAAAAATTCTTAATCCCGAGGAAGTGGAATATATCCCCCACCCAAGAGCAGTTCCCGTTTGGCAGCTAGACATCCATTCAGCATCACTGAATGGCCCATGTAGAAAATCTTGTCCGCACCATACAGCCTCGACATCCAGGCCCCTTCCAACCTCAACCATGACCAGCCATTACGGTACATCGGTTGATGAATTACGGTACTAGCAAAGAAGTCGATAAGGATACATTCCCTTGGAGCCCTTCTCTCTTTCTACGCGACCGTCAATAACGCAATCAATTAATCAAGTCAGCTGCACAGGTGTGTGGTGAGGTAAACAAAACTGGTATATTTTTTTTTTTTTTCCTCCTGATTTGGAATGCCCAATTCCCAATGTGCTTTTAAGTCCTCATGGTCGCGTAGTCATTCACCTCAGTCCAGGTGGCGGGGGACGAATCCCAGTTGCCTCTGAGACCATCAATGCGTGTATCTTATCACGTGGCTTGTTGAGCGCATTGCTACGGTGACATGGTGTGTGTGGAGGCTTCACACCATCTACCGCGGCAACCACGCTCAACTCACCACGCGCCCCACCGAGAACGAACCACATTATAGCAACCACGAGGAGTTTACCCCATGTGACTCTACCCTCCCTAGCAACCAGGCCAATTTGGTTGCTTAGGAGACCTGGCTGGAGTCACTCAGCACACCCTGGGATTCAAACTAGCAAGCTAGCGAACTCCAGGGGTGGTAGCCAGCGTCTTTACCACTGAGCTACCCAGGCCAACAATATTATGCTATAAAGCAAAATTTTTCGCCGTGCATGGCTAATGAGTATGCGTGTGTTGATTGGCAGGCGATGACCGTATATTAAAGGTGATTGGCTTCCTTCTACATACATGGACGCTAGAGCAAGACTGCAGAATTTAATGCTTATTATGGGTTGACAGATACAAGTTTTTTAATGGCCGATGCCGATATCCAGAGAGCAGGGTAGCTGATAAGCCAATACAATGCCGATACATCACACAATTTAATATAGTAAATAATAAACATAAAATAAAAAAAATGTAAATATAAACTCTTATATAGCACTATATTTACTCAATTTCACTCAAAATTTTAACTTGGTAAAAAAAATCTAAAAACATTACATTGTATTTTAAAAGGTAGATAGCAGTTTCTTCTGATTTCTGTTTAGTCATCAAATTTTAGTAATTTTTTTTTTTTTATATATATATATTAGGAAGAAGGAAATAACAGTACACACAGTAGTCCAGCAACCATGGATGGCATGTCCACGTTAGCAATCGCATTTTCTCAAAAAAATACAGAATCAAACCAATTGTACATACAGTGCATAGTGAATAAGACATTTACTTATAGCACACGTGGAGCGCTTGTGAAGTTGCACTCACGCGCTCATGTGGATCCAGCGCGAGCAGCAATCTCCTGACCGTTTAAATAGCCTGGATCACTTGCTTGGATTGTTACAGAGGGACCGTCATGATTTGTAAATCAGAGGAACTTTTGATCCTGATCTTGAAGTTTTGATTCTGGCTGATAGAATACACGCTTCAGAGGAAGATATTATAAGAGCGCTCGATGGGAAGAAAATGCTGGATTTTCGTGAGGTTCGTGAATTACATCTGTTTAAACGAGATATCTGCATATTTGCAAATGGTATATAATAGAAGATTTATTGATATTTGCGTTTTATCATTAGAAAATAAAGTTAAAAATGTCAGGGAACTGCTGAGGAGAGGCTGATAGAATACATGCTTTAGATGTAAATAAATGGGCACTGCACAGGATGCTGGATCTGCTCTTTTCAGGAACTTTTGATCCTGATCTTGAAGTTTTGATTCTGGCTGATAGAATACACGCTTCAGAGGAAGATATTATAAGAGCGCTCGATGGGAAGAAAATGCTGGATTTTCGTGAGATTTGTTTATTACATCTGTTTAAATGAGATATATGAGATATTTGCAGATGGTATATGATATTAGTTTTATTGATATTTGCCTTTTTATCATTAGACAAAACGTAAAAGTTACAGGGAACTTGAGGAGAGAGAGGGAGAATGAAACAGGCAAGAACTTTAACATGAGCTCAAACGTGTCTACCGCAGCTCTGATATGCAGACCGTTTAAATGAGGCTGTCTATTATTGTAGTAACATGATGGCACGTAACAACAAAACGAACCGTGAATGGTCGTTTACATGTCTCAGTCGCTTCACATGCAAGCAGGCAATTTTCTGCGCCCTCAAGAAACAAATTGGCCAAATGGGAAAATTGTATTAAAAAAGTCTGAATATCAGACGATTTATTGCCTTGGCAATATATCGGTCGACCACTAATGCTTATATCATCTGAAAATTTATTTAGTCAACCTTAGAAGTACACTGGCATATACACTGCCGTTCAAAGGTTTGGGGTCACTTGACAGAAATGTTTCTCATGATCTTAAAAACCTTTTGATTTGAAGACATATGCTTAAATGTATGAAATTAGTTTTGTAGACAAAAATATAATTGTGCCAACATATTAATTTATTTCATTACAAGACTAAAATTGTATTTAAATATATATATATATATATATATATATATATATATATATATATATATTTTTTTTTTTTTTTTTTTTTTTTTTTTTTGAAATTGATGACTTGGACCGAATAATAAAGAAAAGCAGCTAATAAGTGCCCAGTATTGATGGGAACTCCTTCAATACTGTTTAAAAAGAGGTGATACCTCAAGAAGCTGGTTGAGAAAATGTCAAGAGTACATTTCTGCAAAGTCTGTGCAAAGAGTGGCTACTTTGAAGATGCTAAAATATAACACAGTTTTGATTTATTTTGGATTGTTTTAGTCACAACACAATTCCTATAGTTCCATTTCTCTTCTTCCATAGTTTTGATGACTTTGATGACTATTATCTTTAAATATGAAAAATAATAATAATAAAGAATGAGTAAGTGACCCTAAACTTCTGACCGGTAGTGTAGATGACCCTAAAGCTAATAGATATGGACTTAAAAGCAGCAAAACGTTATTTTGATTTCACAGGGTTTTAAAGAGACATTCGATAAATTCGGCATTCCCCTGTCGGAAGGGAAACCAAGGGCCCTCCCACGTTTGGAATTCCTAGGACTCACGTTAGACTCCATTCGCATGCAAGCTTCTCTCCCCATACATAATCAGAACAGATTCATTACACATGCTACCACCCCCTATCAAATGGATATACTACTTCCCCGATGAGTCACCTCAATTCGCTAAGAAAATTATCCCTCAAGGTGCTGTAAGCTATTTTAGCCATACTAGAATTTCCACAAGCAGAACCATTGGATTAACCGTTGGATTCTTCCAACCCGTACTCCAAGATACCAAATGAGCTTACTGAAACACCAACATGAGCAGAATGAAATAAAAAAAAATAAAAAAAATAAAATATATATATATATATATATATATATATATATATATATATATCCCCGCTGCTGGAAAGGGGTATGGGCACCCCTCTGCTGTTTTCTCCATGAGGGGAAAGTTTCCCTCTCTCCCACTGCTGGAAAGGGGGAGGGGCATCCCTCTGCTGCTTTCTCCACGAGGGGCAAGCTGCCCTCTCCCCCACTGCTGGAGTCTTATTATATTGTTATCAGTTCTGTTTTATCATTGATTCTTGTTTCATTGTCTAGCTATATTGATATTAGTTCTGTTTTTCCATTGGTTGTCATGTTACCCCTTGTCTGTGTATTTAAGCCCTCATGTTTGCCATTGTCCTTTGTCAAGTGTTGTTTGTGGTAACGTTGTGTTTCATGTTTTTTTTTTTTTTTTCTAGTTCACTGTTTCATTTCATAGTCAAGTTCATGTTTTATTTATCATGTTTATGTTTCACGTCTTGGATTGTACCTTGTAAATAAACTGCATTTGGGTTCTACATCTTTCGGGATGTCGCCCTCAATTATTTTTTTAGTTTTGGCTTAAATGAGCCTCTAAATTCCCTGATGCCTAGTGGCAAAATTCATTGGACTTTGGCAGAGTATATAGATTATGTCCTATTGTTGAGTGGTTCGGCCTTCACTGCTGGAGTTGCATAAAAGTATGTTTGCACTCCTACAGAGAATTCCATCCCTGCCACCTCTGAATTCCGCCACGCCACGTCTGAATTCCCAATTATGGCTGCCATGTCTGAGTTCCCCATCATGGCCACCACACCTAACATGGTGCACGAGCCAGCGCCTATGCCTGCCATGGTCCCAGAGCAAGCCCGAAGGGGCCTCTGCCGTCCCAGAGCCAGCACCTGAAGCCTAGGCTTTCATGTCAAATCAAATCAATCAAATCACTTTATTGTCACACAGCCATATACACAAGTGCAATGGTGTGTGAAATTCTTGGGTGCAGTTCCGATCAACATAGCAGTCGTGACAGTGATGAGACAGTACCAATTTACAATAACATCAGATTAACACAACACAATTTAAACATCTGATATACACATAATAACACTCAACAATATACAAATAATAACATTCACTGTACAGTATACAATACGCACTATATAGATACACATTATTCAATAAAAATAAAAAATAAAAATATATAAAAAAGTATATATAGTATATATAGTATGTACAGTATTGTACTGTATTGACATTCAGCTGTCGGTTGATAGTCAGTTGTTAAGAGAGAATATAATATAATAATAATATAATTTATGACAGTCCGGTGTGAGATATAAGAGTAAGGGTAATAAAGTGCAGTGCTGATGTATTTGATCGTGGGAGATCAAGAGTTCAGAAGTCTGATTGCTTGGGGGAAGAAGCTATCATGAAGTCGGCTGGTGCGGGTCCTGATGCTGCGATACCGCCTACCTGATGGTAGTAGTGAGAACAGCCCATGGCTCGGGTGGCTGGAGTCTCTGATGATCCTCCGAGCTTTTTTCACACACCGCCTTGTATATATTTCCTGGAGGGAGGGAAGCTCACCTCCGATGATGTGTCTGGCAGTTCGCACCACCCTTTGCAGTGCTTTGCGGTTGTGGGCGGTGCTATTGCCATACCAGGCGGAGATGCAGCCAGTCAGGATGCTCTCTACAGTGCAGGTGTAGAACCGTGTGAGGATGTGGTGGTTCATTCCAAACTTCCTCAGCCGCCTCAGGAAGAAGAGGCGCTGATGAGCCTTCTTCACAACGACTTCAGTGTGGATGAACCATGTGAGTTCCTCAGTGATGTGGACACCCAGGAACTTGGACTGCTGACTCTCTCCACTGGTGCGCCATTGATGGTGATGGGACTGTGTTCTCTGTCTTTTCTCCTGAAGTCCACCACAAGCTCCTTTGTCTTACTGACGTTGAGGGAGAGGTTGTGCTCCTGACACCAGTGTGTCAGAGTGTGCACCTCCTCTCTGTAGGCTGTTTCATCATTGTCAGTGATCAGACCTACCACCGTCGTGTTATCAGAAAACTTAATGATGGCATTGGAGCTATGTGTTGCCACACAGTCATGTGTGTACAGGGAATACAAGAGTGGGCTGAGAACACAGCCCTGCGGGGCTCCAGTGTTGAGGGTCAGTGATGAGGAGATGTTGCTGCCTATTCTAACCACCTGGCATCTGCTTGACAGGAAATGCAGGATCCAGCTGCACAGCGAGCTGTTTAAGCCCAGAGCCCGGAGTTTCTCATCTAGATTGGAGGGCACTATGGTGTTGAATGCTGAGCTGTAGTCTACAAACAGCATTCTCACATAAGTGTTCTTTTTTCCAGGTGGGAGAGAGCAGTGTGTATTGTAGATGCAATGGCATCATCAGTGGAGCGGTTGTTGCGGTAAGCAAACTGCAATGGGTCTAGAGAGAGAGGCAGCACAGAGCAGATGTAATCTCTGATTAGTCTCTCAAAGCATTTGCTGATGATGGGGGTCAGAGCAACAGAATGCCAGTCATTTAAACAAGTTATTTTTGATTGTTTTGGAACAGGCACAATGGTGGATGTTTTAAAGCATGTGGGGACTACAGACAAAGAGAGGGAAAGGTTGAAAATGTCCGTAAAAATACCAGCCAGCTGGTTCGTGCACGCTCTGATGACGCAGCCCGGAATGCCATCTGGGCCCGCGGCTTTGCGGATATTCACCCGTCGGAAGGATCGGGTTACATCCGCTACAGAGACGGAGAATGAAATAACCTCTGTAGCTTCAGCCGCGAGAGCTCTCTCCGCGAGGGCGGTGTTATTTCCCTCGAAACGAGCATAAAAAGTATTTAGCTCATCCGGGAGAGAGGCAGCGGTGTTCATGGTGGAGTTTTTATTCCCTTTAAAGTCCGTGATGATGTTAATTCCCTGCCACATGCTTCTAGAGTTGGTGGTGTTAAACTGTCCTTCAATCTTGCTCCTGTACTGGCGTTTTGCGGTTCTGATTTTTTTTTCTGATGTTTTTCAGAGGGCATAACTGGCTTGTTTATGCTCCTCCACGTTCCCGGAATTAAAAGCGGAGGTCCGCACATTAAGTGCCGCGTGAACATCGCTATTAATCCAAGGTTTCTGATTCGGATAGATCCGTACTGTTCTGGTCGGAACCACGTCCTCTACGCACGTTCTGATGAAGCACATTACGCTATCAGCGTAAAGCTCGATGTCGTCATCGTTCCTGCTCACTTATAATCCCATACAGTTCCTTGAGTGCCCGGTCTGTGTCAGCTTGTGGGGGAATGTACACAGCAGTGATAATGACCGCTGTGAATTCCCTCGGTAGCCAGAATGGTCGACACAGAAGCATAAGAAATTCCAGATCAGGAGAGCAGAGAGACTTGATAGAATGAACGTTCCTTCGATCACACCAGGATTTGTTGATCATAAAACATACACCACCTCCTCTAGTTTTATCTGAGAGGTATTTCACTCTGTCCGCTTGGTGCACGGAGAACCCCCGTGAGTCTGGAATCTCCGCAGACATCCAAGTTTCCGTAAGGCAGATAATGTAGCAGTCCCTTGTATTTCGTTGGAAAGAGATCCGCGCATTCAGCTCGCAGAGCTTGTTATCCAGAGACTGAACATTTGCCAGAAGAATAGTGGGTAGCAGGGGTCGATTTGCGCGACGTCTTACTCTGATGAGAACGCCGGCTCTGTTTCCCCTTTTCCTTTTGCGTTTCCGCAGCCATGCTGCCCAGACAAAGGGCTCCGCTTGCATGTTTGTAAACAGCGGGTCGGCATTGAGGAATGTGAAGTCCGGTTTACTGTGTGAAATTGCTGAACCAATGTCCAAAAGAGTTTGTCTGTTGTAGACAATAAGGCAGACAACATCCAAGACAAAAAACATAAGAATTGTGAACAAAACAAACAAAACATAACTATGTTGTGTCGGAGCTCGCAACGCAGCAGCCATACTCGGCGCCATCTTGATGCGCACGCTTGATGTCTGCCTCATCAGGCCATGTTGCCACATCTACCTCGTCATGCCATGTTGCCAAGTCTGCCTCATCAAGCCATGTTGTCACGCCTGCCTCGCCAAGCCATGTTGTCTCGCCATGTCAAGCTGCCACGTCTGACCTGCCATGCCAAGCCGCAACATCAGACCAACTATGCCAGGCCAGTGACTCCGCCCCCTGGGTCTCCGCCTCCAGCGGTTCTGCACTCTGAGCCTCCGCCTCCAGTGGCTCTACACTCCGAGCCTCCGTCTCCAGCATGCCACGATGCCTATGAAATTTGCATTGCTTCTCTAAATGTGAATGGAGCCAGGGATGTGAAAAAAAGAGTAGAAATATATAAATAGTTAATGAGAAAAGAATTGATGCGTTATTTGTGCAAGAAGCATAGAGCGATGACAAAAATGCTGCTGAGTGGATTAAAGAATGGGACAGTTTATCATTCTTAAGCCTTATACCATGGGTCTGTTGAATGCTTGATTCTGATTGGTTCACGGACGTTCTAAGGTGTACAATTATTTTTCAAGTAAATGCACGGCTATAAAGTAGTTCAAGGTCTTGACCGCATAACGGTTCCATATCACTTGGCCAAATTATTCAGTTATTTCAAAGAGCCCTACAGGTTACCAAAACAAAATAACCAATTTAAACAAAGTCATTGGTTAAAGTAAATCGGTTAAGAATGTCAAACAATGTCTAAAATATCCAACATGTATTTCAATTTTGGTTAAAATGAGTCCTCGTGCTCCCTCGTCTCCCCCGCACTTACACATACACAGACACACATGCACACACTGAGACTCCAGTCGCAACCGACAAATAGAGCCGCACCTCCACGACTTGATCAATACAACAATTTATATTATCCGAAATAACATTTAATGTTTCAATATGTTTCGCCCTAATCAGCCTCACCTAGCTGTAGTGGAAAGCAACCCCCCCCCCCCCCCCAAAAGGGAGAGAGAGAGAGAGAAGCAGCGCAAGCCTCTAACATGACGTTTTCGAATTAGCAAAGGCTTGAGCTGTATCAAAGCAAGATACACTTGATCAATACAACAGTTTCTATATGATCTGAGATATCTGTGGGAAAAACCTTCAAGCTCCCACTCTTTCTCTCTCACGCACACACTCCCACACTCGTGGACACACATTATACGAGTAACACACACACTTAAGGCCCAAACATACTCGTTAGAGAAAATCATGTCGCCATGTCATGTCAGCGCACTTCTGCATCTCAGTGGGGATGAAAAATAGTTGTTAAGGTTTATAATGGGAATATGCATTTTGAAGCAATGTTACTTCTGACGAGAGCTGCAACAAAAAAGGTCATCCCAGAAGCGATCTCTCTCATTTTCTGAGTTTCTCTCTTTCGATCCCTCAAATGCACACTCTCACACACATGCACAAACACACTAATTTGTTACTCCAGTAAGTCCTCGAGTAAAGCAGTGCAAGCCTCCATTGCTAGTTCTAACGTGACGTTTTCGAATTAGCAACGAAGGCTCCGACTGTATTAAAGCAAGACGCTGAATATGTTGCGGAAGAAAGTAGTTCCACTCACAAGAGCGTTTTAGGGACAAAAACCAGAAAATATCTTGAGATAAAACGCTGAACGATGTCTTAAGGAGTGGTAACTGTGGTATAAGTGGAATAATTGACTCTGGCCCGTTGAATTGTTGAAAAATAATGCAAACCCGAGGTGCAACGGTCACTCTGCTGCGCGTCGTGACTGCATTACCACCTCGGGTGTGCATAATTTTTCAACAATTCAACGGTCCGTCGTCAATTATTCCTTACATAACACATCCCTTTGTGGAGGTGTTGCTATTTTGTTGCTAAAATGTCTGTTCCTTGTTCAGTTAAAATGGAGGAGGTCCTAAAAGGAAGACTTCTGAAAGTTCTTGTAGAGTTTGAATTTTTTTTTTTTTTTTTATATGTGGGTTAGGGGTAGGGTCCTCAAGGGTTTATGCCCCAACTTTACCAACACAGTTAGTTTTTTAGATACACTTTGTACAACTTTAGAAGGGTGTAATAGTGAAGAATATCTTTTTCTGGGCGGAGATTTGAACTGTGCATAAAAAATATAGACAGGAATCACATCGAGCCACATATGCCCTCTCGCAGATGGCTCATTTAACTGATTGAAACACATGAGCTATGTGATGTATGCAGAAACTTTCATAAAGATTAAAAAAAACTTTCATAAATATCGCAAAACTTTTGCGTTTTCTTGCTAATTATTTTGCGTTCTCTCGCAAAACTTTTTCATTCTTTCGCAAAACTTTTGCATTCTCTCGCTAAATATTTTGTGTTCTCTTGCAAAATGTGTATTCCAGCATTATTCCAGCTTTTGAGTTCAACAAGAAGAGAAAGCCAGTGCAATGAAAGAGTGAAGCCCAAAAGTCAATACTTAGGCAATGCACAAATCATAATCTTCAATTTATGAATGCGTGAAAAAGACAACACAGTTAAAATTACAATACATGGGAGTGGTCTAAATGAAATGGAATGCTGTGGTGCACAAGTGAATCGCATATTATTATTGTTTTTGTTGTTGTTGTGATGGTGTTTCACTCTCCATTAATAAAGCAATAAATGCTTAATTATGTGTGGTGACTGAAGGTTTTAGGCTTTAAAATAACTGCAATTCAGAACTCACTTTTAAATCATGTGTGTTTGTGTTTGGAACAACCCTTTAATTTAGCCACTATGACTGCTTTCCCTTCGGAGTGCCCTGTGGAGGCATCATTTATGCGGTTTGGTACGTGTCAGTGTTAAATGATTAACTCACTCTTAACACATCTGTCGCCATCTAAATTCTAAATTCTACTGGCACTTCAATACAACTTTGATAAATGATGTGCAGTTTAATGACATTTTGGAATGTTTTTGTAAGAATTTTAGAACGGAGAATAATAATTTTCATTCATTAGGAAAGTGGTGGGATTTTGGGACAAATAAAACAGTTGTGTCAACAATACACTCATAATGTGACCAAATAATTGGCAAGATCTACACGATTTTTAGAGGTTGAAATTAGGAGACTCCAGGATTTGGCAAATTCCAGGAAATCAAGACCATATTGATACTTACAGTCCAAAAAATCAGCCTTATCTGACCTGCTAGGGTTGAAGGCACAGGGAGCACTGATAAGATCACGCTTTCAAAATTTTAATCAGATGGATGCTCCATCCAAATTTTCTTTGGGTTAGAAAAGAAAAATGTGCAATGGCGCTTAATTAATATTTTAAAATCTGAAACTGTGGTTTTACTTTCAGACCCGAATGAAATATGCAAGAGAGCATCACATTTTTGTTAAAAACTATACAAGAGTGAGTCCAAAGAAGATCATTTTGTTGAACAATCCTTTTTTAGAGAATTACCTAAAATTTCTGAAAAATCTAATGCAGCGCTTAATAAGCCTATAGTCCTGGGAGAGTTACATAAAGCTCTTCAAAAAATGGAGTGTGGAAAAGTTCCTGGAATTGATGGACTTCCAGTTGAGTTCTATAAGACTTACTGGACCATCATAGGTGAGGATCTGCTGGCAGTCCTTAATAGTAGTTTACTTGAAGGGTGTTCACCACTGAGTTGTCGAAGAGCGGTATTCACTCTTTTGCCAAAAAAGGGTGACTTAACTGAAATGAAAAGTTGGCGACACTTGTCTTTGCTTTGCTGCGATTATAAATTACTCTCGAAAGTGCTAGCCACAAGACTAGGAAGGGTTTTGGAAGAAGTCACTCATCCTGATATCCAGTCATACTGTGTGCCTGGCAGGTCAATATTTGGTAACAATTTATTAATTAGAGATTTGTTTGAAATATCCGAAATGTGTGGTCTGAATACTGGCTTGATTTCCATAGATCAAGAGAAAGCTTTTGATCATGTGGAATATCAATATTTGTGGAAAGTTTTGCATGTGTTTGGTTTTAGCTCTGATTTTAGTAACAAAATTAAAACTCTATATTGTGACATTGAGAGTGTGTTGAAGATTAATGGTGACTTATGTGCTCTTTATAATGCTGGCTGTGGAATTAGACAAGGATGCTCTTTGTCAGGTATGCTTTATGCATTAGCAATAGAACCCTTTCTACACAAGTAGGGAACAGAAGGATCAACACTACCAAAGGTGAAAATGCTTTTAAATTATCATCTTATGCTGATGATGTAGTTGTAATGATTAAGGGGCAGAATGGTGTACAGATATTAATTAATGTATCAAAAGAATTTGAACATATCTCTTCTACAAAAATTAATTGGAGAAAAAGTGAAGCAGTGTTGATTGGAAAGTGGAAGGACAGAGCAAAAAATCTCCCAGGTTGCTTAATCTGGAAAAGAGATGGGCTAAAGTACATTTGGGAGTGTATTTGGGGGATGAAGCCACTGTTCAGAAAAATTGGGAAGGAATACTGTGACAAGGACTCCATAACGGCGTACTCCTCCAAACCCGGGTTTCGGCACCACTGTGAAAAGCTTTTCTGGTTTGTGGGAAAGGAGGAGGCGGGAACCGGCTCAACAGTCAAAGTAATATTTTAATTTAAACTTAAACAAAAAGACACAAAACATAAACGCACACCCGGCAGCTGCGTGTGGTTCTCTCTCTCTCTCGAACCATAGTCACGGCCTGGCCCACCCTCCTCGTCGTCACACTCCTCCCTCATTTGCCTCAGGCCGCAGAACCAGAAGAAAGAGCAAAAAACTTGCTCGCTGGTTCCCAGAAATGCCGTCACTTGGTCCTCGATCACTCCTCCACCCTCTGGCGGATGACAGGTGCTCCTCCCCAGGTGGACCAGAGCAAGTCCTCCGACCCCTGATAGATGGAACGCCCCTCCGCGTTCTGGTGGCTGGTAGGGAGCCCCTCCGCCCCTGGCAGCGTCTCCACCACTCCAGGCGGCTTGCAGCGAGCCCCTCCTCCCCTCACAGACGGCGGCTGTTCCTCCACATCCAGGCGGCTGGCAGCAACTCCTTTGGGCAGCTGCGTGTGGCTCTCTCTCTCTCTCGAACTGCCGCATTCCGCTGCACTTATCCGTCTCCTCAGCTGATTAGCCCGATTTGGGGCTGGGCGTGTGTATTCACGGCCCGGCCCCGCCCTCCTCCTCATCACAAATACTTGAGAAAATAAAAGGGTGTTTAGACAGATGGAAGTGGCTTGTACCAACGATGTCATACAGAGGTTGTACAATCATCATAAATAACATTGTGGCATCTTTCTTGTGGCATCGGTTGACTTGTGTTGGCCCGCCATCCTATTTATTGAGTTTTTGGGGGGTAAACTGCATTGGGTGATACATAATATTTTGTACTTTCCAAAAGAAGAAGGTGGGTAGGGCCTTGTACGCTTGCAAAGCAGAACTGCTGCCTTTCGTTTACAATTTCTGCAAGATTTCTTACAGGTCCAGAGGATTTGAGCTGGAGACATGTGACTAGTGTTATTTTGAAGTCTTTTCAAGGGATGGATTTGGACAAAAACTTATTTTTGATGGACCCCAATAAGATTGACATTTCTTGCTTACCTGTTTTTTGCCACAACCTTTTTAAAGTATGGAGTTGTTTTAATGTAAAAAGAACTGAGATCAAAGACTCTGTATTTTGGTTGTTGGAAGAACCACTGGTAAATGGTGCACGTCTGGATATAGTGAGTGCGAGTAAAGCACTGACTGAATCCTTCCTAAAATCTGCAATTACAACTTTATAAAGGATGATTAATTTATCAGGTCTGGATTCAGAAATGTTGAAGTGGCTATACACCTAAGAATTAAATCTGTGGAAACCGGTATGCTCATTGATTACTGTGAGGGAAATATCTTTCCCAATGATAAGGACCCTTTCCTATGCTGTTTCTATCTCCAAATCTAAATGATCATTCAGAAATTTGTTTGGGAATCTAAAAACATATGTTTAGATTTTAATAATGTCAATGGTAAACAGTTATACATGGCTTGTGTGAAAAAAAGGGTTACACAGTAGAATTGATACACCATGGTGTGCTGTATTGGGACTAAGTAAGGATGTCAGACCAGAGTGGAGAGCACTATATAAGCCACCATTAACAAAAAGATCGGCTGATATACAGTGGAGGGTTTTACATGGGATAATTGCTGTAAAGGCTTTTATTTCAGCACTGTAAAATGTAATAAGTTGACTTTACTTAAAAAAAGTGAGGAAACAAATTGCCTTAAAAAATCAAGTAAATGGACTATTCCTAGTTCACTTTACTTGAGCCACATAAGTACATTTACTGCCAAATAAGTACATTTACTAAGATGTTTTTAGGCAATCAGTTTACATGCTTTTTTTAAGTAAGGTTAACTAATTAGATTTTACAGTATCAAATCCTGGTATAAGCCAAGAATGTCCTTTTTGTTTAGAAAGAGAGACTTTTTTCCATTATTTTATGCACTGTTTTGGGTTAATGCCTTTGTTTTACATTTTAAAGAGTCTTTTTTATTGTTTTAATTAAGATTTTTTAATACAAATATTTATTTTGGGTTTTAAATATGTTGAAAGAAGATGAGGAGAATGTTAAATGTTAAACTTCCTTTTGGGTAAAGCAAAAATGTCTATATATATATATATCAGTAGAAAGAACCAGATTGAACAGAGAGGTGATCATGATGTTGTAAGAGTATTTACTGCTATGATAAAATCCAGAATTTTAGTCGATTTTTGTTTTTATAAAACAATGAACAATCATATAATCTTTGAGAGTATATGCTGTCACAGAGGAGCTTTGTGCATTGTTGTGAATTATTAACTTATTTTTGCACATTGTTTGTTATATTTTAACTATTTTGAATTTATCACCCTATTTATTGTGAACCATTGTTTATAGACTGATTGTGTTTAAATCTATTGTAATAAAAATTTTTGAAAATTCTAAATACTCTCTCTCTCTCTCTCTCTCTCTCTCTCTCTCTCTCTCTCTCTCTGATTTAAACAATCTTTTTTTACTTCATCATGTCCCCTATCCCTCATTATTGTCTCCTGCTCCTTCTGTCCCTGCCAAACAAGACTGCTCCACTGGAAAAATCAGGTCATACTAGCTTAAGGTTGGCATGCTGTTCAACCAGTCCAAGCTGTGGTTTGGAACATACTAACCAGCTCAACACAGGGGTGGCCGCATATAAACCAATAATTTCAATAAACCTTTGCAAGGTTGTATAAATTACCATTTGATAAGATCAGAACACCTTGTAATTTATCTAGGCTACATTCACACAGTCATTGTTTTGGACTGACAACCTCATTCTACTACTTTGTGAACGGAGCATAGCCATGGTCTCTAACTTCATGTTGTCTTAATCTCTCTCTACAGTAGATTTTTATTCACAGTGCAGAAGAACTATATAAATTTCATGGCTTTTTTTTTTTCTTTTTTTGTTACAGTTCTTTCAAAGTTTAGTCAAGCCACCATTCAAAGTTTGTTGAACATACATGTTCTGTTTTTATTGCCATTCTAAAGAACAATATAGCGAGGTTACAGTGTGTAGGAAAATGGCAAAATAGTATGATAAGGTATATTGATTTAAGCATTTGTATAAGCCTCTATTTAAAGGAATACTTCACTCACCCTCAAGCCATCCTAGATGTGTATGACTTTCTTTCTTCTGCAGAACACAAATGAGCTCTGTAGGTCAATGCAACCTATCCGATCCATTCAATGCAAGTGAATAGTGACCAAAACTTTGAAGCTCCAAAAAGCACATAAAGGCAGCATAAAAGTAATCCATATGACTCCAGTGGTTTAATGCATGTCTTCTGAAGTGATCCAAATGGTTTTGGACCAAACAGACCAAAATATAATCTTTTTCACTGCACATCTTTCCATTGCAGTCTCTAGGCATGATCATGATTTCAAGCTCGACACGTGAAGCATGTGCAGAGCATTCTATTACGCTAGGAAGTGTACTTGAGCTTGAAATCATGATTGCCAAGATTGCTGATGTCAAGATTTGTAGTGAAAAAGGGGTTATATTTTGGTATGATCTCACCCAAAACCATTTGGATCGCTTCAGAAGACATGGATTAAACCACTGGCTTATATGTGCTTTCAAGGTCAAGGATATCTTTATTGTCCCTGAGGGGCAATTTGTTGTACAGTCAGCAGTACACACAACCATCAGACAACATTAATAAATGGACAATAAATACAACATATACAAAAAAATCACACTGAATTGTTTAAAAAGCCAATGGCAGCTGAAACAAATTAGTTCTTAAGTATATTTGTCCTACATGTTGGTAGATTATATCTGTGGCCAGACGGAAGCAACTTAAACTCCTTGGACAGGGGGTGGTTAGAACCAGCTAAAATTGACTGGGCCTTCTTTAGAACCCTGGCCTTGTGCAGATGAGTAAGTCATTCAAGGTTGTGCCTGCAATTTTGCTGCACACTTTAACGATACACAGCAATCTGTTTCTATTTTTAAGGTTAAGTGACCCGTACCAGCTGACAAAAGAAAATGTAAGGACAGATTCAATAAAACAGGAATAAAACATTTTCAAAAAAGTATTAGCAACATTAAAACTTCGAAGCTTACGATAAAAGTACATACGTTGATGGGCTGTTCTACACACAGCATCCACCTGATACTCGGTCAACTTGTCATCATTGACAGTGCCAAGATATTTGTACTGCTGCACAAACTCAACAGCCTGATCATTAAACACTACAGGGGATATAACCGTTGGGTTCCTCCTAAAATATATGGTCATCTCTTTAGTTTTAGATACATGAATGTCCAAAAAGGACAACTTACACCAATCTGTGAATTCTTCCACTACAGGGCCATGATCAGGTTCATCACTACTGAGGAGAGACACGATCACCGAATCATCGGCAAACGTAATGATATGACGCTTCACATATTGGCTTTGGCACTCGTTAGTGTATAGCACAAATAAAAGAGGCGAGAGGACGCACCCCTGGGGCGATCCGGTGGAGGAGAAAATAACATCTGATAAGACACCATTTACCTTCACACGTTGCGACCTTCCAGTTAAAAAATACATCAGCCAACATATCAGGCCAGGATCAATGTTGTGGATACTGCCTAGCCTATCTGCTAAGATATGAGACTGGATACAATTAAAAGCTGAGGCGAAATCAATAAAAACTAATTGTACAAAAGTCTTTGAACCCTCAAGGTGTGATTGAATCATATTTAATAGGGTGCCCTTTGCATCGTCAACGCCCCTGCCTGATCTGTAGGCAAATTGGAACGAGTCCAAATTTGCCTGCACTGTATTTAGAAGAGCATCCTTCCCAATCTTCTCAAATGATTTCATAACAAGGGAGGTAAGCACTACAGGCCTGTAGTCATTGAGTGACATTGGAACATTATTTTTTGGCATAGGTACGATGATGGAATCTTTCCAAAGACAAGGAGCCCTATGTAGGTGGTGACAACTTAAAGATAAAACGGAATATATCTGCTAACTGTTCGGCACAATTTTTAAGAATACAACCTCCAAAACCATCAGGACCAGGACTTTTCCTTTCTTTTACATCCCAGAAAAGTTTCAGGACCTTGCCCTTTTCAGCATGTACAATATTATGTTCAGAAACAGCATTTTTGAAAACTGACAGTTCCTCACTGAAATCATGAACATTAAAACGATTATAAAAAATGCTCAGTTCGTTAGAAAGGTCAAGGTCAAGCTTGCCATCATGGGAAATTTGAAATTTCTTAGACTGCATCCCCATCATTGATTTTACACCTTCCCATGCAGGTGTATCTCTACCCTCTCCTCGCTGGGCATCACAGGAACTGTGCTTGACTGGTTTAATTCCTATCTCTCAGGTAGGTCCTTCAAGGTAGCCTGGAGAGGTGAGGTATCCAAGCCACATCAGCTACTTACTGGGGTACCTCAGGGATCAGTGCTTGGGCCACTTCTCTTCTTAATATACACAACATCACTGGGACACATCATTCAGGCACATGGTTTCTCTTACCACTGTTACGTTGATGACACGCAAATCTACTTGTCTTTCCAGCCCAACGACACCACAGTGACTGCTCGAATTTCTGCCTGCCTGGCAGACATCTTGGCCTGGATGAAGGAGCACCACCTGCAACTCAACCCAGCCAAGACTGAACTCCATGTCTTTCCAGCCAACCCTGCTGTTGAACACAACATCACCGTGCAGCTGGGTGCAACTACAGTAATGCCTTCCAAAACGGTCAGAAATCTAGGGGTTACCATCGACAACAGACTAAATTTCACAGACCACATCTCAAAGACCACAAGATCATGTAGATTTACACTCTACAATATCAGGAAGATAAGACCCTTCCTCTCTGAACATGCCACACAACTGCTTGTCCAGTCACTTGTCATAACTAGACTGGACTACTGTAACGCTCTCATTGCAGGCCTCCCTGCATGTGCAATTAGACCCCTCCAAATGATCCAGAATGCAGCAGCACGTCTGGTCTTTAATGAACCAAAGAGAGCACATGTTACCACTCCTTGTCTCTCTCCACTGGCTGCCGGTTGATGCACGTATCAAATTCAAGGCTCTGATGCTGGCATACAGAACAGTCACTGGGTCTGCTCCAGCATACCTAAAATCATTTATGCAGAGCTACGTGCCCACTAGAAGCCTGCGGTCGGCTAAGGAATGTCGCCTTGTTGTACCAACACAAAGAGGCACCAAAACACTTTCCCAGACTTTCAGCTTCATCATGCCACATTGGTGGAACGACCTTCCCAACTCCAACCATGAAGCTGACTCACTCTCTGTCTTCAAAAAACGACTAAAAACACATCTTTTCCGTGAGCACTTAACCAGTCATTACAAAAATAAAAAAATTTCCTGTTGCAATTTATTCTGTTTTGAATACTATTATGATGCTAGTGAAACTTTGTAATACAGCACTTTTCATACCACTGTCTCCTTAAGATGATTCGCTTATGTTTTCCTCTTTTGTAAATCGCTTTGGATAAAAGCGTCTGCCAAATGAATAAATGTAAATGTAAATGTAAACTGTGGAAACTCCCTTGGTAAATAAAAGGGTTGTAGGGATACAGACAAGAGTTCAATGTCAGGTGTGCATAATGTCTTCCTAACGACCACCGTTTTACACCAGTTTTTGTTGACATAGAGACACAAGCCTCCACCGAGTGATTTACCAGTCACTGTAGAGTCTCTGTCCAGACGAAAAGATACCCTGAAACCATCAATTTCCAGATCTGAATAAGGATCTTGTTCTTTGAGCCATGATTCTATTAAGAGCAAGAAGACAAGCATTGTTATACTCCGTCAGGAACTTGACATTTGCCCGAAGCTCTCAACTTTGTTACGGAGTGATTGAACAGGATGACTATGGAAAGGGGTATCCGATGATGGCCCTGTCCCTTAAGCCTCTGGCACACGCTGCCACGTCTCCCCCTTTTCCTCACACCCGTCAGCTTGGATGTCTAGCTCTGATTCCCTTCAGAAGTATCCTGCTGGATGATCTCCACGGGGAAAGCTGCTGAGGGGTCCACTATACCCACACTGGAGTTGCGCAGTAGCAGGTGGAACTCACGGCTATACTGGAGAGGCTCCCGGTACTCACAAAGTCCACTCAAAATGTGGCATACAACCATAAAAAGGAGAAAGAAGCCCATCGAATAAATGTGTCATTGTTGCTTCTGTTTATCCTCAGAGTAGTTGAAGAAAATCAGTAGTGATGATAAAACAAAAACAAAACAAGGCAGGTTAAAACTAGCACACTACACAACCGCTGCTGCAGGTCGCCATTACCAGCGCCATCATCAAGTTGCTTTTTGGAGCTTCAAAGCTTTGGTCACCATTCACTTGCATTGTATGGACCTGCAGAGCTGTAATATTTGTTTTTTATTCATCAGAAGAAAGAAAGTCATACACATCTGAGTTGGCATTAGGAGTAAATTATGAGAGAATTTTCATTTTTAGGTGAACTATTCCTCTAAGGCTATTTTTCATTTGAACAATCTTTGGCTGAACTCCTGTTCATGTGTTTTATACTAGTAAATAGGATAAATATGGTATAACACAATTACCCCCATAAAATCACACCTGAACCCTCCCTTACCTGCCCAGTTACAATTATGTAGATCCACTACTGGGTCAACGTGTTTTTTTTACCAGCTTGGCCCAGGTGGTCTACCAGTCCTAACCATGTCAAACTCAGGCCTGCTCATCTTGACAAGCTTTGACCCACTAATGACCATATAACTAGCTTCAGCCAGCTAGAAACCATGTAAACAAGGTACGATCAGAAGCTGGTTTTAGCAGAATTTTGTGTCAGAGAACATAGTCTTAGTTCTTGCTTAAAAGCCCTTGAATGAACAACTGGTTATCAGTTTGAATTAAATAATAAAGTATTGTTGAAGCTAAATATAAAACAGCTGATTAGATCCACCAACTTTTTGCTCCTCTTATCTGTTCTATTCCAGAGTGAATGGTGAAAAATAAGGAAAAGTGCAGTGCAATATTACCTTGTATCCTCCTGTTCATTCAACATGACAAGAATTAAAAACCAATACATGAGCTTCCCTCACAACACATTCACTGCACTGAATAACGCTTACCTCATCGTGAGAGAATAGTTAATAAACCAACAGAGCAGAGAGAGGGAGAGTGGAGTACTGCAGAGGAGTGAATAGAGCCAGAAAGGAAATAGCTGGAAAGAACACTTTAATAGTAACCAAGGCTTCAATATGAAAAAAAGGATAACAGATTTTCTCCTCTTCTTTTGTTAATCCTATAGCTCCAGGAGAATGCACAAGAATTCTGAGCTGCATAGCTGTAGTCTAGGCCGTTTGTTTAGATTTCAGCCAATGTGGCTGCCATTTACACACCACCATGGAGACAGTGCTTTTTGCACCAGTAAAACTGTATACTATTAACTACTGGCTGCTTAAAATTCAATAACCAGAGTCTTCCAAGCCCACATCATTTCATGAATTTCCATGTTGTTTTATGCTACTTCGTGATAGTGAACCTGCATAATCATGTTGTTCACCAGCAACCAGGGCCGGCCCACAGGTTTGTGGGGCTATAGGTGAGATAATGAAAATGGGCCCAACTGATGTAAACTTGTAATAATACTGTTATCCTACACTGTAAAAAGCGGGAACACAAATACATGAATGTAAAAAAAACTCTATATTGTTCTAGAATTCTAGAGATTGTTGTGTGAAAATCCCAGGAGATCAGCAGTTACAGAAGTACTCAATCCAGCCCGTATAGCACCAACAATCATCCATGTGATTATTTAATCAGCCAATTGTGTGGCAGCAGTGCAGTGCATAAAATCAAGCATATATACGGGTCAGGAGCTTCAGTTAATGTTCACATCAACCATCAGAATGGGGAAAAAATTTGATCTCAATTATTTGGTTTGTTGGTGCCAGATGGGCTGGTTTGAGTATTTCTGTCTACGTTAACTCAGAAAAATGCTCTGTACAATTGTGGTGAGAACAATATAATCTCAGAATGTTATTCTGAGATGCGGGTTGGCGCTCATTTGGCGGCACGAGGGGGACCTACACAATATTAGGCATATATTAGGTTTTAATGTTGTGGCTGATCGGTGTGTATATATATATATATATATATATATATATATATATATATATATATATATATATATATATATATACATATATTTGTTTGTTACAATATTGTTTAACAAAAGTCATAGAACCATTGCAATAATTGGTTTCTTTTTTAAGAGAAATAACCCAAGCATATATAATACTCTCCAGAACTGTGTATAAATGTTTATTTATTGCAACAGACTTTGCAAAAAGGCTATAAATTAATTGCTCATGTTTTAACCCTGCATATATACTCTACACAGGCATAGGTTTTGATTTCTGGTGTTAGTAGTTCTGAGATGGGTCTTGTTTAAATGCCCACATGCTTTGAGTGTTGTTTGGGTGCAAAGCATCTTTGCGTCTGAAGAAATCTCTAAAATTCTCTATATATTCCTTTTAACTCCAAATCAGCATCCCCAGATCTCCTCCTCCCATGTAACTTGTAATAGTACATCCAACTGGTGACACTTTAGGTCAGTCCAGGTTTCTGACCCCTGCTCCTCTCTGACACACTGTAATGAAAAACAATTTCCCTCCATGATGGGCCGTGGAAAAGCCTGAGCCAGACAATCAGGCAGAATCAATGTGTCCAGAACATACTCATTACCTTCACTCCCAATACAAGAACACCACACTTTCACACGATGGGCAAACTATTTGGAGACGGGTCATCTGGAACAAGGTTTTTGGGATAGAAAAGGTTAGGAAAAAGAGAACAGGATTTGGACAGGGGGGACAGTTGGTGAGGAATGATACTGGATGAGAAATGTGGATGCAAGGAAAGATTTGTGACCTGTCAAACAGAGACCATTCAACAAACTGCCAGTTTTATATGGATCACATGTGGATCTGGCCACATTGTAGATGCTAAATGGGAAAAAAATAAAGTCATGTGTGTGTGTGTGTGTGTGTGTGTGTGTGTGTGTGTGTGTGTGTGTGTGTGTGTGTGTAACCAGAATGATTAAGCAGGTGTGCCAGCACTGCAGGTAGTGACCTAAAATTTTTGGGGGATGAATTGTACTGGAAACAGAGAGAGAGAGTGAGCGAGTCTCTGATCTGATGACCTTAGGGTGCTGACTAGGACATCACTCAGCTCAAACACCCAGCTGTGAACTGCCAGAGAGCCAGCGATCTGAGTCAGCTTGTATCTGGCACACATAGTGTACACACACACACACACACACACACACACACACACTTGCTCCTTACACCAAACACTGGTTTATGTTCTCTCTCTACATCTCTACAGGCTGTTTTAAACTTGAAAATTCTCAAAATCTTCTTTCATGTACTGTCAGTCTGTTCTTTCTCAAAGGAATTGTTCACCCAGTTCACCCAAACTTAAATGAATTACTATCTTTTGTGGGGAGTTTTTGAAGAATATACTGGCCACTCTTTTTCATGCAATGTAAGTGAATAGGGATCAAGCTCCAAAGTGCACCAAGAAGCACCATTAAACTATCATAAAATTAGTCCATTTTGTCCATGGCATCTAGTAGTGCCATATTTGGTTTGAGAGCTACAGGTGAGGGGTATATTTCAAGTGAGTAAAAACTTAATTTTGTTCTGTTCCTCACTCAAAGCTATCATATGACTTCAGAAGACTTAGAATATAGAGCATGAGAGGTATGGACCTCTTTAGGATTCTTTTATGGTGCTTTTTGTATCATTTTAGAGCTTGACAGCCCCAGTCCCCATTCACATTAATTATATGGAAGAGTGGCCAGGAATTTCTTCATATGTGTTCTCTGGAAGAAAGAAGGTCTTGTTTGGAACAACATGATGGTGAGTAAACAGGGGTGTAAAGTAACTGAGTAAAAATACTTAAGTATTATACTTACAGGTAAGTATTATTTTTTTAGATTTGTACTTTACTCGAGTGCAATTTAAACTGAATACTTGTACTTTTACTTAATTACATTTCCAAAGAAAAAAAATAGTACTTTTATATTTTTATATATAAACAAAAGGCTTTTGTGTACATGTCATTTGTTTCTACACTTGCCTTCATATTGAAATCATATCTATGAATTTCTATACTCCCTATTTGCTGAATTATTATTGTTGTTGTTGTTGTTAGGCAACTATTAATTATAATAATAACTATAAAACCAGTAATGATAATGATAATAATTATGATAATAAAAATTATGGAATCTGAGTAAATATTAATTACGGATTTTATTGAATTCATCCATCTGCTCAACAGCAAGGTTTGGTAGCAAACCTCAGAAAACAATTCACAATACCAACAACATTACTAACTTTCTTCAAAGCTTATTTAGATTTTTTTTATCTTTCTTTATGTCTCAAGGAGTTGGATCCTCTGACATCGCGATTCATGAGTGCCTTCTCCCATGCAACGAACACTGTGTGACTGGCAACGTTTTTGCTAAATAAAATTATGGTTTATTACACGTCTCATGGTAGTTCTGAGGTGAAATGTACACTGTGTGGCGCTAAAAGCGAGTGAAATGTTCTCCTAAACAGATGATGTTTTTAAAGGGTCAGTTCACCCAACAATGGAAATCCTCTCATGATTTACTGACCTTTAAGCCATCCCAGATGTGTATGACTTTGCTTCTTCAGCAAAACCGAAGTTAAGGTTTTTTTAAGCACATATCAGCATACAGGTGCCATCAGGCTGCTGGCTATTTGACAGTCCACAAGGCATATTTAGGCAGCATGAAAGTCCATAAAATAATCCACATGACTCCAGTCAATCAATTAATGTCTTCTGAAGCAAATCGATATTTGTGTAAAAAATAAATCCATAATTAAAACTTTATTAACTTTAAAATCATCGCTTCCTGCCAGCAGTCAACGCATCAGTGATATAAGCAAAAAGCAAAATTTTCATTCATTATCCATACTTTCACTTAAGTATAATTTCTGAGTACTTTTTACACCCCTGTGAGTAAATGATGACAGAATTTTAATTTGTGTGTGAACTGTTCCTTTAAAAATTCTCCTACATGAACATACACATACAAAGCAGGCAGATCTGCAGTCATAACTCTTGCAGAAGACCTTTCTTCTGTTGTAACAGCGCCTGTATCAACTGAGGTCCCACTGACATTTCAGAAATGACGAGTGGGTGGAGGACAGTGAGACAGATAGAACGAGAGAATGAGAGCTCCTAACGGCAATTATCATTGCTTTGTCCTTCACATCACAAACACATTGTGCATAATGGAAACTATGGCAACGAGACCAGGTACTGCAACACAGAGTGACGGAGGCCAGTATGTGTATGTGCTGCATATAACTGCATCCGTGCACATCACTGGGTTGCTGCATTTCAGAGAAAACAGATAAGATTTAAGATGGTTCTATAAGCCATGATATTCACATTAAGAATGAAACAGAATCAGCCTTAATCTGTTTGCAGTACATCTTTGAAACAATAATGGTAAAACATGCGCTTTAGGGAATGTTAAGAAATCTGATAAGAGAATGTAAAGAAATCTTCACCATGAAACTACTTGTGCAAACTGAAAATAACAACTGTCTGCAATCGTTCCAAGTTACAATCAGTTTTATTGTTGATCCTAATTCATTTTGTGTGTTGAATCCAATTACTGTGGTGGACCCCAAACCAAGAACCAGGTCTTCACCTCAGAAGGAATAGTGTTTGCAGCCATGCTGCTCTTTTCCATAAAACTAAACATATAGTGACCAGGGGCTGTCAAGCCCCCCAAATAATAATAATAAAAACATCAAATTGCAACATAAAAGCAGAGAATGTAAAGAAATTTTAACCATGAAACCACTCTTACTGACATGCAAACTAAAAATTGCAGCTTTTCACAATCTTTCATAGTTACAACCAGTTTTATTGTTGATTAGTTCATTTAGTGTGTTGAATCCAATTACTGTGGTGGACCACAAGCCAAGAACCAGGTCTTCACTTTAGAAGAAATATTTGTTTTTCATCATATAATATCATCTACTCACTCTCACATCATTCCAATGCTGTATGATTTCCTTTCTCGTGTGAAACACAAAATAAGTTATTTTGAAGAATGTCCATGCTGCCCTTTTCCAAAGATGAAAACATGTATTAACCAGGGGCTGTCAAGCCCACCCTAAATACAAAAAAGCACCACAACATATAACCATAAAAGCCAGACTGATCACACTGTGAATTTGGCAACAGTATTTTGAAAGTTCTGTTGCTGAAATTAGTCTATGCTAATTGAAATATAAATCACTGCCCCCAGTGGCCAAACTGTGAGCTCAGCTCCAGTTTCAAGCTGAATTGTCCACAGAGTGGCACCAAAAGCAAGTTGTTGTAAATAATGTACAATCAACATAAATGCATGTTTCATTAACCCTATTTCCTAACCCAAACCTAAACCTAAACCTAACCATCAGTGAAGTAAAAATGTCATTTCAGAGGAAACATTTAACCTCTGAATCCCACTCATCATTGTTTTTGTGAACACGATTACTTCCTGGTTTACATGGGACCAGAACCCGTGTCTTGGAGGTTGCTCACGCAACATGACGTCAGTAGAGCCATTGATGTAAAAATGTCTGATTGAAATGTCGCTTGTCAGTAATTGTCAATTCAGGGGACCAGAACATATTGTCTTGTTGATAAAAGCAAAAAATATATATAGTATTTAAATTTTTGGGTGAACTATTCATTGAAGAAATATTGGTTTGGGAAGTGTTATGTTTCAATACAACACATTACACAATGTATAATAACAGTTCAAATTAACACAGAGATAAATAAAAAAAAGTATATTCAATGTAGGGATGCTGCGGCGTGAGTTTTTGATGGTTAGATTACCGTCTGAGAAAAAAATCGCGGTTAACCAGCTTTACGATTATTTGCACATTTTCTCATGCAACAGCACTAATGCAAAAACTGCATATCATATAACATTTGTTTAAACGTCTATGTGGACATATATCTGGGGGATATTTGGAAGCTAAGGGAAGCCCTATAATAAGAAAACTGATAAATAGGAGGTAGAGCTGCTCCAATCTAGGGCACAACACCGCTTATGCGCATCCCAAGCTCAGTGATGTGCTGAAGTGTGAACAGAGTGCTTCAAAAGTGCGTAATGTAAGATTATTGTTGGTGCGCAACATGTAGTTCACGGCATTAAACAGTTTTTTCTTCTGCATCCGTTTATTAAAGCAACCCATTGTCTGTCAGACACCCCAACATGAAGAATCGGCAACAGACTCTAAATACTGTCCACAACACCTCACAAATAAACCTGTGGACTATGCATAATAATGGGAACATTGCTTACAGCAGGCAATTTAAAATCCGATCATGACCTAAATTGACATTTATTGTTGAATGCGGTGAATTTGTACAGAAGCAATACTTTAAATAATGAGGATGATTTAAGACACAACTTTTCAAAGTTTACACGCTGATAGTAACTAGGGATGGGTACGAGTATTCAAGTACTCGGTTACTCAAATGTGGCAGCAATGAAAACGATGAACGATGTTGATAATGCAAAATGTGACTTTTCACTTAATTAAAAATTCAGTGACATTTATCTGACAACTAAACACAAACGTGTCAAAGAGGGAGTTTATTTTACATTTTGAGATTGATTACATTGTGATTTTGAGAGTTACATTGATTGTCACAGACGTCTCATAGCAACCAAACTGATACAACACTGCAATGCTATTGTTACGATAATCAAAAGAGTGTAATTAACTGTGTTTTGAACACCTGTCTCAGCAAAATGTTTGCTAAACACATTTTATTATCATTTAATGTAAGAACTTTGACTCATTAATGGATATTATTTAATAAAAGTGAATGTTTGTCACTGACCTGGGTGCCGAAATGTTTGCTTGATGTAATACACACCTGCATCTTGACAAAATGGGAGTTGAAGATTTCTGCAAGTTTTCAAGTTAGAAGTCCGACATAAAGTGTCATTCCGTTGCACTTTCCCCAGTTGAAAGGTGGAAATTCCGACTCTCAGAGTTAAATGGAATGCTTCATGAATCATCACAGCAACAACAATATGGAGCATTGCGGCTTTCCCCACAGGAGCGAACACTGGGGGAGACACACACACACCAGGCACGTGGCATGTGGCAGTGGACTCAACGCGCTGAAGCAGCGCATATACAGCAGGCGAGTGTTTTAACAGAGTGCAGCTAAATGGAACAGAATACAGCGTCTTCAAAACTGAACTTCAACTTAACACGCATATTAAAAATGTCATGGTTATGGTGTCTCCTGTTAAGTCAACCGCGTTTTGAAAATAGACGGTTCAGACAGTCACTAAAAAAATGGGTGCACGCTTACTAGGATTACTACTGTAACCTGAAGGAAGAACAGACAGACGCGCGTTGTGCACATTCTTTCATTGAGTTGGGCAGCAAATCTTCACATAATGTCAAAACATGATGCATTATAATTTGATTATGCAATCTTTTGTACATTTTGTAACAGATTATTTTATAACTGCCTATAATAATTAATAGACGATACACCAGAACAACAAGATGCAATGCAGCAGCCAAAGACGTTTGTCAGATATGTTATTATATATACAGTTATGTACAAGTCATTGCCCCTCGAGTACTCGATAAGTAATTAGTCCAAGTACTCGAGTAGACAAAATGACCAAAATGACCATCCCTAATAGTAACTACACGCAAATGCACCACACGCTGTCAGCATGCTTAAACATTACAAAAAGTGGCATCTTTAATTCATCACTTTAAAATCAACACAGCTTAAAATATTAAACTGGTAGAATGAATTCCTCTGTTATATTTTGGAATTCGTGTGTTTAATCTTCAGTTTCACATAATTTGAAAGTTCACAGTCCGCGACACCTGGCCATTAAAGCACCACGTGGCCACCATCCGTAACCATAGCAACAGCTCCAGTACCCACACAGGCACAAGAGTTTTCACATTTAGGCTTACAAAATCTTACGAAAAACTCTTTTATATTATATATTTATGCATTATATATAATATTTTGCCATGTGTAAATAAAGCATTTCACGGTTTTTAACCGTTGATTCTAAATTTGTATGGTTAAATTAACCGTGATGTTTTTAACTGTGGTTAATAGTAAAACCGTATAATCATGTCATCCCTAATTCAATGCGTACTCTCAAATATTTATACACTGTATCAAATCAAACATTCAGAAACAGCATTAGGGTTAATGTTTCATAAAAACAAATTTACCCTTTCAGAAAATTACAATTCTTACCTGCTCATCTGAAATGATGATCTGCTTTCCTCACCATGAAAAACAACTGATCATTTCTATGGACAGCTTTAACATCTTCACTGACTCCACATATAACTCATGTGATGTATTTCATGTTTTCTAAATTCATGCGAAAGTTGTATGTGGGTTACAGACCTACAGACCGAAATTGCACATTGTCAGCCACTGACTGTCTTGGGTGTTTTATTCCTGCAGGGGCGCCTGACCCTTCAAAACCGAATCCTCCATTCATCCGCATTTAAATCTAAGAATGCTTTATATCAATTTGGAGACATTTTACACTGGATACTTATTTTTAATAAAAACTGATAATTGCAAGGATTCATACCTGTGAATGAAATCCACCTCCGCATTATCTATAAAAGCATTTTTAAAAATCTTCACCCAGTAATAATAAACTAATGTGAGTTCATGCATCCTGGCCAGCGCTGAGAAAAGTAACAGGTACCATGTGACACCGCTGTCTAGCTGGGCGATACCAACTCGTATAACGGAGGGGGGACTTCAGTTTTTTGGTCTCAATATGTGAGACTCACAGCCACGCAACTGCAAGGTATCATACGAAATTATTTTCAGTATTCATAAAAATATATAAACAAGGACAGATGCATGATGGGGGGCGGGACAAATCACCCCCTTCACAGCACAGTGCTTACAGCAACCATAAAAATGACAATTTAAACAACTTAACAGCTCAAATAATACACGGTTTACGCATAAATAATTTTGTAAGTGTTTTATAAAATTATGAGCTTCATGTTTCAGCCTTTAAACCCTCCAAAAATTGGCCCCATTCACTTCCATTGTAAGTGCCTCACTGTAATTTAATTGTTTGCTTCTTTTTTTTTTTTTTTTTCAAGAAAAGTAAGGATGAGTCAAAATTATTTTTTGTGGTGATCAATATTATGCAACAAATGCTGATACATTTATATTGAACTCAGAATATTGCTTTAAGTTTCCTTTATTTGAGACAACCAATCAACACATTAAACCCACCATATGCCACTAACAGGTCCTGAGACAGCAGTTTCCTCTCTTGTCACTCACATACTGATTTCTGATCATTCAGGCAACTAATTGATCCACCAGCTTAACTAGCCATGTGCTATTTTTAGGGATGTACTGATGTGTGACAGATTTCTGATTGATCTGAAAAATGATCAATAATTTGCTAAACAAGCTGTTTTCTAAACTCCTGGGCTTTGAACGATCGGTAAGGATTCATGCACACAGCTGCTGAGAGTCTGTGTGAATGGCTGGCCCCGTTCTTTGTGCTGGGTGAGTGTGTAGAGTGTGGTATTAAGACACCGAGCGGGGATTTCTGAAGCAGTCGAGCTCCTGCTCTCATTGTGGATTAATGAGCACAGCTTTATGCTGCAATTAAAGATGAAACGAATGCAGACATGTACATTTCCTCTCCAGTGTTCATAGCCAAGGAGAAATTTGATGCATAATATTTCATATACTGTATCTATTTTAATGAGCATCAGTAAATTCAAATTTACATATAAGTATAAGGGAAAGTATATGTTTTAGGAGCTGTGACTGGCCACCACTTTTAACCCTCTTTCATGGTGTTCACCACAGTGGACACATCTTTAAAAGCCATTTTAAAAATTCAGGGTGTGATGTTACATCCAAACCATCATGAGCGATTACCTTTGAACATTCCATATGACTGACCTCATTATATTTTGTTATTTTTTTACTTATTACAACATAAATTCAACATAGCAACAAAGTGGCGATGCACTAAGTAAATCTATAAATTCAAGTAATTCTTTATCGTCTATTGTAATGGACAGATGTGTAACGTGTAATGTGATTTAATAATTCATGCATCCATCAGAGCGTTAATCACCTTTTGGCATTCATTTTAAATGATCTTGCGGTGTGACAAATCTTTTTTTTAAAGTGCAAATGTTTAACTAAGGCTCTCAATTAATATGGTCATAAAAACTGCATGCATAATAATTATAAAAGAATTAGCAAAATGCTGTTAATAAAAATAGTTTTAGATGGAGTACAGCAAGTCACACCGCAGGACGGGTCAACTTCCCAAAAGTATTTCACATCAACTACACATATACAAAACAAACCCTATTCAGCAGATAGGGTACAGATTTGCTCTGCACCTAAGTAAGAAAAAAATTATGAAATAAAACAGAATTTTATCAGACCCACGTTTGACATCCCTGACATCGGCAAAGTCAGACAGCCAAGTAAGGGCGGGATTTGACATTACCGCACGCTGTGGTTGTTCTACAAGGCTTTGAATTGTAATGTCACTATTAGAATATGTGTTCCGAAACAACAAAAGCACGAGTGTTCGTGAGGTTAATGTGAAATTATTCAAATTTATTCATCATATGTAAATCCCGCCTCGCCCTGGTACAATTGACGGTAAGGAGTTTGGTGCCCCTCGAATGCAGTCACATTTTATCAGGCTTTATTTCTCCTGTTCAGGGACATTTTGAAGTGAGAAACACAGAAAAAGGGAGGGAGAAATAAGCAAAGTGAGCAAATGAAAGCAGGAGGTGATTACTGAGCCCTGAATGGAGGAATGACTGGAGAATGATTATTATTCGATATAGAGAGAGCAGACAGCACTTTGATGAAGTGAATGTGCATAAATCCATATGCAAAGTGTGTTTCACAGAGGAACTGCCCCATAGAAAGAAGAGAGGGGAGTGATCTGAAAAGATGAACAGAAAAAAGTCTGAGGACAAGGCTGAGCTGACACTTCTTTGTTTTTCAGATTTAGACCTTATGAAATGGTTTGACGCATTTCCTATTGGCATATGAAGGTGGGCAGGACATTTTGAAGGGCTCATCCTTTTTTCAGCCAATAGCTAAGCCTAAAAAAAAAAATATGTATTAAAATGTTTTATTATGATTATTTATTATTATAAAGCCTTCAATCTTTTACAAGAGAGACCTGGCTAAGACAGCAACAACCAGATCCAGAATCCAATCTATACACACCACATTTTCAAATTATTAAAAGTGATAACTATCCTTATTTTCTTAAAATAACCTTATAAGTAAATATATACCAAAAGACTAAGTGGGCTTATAGATAGTGAGGGCCAGTTGACTTTGGAATAAAATGTACAGGCATGTTAGAATACAATTCCAGTAGTATTAGATACATAATAAGAATAAAGCCATTCCATCGAAGGAGATTTTGGGCTGAAGCTCCACTCCCCGCTCTCAGTGTGATGGCTGCAGGAGAAATGAGGCATTCTGAGCTGTAAACATGCACCAGTGACCCGTGTCTGTGTGTCTTGTGTCGGCCAGTGTATGTGTGTGTGTACATGTCCCTGTGTTCTCACATGCCCTTCATAACACTACCCTGTAGAAGCAGTACGCTCTGAAGTTTGCTGCCCTGTTTCACTGCTCTGGTGAGTACAGATGAAGAATCACACAAACTGAATAAGAAAGAAAATAGACTGTCCGGCGGTGATCCACTCCAGTTTTGACCTCTCCTGCCTTCTGTTTCTCTTCCCAGTGTCTCCACCATCTCAGCTTTAAAGTCAATATGGAATCCGAATTGATCCTATTTACTTTCTTAACACATTTTAAGATTTATCGGTGCATCTTAAATCATTTAGACTATGATCAGAATGGAATATGGTACAAGCTTACAGATAACTCAATACTACGAAGTATACACTTTATATTGCCTATTATTTTATATATATATATGGCCGAATTTAAATGTTTGGGCAAACTATTCCTTTAAAATCATCATCCATAAATGCTCCCTCCCAACCAGACATGAGCTTTATGTTTGAAAACACAAATCGTTCAAGCATATCAGGAGGGTCCTTGCTACGTCCCTGCACTGTAAACCCACAGTCATCTTTGTATAATCGGAACATATTAGAAACAGATTTTCAAAGACTCATCAAACGTGCATGAAAACGTGCATGGACATGGATTTTTCTTTTTTAAAAATGGAAAAAGAAAAACTGTATGTTCTTTCATAGAGTCAAATGCATATTGTCATGGCGTCACTAATCTCTGCACAATGGCTAAACACACTTACATTTCTTGCTCTTATCTGTAATGGAATGGGGGGATCACAATCAAGAAACTCATATGAGATAATAGATATTTGCAAAATAGATAACAGCTGTAAGCTGTGCAGTTTTGGGGACTGATAAGAAATATTAGATATGGACATTTATAATATGCAGCAAAAATGGAACATTCAAAATTGAAGATTGTTGTCTCAAAGAATGTGTTATAGCAGGATATACAGCTAGAGCAACAAGTAGTGCACCCTGGTGGTTAAACTTATCACACAAACAAAACCCACTAAAAATTCTCCGTGATCTGTTAGCTGTCTGGACAATGTCTCAGCACAGCTTAAAGGGGTCATAACCTATTTTTTAAAAATAATTGTATTATTATTAATATGAATTATAATATAAATATAATATATAATATTATACAACATTAGTTCCGGTCCTCAAATCTGATTGGACGAGAGACGTTCCACAAGTACTGATGTCTCAGAACAGCTGCACTCGGACTCTTCGCTGTTTGTTTCTTGGGTTCGTGGCATTCTAAACTAAAGTGTAAGAGCAGGGCAGATGAGCAAAAGAGCTAGATGTGTGTCTTTTTATTTTTCCTTGTGACATTAAAAGTTTTAGGCAGCTTGTGGCAACAAAAGACCATTTTTATGTGTTATGAGCCAGTAAAGTTTGATGTGCATGGAGTCAGCGCATATCAGTCAGCGAGCGGTTTCTTTAAAGTCATTGTCTCTCACTCCATAATCGCTCGGATTACTAGTACACTACACCTGGGAACAGCTTCAGCATTAAGGTTTATCACATTACCATTCTGAGTAAACTCTAGAGACCTGATACCGGA
This sequence comes from Myxocyprinus asiaticus, assembly GCF_019703515.2. Taxonomy (NCBI): domain Eukaryota; kingdom Metazoa; phylum Chordata; class Actinopteri; order Cypriniformes; family Catostomidae; genus Myxocyprinus; species Myxocyprinus asiaticus. The sequence goes on from NC_059368.1 coordinate 31,203,508, forward strand.
GTTTCCGCATTATGAGGAGATGTAATCAACATGGCGGAGGAGAGAATGGATCTCTACAGTGAATGACTCTTGCGCACCGGCTACTGTGAAATACTCAGGGGGACCCCCGCTCAGACGGCTATTTTTACCCAGAGAAAATAGGATGTATTTAACCAAATGCCCATATTCTTCAGCAAGCTGACTAACACTACACCACTGCTTGGGAGTTGTCACTGCAGGTAATCGCACAATCTCAATTGCTCTCTTTATCTTTCTCTCTCTCTCTCTCTCTCTCTCTCTCTCTCTCAAACACACACACACACATCCTTATTTCTCCAAAAACTTGTTAGAAACAGCCCAAGCCATCATTAATAGTTCTGAAGTGATGTAACGGAGGCTTGTGCACATCTATTGAACCAGCAATGGAAGATCCAGATCCATGGTGTAATAAAGTAGTTCCATGCGCAAATGCACTTTTTTGTGATAGTCCTTAGTTTTTCCTCATTTTTTTATTTACTTGTTCTTTGAACTGTTGTATAAAAGCAATATCACACTCACAATCGTGCTGTATGGCCCTAAATCAGCACGCCTGTGATTACCTGCGGCCAAATCACAGCCATGCTGATGTAGGGCCATACAGCACTCTTGCTCGAGTGAAATTACTTTAATATATACAATCAATGAGCACTTTATTAGGAACACTACACTAATGCAGGTTAGGGCCTCCCTTTGCTCTCAAAACAGCCTCAATTCTTCATGGCATGGATTCCACTCCTAGGAGGTTCTGGTCTATGTTGACATGATTGCATCACATAATTTCAGCAGGTTTGTCAGCTGCACATTCACATTGTGCATCTCCCATTCTACCACATCCCAAAGGTGTTCTATTGGATTCAGATCCGTTGACTGGGAAGGCCACTGAAAAAAAGTGAACTCATTGTCATGTTCATGAAACCAGTTTGAGACAACTTTTGCTTTGTGACATGGTGCATTATCATGCTGGAAGTAGCCATTAGAAGATGGGTAAATTGTGGCCATGAAGGGACGCACATGATCAGCAAAAATACTCCAGTAGGCTGTGGCATTCAAGCGATGATTGATTGGTATTACAGGCCCAAAGTGTGCCAAGAAAACATTCCCCACACTATTACACCACCTCCTCCAGCCTGGACTATTGACTCAAGGCAGGTTGTGTCCATGGATTCATGTAGTTGGTGCCAAATTCTGACCCAACCCATCTGTGTGCCTCAGCAGAAATCAAGATTAATCAAACCAGGCAACGTTTTTCCAGTCTTCAACTGTCCAGTTTTGGTGAGCCTGTGCCTATTGCAGCCACAGCTTTCTGTTTTTGCTGACAGAAGTGGAACCCGACGTGGTCTTCTACTGTTGTAGCCCATTCACCTCAAGGTTCGACATGTTGTGCATTCTGAGATGCTATTCTGCTCACTACAATTGTACAGAGGGGATATCTGAGGTACTGTACGTGGTTCATTCAATGAAGCTTAACATTGTATTTGTGTTTGTTTTTGAGGTGCCACAGTATGCAATAGACTGGCATGTCTTAAGGTCAATATTTGGTCAAAAATGGCAAAAAAGAAACAGTTTTCTCTAGAACTCATCAGTCAATCATTGTTTTGAGGAATGAAGGCTATACAATGCTTGAAATTGCCAAAAAAACTGATGATTTCATACAAAGGTGTACACTACAGTCTTCAAAGACAAAGGACAACTTGCTCTAACAAGAGGATAAGTACATCAGAGTCTCTAGTTTGAGAAATAGACACCTCACATGTCCTCAGCTGACAGCTTCATTGAATTCTACCCGCTCAACACCAGTTTCATGTACAACAGTAAAGAGAAGACTCAGGGGTGCAGGCCTTATGGGAAGAATTGCAAAAAAAAAAAAAAAAAAAAAAGCCACTTTGAAACAGAAAAACAAAAAGAAAAGGTTAGAGTGGGCAAAGAAACACAGATATTGGACAACAGATAACAGGAAAAGAGTGTTATGGATCTTAACCCCATTGAGCTTTTGTGGGATCAGCTAGACTGTAAGGTGCGTGAGAAGTGCCCGACAAGACAGCCACATCTATGGCAAGTGCTACAGGAAGTGTGGGGTGAAATGTCACCTGAGTATCTGAACAATCTGACAGCTAGAATGCCAAGAATCTGCAAAGCTGTCATTGCTGCACGTGGAGGATTTTTTGATGAGAACTCTTTAAAGTAGTTTAAGAAGTTCTGAAGATTTTTTTCAAATTGTAATAGCAATTTTTCAAGTTATTAATGTCCTGACTATACATTGTGATCAGTTGAATGCCCTTTGGTGAATAAAAGTACCAATTTCTTTCCATAAGAGCAAAATCTGTACATTATTCCAAAATTTTGGCCACCAGTGTACATATTTCTAAATTCTACTTGTAATGTTTGGCAAGTTTTTTTTAAGACTCCTATTGAACAGATGCAACACTTAGGGTTGCTGTGGGGTGGAGCCACTCGTTTTAAATGTTGGGAAGTTCAAAACGAGACATTGTTTTTTGACTGGGAAGGTAATTATAATGAAAATTATAGTAGGTTTTAATAGTACATCGAAATATTCAGAATATCAAGGATTTTTTTTATTTTTTTTTATGATATGACCCCTTTTAATGCAGTGACACTTGTGTCATCCTATAAGTTAAAAGAAAGTTTACAAAAGACCATACTATTTGTATTTGTGTTTTTCTTTCCAAAAAATAAGTTACTGGAAAGATACTATTATTAATTGTGACTTCAATAAATATCAGGATTTAGAACCAAGTACACTATACCACACTCAGGTACACAAAAGAGGGTGAAATAAGAATATTTTCCTGCACTTTAATTTTTGTGTTTGTTTTGGAAGTTTAAACACTCTTTCAGTATCCCGTTGAGCTTGCATCCAATTTGAATATAAGCTGCTTAGATCACAAAACCATGGTAACAGCTGCCGAAATTAAACAGACACACTTTCTCCCCTGCACCTTCAAAGGGCTCCTCCATCAAGGCAAAGGTTTTAGATTATGTATTTTTACTAAGTGGGTCAGAATCCTGCCCCAGGGGCCATGGTGAGACATTTGTACAGGTAACACAAACAAATGCCACTGCACTAAAACCATCCACTAGGTGCTCTTTCACCACTAAAGGATACTCCTGTTCATATTGTAAGATTAAGTGAGTCAAAGCCAGAGAGATACAAAGAGACATAAACAGTATAATAAGCACTGAGAACAAAACACAATTATTATCATAAGTGCAGCAAAACTTCAGATGTGTCCTACTTACAATCAGACAGCAGGCATTTTAAAGCTTACACACAGAGAACTGAAGTGGACCTGAAGGAAGACACAGATAATTATGTCAACCCCAATACTAGATGTCACTGATTGCTGTGTCTGATGGTGTTTTTGATCAAAATATTTTCTGTTTTCTTTCACAAATGGAGGCCTGAACTTCCAAGTCAACAGCTCAGTTGTGTGGACTTGCTACTGCCATGGTACCCTAAGATGTTGGCTGCAGCCGAAAGCTGTAAATTGATAAATTGTAATGCTGTCCAAGACCAGCTTACTTATGAGGTGCCTTCATATGCAAATCGATGCCTGTGAAGTCATTGACGGACTGGGTAGTGAAGCATCAAGGCTTTCAGATGCAGCTGTAACCTGCAGGAATATCCACCTGGAAACACCTAAAGGTTTTATCCATTGTTTGGAACATGGTTTAGGTGGTTGAGTAGGGACCTGGCTGGTGGTAGACCATCTTGGTCAACGCCCTGTTGGAAAAACCAGGCCATATCAGCTTAGTCATACTAGTTTGATATGGTGGGAGGTTATAGAACATGGAAGCCTGTTTGTTGCTTGTTCATAGTGGATTAGAGCTGTTTTTTCCCAATCCTGGTTTGAAGTATCCCCAACAATGCACATTTCAGATGTCTCCCTTATTTGACTCCAGTTCAGGACATGGAATACTCTACTAACAAGCTAATGAATTAAATCAGGCGTGTTAGATTAGGAAAACATCCAAAATGTGTAGTGTTGGGGGTACTCCAGGACCAGGATTGGGAAACACTGGTCTACAAGGTGAAACAACCCTGCTAAAAAAAATCCAGCTTAACCAGCATGCAATTCCCCTGCTGGTCTAAGCAGGTTAATGCTGGTTAGTGCTGGTTTGGTACTGGTCTAGCTAATGGACCAGCATAGCCATGCTTTTCACCAGCAAAAATAAGCTGGTGAAGCTGGTTGACCAGCATGGTCTTTCTGGTGAAGCTGGTTTAGCTCATTAAAAAGCCTGTCAGGGTCACCAGCACCCTAGCATGCCATGCTGGGGGATCAGCACACAAAACACAACTTAAGCTGGTGATTTTTTAGCAGGGAAAATGGTCTACCAGCTCAGCCAGGTAATACAGCTGGTCAGCCATCTTGGACCAGGCAACCAAGGTCAAGGGGGCACCAAGGTCAGCCACCACAACCCTTAAAAATAACACAACCCTTTTTGTCTTGCGCAGTGTGTGCTGTAAGCAGTCATGAAACAGTGTCTGCTGTCTCGTGAACACTAGCACTGATGCTTCAATCTGTTCAGCCACCCGCGTGGCCTTTCTCCCATTGAAAATACGGAACATGCTGCTACCGAGGAACCATCTAAAACCGCCTTTTGTTACTTAAAGTTTTTATCATGACTGAAAAGGAGAGGATTCACACTGAAATAAGATAATAAGCTGCTGCATTTTTTTAAACAGTAAGAAAGTGTAAAGACGCCACAAAACCTGCCAAATGCATTTCAACAATAAAGTAAATGAACAGCGACCGATCAAACAAAGACAAAATCTAAGCACGTGAATAAAGATTTCTGCCACAGGCATTCGTTTGTAAATGCAATAATCAATTAATTTAATTATCAAATCAAAATCCTCTTGGCTAAAAAAATCTGAGGGGATACGTGCTCCCTCACTCTAAATGGGCATGACACCTCAGGGCACGGTTACAGAAGTGATAAAGTAAAATAGGCATTGATGTGTTGTTGTGGAGACGATCAGATGCAAATGTCTACCACAGTGTGACATCACAATGTGGAGGACGTAAAGAAGAAGTCGTTTTGGCAGTTTGTTTTCAACAAATGCTCATTTTACAGTGAGGAGGAAGTTTTGAGTTCTGAAACTTACAGTGTGTTTTTATAGTACATTGAACTCTTATATGTCAAAAGATCAAGGAAACTTTTATTCTTCATGTCATGACCACTTTAAGATCACCTTTGGGTCAACATAACTTACAAAATTTTGGGAGATTTTACCAACAACGTTGTGCACCACACGCCCTTTCTCCTGCCCACACATTCACACTTGCTATGTGTGGCTTCAGTGGCTCTTCTTCTGTGGAAATGAACTACAACTTGCCCAAAAGTCAATAACATGAAGAAGACCTACATATACAGTGAGTCATAAACACAGACACACATGCACACAGTCATGTCTTAATACTGAGGACTGTGACACCTCTCAACTCTCTGTCGGCATAGAAATGGTTGGTGGGTAGCTGTCTGCTGGAAAATCTTCCCACAAAGAGCAAATCCATCGTCCTCCTCCATTTTCATTTGTTAGAGGCCCAAAATGCAGCATCACATTTGTCTGACAGACAGAAACATGTGGCACTCTTTATGGGCCCATCGCTCAATAACAATTGGCCTCTAGGGGAGGAAGCTGATCACTGGGCAGCAGATTCGGTTATCAGGCTTTTTGTCTGCTGGTTTAGATTTTTTATTCTATGCCTTTGAATTTAAGCATCAATATAATTGTAGATATGCTACCTGTGAAATCAAATCTACAGAGATGACTGAAGATGAATAGGCTATAGCAAACAAATATTAACTCATTTTCCGAGCAAACACGCTTGAACCCTCGTACTGTCATAGTAATGAATTTGATGAGGAATGTATTGACCATTGACGAAATATGTTGACAATGTTTTTTCCAACCCTTGTGTTCTTTGACCTATGATGCACTAATAACATTTGCAAAAACATAAAAAGTGCAAGCAAAGATTAGTATAGCTATACTGGCCTCAAAATTACATGGTGGTTATGGTTATAGTTGATGTTAGCCTTCTAGCTAACAAAAAAGTATTTTTGCAGTGAGTTCACAACCAGTCTACTCATTCTCCCTTGCTTCAAATACAGATCCTGTCTTCTCAACTAAACATGCAGAAATCTTCCCTCTCAATCTAGAAGCTTTGAAAGATGTGCTCCGGACACAAACCGAAAAAATCTGACTTTTACCTGCAACGACAGTGTTTGCCTTAGTCATTCTTTCATTCGGAAGGTGTAAGAAGCTGAACCTATTCCTTTTCTCTGCCCTCCCTGCAGATCCTCTGGTCTTGCTTTCTTGTTCACTTTTTAATTGGATCTGTGAGTGACGGGGAGCATCTTGGTGTTTCTTATGCAATTTTACATCTGGTAACAAGGTTCTGCATCCCTTCTCTGGGGATTTTGGCAGGGTTGAGGAGGTAAACTACTAAATTAACTTGTCCAGAAAAGGGAAAGGGTCACATTTGGCCTACCATGGTGCCCAAAGGTGGGTAGAGTAGCCAAAAACTGTACTCAAGTAAAAGTACAATTACTTGAAAAAAGTAATTACTAAGTAAAGTAATGATGTTAATAATTACTTGAGTAAGAGTAAAAAAGTATCCAATTAAAAAAATACTAAAGTAGCGAGTAACTAGTTACTTTCATATGTAACATAATGGACGTTTAATCTCCAATATTCCATTACATAAAATACATTTAACACGTATTACAGAATACTACTACTAATAATAATTTAATAATAATAATAATTATTATTATTATTGTTAATTCTTTCATCATTCACCCTTATGTTGTTCCAAACCTGTATGACTTTCTTTCTTCAATGAAACAGTTAAGGAGATGGCAGACAGAATGTTATCCTCAGTCACTATTTACTTTCAGTAAAAGTAAAGTTTTTCCTCCATATTTTAAAAGGGAATGGTGACTAAGGCTGTCAGTCTCTAACATTCTGTGTAACATCTTTTGGGTTCTACAAAATACAGAAAGTCACACGGGTTTGGAACAACATGAGGGTGGGGAAATGATGACAGAATATTAATTTATGGCTGAACTATCACTTTAAGGATGGTTGTCGGATTTGGACAAATCTGTCAATTAGAAGAGAAGTTTGGAAACCAGTTTCTAGTCATTATTACGATGAAAAACGTGAACAATATTCCACAGGCCCAATCATATATAATGATGCGGATGCGTGTTAGGTTTATTTAAGTTCAGAGCTTGTTCTCTGTTGTCCATGAGAAAAACGCACTGCATCTGTCAAACGTGAAGTTGCTGTGCAGTGTGCATGCGCAGAGATGCGCTCCAGTAGTCACGCACACGCGATCGGCAGAGCATAAGTCATTAACACTTAACGCGGATGTTTACATGGATTTGTACAGTAGGCACTGATATATTTCAGCACTGATATAAAAATGTATACTTAGAAACGGTGGTTATAAGAGCCCATAGTTACAGAATCACCCTGAAAATGACCATCACCACAACACAGACAAGCTCACGTTATCACAATCGTCAAAACTCACCACAAGTTTTCGCTTGTCTTGGTGTAAAATGAAGGCATTGCATGACAAAAGTGTTTGTTTTGAGCGCTTGCTGCTGCAGTCATGAACTCGACTGGAGTGACAGAGCGCAACAGTAAAGTTCAGCTGTGGTAAAAGTCTCATTCAAAAATCTCTAAATAAATTATGCGTTTATTAAAACGTATTTAATTCAAACCAGTAATGCAACGAAAGTAACGTTGCCCATTGTAACGAAGTAAAAGTAAAAAAAAAAAAATCATTAAAAATTTACTTGAGTAAAAAGTACCCAAGTTTAAACCTACTCTTAAAAGTAAATTTTATCCAAAAAATACTATGTATATATATATATATATATATATATATATATATATATATATATATATATATATATATATATATATATGTAACAGAGTAAATGTAGCGAGCTACTACCCACCTCAGATGGTGCCTCTCTCCATCCAAACATGTAGGTTTTTTCAGATGATATTGACCTGAACTCACTGAGGTGAAATCAGCGCAAGGAAATTCTTTGCCGCCAGAAATCCATCACGCAAAATTCACGATTGCGTGGATTCCCATTGAGATGACTGTATTTCGGCCGCAGAATTTTGCCATGCAGAGGTATGTGTGACCACGCCTTTAAGCCATCTCCAACTCATATAACTTTCTTTTGCGGAACACAAAAATATTCTGATGGAAATATTATGTAATTATATCACTTCCAAGCTCCAAAAAGGACATCTTTAAGCCGGAGGACGTTCAATAAAGCTTCAAATCATGATCGCACCAAAGAGGCTTCAGATGTCATTTATGGTGAAAAAGGAGGTACATTTCGGTCTATATCTCCCCCAAAACCAATCATATCACCTCAGAAGACACGGATTTAATAACTTTTATCATATGGATTACCTTTATGTTGTTTTTATGTTCTTTTGGAGCTTGGAAGTGTTGGATCCCATTGACTTGCATTGTGTGGATATATTCTCATCATATCTGCATAAAAATATCTTTGTGTCTCACAGAAGACAGAAAGTCATTTGAGTTTGTGACTGCATAAGGGTGAGTAAATGATGAGAGAATTATCATTTTTTGGTAAACTATTCCTTTAATACACATTCCTGGTCTAATAGTGAATGTTATTCACATGACAAACATGTTTTTCTTTTTAATTTAATTTAATGTTTACCTAGTAATCAATATTACGGCAAATAGCAAAGATTTGAAATATATATATATATATATATATATATATATATATATATATATATATACACACACACACACACACACACACACACACACACACATACAGTGTCCAATGTCCTTTACAGGGTTTTTTTTTTCTTGTTGAATATTCTGTTTACCTAAAAAAAAATACAGTATGTCACATTAAGAAAGTAAAATGAGATCTAATTGCTATTTTGAGTTGACTTGAAGAAGAATAGAATAATAAAGGAAAACACCACAATGTGAGAAAGCCCTTTTTTAAGATATTAATCACTCCATGTTCCTATTTTCTGAAGTGAGACACAAACTTTGAAAAACAATATGACTCTTCAGAAAGATTTTTGCAGCCAGCTAAAACACTGGATAGATTGATAATTTGTCCACAGCATTTACATAGGATTGTATAATTAAATCAAATATCAGTCACATCGAAACAGCTAAAACAGCCGCAGTTTACACAGTAAAGCTTTTATAGACGCATAAAAAAATCCAGATTTAAAAGGGTGGATACACAAATCATGTAAAGGCCTTCTTTTAACTTGTGCGTATTTTCAGTCCCATTTTCCTTACCTTCATAGTCTTGCACAGAGAGTAAATTTAACGTGAACTCGATGCTTTTCCAAAATATTAACGTTGGGTTCATTTGATGCCAGCTGTCCCTGTTAATAAATAATGTAGAAAGCCCAGAGCTACACAGTTTTAAACCCACTGACATATGCAGCTACTCTATACAGCAGAGTTACATGACAGCCTGGAACCTATAGAGGACATTAAAGTAGAGGCAGATCTTTGATGTATAATGTACACCAAGATGCATTCAACTTCACAGGGGTCTGCTAATAACATAATTAAAACTAATGAAAAGTCCATTTAGAATTCCTCCATTATTAACTTGATAGCACTGCCATGGATGTCGTTTAAAACCAGTATGAATTTATTTCATCTGTAGAACACAAAAGGAGTTGTAAGGCAGAATTATGGCCTTAGTCACCCTTCACTTTCATTGTATGGAAAAAAGATGCAATGTAAGTAAATATTGACTAAGATTAACATACTGCCTAACATCTCCTTTTGTGTTCCACAAATGAAAGCCAGTCACATTGGTTTGCAACAACATGTGAGTACTGTAAATGATGACAGAGTTTTCATTTTTGGCTGAACTTTCCTGTTAAACTTTACACACAAATGAAATACATACTCCCACTTTCTGACTAACATCACATCAGCAGACTTGTGGCTATCAAAGTGACAACAAATGTATTGCATCAAGAACAGGTGTCCATTTCTATCCGCCAATACACTCAGGCCTTGTTTCAGGGCTACTGGACTGGAAAGAGAGAACTGAACAGGAAAACTTGAATTTGTCTCTGACAGTCATTTTCATCAAATCTCATTTATTAAGCAGAGTCTGTGGCAGAGTGGATGTGGCCAGCACTCCCCCAAGCTGCGGCTGAGACCCCTGAGTTGGGACAGGAGGGATTAGAGGGAGGGGTAATATAACTCGAGCTCTCTCTTTCTCTTTCTTTTCCTCTTCCTCTATTATCTCTTGTTTTTTGGCGTTTTCCAGCAGTAGTCGAACACTCTGGGAGAAAATGATACGGGGGTCGGCTGTGGGAAGGGCAGGACAGTCGCAGTGTGCACGGAGCTCCAAAGCCTACAACATAGGAGGACAAAAATTAGTGCGGATGGATGTGAACTCTGACCTGTGTATGTTCCATCTCTCCACTTTCACCCTGGATGGATGGATGGATGGAAATAGTGATTTGATGGATGGATGGATGGTATAATGATTTGATGGATGGATGGATGGATGGATGGATGGATGGATGGAATAGTGATTTGATGGATGGATGGATGGAAATAGTGATTTGATGGATGGATGGATGGATGGAAATAGTGATTTGATGGATGGATGGATGGTTGGATGGTTGGATGGATGGTATAATGATTTGATGGATGGATGGATGGATGGATGGACGGATGGATGGATGGATGGTATAATGATTTGATGGATGGATGGAAATAGTGATTTGATGGATGGATGGTTGGATGGTTGGATGGATGGTATAATGATTTGATGGATGGATGGATGGATGGACGGATGGATGGATGGATGGATGGATGGTATAATGATTTGATGGATGGATGGATGGATGGAAATAGTGATTTGATGAATGGATAATGAAATGCCCCTGGGTCTAAGGTTGGTTGTTAAGACCAAGAAGTTCTTCAACATTAAAGACATCCAGATGCTTTTACAAATACTGATTTGACTTTTTCTGTGACCCTTGGACTATGACCTCTGACCTCCATTAGTGGGAATGGAGAAACAGCCATCACAATACTGGATCAATAATTTTTTTGCGAAAGCATGAACTCAAAGGCCAGGATCAGCCAAAAGGCACTTAGCAAAAGCATTTTCTAGTTTCTAAAATTATTATGCAGAACCATCTTCCCAGAGGAGAACAGATCAGATTCGGCTGATAAATACACACAGCAAGAAGTGCAGATTTAAGCAACACTGCAATGTTTGAGAATAAGGCCATTAGGGGGACTCTAAAATGTAAATGACACTTGATGAAAGAGTAGCTGGACCAAAGCTTACTGAGAACAATTACCCAAGAAGGACGCATCAGATGCATACTTAGGACCAATCTGACAAAGAACATTTATTCTTTAAATAGCACATCACAGATGAAACAGAACCGGCTCAGCAGCTGTGAGGAGTAAGAAAAATAGTGTATGTTTAGAGAATTCGTAAGAGCGTGAATAAACTCCACAGATTTCGCAATAAGTGTTGACTGTTTCTCTGTTGCAAAGCAACCTAAATTAAATAGTAACAATAAACTGGCACTGGGTTCAGAACACTTGTACCTCTTTAGTTTATTCTAATCAAGAACCGCCCACTTAAAGAGGAAAAGACTGTCTGACTGATATGTAAGTGACTAATAACAGTTTGCTTTGTTTTTACATTGCATTTAGGGGCAAGTAAATCTTAAAAAGATGACACCACATTAATAAACCGCTGTGCAATAATATTCCTATTCCAGAATATTCCAGAATATTCCTTTAAAGACCCAATGAAATGGCTTGATGAGCACAGTTTTCTTTCCTGTGTTGATGTTTTCCAGTTGTAACAATAAGTTAGAGCAGAACATATCAAAAGGTTTGTCCTTGTTCTTGTTCTTTCAAAATAGCCAACAGCCTTTAGTTTACACCATAGCTATGAATCATTTGCACTGCTATATGCATTGGCTAGTCAGAGGCATGTAGTACAAGCAAGAGGGGCATTCTCATTCTAGAAAATGTTTTATTGAACAAAATTGTGGTCCATTTTCCCAGAAGATAAAGACTATATTTGAAATGCGTAAATCTGCCAAAAGTTAATTGTGTCAATGTTTAGGTGTACACTACCATAGAAATGGCCTCAAAACTAACAGACATGGACTAAAAGCTACAAAACTCCAATGTTGATTTTTGTAGGGTCTATAAACCCCATTCACACTGTTCTTCTCTCATCCACCACAGGCAAAACACAACCCTGATGTTACACACGTCAACCTGCCAATGGAAATCTGAACTACATTGACAATGAAGTCGGAAAACATTTCAGTATGGTAATTCTCATTAGAGAGCACATAGTGAACGACTTTCCATTGGCTCAGGTTGAGGAGGGTGAGAATAGAGGGAGAGATGGAGGGCATTTTAAAGTAACTTCCCGAAGGAGTAATACCCACCACTCAGAAATGCATGCAGAGAAACATGCATGCATTACAGTTGATGGACAATTAGTGTTGACCATCCTTCTGTTTGGAGTGTGCGAGCAGGCAGTACTCCATTACACACTGCTAAGAGTTCAAGCTCAAGGTTAAGTAAGGGCCCTGCATGCCACTAAAATCCACACTCATTCACATGCACTCTTCTGCTACCGTTCCATGCCACTTCCAACACTTTGCATTGTATATTAGATGATGTATTATATTCTTTTTTGGAGCAACTCGAGTGTGACGGTGGAGAAAACATTGTTGATGGCTGTCCACACAGCTCTACAGTCTACAGTCTGCTCTCTCAATAAAAACATCTTTAGTGTTCCGCAGAAAGTAAGTCAAACAGGTTTAGAACAACATCATGGTGAGTACATTATCATATGCCAAATTATGCCAAATGTGGTTACGCCAAATCTTTACAAAAAAATTATGTTTGCGAGATGTTGGTAGCTAGCTAGTCGAAAAGAACGTTGTTAAGAATGGATTTCAAATACAAACATAAAAGCGGGGCCTTAAAGATGAAAGAGAGGGTGGAGAAGTTAGCCGCAACACAAAAACTAACCAAAATTGACAGTTTTTTGTGTCGTCCTCACCTGAGTGACACTGACGTTGAAGGTGAGAGGGATGTTTTGCCAGCTAATATTGGCAGTTGCAGTGCTTCAGATGAGAACAGCAACGTAGCTGGCAGCTCGGCAGAATTCCAGATGTCAGGGAACAATGAAGCAGCCACTGAAGAGACCAGAGCTGGATACTCAGTTCAAGATGCAAGATCAGTTCAAGATCTGGCCAGATTTTTGATAGTCGAGAACAACAGTATCTCTCCCAGCTTCAGTGAATTCTGTACTGTTTTATTTCTCTTTCTTACCATCCCTGTAACTGTGGCTTCATCGGAGCACTCATTTTCAAAGTTGAAGCTAATCAAAAAATTATTTGAGGGGCACCATGGGTCATGGCAGACTCCCAGCACTAGCCATTCTTTCCATTGAGAGTATAAGAAGCTGCAAACTAAACACAAAGGACATTGTGGAAGAGTTCGCCGAAAGGAAGGCCCAGAGAGTGCAGCTATAATGAGTGAGTATGTGGTTTAATTTCACATTTATTATGTCTGTTTGCTATATGTTAAAAGCCTATTGGGCCACCGTGCAAATGTGGTTGTTTGTTTGATTACATGCTTCTAGTAGTTTATGTTATTGACTTTGCTAAGTGCATTGTTTATGTTGGGGTGTGCCTAGTAGGTTGTTTAATAGATGTGTGTCTGTGTGCGTGTATATCTCTCTCTCTCTCTCTCTCTCTCTCTCTCTCTCTCTCTCTCTCTCTCTCTCTCTCTCTCTCTCTCTCTCTCTCTCTCTCTCTCTCTCTCTCTCTCTCTCTCTCTCTCTCTCTCTCTCTCTCATATATATATATATATATATATATATATATATATATATATATATATATATATATATATATATATATATATATATATATATCATTGGGACTATTAGGGTCTACTATACTAATAGCAAGCAATCAAACCAAAATGAACACAGCCTTCTGGTGGCGATATGGATCTTTCTTTGGGACAGCCTGGCAATGCTGGGCCAATGGATTCATTTCAAACTAGTGACTAGTGGTTTTTTTGTTTGTTTTGTTTTTTTCAAGTTACTTTTTTTAATTTCTGTTCATTTCATACTTTTGGAACATAAGAAGGGATGTCTGAAATTATTGTAAACACGATCATCAAGACATTTTTCCACATTTTTATAGACAATTTCTATAATATGTCAAGATACATTCTCATTTAACAAAAATAAATAAATAAAATATTCATATTTAATTGTAAAAATGTAAAAGTGAAATGAAAAATTGGTATTAACTGTAAATGAAAACATTTAGTAGATGCTCTAAAAAAAAAAACTAAAACAAAATCCATAAAAATAAACAATATATCATATTATTGCAGTTATGTTTCACACCAATTGCAGATTAATGCAAATAGTTTTAAAAAGTTATATGTCTAATGGTTGATTATTAAGGATAGATTATAAAATTAAGAAAATAATAATTGTCTGTCTAAGGTATACTTTAGACAGTATTTATAATTTATAGTTATAGGGATAGTTGATAATTTACTTCCCCTCATGCCATCTCAAACTCATATGACTTTCTTTCTTCTGCGTAACACAAACAATGATTTTCTAAAGGATGTATAATGTGTTTTTTTCCATACAATGTAAGTGAAAAGGGTCCAAAACTTTGAACTTCCAATAAGGACATAAAGGCAGCATAAAAGTAATCCAAAATCAAATGAGAAAATCCCTCTTTCTCTCACACACACAATTTATCAAATAAACTATCACACACCGTAATACTGAAATCCTTGATTGCTTACTCCCGTTTATATAATGATTTTTTCACTGCAGTCATGAACATTGTGGTTGTTCAGATTTAGTCGTTGGGCGAATATTCGTCACCGGTATAAATAGCTCCATACAGGAAAGCATTAAATTCTTGGTTTTGCCAAACATTTGCGCCGAATATTTGTATTTGGTGTGAAAGGGCCTTTCAGTCTCTCTTGTGTGGTTTGTGTCACTTTTGTGACTGACAAAAGCCAGTTTCAGAGTTTCTGCTTATTTAGCTGACTTTCTTTTTCATTAACTGAACTGTTGGCAGTGATAAGAATGCATTGAAGAATCTGTGCAATATTGTGAAATATCTAGAAAAATTATTTTTATGGATGTATGATTGTATTGGCACAGCCCTAGCTGTGCTTGATGGAGCTAACTTCATGCATATTACTGATGAACGCACTGACAAATCACTGTCACGCATTTCACTACTATATAGCATGCGGCATTTGGACTTGCATGGTGAATTATGTAGTCTCAGTCACTTAAGAAGGGTCTCTCTTGTGGTTGCTGTTGAATGGCTAACCTCTCTGCTACTGATCTAAGGATTCCACCACATTCCCGTTGAATGCGTTCACATCCCTGCTTTTCACAGATCCGCCAGGCTTTTCATGGCCCTTGTGTTTTGTCTGGTCCTGCCCGCAGAAGAGCATTTATCTGTTCATTTCCACACTGAATGTGGTCTGAGGCATGTGTGTAGATGGCAGAGTTTGCTGAAGAACATGAAGGTCTCTAGACGTCTTGTTAGCTGTAGTGTAGTCTGGATTTCAGACACGGTTGCAAGCCCTACAGTGTGTGTTCTGATGGGTACTTTTTTAAAATCGAGAACAGAAAGTACCCAGGACATTTTTCTCAATTTAAATACAAAACAATAGTCCGTCCTTGACAAAGAGCTTTAGGGTTAGTGGTGTTGGACATGCTGGTATTATTACATAGCTGAACTATGACCTCTGGGGCTTTCTTAGCCATCCATCAATGAGTTACAATAATCCAAAAACAGTCTATTTGGGCTGCACTTTGGCTTTGTTTAAACTGCATATAAATCTGATTTATTTTCCACTGAGATGCATTCCAAAGTATCAGATTACAATAGAATTTCCAAACAACATATGGATTCATGTGCATTTTTGTATGTTTACTTTTTATATATATATATTTAAGCAATATCACATGAGCAAGAGTGCTGTGATTCGGACGCAGGCTGAGTACCATAGGCAATCACAGCAGTGCTGATGTAGGGCCATATAGCACGATTGCGAGTGTGATATTGCTTATATACAACAGTTCAATGAACAAGTACATTTAAAAAAATTAAGAAAAACTGAGTACGGTTATAAAAAACGCATTTGTGCATGGAACTACTTTCTTACGCCATGGATCAGAATTGGCCGTTGCTGGTTCAAATCAAATGATGCGTCCAAGCCTCTCAAAAACATCACTTTAGAACTACTAGTATCACGGCTTGGGCTGTTTCTAACATGTTATTGGAGAAACAGTGATGTGTGTGTGTGTGTGTGTGTGTGTGTGTGTGTGAGAGAGAGAGAGAGAGAGAGAGAGCGAGAGAGAGAAAGAGAGATATGGAGCGTGTGCGATCACCTGTTGATGATGCTGTAGTGTGTTAGTCAGCTTTCTGAAGATAATGTCATTTTGGTGAAATTCATCCTATTTCCTCTGTGGAAAAATAGCCGTCCAAGTGGGGATATTCCTCCCTATTTCACAGTGGCCAGTGCGCAAGTGTCATTCACTATTGAAACTGCAATCTCCTCCGCCATTTTCAGCAGTGTGTCCTCTCCAATGTGAAAACTCTGGTAAGAGGTAAGTGCCTTGATTTTGTGTAATTAATCGGTCTGTTGTGTCTCTCAGCTGTGATGAGCCTTAATGCTGAAGTTGTTAGTTTAAAGCTAATTCCTAGCTTTAGTAGTGTAGAAGTAATACGAGCGATCACAGAGTGCTGATGAATGAAAACACTGACTGACGCTGACTTCACGTCACCAACTGGCTCATATTCACAAAAATGGTCTTTTGCCTCCTGCTGGCTAAAATATGTAATGTCACAAAATTAAATGTAAAGAGACAGATAGCTCTTAACACATCTGCACTGCTCTTACACTTTAGTTTAGAATGGCACAAGCACAAGCGGAGTGATACACACAATGAAGCGTCCAAGTGCTGATGATGTGAGACCATCAGTACTCATGGAACGTCTCTCGTCCAATCAGATTCGAAGACCGGAACTAACTGTTGTGTGTGTGTAATATATATATATATATATATACACACACACATCCATACAAAGTAAAAATGCAACAATGCACATGAATCCACATACAGTATATATTATATATATATATATATATATATACATACATACATACACACACACACACACACACACACACACACACACACACACACACACACACACACTACCGTTCAAATGTTTGGGGTCACTTGCCTAAAATGTTTCTCATGATCTTAAAAATCTTTTGATCTGAAGGTGTATGCTTAAATGTTTGAAATTAGTTTTGTAGACAAAAATATAATTGTGCCAACATATTAATTTAATTACAAAACTAAAATTGTATTTAAAAAAAAAAAAAAAAAGTTTTTGAAATGGATGACTTGGACCGAATAATTAAGAAAAGCAGCCAATAAGTGCCCAACATAGATGGGAACTCCTTCAATACTGTTTAAAAAGCATCCCAGGGTGATACCTCAAGAAGTTGGTTGAGAAAATGCCAAGAGTACATGTCTGCTAAATCTAGGCAAATGTGGCCACTTTGAAGATGCTAAAATATAACACAGTTTTGATTTATTTTGGATTTTGTTTAGTCACAACATAATTCCCATATTTTCTTTTCTATTATTCCATAGTTGTGATTACTTTTTACATTCTAAAATGTGAAAAAATTTTTAAAAAAATAAATAAAGTGACCCTAAACTTTTGAAAGGTAGTGTGTGTGTGTGTGTGTATGTATGTGTGTGTATATATATATATATATTTACACACACACACACACACACACACATATATATATATACACACATTTATATCCAAACTATATACAATTATATGGTAACAGCACTTTATTATTTGTATTTAGCATTGTCACTGTATGCTGTCCATGACCCTATTTGAATAGACCTGTGAGGCTTGGACGACTGTTTCCTTTGTTCAATTCTGTTAACTACGTAAAATGCTTGTTACCATTTGTGGCATAAATGTAATGGTGATGGTAAATGTTATGGTTTAGTGTGTGTAAAAAGATTGTGTTCAAGTTGTCTCTAATGATGTGTGTGTGTTTCACCTCAGGGACGAGGCGGTCCAGCTGTCTGACACGGTTTTGGTGGGAGGGGTGTGTAGACAGCCACTCGGGGATGGTGGGCTCCCCTCTCAGCTGATCAGAAATCTCCATCTGCTGCCAAAACACTGGCCCCGCCCTCACGTCAGCACATGCCTGCAGAAACAAGATAAATCTCAGTAAAAACACCTGCACAAATGGTTTGCTTGCATGTTAAAGGCCTCAGCACATTTACAGTGAGGTTCTTGTTCGTTCTTTGTTCAGAAGTAAAAATTATTTAGAAACAGCTGAGCAATGACATACTGTTTACGAACATTCAGACACAGGCCACACTGCTGTGGAAGGCGTTTAGATGAGCATTTAAATAAAAGGACACTCAAGACTATATGTAAAACATAAACTATATGACATTAAAATGTGTTATCAATGACTTCATGCCTCATTCTATGAATATAATTCACTTGAGATCAGTAAAAGAAACTGCATTAAATACTCAAAGATGATTTAAGGTAACATACAGGTATACAGAGTAAATAAATACATAATTTGGCTTGTTTACATTCTGAATTCGATCCTACAGATTTGGGTAAATTTGCACCAGTTAACTAATGACTGATAGAACTGGTGATTTAACTGATTAAAAGGGGATTTGCTGTAGGTGGAGCTACAGGTCACATCAACTGATGACGTGGACCAATGGCCTGAAAGTTTTCCCTGGCAAGCTGTTATGAACCACTGAAACAAACTGAAAAACAGTTTAAAACATTCTGTCATCATTTACTCATCCTTATGTCATTCCATAACCATATGATTTTCCATCTTTTGTGGAAGACTAAACAAGTCTAAGGAAACTCTAAGGGGTTATCAAGCTCAAAATGACAAAAAAGCACCACTGAAGTATCTTTTAAGTGGTCGTATAAACTGCTTTTATGGCGCAGCCCCAGTCCCCATTCACTTTCATTATCTGTAAAAGAGTAGCCAGAGTATTCTTCAAAAATTCTCCTTTTGTGTTTTACAAAAAAAAAAAAAAAAAAGAAAAAAGAAAAAAAAAGAAAAGAAAAGGCATATGGGTTTGGAACATAAGGTTGAGAAAATTATGTTTTCATGCTGGGTGAACTATCTATCCTTTTAAAGCCCTGCCATCATCAAAGGAATCAAACAGAGATAACACCACACACACAACCTCAGGGGCGCTTAGAGCTCTGGACGTTGTCATTAACTGGAACTGAAGCTGAGAGCAGGCCGTCCCACAGAAAGCATGACTCATGACTAGTCTAGCTAGCCTCTCTCACTATTACGGCAGCGCCATGCCAGTGTCCTTCACTGGGCGGGTTATGGCAGTCAGGTAGGATCTGTGCCCGTTAG
Source organism: Myxocyprinus asiaticus (assembly GCF_019703515.2). Classification (NCBI taxonomy): domain Eukaryota; kingdom Metazoa; phylum Chordata; class Actinopteri; order Cypriniformes; family Catostomidae; genus Myxocyprinus; species Myxocyprinus asiaticus. Next base: position 31,223,142 of record NC_059368.1, read on the forward strand.
CAGCAGGCATCCTGTTATTACTACAATAAGATATGGAGAGGAACTGACTGTGTTTCTCCATAATTGTGCCAAGCAAGTATGGGATCAGGAGAATCCCAAGCTGTTTGTAAAGACACAATGCCCTCTAGAGGTCCTGAAGGATACAGCGACTATAAATGACTAGACAGTTTCTCCACCACTCAGAGGGATTCTTCTAATCTTTTACTGTGTGCTTTGGTTTTCTATACATTTTTTGTTTTATAGCTGTCTAGGGAAGGGATGTCCTGACACCGATACTGTGCTCATATACTTGTACTCGTGTCTGTAAAATGCTCCGATACCAAAAACAGATACCGTCTGACGTAATAATGTCACATTGTAAACATTCAGCATTCAAATTAAAATCATGTTATGTCTTAGTTCAATTATTAAACCGCAAAGGCTGCGATTTAATGAGATAAATATCTAGTATATATGCATGTGCTGTGCACTTAAAATGTGAGCGCTTGTGAATGTGTTGAGCCGGTGTTGTGCAGATGCCGGTTGCTTCTTTTAGAGCTCCTCATACACGGAAAACACCATCATGAGCATCGCACGCTCTGTTTGTAGCAAATGACAGCAAGCACAGCGCTAAGTCACTTTATAGCACGAGGCACATACAGACTACATATTTATTTAATAAAATATCAGCCTTTTGCGGTTTAATAATCACACTGGCTCACGTAGCTACCGGCTTTTCCAGAGGTGAGAAGCTACCATCCAAAACACACAGAAATGGAAAGTGCTTCACTTCAAACTAAAAGCTTCCGCCAAAATAAAAGCTTAATTTAAATGGAAAAAAGTACGACAGAAATACTTTTACACTACTGTGTAGTTATATAACATTCTCTGTAATGCCACTACTACTACTACTAATAATAATAATAAATCAATAGAAATTGTATTATATTTAAGCAATATCTCACATCTGTGATGCTCTGTTATGTAGCATTTATTTGACAAAAATAACTCCAATGTTGTATTTTGAATTGCGCTGTGAGGTTCTGTATAAAATCATTTCATTTGATAAAAATAATACAATATTATGTTAAAACTAATAATTTTTATTTGATTAAAGTTTTAATGAATTCATTAATTTAGACACAATTTTAATGATAAAACAGAAATAAACTGTCAATATGGAATTCAAAAAAAAATGAAAAAAGAAAAACAGGTACCGTAAATGATGTATGGGTAATTGTACTCATTCTCAAAAAAATCAGGACATCCCTATCCCTGTCACGTTCAGCCAAATTATTCACTTGGCTACATTATGCCCATCTGTGATTATTCAGGTCTATTTGACTACCAGTCAAAGGTTGGATCTACCTCCATTCTTTCTAAAACATGGGGCAAATTCATATCCCAGGGGTTGGTTTTTATTCAAATAAACAGATTTCAACTTTTCAAATGAGTTTTATCTATAAACTTTTTCTGAAATTATTATGTTTAAAACTATGATAATTTAAACAAGAGTGAAATAAACACAAAAAATAAATAAATAAATAAAAATCACTATTTATTGTGTAAAAATAATTTCTATAAAATTTTCTAAAATTACGACTGTCCCACAGTTGTCGTCATTTCCACCACACCAGACAACTTTGCCCTTTTTTCAAAAGTACATTTACTTGCTTACAAAGACGACAAAATTGTCAGTGAAGACCACTCTTGAGTGTTTAAAGAAAACAAAGAAAAATCTAGGTAAATATCACTCGTGAGCGGAACATTTTTATTGGGCATCAATTCCAATCAAGGTGTTATTTTGACAAAAATTTTGCAAAAAGTGTGAAAATATAATTTCATTTTATTTAGAATACATAAAATGTTAGCTACACTAAAAAAAAAAAAAAAGAACTTTCACTATCGTCAGCTTTACTTCATCTTTCCATGTTCATATTGTTCAAAAAACTCATGTAACCAAGAAGAAATTTGAGATGATTCAACTAAAAAAAAAAAGTGTCTTGCCAGCTTTACTTAATCCATTTGCGTTGGAACAACATAGATATTTTTTGTTGGACAGAGGATTTCTAGTTCCCAGCATTCTTTGCATAGGACTCAAGAGGGAAAGTAAATATTAAAATTAGGTGTCATTTTATGGGTCTTTGTGCAAGATGAATATAAAGGGGGAGACTTGTTAGAGTTTAATGTTTTGTTATGTAGAGATTTAGAAGAACTTCTGTTATGTTGTAGTTTTGGGGGTTACCATCATGGTGAAGAGTGGAATTTGAGCCTAGGCTGAGGACCAAAACCATTTTTCTACATATTGCTTTATCCATTGAGCAACTGCTGTGTTAACCATAACATTTCCTGTCACTAGATAGCATATCACTAACAGAGTTTCATTTAAGTTATTATGACATGTTCAATTTTGTTGGGTTTACCTGATTCAGTTAGGTTCCCTCTACTTGAAGTATTTAAATTGAAATTGCATGGTAATATTTATTTAAGAAAGCCCATTTCAAACACATGGAACCACTGTCCATGATTGAATCAAGTTCAGCCAAAGACACTTTTTTGAGTGAATGATACTAACTCATTAATCTACTTTTTATGTTTTAATTCAACTTTAGTTTTGGAAAGAAATCTATACATAAAAAAATATATATTTGTCTACAAAACTAATTCCAAGCATTTAAGTATGAGCCTTTAGATCAAATGGTTTTTAGGATCATGAAGAAAATAATTTCAGTCAGTTGTGTCCAAACTTTTGACTGGTACTGTAATTAGTCAAGTAAGTAATACTGAATCTCGAAAGAAGAGACATTGATGAGAAAGAAAATCTGATCATTTATTAGTAACTGTGTAAGATAATATCTGTGTTACCTTGGCAGCCAATTGCAATCCGACCTGGTCCGCCTCTGCCTCCAACTTGCGACTGAAGGGTCGGTCAAATAAGAACTACAGCACAGACAAGCAGAAAGTGAAAAAAATATTCAGATAAACAAGCTGTTCCGACAGAGCACACAGGAGTTATATTAGGCAAACAGAGGAAGATGGACAGATCAGAAGAAAACGCAGATTTGGAGAACAAAATGACTAGGAGATAAAAAGCAAAACCATTGAAATGTAATTTATTTGAAATGTAATGGAGAAAGAAGAAGAAAAGTAAAGGTTAAAATATCCACATAAAAAGCAAAACAAAGGAGTTCATCTTACATAAGAAGGAAAACAATATAAAACATCTAAAGTACAATAACACTGAAAGGGAGCCTTTATGACGCCACACGGTGCTTTAAAAAAATGCTAATTCGGGTGCATGGGTAGCTCAGCGAGTATTGACGCTGACTACCACCCCTGGAGTTGTGAGTTCGAATCCAGGGTGTGCTGAGTGACTCCAGCCAGGTCTCCTAAGCAACGAAATTGGCCCGGTTGCTAGAGAGGGTAAAGTCACATGGGGTAACCTCCTCATGGTCACGATGAGTGGGTCAATGGGGCACGTGGTAAGTTGTGCGTGGATCACGGAGAGTAGCATGAGCCTCCCGTGCAGTGAGTCTCCGCAGTGTCATGCACAACGAGCCACGTAATAAGATGCGCGGATTGACTGTCTCAGAAGCGGAGGCAACTGAGACTTGTCCTCCGCCACCCAGACTGAGGTCAGTAACCGCGCCACCACGAGGACCTACTAAGTAGTGGGAATTGGGCATTCCAAATTGGGAGAAAAGGGGATAAATAAAAGAAAAAAGCTAATTCAATATCCATTTAGGAGACAAATAAATGTAGCTGAAGTGACTTTTAACTAACCAAAAATTGAAGTCCTTAGAATCTCCAGTGAGATATTGTTATTGTCAGTAGCGTGTTTTACAATGGTGGCAAGAGAGCACTTGATAAGGCTTCTTTGAGCTTTAGTGGAGCAGTATAACTTACATTTCAAGGGTGCTTTAGGGGATTCTATAGCTGTCTCTCGTTTCGAAGCCTGCGTGCTAGCAAGGACGCGTCCTTTGAAAGCTGCAGTATACTGAGCGTCCTCCTTTAAACAAGCCTTTTTAAATGAGACGGCCTTCGTAGGACAAACGGAAACAGAACGTAACATGGTTGCTATGATAGCACGCCACTCTTTAACAAGCGCGAGCACTTTGAGTGAGAAGGAAACCCTTGGAAAGGAAGTCCCTTTGGAAGGGAATATATGAGGTAAATTTTAGGAGAGTTATAATGATGTAAAGAGAAAAGAAAATAGATTTTACAGGTGTACTTTCAGTCTAATACTTTATTTTAATTATATATTAATATATACTCTGCACCTGTCTACTGAGGTACTTCAACTTGGGAATTAACAATACTTGTGTTTGAACATCATATTTACGGGCAAATTAGCGTCATTTTTTTTTAGATATTTCCGTTGAAGCAAAGAATTGTGGGTTGTGAGTGCCCACGAAGAACACACCTCATGCATCCTCCGAATTCCCGTGAAAGAAGGTCGCATTCGAAGGCTGTATTCGGAGTGTCCTACTCGCTTTTATGAAACGAGACAGCCTCGATGACGTATGCGGCCGACAAATGCGACCTCCGGAGGACGCAGCCTTCCAAACGAGACACAGCCTATAATCAATATTACAGAAGTGTTTGCCTTGCTAATAGACAAACATATATTGAACTGACTCCCATCAACGTCTTGTGCTTAATTCTGAACAAACACAATTTCCTTTCTCATTTCTTCTTCAAATGAATTTAAATATAAGAAATCAAAATTATATGGGAATCACAGGTCTGGTTCAGAAACAATTTTCTAGCCCCGAACCACTTTTTCTTTGGTGCAAACATGTGGAACAGAGTCAGACTGGGCATTTGCATTGTGTCGGTGAAAAAAGGGTATGAGAGAGACTTTCAGGTCAGCTGTCACCTGCACTAGTTTGCCCTGAATCCACTGGCCCAGCACAGCCAGGCTGTCCCGAGGACAGATCGCCCAGATCGCCGTTAGAAGAATAAGAGACAAGAGCTCCACCACATGAGACAAACTGGCCTGCTCTGCCTGAGAAAAATAGAGAGAGACAGAGAGGGGGGGGGGGGGAATAAATGACTAAGTAACTGTTGCCTAAAAAGGCAGAGATTCATTATGGGTTTGCTTCTTTGTTGATTTCATAGTTTATTCTAATTTGTTTGCATTTTGGTGCTGTTAAGAGACAGTTTTTTTGTACACTTCTTCAGCAGCCCAGACAATGACACAGCATGCCTAATTAGGAACAATGTAGAAAAACAAACAAAAAAGAAAGAAGCAATTTAACAAAGAGACATAACGAATAACACTGAATTATTATTTCAATACACATTCTTCTGATAAAGGGCAATGGATATGCCACAACACATGTCCATGAGTGGACGAGTAGATGCAGCAATGCAAATTTGTTGAGTATTTATGCCAGTTTTATGGTCATAAATGTTAAAGGTGAGGTGTATAATTTCTTTATTCAAAAAATAAACACCAAAAAAGTGTTTATGTAAATTTGCATTTTCTATATTCATAAAATCTATTACAATACTTTATTGTGCATTTGAAGGGACATTTCACCCCCAAAAATTAAAATAAATAAATAAAATAAAAAATCCACACAAAATTATGTCATCATCTATTTAGTCTCATTTTATTTTCATCCCCAAACATTTTAATTTTTTCTTTTTTTTTTCTTTTGTGGAACACAAAAGGAGATGTTTAGCTGAATATCCAAGCCCCTCTTTTACATACAATTTTCACAACTGAGTGAATAGTGAATAATTAACTTTAATTATTCGGTATTAAAAAAAGCTAGGGCCTGGGTAGCTCAGTGAGTAGACGCTGACTACCACCCCTGGAGTCACAAGTTCGAATACAGGGCGTGCTGAGTGACTCCAGGTCTCCTAAGCAACCAAACTGGCCCGGTTGCTAGGGAGTGTAGAGTCACATGGGGTAACCTCCTTGTGGTCGCTATAATGTGGTTCGCTCTCAGTGGGGCACGTGGTGAGTTGTGCGTGGATGCCGTGGAGAATAGCGTGAAGCCTCCACATGCGCTAGGTCTCCGCGGTAATGCACTCAACAAGTCACGTGATAAAATGCATGGATTGACGGTCTCAGACGTGGAGGCAACTGAGATTCGTCTTCCACCACCTGGATTGAGGCAAGTCACTGCACCACCACGAGGACTTAGAGCGCATTGGGAATTGGGCATACCAAATTGGGGAGAAAAAGGGGAGAAAAAAAAAACTATTGTGCCGCTTCAAAAGTTTTGGAATGTAGCACACAAGTCATATATGGCACTTTTCCACTGTACGTTACGGTTCGACTCGACTCTGCTCGCTTTACTTTTCTGAGCTTGCTTTTCCACTGCAGTTTAGTGCAGCCTCAACGTGGGTGGGATTATAGGCTGATCATCATAGTTGCACCACCTCTACTGCCGTGACATCATCTTAAACATGACACAAACACACAACAAAGGAGCAATGGAGGATATCGAAGGAATGGTGTTCTTGATTCTCGGCATGTGGCTGTTTTTCACAGCAAGACGACAAACTTTGTTTCAAAAGAGGCTGACGGCAGCAAGACAAAATACCGCTAAAAAAAACAGGAGAGTTTGGGAAATCATACACCAAAGCGCAGACGAGGACATCACTGTGTTAGCTCAAAGATGACGCACGAGGGTAAGCTAACCTGCCATCTAGCTTATAGCAATGACGCTGGTAGTGATGATTTTCTCTGACCAATCAGTGATCTGCAGGGTTTTGATGTCACGTTTCGTATCGGCTCAGCTCGCTTGGAACCTCGACCGAGGTGGTACTAAAAAAGTACCAGGTACCAGGTACTATCCACAGTGGAAACCCCCAAAAAAGCGAGCAGAGTCGAGTCGAGCCGTACCGTGCAGTGGAAAAGCCCCATTAGACTGCCTTTGTGGTACTTTTTGTCTGTTTTGGAGCTTGATAGCCACTGAGCCACATTTTCCATGTGAAAAGAGCAGCGTGAACATTGTTCTAAAGGTAAGAAAGATAATCATGTTTGAACGACATGAGGATGAGTAAATAATGACAGTTTGTTCATCATAACTATAATGTTGCAGTAAAATATAAGGTAAATATTACTGTTTATATGTTATATCAGTGAATAATGTACAAATGAAGATGATTAAATATCATTCTTGTGTTCATTTAGTGAAAAACTAAATGACTATTCTTAACTAGATTTTTACTGTATTTCACTTTTCGTATTAAACACTACAAGCCTTATTTTAAGAGCGCTAGCACTAAGCGCAGCGCTATGCAATAAATCATAAGTGCAAAAACAATGGCATGTCCGTGAAGTTTTGGTATTTGCGCTAAGTCTAGGCGTAGGTGGGTTGCAAAGTTCTAATGGGATTGGTCAAGTGCAATTAAATTTTGAGGTTCTTCTCCGGTTATTCCACCATCTGCATCCTATTTTATAGTCCATTCCCTCAAGCACCAGCGAAATAAACAAAGACAGCACATTCATAAGAAGTTGGTATTGTAAATGGACTGTATACAATGAATTAGAAGAATAGAAAAAAGGACTTGCATCCTTGTTGAATGTCAAGCATATTTCTATGAGAGTGGCACACTTTTTTTTATACACATGGAGAATGTGGTTCTTGTCAAGATTTGGATGTATGCTCTGTAAAATTATAGAGAATGTAAGTATTATTAATCATATTGATCAAGTGACACACAAATCATGGCTAGTGTTAACAGTGATTGTATCGGCCTTCCAGGTATGGCTGTGGATCGAGGGATCTTTTTTTTTTTCTTCGATTTTGCTTTCAAAATTTTATAAATTTATTGAAACAAGAAAAACATTTCTAAATTCAAATTACTTTTCAAACTAAACTAAAATATAATTAAAATAAGGAAGTGGTAAAAAAAAAAAAAAAAAAAAATTGAATATAATCGCCTCCCTAAATCCAAAAACGTTACCCTCTCCAACTTCTTTCACCGTCCTCTTTTGCATTGGCTTAAGAAAAACTCACTCTACGACAACAGGTGGAAAAATATTAATACAAATTAGATCATAAATACAGTTGTAAATATAAACATAATAGTATTTGAAAAATAAACCATGATCTCAAGAAAGTTTGACACAAATCTCATAAATTTGTATTTCATAAAATGGCTACAACTCCGACTGTCAGGGAAATAATTTGATGTTCCACTATATTTTCAGTGTTTGGACATGAACTTTATTACCACCTGCTGGTGGAATCTCCAAACTGCAAATGCAGGGACTGATTTTAGACTTTGCGCTGAAAACAGAGGTGCTCCCGAATCATCTTAGCACAATGACCTATTTCTCAGGAATATTGCGCTTTGCGCCACTTCATTAACATGCATTACACCCACACGCACTTGCGCTAACGTGCTAACACTCCCACCCACAGGCACTTGCGCTTTGCGCTGACACGAAAATTGCAGATAAAACGTAGCGCAAGGTCGTTGCATGTAATGCTTAGTGTGCTCCCAAAAATAAAGCCCTTTGTATCTATTTTGTAACAATGGCTGCTTTGTTGAAATGATAGTTCCTCTGAGTGAAATAAACATTTTCAGAGCAAATATATACATTTTGAGATGTATATTGACTATCATTATTGTTAAAATATGGAGATATAATTTTTAGCTTTATTACCCAGCCCTACTATGTGGAAAATGGTGGCAGAGTGAACTGACTTGGTTTAAAAGGACTTTGCTTACACCCAATGTTTATCATTTGAAAAAATATTGAATCGATATGAAATAGTCAGTTACAGCTGCATCATGATAGACCAAATATCAGTGCAATGCAATAACACTGCCAACATTAAGCTCTCTATTCCTCCACCCTCACAAGACCTACAACCATGCACTGATGCAACCGCTCTGAAACTAAAAACACCTCTTTAAATGGAACTCTTAACAGTGCTTAGTGCCTCTGAGACAGTATGCCTCCTTCTCTACATTTAAACCAAGAGAAGAGATGAAAGAAAAACATGACGCATGCAAAAGCGAGATAAAGTGAGCACTTGAATCAATGAAGGGGCTTTACTTCCAGAAAGAAAAAAAAAGCTGAGAGTGACGCGAACGCTAAAGTACAAATTTAATTTGATTTAAACTATAACGACTACAACAATATGGCATAGGAAACTGAGAGCAGACCATGTACTGCTCAAATACATTTACATTTAAACCAAATTGACCCAAAGGTAGAGATTGCACAAACTTTAAGAAAAACTAGCAAGACAGTAAATAGTATGTTCTTGGTTATGTAACTTCAAGCATAGTTAATTACTGGAATAAATAAATAGATTCTGATAAAATGACAAAAATAAGGTTCAATAGGATGTTTCTGTGTATTGGTCTGACAGTCTGGGGGCGGGACTTACTGCATGACCAATCAGAGCGTGAGCCATTTCATGCCCCATTATAAAGGTCAGCTGATGGATGTCTGCTACAGCCTCCAGCATACCTGTAAAGATAAAAACCTCCCCATTCTGACACACAAACACACACACAAACACACACACACTAATCATTCTACTGTAGCTGTTAAATCTTAATAATTCTTTAGTAATAATCAGTATTGTGTCTCGAGACTTTCTTTAATCATTTGCATTGAACTAAGAACAGTCTAATCTTCCTTTATGGTAGTGTTATAAAGAGTCATGCCGTATATGTAGCTCATCAAAGAAAATATCTATAAAGGGTTATTTCTGGGGCTGTCAATCAATTTAAATTTCTAAGCAAATAAATGACATAATATTTAGATTAAATAATCGAATTAATCACAATTAATCTTATTTATCATTATTTGCAGAGAAAGGCCCCCAAATAAAAATAATTCAATATATAATGATTAAATAATTATTTATAAATATAATATATTTTCAATATAATAATTCAGATAATTAAAATATATATTACATTGTTGTGGCAGACATGTACAGCACTGATTAGGCCATACAAAAAGTTATTTTAGAATACAATATGTTTATTGCCATATGATTAAACATAAGCCTATCATTGGCCTACAGTCCACAGCAATCCATTTTGCAATTGAATTCATCAATCTGTCCGAGACACATTTATTGTAACAGCTTTTCTAAGGACACGTCTATGTGCATGCGTCAGACAGGCGGTTTTGAAGCGTCTCACTTTAGATTCGTCGCATCATAAACAGCGTTTTTAGGATGCTGTGTCAAGTTAAACAGTTTGAAACATAAAACACATCTCTACACCCCTGCATTTGGAGTTGCACTCCGTCCAGCTGTGTCTGAACGCAAGAACGTGTCCTCATCTTGAGCTCATCTTGCTCATTTCATGTGCTAAGAGGGCGTTTAATTAAAAGCCTTAAAGGGCTAGTTCACCCAGAAATTAAAATTCTCTTATCATTTACTCACCCTCAGGCCATCCCAGATGTGCTTGACTTTCTATTGCAGAACACAAATTAAGTTTTTTAGAAGAATATTTCAGCTCTGTAGGTCCACACAATGCAAGTGAATTGTGACCAGAACTTTGAAGCTCCAAAAGGCAGCATAAAAGTAATCCATATGACACCAGTGGTTTAATCCATGTCTTCAGAAGTGAAATGATAGGTGTGGGTGAAAAACAGATCAATATTTAAGTCCTTTTTTACTCTAAATCTCCACCTCTGATCAGCCCTCTGCAGTAGTTGGTGATTTGCATGAAGAATGCGAAAAGCCAAAAACAAAAGAAGAAAGTGAAAATGGAGATTTATAGTAAAAAAAAAAAAAAAAGACTTAAATATTGATCTGTCTCTCACCCACACCTATCAAATTGCTTCTGAGGACATGGATTAAACCACTGGAGTCGTATGGATTACTTTTATGCTGCCTTTACGTGCTTTTTTTCGGAGTGTCAAAGTTCTGTTCAGAGCTAAAATATTTTTCTAAAATCTAAATTTGTGGTCAGCAGAGGAAAGAAAGTCATAAACATCTGGAATAGCATGAGGGTGAAGATGCGTCCCAAACCGCACACGTCTGCATTATTTTACGTAATTTTGTAGTGTAAGTAGTGCGAGTAGTATGTTTACACTGAAAATGCAACAAAATGAAGTATACTACGAGTACCCGGATGATGCACTTTTTCAACCATCAAAACGGAGTGTGGAATGTTGGACACTTTGTGCATTCGTGCACGTGGCTTGCCAAACATAGCGGAAGTGGCGGAGTTACTGGCAGCAATGGTGATCTGGCAAAACAATTGTAAATGGAGAATATGGCAACTAGCGGAACTTCTGTGAAGACAGTTAAATGATTTACCACCAAACCATGCTGTGCGAATATGTATGTTATTGAGATATAAGTGTTGAACTGAGGGCTAAAGCTAGCGGCAACGCATAGCTTGGGTTTGAAACATCATAATTCAGTCAATTGTTAAAAGGTGAATGCTTCCGAATAGTAGAAAAACCTTAAGTGTTCCATTTGGGATGATACTACACTTTGAAAATTCATACACTACATGGCTGAGTGCATAGTACATTTTGTAAGTGCATAGTTTATAGTCTGTCATTTGAGACACAGCTTGAGTAAATGATGAGAGAACTTTCATTTTTGGGTGAACTATTCTTTTAAAGGAATGGCAGCAAAAAAACTGCCCGATTAATAAGGATCAGAGAAAGGATGGAAAATGTTTTTTTGGTACCAAAAAAATGATGACCCCTTTTAATAACTACATAGAATAGATTCATTTATTTGACAAAGCCTCAGATATGGTCGTCGTCAGATATGACTCACAGGCAAAATAAATGCGTTGATGGTGGGGCCGTCCACCACATGGACATTCCAGCTGACAGAAGAAATCTCAGCAATGTCCTGGTTCCTCTGTGCCAAATGCTGAACCACTCGTTCCACCACCTGGTGCCTGGGGTCGGATGCAGGGATCAGAGCCTCCTTAAACTCCTCCAAATACTGATAGAGAGAATGAATGAGAAGAGCAAGAGAGGGAGGAGGACAGCAAAGTTTTGCTTAAGCTCTATAAGCATTAGGCCCATGAAATTAAATGGAATCAAATTAAACGATTAAAGGAATGAAACGTAAGGTTTCAATTTTTACATTGTCAAATAGTATAAATAAAAATAAATACAAAAGTATAAAACCTAAAAGTATGCTACAAAACCTAGTGAGCTGCCTACCTAAAGAGCAATTTAAGACATCATAGGAGTTGTCCCTAAGCAAAGGCTGGTTCAGTGGTCGATGTCATCATTATGCTGCCTTGACAAATGCCTTTGTCGAGTCTAGTTTTTTTTTTGTCAAGTCTCCATGCCCTTCTTGTGAGGAGAACTGTTTGTGTGGTGCGCATGCTGCGTAATGTGACTGCATATGTAGAGCATTCCAGTTTAGGCACTTATTAGGTTCAATTCCATTTAGGATGCTGCCTTATAAGGCAGTATATAGCAAGGCAGCTCACTAGGTTTTAGAACAGAGCTAGAATTGTTATTTGACTACAGGCATTTACATACACTATTAAACTTTATATGATCAACAACAGCTTTTCCAGAGTGTTTTCAGAATTGCTGACAAACAAAAAGTAACTGTAACTGTAAATTGACTTAGAGAGGTCATGACTCTATGGCTGTAGTCGTACCCCTTCTGCAGTGAACTGAGCCAGTTCCATAAAGTTCTCTCTGCTGAACACCAGCAGCCTGGTCCTTCCTGTAACTGGAGACTCATCCAGGTGGGTGAGGAAGAAGAGAGAGATGAAGAACAGCAGTCCCGCCCCAGACCCCGCCAAGTGCCAGCGTCTACGCCAAGTCCATTCACGAAACAACTGTTTTTTATTGGGTGGCAGGGCCAACCACCACTTTCTGATGCTCCTGATAACAGAGAGACAATTAAGTTCACGTAGTTAACCAAAAATAAAAATGATGTCATCATTTACCCACCTGTCTTATTAGTGATAAGTGCATCAGGTTGTGTATTAATTGTTTGTTTTTAAATGTGTATAGGAAGTGCTTTTCCTATACACATTTCCTTTACAAATAGGTATCCATCTGTTCTTCTACATCTACTTAACATTATAAATAGGGCTGTCAATCAATTACAATTTGTAATAAAATTAATTACATGATATGTTGATTAATCATTGAGTCATAAACACTGCGTTTTTAGGGTGCTGTGTAATGTTAAATGTAGTTTAAAACAAAACACAATTTGAGACCCCAGCATTCATAGTAACGCTCCATCCATTTGTTTTTGAATGCAAGAATGCGTCCTCATCTTGTGCTGTCTGTGTGGTTTGTTACCTGTACAGCTACAGTTGTGCTAACTGCCCCCTGGTGACTGTGAGTCATAAAAACATAACAGTGGAACAGTACAACTGTGTACATTTTTTTCAACTTGACAGCCCTAATAATAATATTTGAACCTGATTTTTTTTTTTTTTTTTTTTTTTTTTAAGCAGTAAACATTTAAGCTATGGTCATCAGAGACTAAAAATGGTTCAAGGATGTAAAAATGTTTTGCAGAATTTAACCAAAAATGGGAATGAATTCCCTTTCAATTTTTTCAAATAAAACATTATCTTTAAATGCTGGTGACTGCTTAACAACCAGTTAATTCTGTTCCGATCATTTTTTCATGAGACCAAAGGATTTTTCACAGTAAATTTTTGGAATTACATCACTTCATGTTGCCTGAAAAAAATGAGGCTTCTGTTTTTTTAGTAGAAAATTACAAGCATGTGCTTTGATTCTGAAGCACACCGCTAGTTTAAAAAACGATGTTAAAAAAATAAAAATCATTCAGCCTGCAAAATGTAACGTTAAGTCCAAACGTGCCCACGCAGTGTGTGTGTGCTTGTAGGAGAGAAAGATTTAGGCTATTAATTGATTTTAGGTGGCCAAATGAATACTTAAAATATTAGAAATATTTTTGGGGATATATTTACTATTAAGAAAACATTTATTGAAAAGACGTTACTTTATATAGGCTGCAGTATACTATGCTTGCTATGATTTCTGTCCTGAAAATTTGCCCATATGGGAAAAAAAATAATCGCTTATTTTGGCTTATTTTGGGTGAGGCAAGTCCCTAATTTTAAGTTTGTTTTTCCAAAACAGGTGCCTTGTTTCTCTTGTGAAATCTGAAAACACTGCAACTGGTATATCAGCCACCCTTTGCACAGATACTGTCATTTTAGAGGGTTCTGAACCATTCTTTTATTTCGTTCTAACCAGTTACCTTTTGGAAAGAAGGCAGCGGAATGCCGGAACAGGAACAGAAAAAATATGTTTCTGCTCAGATCGAACCAAAATCAAAAACATTTAGTTTTCAGTCCCTGATCTTTATAGTGGTTATCGAACATAACTAGGAATGCAACAAAATACCTGTTTGAACAAAAAACATTTAGCCAATACCAATACTTTGCCACTTACCTTATTTTAGGAATTATGCTTTAAAACGTTTACAAAATAGTACAAAAGCTATTTTATAATAATAAATAGTTTCCATTGAACATTTGGATCTGTTGAACACATGGCAACATTTTAAGAGAGCTATAATGAAAGATAAATACAAGAAAAAAATATATATTTGTATTAGATGATAACTGATATGGTTAAAAAAAAAAACAAATTAAAAAAAAAAAAATTATTTTACACTTTTAAAACATTTTTGCAGTTCTATTATTACACATTATGATAAATCATTAGGCCTACAAATTCATTTTTATGCATATTCAACATGCTTTATCAAATTTTATTTGTTTTGGTAGGCGTTTTTTTATATGACACAGAAAAAATTATATTAAACTTACTTATACAACGTAATAAATGTAAATAATTAATTATAAATGCACAATCGGTTTTTCATACCGCCGTTTAAAAAAAATAAAATAAAAAAATAAAAAATAAAAAATAAATATAATAATAGCCATGTCAGTTAATGGATATAATAATAATAATAATAATAATAATAATAATAATAATAATAATAATAGATAAAAAATAAAAAAGATCAATTCAATTTTATCATTATGAACCAAAATGTTCATTGACCCAATTTCATGTATTCTTGACTATATTCTATATTTTTGAAGTGTATGATGAAGTTCTCATTCATATTCTCTCACCTGCCCAGTATGATGGCCACGAGCTTCTGCAGGGGCTTCAGCAGCAGCCAGATGAAGGGCGCAGGGACAGCTCTCAGTCTGCCTGACGTGTGAAACTCATGTGCGGGTTGAACTGGAGGTTTGAATGCAGTTAAACATGTGTTGAGCAGCCCTGATCTTGACCTTAGACAAACATGTGAAGGGGAAACAGTGACAGATCCTCTTGGTTTCAGAGAGGAAGAGGAGTATGTCCTAATCAGATCAACCCGAGCAGGGACAGACACAGATGGACGGGAGTGAACGTGTCTCTGTCCACACCATCTGATCACTTTTAATGTAGTTAAAGTCGAAGAAATGTCGAGTTTGGCCAAGCGTATACACATCCGCTCCATTCTTATAAAATATATTTCATAAATAAATTGCCCGAAGCTATTTTAATGCCCCCTGTCTAAAAGCGAAGTAGGAAGTCCATATCCGTGTAGTGTAATGATCCAGCGGTATTAAACTTTAGCCGGATCGCTACAACTATCAGATAAACTCTCCTCTACTTTCTTCTCTGCGACAGATAAAACATTCCCCCTGCAAACAGCAACACTTCACCACAGTTCCGCACCTCAGTCATGTCAGAATATCTGATATACTGTAGTGCTACATCTTTTAAAACAACGTTGATTAATAACATTATTACATTACTTAACAGTTATAATGAATGTACATTAAAATAATATTTCATGTGAATGTGATTAATAAAACTGCATTCTCCTACTCAAATGTCCTTGAACTACAGCTGCAAAACATTGCATGTTTGTAATTGACTTGTAATAACCCAAGCTTTTATAAGTGTTATACAACAGTTAGTTCCGGTCCTCGAATCTGATTGGACAGAGACGTTCCATGAGTGCTGATGTCTGACACCATCAGCACTCAGACTCTTCACCGTTTGTATCACTCAGCTCATGGCTTGCTAAACTTGAAGGTGCAATATGTAATATGTTTACTGTACTAAAGCATAACATTATCATAATATGTTATCAGAGATTTAAGAAACATGCTAAATTGAAATACTGGCTAAATCCAAAAACAATGCTACAGCCTGTATATTCTACTTTGAAATGTCCGTTCTGGGCCGGAATTTCTGTTTGTATTTTGGACTGTGATCCCGCCCACTGCCCATTTCCCAATAGTATTTCAACACCCCGGGTTGCCAGATTTGAAACAAGTTAGCGGACAAACACAGCGCGCTGCAGCCATGGAAGCCAGTAATACATCTAGCTAACATTACAGATTTATAAAAAATCCATGAGCAAACGTATACATTAGCTGATCAACTTACACTGTAAGGCTTGTTGCTTGACATTGTCAGTTTGCTCATTCCTGTTGCGTGTCCTCAACCTGGCAACCCACGTGAGATTTGAGTCTGGGGAGGAGGTGGCGTGAGAGACAACTCTCTCTAATTTTATATACAATTAAGTTTTTTTCTTAACCCATTGGCAAGTAGTTTTTTTTTTTTTTGTGTGTGTGTGTGTGTTCTAAGCATAAATGTTGCTAAATTTTGTTAAATTTCTCTGAAAACAATACAAAATATCTTATATCATTACTTCAATAAATTGTAGTTTTTAAGTGTTTATATATTTTTTTTTTTACTTAAAAACAACACAGAAAACAGGATTTGTTTTAGTGAACTTATCAAAAATGTACATTAAATGCAGCTTTGTGATTAAACTGTTTATAACCACTGTCTTTATTCAGACTAATATGTTTTATATACTCAACTTTCACAAAAACTAGATAACACTTTAATGGATAAATTCTATTATAGTATACAAATCTACATGAAAGCAATGTTACATAGTAATATTAGTTCTGTACAGTGTACACATAAAACAATTCTATTCATTTTCTGCAGTAGCAGATTTCTTTACAGTAAGTCCTTCCATTCATGTTGCCAAGTTCATTGGAATTATTTACACCATTTCTGCACTGACTAACTGTGTAACAGATGCATCCTCTTCTTCATTTCAGCTTATAATATGGTTGACAGTTCCAGTAGTGTACAATTCATCTTGGCTGTCAGACTGAACAATGCACTGCTCTTCAGTAATACACGTCTCCTCCATGACATGGCTGCTGTTAACTGGATCGGAGGTGGAAAATGGCAGTAAATGGTGCTGTGTTATTGGTTCATGAAAATGAGATGAGGAGGAGCCAGTCTCAGGGAGAAAATGTGTTTGAAACAAGGTTTCAATCTGTACCAGGTACGTCTCTATGTCAACCTCTGAGACCTGCTCCAAAGTCTTCCGGACTGATGCGAGCATCTATGGACAGACAGATGATATAGATGCATAATTTACAATTTAATAAAAAATTAACATGCTACATTAATTTAAAGACAGCTACACAATGCTACACACTGTGAACCCTTTGTTGTAGTATGGCATAACAGTGAAACTGTCCCAATGTTTCAAAGACATAATTTGCTGTTTCAGAAATATTACATATAGATGATCATCAGTAAATCGCAGAGCCAGACTTCTGATTACAGGCATTAAGTCTGGTCCACTTTGCAGTTTATTCTGATCTTTGCGGCCATTGTAGCAGCCTGGAAACACAACTTTCTTTCCTAGCAGACTGACAAAAACCTGTGCACCCTGACTCCCCGAAAGTGTGTGGCAACCAAGACCAAGATCAGATTAGCTAGTTTGGCAAGCTTTTGTCATTGTTGAGCTCAGACAGTCAGTCAAGGGTCTGTGGGCCTTGCCATGAGAGGCTGAGACACTATATTTAGAGGCTGTTTCAATGAAACATATTACCTTTTCCAGACAAGTAAGAGAAGAGTCTCTACGGAAAAGTCTGTCTATTGGTATTCTCCTGAAAGAAAATCACAATCACAAGATGACATTTATAATTTTTGCATTACAGCAGTATATTTTGTACAGTTCAGATCTTTTTCTTTCCTCTTCTAGCCAAAGAGAAGGTTGCCCACACATGAAACACACCGCTCACCCATGACTGTGCATGTACTTGAACACCACCCATTCTGCTCTTCTCATCACCTCTGACCAATCAGGAAGCTCAGATGAATTTTGGATGTCAAACCGATATGGAAGCTCTAAAACACAAACAATACACATTTTCACATATTTTTAAAGAGAGAGAGAGAGAGAGAGAGAGAGAGTTCAGATTCAACCACCAGATGGGTCAGACTTGCTGTTGCTATATTTTATCATTTACACCTCTGTTCATTTATTCTTTAACAGTTATGAATCTCATTCATGTCTTAGACCATTAAACATTTACAGAACACACATTTATTATAGGAATATTCCGGGTTCAATACAAGTTGAGCTCAATTGACAGTATTTGAGGCATAATGTTGATTAGCACAAAAATTAATTTCGACTCGTTCCTCCTTTTCTTTATAAAAAAAAAAAAGCAAAAATCTGGGTTACAGTGAGACACTTACAATGGAAGTGAATGGGGGCAATCTGTAAACGTTATAATACTCACTGTTTCAAAAGTATAACCACAAGACGTAAACAGTATGTGTTTTATATGATTATAGCGTTATAAAATCACTTACTAACCTTTTCTGTGTAAAGTTATAGCCAATTTTACAACTTTGTTGCTATGACAATGTAATGTCAACAAAATCTATATTCCTAAAACGACTGTAAAAATGAAGATTTTAACATATTTACAGCTCATAAAATACACAAGTTTTGACAGAAGAATGTAACTATAAGTGCTTTTATAAAATTATAAGCTCTACATTTCTGCACTTAAACCCTCAAAAATTTGGCCCCATTTACTTCCATTGTAAGTGCCTCACTGTAACCTCCATTTTTGCTTTTTTAAAGGAGGGATGAGTCAAAATTATTTTTTTGTGGTTATCAAAATTATGCCACAAATGCTTTTGACTGAGCTTCACTTGTACTGAACCTGGAATATTCCTTTAATACAGATAACCTACGGTTAGGGCTGTTGTTGCTGCTGTAAGCATTTTTTTTTTTTTAATACCACACATAAAATATCCCAAACACCTGACAGTTATCACTGTAATATGTATCTTGACAAAATTACACCTGCAAATAGCAAAAACATAATAACAATAAATGCTTTTTGACTGTTAAGTGTTAATCATATGTTCAGATTTGTTGACATTGTCTTTGGAGAGCAGGGTTTTGGAACGAGGGCATGTGGGCAGCCTAATTCAGTGGCCAAGTCTAGCAAAAGTTAGCCAAACAGCTGAAATCACTTAAAAGCACCTTTAAAGGAATAGTTCACCTACAAATGAACATTCTCTCATCATTTATAAAAAGCACATAAAGGCCACATGAAGGTAATCCATAAGACTCCAGTGGTAAATCCATATATTCAGAAGTGATATGATAGGTGTGGGTGAGAAACAGATCAATATTAAAGACCTTTATACTATAAATTCTCCTCCCTACCCAGTAGGGGGCGATATGCATGAAGAATATGAATTGCCAACAACAAAAGAAGAAGAATGTGAAAGTGGAGACTGATGGTAAAAAAAAAAAAGACTTGAATATTGATCTTTTTCTAACCCACACCTGTCATATAGCTTCTGAAGATATGGATTAAACCACTGGAGTCTTATGGATTACTTTTATGGTGATTTTATGTGATTTTTGGAGCTTCAAAGTTTAGGTCACCATTCGCTTGCATTGAATAGTCCAACAGAGCTGAAATATTCTTCTAAAAATCGTCAATTACGTTCAGCAGAAGAGTCAGAAGTCATACACATTTGGGATGGCATGAGGGTGAATAAATGATGAGAATTTTCATTTATGGGTGCACTCTCACTTTAACTGCATTCAATAGGCACATGTTGTAGAGATGATATAACATACTCTGAGGTCCAGAGGGTCCGGTCTCTTCCTGTACAAGCAGACAGGTGGTTTG
The DNA here is from genome assembly GCF_019703515.2 of Myxocyprinus asiaticus. Taxonomy (NCBI): domain Eukaryota; kingdom Metazoa; phylum Chordata; class Actinopteri; order Cypriniformes; family Catostomidae; genus Myxocyprinus; species Myxocyprinus asiaticus. The sequence continues at coordinate 31,243,098 of NC_059368.1, forward strand.
AGAGAAGGGGGAAGAGTTACTAGGGTTATACGGACTGACAATCACCCCTATAAATGGAGCGCCTCCTCGAGAGAAATAACTCTACAAACAAGACAGATAGAGAGAATATGAGATCAAAACAAAGACATCATCCTATCCACCCCCCGCCCCCTCCACTGTGGCAGTCTAACTACAATACAAAGATCTGTTACCTGGTATTTGGCCTGAGTGTCAATGTCTCTGAGAGAGGGGTTGGGGTCGAAGGCCGGATGAGAGTGGTACCAACCCACCACGCTGTGACCTTTGACCCCAAGCACCTCAGAGGCTTGAGTCTGAGAGACAGGGTCCATCTCACATTGCAGACCGGTACTCAGGCTGTTACATGGTTCTGCTGCAGAGATCTACACACAGCAACATTACAAATGCTCAACAGTTATGCATTTACTGAATCGAGTGTCCTACGAGACCTACAGTAATGCACACCCAAAGAACCAATGAAAGAAGGAACTGAAGTCTGGGTGTCAGATCAAACGGAACCAATCAACCCATGAATTCACTTACCTTTAACACCTTCTCTTCCTCTTCATATGTCCCTCCTAAAAGGCCAATCACTTCTCCCATAGACACATGAGCATGCTGGTAAAATTGGGTAAAGGTCAGTTTATCAGTACAGAATGACCAAATATGGAGGAATGAATGGGAGGGTCATTTTAGACAATTGAGGTCAATATTTCATAACTAACAACACTTAACACTTACTATATCCATGACAATTAAAGCCTCAGCACAAACTATCACTCTGTATGGTTCCTGAGAGAACAAGAAACAAGAGACAAAATAAACGTGACCTAATTCAGAACTGCAACAAATAGCACTGCAGTACAAAGTAGAACTGAATTACTTTTTTCATTTTTGCTGTCTTTTGTACTTATCTTTGACATCAGAGCAGAAATATCAAAGATCCAAAGTAATATTACCTGTATTCCCTCTCCAAATGCCTTGCATGGAATAAGCTGAAATGGATCAAAAGAGCTGAAAAAAACAAAAACAAAAGCAGACATGCAGACGGAATTATATAGAAAGAGTATTCAACTCAATTCTTTGCTGCTGTAGTAATGATCAGTTCCAGACGTTACAGATATGAGTTGTGGGTTTACCCTCTTCGTTTGGGGAGTTTAGATAATTTTGGTTCTTTCTTCTTCCTCTCTTCTCTCCTGATGGCCAGCTCCTCTGCACTCAGATGCTGAAGAACACACAGAAGGACAATATAAAAAAAAAAAAAACTGTAATAGCGTCTTCAATGTACAACTATCTTGACACGTAACCATTGGCTGTAGCAGGCCATAAACTGAATCTTGTCTATATACTACATTTCAATTCCATGAAGATCCAAAGCATTCTCGGAGTACCTCGTACGTCTGGCCCTCCAGATCTTTAGCATCACACCAGTTTCCCCACATGTCCCGAATGCGACGCTTCCTTGTGCGCTGCAAATCAACACACCAAAATACATTAGATCGATCATTAAATAGGACATGCAAACAAAACTGTATGGATAATCATAAACAGATAATGATGATGAGAACTGTAACAGGTAGTAAAGCTAATTCAGCTCATTCCAATTCATTCTCTCTCACCATAGACTGCAGTCTCTGGGCAAGATGATAAGCATCCAGGCTGTCTTTGCTTTCCTTTAACTGAGACCGATCAACCAGCCGCGGGCGGTTATAGATTGCCTGATCTACAGAGGAAGGGTGAGAATGAAAGAAAGAAAGAAAAGTTTGAGGAAAAGGTGCTCTTGTTTTTCATTAGTAAAAGTGTCCATATTGAAAGTGTGCAGGATAATGGAAATGCCCAATTCCCAATGTGCTTTTAAGTCCTCGTGGTCACATAGTGATTCGCCTCAGTCCGGGTGGTGGAGGACGAATCCCAGTTGCCTCCGCGTCTGAAACCATCAACCTGCGCATCTTATCATGTGGCTTGTTGAGCGCGTTGCCACGGAGACATAGCGCGTGTGGAGGCTTCACGCCATCCACCACGGCAACCACGCTCAACTCACCACGCGCCCCACCGAGAACGAACCACATTATAGCGATCGTGAGGAGTTTACCCCATGTGACTCTACCCTCCCTAGCAACCAGGCCAATTTGGTTGCTTAGGAGACCTGGCTGGAGTCACTCAGCACACCCTGGGATTCGAACTAGCGAACTCCAGGGGTGGTAGCCAGCGTATTTTACCACTGAGCTACCCAGGCCCCCATGTTGTTGAATCTTAAGTAAAAAAGTAAAACGAGGAAAAAAATGCTTCAATAGATGGTTCTATGTCAATTGCGGTTTGCACAGTAGCCTATATATCGGTGCCATAGTACTATCACTATCTCAAGCTTCATAATCCCAGTGGTTCCACAGTATTTTTGATTAAATACAGTTGTATGAATGTACCTAACGCTTATGCAGCGAGATGCTCATAAGAGCAAGCTAAGGCATAGTGAAGACACAATCGCCAAATACCTCCACCTGTTAATTTCGAACACGTTCGTCTTTTTCTACGTAAGCATGCGCTAGACGGATGTCTTTGACTATTGCGCCATGTCTTGCAGTGTTTTCAGCTTCTCGTCCAGGAGCGATGCATTTTTCTTAGAAGCTGTGTCAATTTCAAAGGAAATTCAGCCTTAAAATGCTTATCGAGACACCAGCGTTCTGTTTTATTCGTAAGACTGTGTCTGTTTTAGCCCAAGAATGCGATGGGTCTAAACAGCCTTTAAGTCATCGTCAATGCTTGGTAGAGGTTGACCAATTGTGGGTTTTGCCGAAAAAAAGGCTGGTAGAAAAGGCTGATAACTGATTAATCGGCCAATATTTCTTAAAATCGATTTATTGGATGTTAAGAAAGGATTTTAGTCTTTCATTACTTTGACGGGCACAGACCCAGAGGCTACAAGAGTCCAAAACAGATACAATCTCAGATGCAGTTAATTGTGCAACCCCTAAATCCCAATAATTGGAAAAAAGATTTTGAGTATAACACAGGACTATGAACAAGCCCGAAATACACATACTTATTTCGGGACTCTTATTTTGAAATAACTGAGACTGGGCTCTGTTAAAATGCTCTATATTTAAGTATTTACCAAATGAAGCTTTTTATAGCCTATATTCACCAGATGGAGGGTTTTGTATATTATATATTTGTATAATTTTTCACCAGATGAGGTTATTATTATTCAGAAGATATTAAGTATGAGACACGATGTATATGACAGGGCACGTTTCTATGTAGTCGCACGGAGGAATAATAATAAAAAAAAAAAAAAAAAAAACTATAGGCAAATATCTGCATTGATTTTTGCCGATAACCAATAGTTCCAAAAAATAAACTATCGGCACCGATTAATCAGTGAAATCGATATATCGGTCTACCTCCAATATTCAAATGTGCATTTTCATCTAAAATTTGACGGATATTCGAAAAAGAGACAAGAAATAAACATTACCACATTTGAAGTTGATTGCTCCAATGAGCTCCAAGTAGGTGTGTATTCGACCGATGCAGTTTACATCCCCACAGTTCTTCAAGCCTGGACGTACTGATGTCTTATTCAGGTACTTAGGATTACTTCTCCCCCTAAACAGACATTTGAGAAGATCATTTGTAAGAAAAGATTAAGTTTTTGAAACATCTAAAGTCCAAAAACGATGCAACAACAATAAAAACATCCCCTGACTTAGATATGTGTGAGACATTTCGCCGTTTCTTTGTTTTTAACGCAAGGAAAAAATCTGTAAAATGTTCAGCAAGTTTAACAGAACAGTAGATATTTCCAAGAAGTGGGTCTCGAAACGGTTCTCCATACCTAAGGCCCCATTTACACCTGGTATTAACAAGATGTAGAACAGTATATCGGTTTTACCGATTAATTAGTTATCTGTAAAAATCTATGCCAACAGTTGCTGATAGTTTTTCTCTCTTTTTTTTTTTATTCCTCCGTGTTCCTCTGTTGCCAGCCCTGGAGGATTCTACAGTTAAAACGGCTTGGTTCTGCAATACAACAGCGGACTCTAGAAGTGAAATAAAAACAATCACACCTTGTGAGGATTTACTGTATCTAAATGACATTAATCATCCATATTATTATCCTTCATTGCATCTTTTGATGAGATAATTAACTGTTCTAAATTGAAGTGAGGGCATGCAAAGAAAAATGTGACTGTATGGAAATGTCTAGTCAGCACAAACATTGTGTGCCCAACTTCATAACTTGTGAATAATAATCTTATTCCTCATTAAACCTCATTTGGTGAGATATATACACTCAAAATCCTTAATCTGGACAATATATGAGTTTTAATAGCTTTGTAATGGAGCCAAGTCTCCATCATTTCAAAATAAAAGTCCATGTTTTTCAGGCTTGTTTATAGTTAAAAGTTGCATCTTATGCACAAAATAATTTTTTTCTGATTATTATTGGGATTGTGGTTGAAATTTAAACTACATCTGGGTTTTTATTAATTTTGCACTCTTATAGCCTATGTGTCAGTGACCGTTATAGTAATGAAAGACTGAGAATTTTTTTTTTTACATTCTATAAATCGATTATAAAAACTATTGGACGATTAATCGGCTTTTGGCCTTTTGGTTAACAGTATTGGCAAAATACATTTAACATTCAATTCGAGCAATCTGTTTGAAATGGGGCGATAATGAATACAGGTCTAAATGTGGTCCAAAATGGACTGCCATCTCACTTTTCAATCAACCACTGCGATAAATCAAGAGTTTTAAAATTTGACAGTATCTTGAGGCTTTAAAAGCCTTTTGCTTACATTTGAAAGAAATTCTCTCCCAGCTAATGCTGTTAATTATACAGGGGACCTTCTAACTAGTAACATGACGAAATTTTTATTTTTACTAATTATATTTTATTCATTTTTCCTAATTTTGGTCACATTTTTGCTTTTTAAAAATGAACAAATCCATGTATTAAATCAATAAATATTAAATGATATTGCATACAGTATATTATACTTTGTTACGTGTTAATAGGTTAATTGCATAATATGTACCATTTACAAGTATTTGCATTAATTTGTTGAACGTGTTATAAACTGGTACTGTGTCTTTAAGAAAACTGGCTGCTCTGTACTGTGCATCTGTAAATGAGCGCATATTTATGAGTGAGCACTCGTTGGATGTGTCTCGTCTGATCACCTGTTAATATCAGGTACAACCAGCTCCTAACTGACGTACTCTCAGAAGTGTGCATTAAATCCTCACCACTGTTCCAGGATGTAATTGCGGATTTTCAGATATCTCTCAGGGGTTTTGGATGGACGACCCTCAAAGAATTCAGGGATGGCCTGCTTCTCCTCCTCTGTGACTGTGTTCAAATCCATTATGACCTCCTGCTCTGGAGCTCTGAGCTCCTCCTCATCCTCCTGGTCTTCCTCCACCTCCTCCTCAGGACATTCACCTAATTCAGTCTTTTCTGGAGTACAAAAAGATGATCATCCATAATTCTGCTAAAGCTGAAGAGTTGCTAATGTTACAGGGGAAAAAAATGAATGGTAGTGATGCAGTATAATGTACCTCCTTCTTCTTCATTGCCCTCATCCCCAGACAAGCTCTGTTTGCTAGGGCTGCCTGATTGAGAGAGCTGGGTCACACTTTCCTCTTCTGGTTCTGGATCAATCCCGGTATGAGAGATGCCAGAATTCCCATTTGTGTTTAGATCATCTGGTCCATCAGAAGCTATGGAATCTGATTCAGACAGAGGGTTGAAGGGTCTGTCGGTTGTGGGTGGCAATGGACTGAGCTCACCTTGGCCGTCACAATCTAGTGATCCTTTATGTGTACCCAAAGGCTCTAATTGATTTTCAAGCTGAAGCCCATCGTCGCTGGAGTCATCTGTGATGTCCACATCCTCGTCGTCGGAGAGTTGTTCGATGCGCACAGCATTGGTCAGTGCTGAGAAATGAGGCTGAACAGAGGAATCTACAGTTGTAGAGGGGAATGTTGAGTCTGAAGTCACTTTAGTGGAGGACACTTCAGCAGGTCTGTCCGTTTTAGTCTACAGTGGAAACACAGGATAAAATTGCTATTGAATAGGGGTGAGTGGAGTCGCCAAAATCTTACATCGGTCGACCTCTACTAGAAACTGTTCAGCTATTTATTAGGGCTGTGAATTGATAAACTAATTAACTGCACATATTTTCTCTGATTAATTAAGATTAATCATGATTAAATTATGGTACATGATACACTACATCATACATTAAAAAAATCATCATAAATATATTTACTTCATTCTTTGTGGTTAGTCATCATTTATTATAATGATTTAATTATGTACATGTTAATTTTTTTTTTACAGGTATTCATCTTTGATACAAGTATGTGTATACATGCCATAAAATCAGTGGATATGTTAATTACCATTTGGGCAAAATCTTCTGGTGTTTTCCAGTAGACTTTTTTTAATAATAGGATCAAATGGGCAGAGTCAATTCATATCAAGCTTTATTGCCAAGAGAAACTTAAGTGTACATTGCCAGTTCATTATTAGACACTATACATACAGATTGAATGCTGAAGTTTAAAATCTCAAAACTATTATTTTCTCTGGCTGTCATTCAGTCTCTACAAGTAAATCTGTCTTCAGCTTGCTGAATGGCCAGGTCCTTCTCGTGCACATGCTGGGACTCTCTCGTAATTTCGCTTTTTGTAACGGGTTCAGATGAAAGTCAGTGAGTGTTTTCGCGTGTTGCGAAGAAGAGATACAGTAGCTTGCCCGTATCACTCACCCGCTTGCAGATGAAGTCTTCATTCATTGGTGAAATTTTGCCCATGGTAAAAAAAAAAAAAAAAAAAGTGTCTGGGTTTGTTCCCGGCAGGCAGCAGATGCCCTAACCCCACCCCCACCCTGATCGGAGCCTTAAAGGCTGAGTAGCCTGCCAGGAACAACTCGGGACATCTTTCTCCTATCGCGTTAAGTTACGGATACTGCATTAATTGTGTTAATTTTTTTAACGCGTTTAACAAAGAATATTAAATCGCAGAAATAAACGCTGAAAATTTCCCAGCCCTTCTATTTATGCATTAACCGCTTTAATTAAATAGCTACAAACACAGATGGCTTCAACCATTCAAAGTAAGGGCATATGACTTTTCATTTGGGCTAAATACATCATACCTTATTTTTGAAGTACTGCCTAGCATAGCTTTTCACCTGTAGAACCGTCCTAGTGCCGATTAGCTTGGCGATCTTGGTCCACCTGTGGCCATATTGAGCCTAAAAACCATAAAATAGGTGATCAAATTGATTCCTTTCATGAGAGGGGACATTATTTTTTTTTCTCAGACCTTAGCTAGTGTTTTATATATATATAAGGATTCAAAAACATACCAGTCCTTTCTCAAAGAGATCCTTTTCTTCTTCAGCCCAACGAGCTGGTGCCCCAGAACTCTTCACCAATGACCTAGAAAGAAATTGAAAGGAAAAACTATACCAGTTTCCAATGAATTCATTTTGATTTGTTTAAATATAATGAGCATAAACAAATAAAATGAGAATGAGGGATCTTAGCTCACTTTTTGACTTTAGTCTTCTCATTGGTCCAGGCCACCTTTGGTGCTTTCTTACTGGCAAAATAATACCTTCATTTATTAAGAAAACAACCACATGCTTATAGTGAATGATTGCATCCATTAAAATGTCCATTAGAGAATGTGAACAAAACGAGCATCAGAGTGATGTTTAGAAGAGTGAAGGATACTGTTCCTCCAGCAGCATGCTCTCAATGGCCTGTCTGTTCTCATCACTGATGGAGCTGTCCAGCATCCATGGCTGATTACAAACACACACACAAACATTATGACCTTCTCAGATACTCAGCACACATATCCATGACCAGTTATGATGTTTTGATTGTGGTATATTCTCTAATAGTTTAACTAGATAACAACAGTATACAGATATAATGTTGCTGTACCAGTACACTGCTGTTTGTCTTCCATGCAGACTGCAGGTATTGATCCTGGAGAATCTCAGCACTGCTCAGGTCACTATAAAGACAGCAAAAATCCAGCTGCTTGTTTACTGGCTTTACATGGTCATGACAGGTGTTAAAAATGTATTTAACTCTGAACAAATTTAGCTAGCATTTTTAGCACGTATATTCCGGTGTAATGCCTTGCCGCATAGACTTCCATTGTACAGTAAGTGCATTACAGTAAAAGCGATATTTGTTTTGTTATCAACTAAGGACGAGTCGAAATTTACAACAGTCTTACCCGACTCTTTCATCACATTCATCTCCCTCGATGTCAACAACATCACACTCATCTGCCATATTTGTTACGGATATGATAGAGACGAGAGGAGACGCTTAGAGGAGTGTGTGTTTCTCACAGCGCTCTCTCTGGCAGGATGATGATGATGCTACCGCTACCGCTTGCTGGCACATAAGTGCGAGATAACAAAGACGGACCACTTGTATTCAAATGAATAGGAGAAACTGGAACGCCCAATATGGCGGATGTCGAAAAGTAAGTCCCGCCTTACAGATAAAATAGCCAGTCACCTTTTGGATACAGACATCACCTGTCAGTTCATTCGAGAACGCGCATGCGCATTAGCTGAATCGGCATGAAAAACAGCATTTTTTGAGTTATCTTAGGTTAAGAAGCACAATTTATGATAATATTGTTGTCAGATTTAACCTAGCATTTTGGGGGTCCTAAGCAGATATTCAAAATTCAAAATGGGTCCCCCCTACCTACAAGTACACCTATCCAAACACACCCAACATCAATAACTAAGCTAGCTTAAAATTGTGCAAATAAACACATCTGTTTATTAAAAATCATAAAGCTTAAAATGCGAAACTATCAACTGTAGTTTATCAGCACAGGTATAATTACTTCAGAATTACAAAAAAATTAAGAACATTATATTTTAAACAAAGCAAACTCGCATATCACATGCACAAATTAATAAATATATTTTATGAAATTCTGTGCAAATTAATAAGAAAGACCAAATTTAGGTATGGTAGATGCTATTTATACTTGTTATACATAAATAGCGGCACATGCTATTTTCACCCTGGTGTATTATAGAACAGAGTCAGTGTATGTAGGATAATTATGGTGACGGAACTTAAATACAGAGCTGGCAGCGGGACGGAATGCACCTGAACCGGTAACTGCATCGCTGTCATGACCCTCGGCTTGCCGTCCGCTCGCCTGTGGGATGCCGAGCCGCTGGAAAAAGCCACCACCTAAGCTGCTTTCCCGGTCTGGGGCGGGCCTGCCCACTCCCTACCTAAACCAGTCCCTTCTCTGCACTGCTATGTGTTCGTTTTTATTTAAAATGAATGATTTCCAGATGGTGTACAGTCACAGTCTGTCTTCGCTTACATGGATCTATAGGAGGAGAGTAGTTTAAACTTATTGCAAATAATTATTTGGCTATACTGAACCAGAAGTAGGGGGTCCCCTGGTGGCCGTGGGGACCCTATGGAGCCGCTTATGTTGCTTAATAGGTAGGGTCCACATTGGATTTAACGGCTGATATGTAATATGTTCTTTGATCATAATTTTGACCAACCGTTTTGGAGATTTAGATCTTTTCCCATTCAAGTAGATAAGAGCTGTACTTTTATGCCACTTGTATACATAGAAAACAGCTGCCCGGGAATGATCCAAAGATGGCAGCGAGTGGACTGGCTTGCCTGGAAAGGCACTTTGAAGATACTGCATTTGTTTTAAGAGTTCAAAATATGGTTAAAAGATATGCAACTTGTGTAAAAACCCATCTTTCTCCTAGAAAATCACATAGGTTTTTAAGATGTTTGGCTACTGAAATGGGATTCAGTGTGCAAGCAATTGAGTATTACTGTAATTAATTGAATTACAATTACTCTCATGTCTGCAAGGGTTCTTATAATGTCACTAAAATAAACAGTCAAATTAGTATCCCAACCTATAGGTATACATCAAATGCAAAATCAAAACAACACAACACATTTAATAAATATTTTACTCTCTATATTAAAAATTAATATTTAAAGTCTATTTAGGAAAATGGGCTTAGCTGAGACATGATAGGCCAACTCATATTTGCAATAAATTTTGAAAATAAATGACAGGGAACAAAGGCTGGAGCTTTACAGTATATTCTGCCATGTCATCTTGTTTCTGGTCTGGGTCCGGCCTTTATTTTCATACTCCTCTATTATCTCTTATACGGTCCTCTTTCTCTAATTTAAGTAATCTCAGGATTATTTGGATCCAAAGCAATACTCATCTGTGGCCCTTTTTATTCATCCTAAGGTTCTGGCTGATATGTTAACTATTCTTTTTAATAGAGTTCTTATGGTCAAAACTGTATGCGGATTACAGCAAGTATGAAAACGTCCTTTCCTAGTAATTACCACTGAGCAATTCTTTTCACGATAGTAACATGTACAACTTTGAAGTAAATGCAACTTTTTAGTAGTCTAATATTACCCATGGAACCAGAAATGTTCAGTCATATAACCAATAACCAGAATATTTCTATTTTTTAATCTTATATTTGTTTAACTTATTTTTCAGAATCACAAGTACTGTTTCACAAGTTGTTTTTACATTGGCTAGTGGGACTGTTTGACATTTTGAAGTATTTTGGTGCTTGGTGTAGTGATGCATTTGCAATATTGCTGGTTAAAGGAATATTCCGGGTTCAATCGAGGTTACATTGAGGCACTTACAATGGAAGTGAATGGGGGACAATATTTGGAGGGCTTAAAGGCAGAAATGTGAAGCTCATAATTTTATAAAGCAATTCCATTCATTCTTTTGTTAAAACTCAAGTATTATTTGAGCTGTAACGTTGTTTAAATTGTCGTTTTTATGGTTGTTTTAGGGTTTACGTGGTAACATCGTCATGGCAACAAAGTTGGATTGGATAAAATTGGATATAACTTCACATAGAAAAGGTTAGTAAGTGATTTTATCACACTAAAATCATGTAAACATGCATATTGTTCCTGACTTGTGGCTATACATTTGAAACTGAGTATTTTAACATTTACGGATTGGCCCCATTCACTTCCATAGTTAGTGCCTCACTGTAACCCAGATTTATGCTTTATTTATGCCATATTTTTGCATTATGCCACAAATGCTGTCAATTGCGCTTAACTTGTGTTGAACCCATAATATTCCTTTAAGTGGCCAGTTTAAGTGTCCACATAAACAGTGTAATGTTGTATTTTTTTCCTTATCAGATTCTTGCAGAGAATTTTTGTCTTTGGAAAGGTGTTTGAATGATCATTTCAGACCACTAAAGGGGTATATTTCAGGAGCATGCCTGTTTTTTTTGTTTTTTTTTGTTTTTGCATCTTTTGCTTGTGGCTTATAATCTTCTGATTTATTCCGATAATGTACTAATTACAATAAAACACTGCCTTTTCAGACACACTTGAAATACATAGTTTCAGTTATATTAAATATCACAGTTGTGTTGAATCATTGACATTTTATTGTATTTCTCCTCAGAGGGTCAGTCTGGTAGCTGATCCCTTTTACTTCCTGGAATGACACGTGTATTTCACTAACATCTCACATACACACCTTCGTAATCTAACTGGTTAATGTTATGCATATATGAGCGCCCTGTGTGACAATTACTCAAATGAACATCTAGCATGTCTTTAAAAGTTACAGTTAGTGTGGCATGGATATCACAATTAGTTTGGCATGGTGTCAGGGGACTAGAAGAGCAGGATTTGAGCAGGCAGGAACCAGTGCGCTCAGGACTGTCTCTCTATCTCTCTCTCCAGGCAGATCAGTAAGCACTACTGACATTCACAACGACAAACTGCAAAACAGCCACAAGTTACAGGCAATATCAGACAGAAAAAGACTGAATTCAGAAATCAGATCAGGCAGGAACAATGTTCGCTGAGAGTCTACCTGTTCTGTCTCACTGGTAGAATTTGATCTCTGCGTCCACGCAGTCGAAGAACAGGTCACCGAGCTCCTGGCCCTGTATCTCTCCCCTAAGCATGGCCTCTATCTCCTCAAGACATTGACACTCCAAGTATCTCATAGTCTCCTGTAGAGAGGCTCCAGCATCCTGTTACACACACATGTAAATACTGTTAAATGAATAGCTCATCCAAAAATGACAGTTCTCTCATCACTTTCTCACCCTCATGTTGTAAATAGTGATATACTTAAAATTTTTGGGTGAACTATGCATTGAATTTCCTAAAGCTGAAAAATGCAAACCAAAAATAATTTTAGGATCACCACTAGCAAGAAACAGCTTTAAAAAGATGCTTTGTGTTCTGAATGCAAACGCTTCAGACTTACAGGATTGCTTACGGCGCTCTGGTGGGCTTTGTACAGCTCATGTTTACGGTCCACCTGGTGCTGGAATCGAGGCTGCGTCCTGACAGGATCATCAGGCCCGTACTGTGGTGACATCACCATGCTGACGGGCCTCATGCTCTCTGAGAAGATAAAAGGCTTGAATACAGACCTGCAAGTAAAGAATAATGAAAGTGTGATGTGTCTGCTTTGAGAACAAAGAAATAAGCCACTTGAGGCTTTTACCACAGTAAAATCAATGGGTAAGGAGTGTTCTTAGGCACGAAGCTTTTATAGAATGCCACTAAAACAATATAAAAGACACCAATGTTCAATAAAAAGTTATATTTATTATTAAATATATAATAATTGAAATAAACGATTTTTTCGACAAGTAATATAAAACAGATAGCTCCGGTCCTGGATGCTGATTTGCTTAATCAAGTGTTAAATACAAAATACAGGTATAAATATAGCTGCAAGCAGCAATGCGGATTCCTCCTCAAAATGGCAAATCATTTAAAAATTGATCAGTAGATGGTTGGGGTTAAACCCTCCTGATGGAGGAATCCTAAAAAACATGTCTTTCTGTCTGAATCCTAAACAAAAAATTATGGCTATGGCTGGATTTTAACCTCTGACCCTTCACTTACCAGCACAACGTCTTAGCCGAGTTAGCTATTCTCATTGCTGAGTATTTCTGCTTTCAGTTTCTGTATAAAAAAAGAACCAGTGGCTAGCATTGTCAGATTTGGCCCAAGTTCAAACAGCTGTAATTCAGTCATCTTTTGACATATCAAGGTGAAATTTTGCACGGTACAGGAAAATCCATCATGGCGGACCTTATGGGTCCTTGAGGCTTTTTTGTTCCCCATGAGAAATGAGGCATGTACACCAAGTTTCAGAAGAATTGGACAACTGGGGTGGAAATGCCATCACTTTGGAAATGGGCGTGGCCTGTAGCGCCCCCTAAGGGCGAATGTGGGCCATTCTTGGTGTGGGGGTTCCCGGTGGCCTTTAGTATCAATGTGCAAAATTAGAAAATTTTTGACTAGTGACTTTTTGAGATATTGGGGCGCAAGGAGAATAATAATAATAATAATAACAATAAAACCACCAATAACAATAGGTTTCCTCCTACTGGAGGAATCCTAATAAAACACAACTGTGTATATCACTGCTCAACACACATAAAGGCCAACTATTAAACTTCATTTACATGTTAGGGATTGTAACATCTGGCGGAAAGATGGCACTTAATTAATTTGTTTATTGAAATAACAGTTTTATTGAATATTTGTCCATAATATTTTAATGTATACCACCATCGGGCAAAATGGTTCTGAGCACGGTACGGAACGGTTACATTAGCATTTCCACTTGAGCATGGTTCAGCACGGCACGATTATAAACCGTTCTTGGCTCGGAATTCTTGGCATGGTTAGCTAACCGTACTCAACTGTTCTCAAGCATGCTGGTAGAATGGCTTTAGTACGTGGCGACTCGTTTACTGTATCGTCACGATTTTTAAATTTTTTTTTTATGGTTTTAGTAGTATTGTAGACTACATTTATTTTCGACATGCCTTTTTTGTCAGGGAAGTAGATTACTAGCTCATTTAAACTCAAAATGCATCAATATATTCTTATAAACTATTTTCATATAATACGTATATAAAATTTAGTCAATAAATATCGTTTTTAGCTAGTCTGGGCACCTTTACCTTTCTGCATGTTCGTGTCTGGTGGTAAACACAACCCTTCAGCAAACGATGGTAAACCTCGCACCTTTTTCTCTTTACTTTCCTTTTTGTGACATGGTCCGTGTCTTTGCAGTTCTGTTAGCAGAGTAAAATCAGGGAAAAAAGCAGTGGAATATGCGATCATCCTCCATAGCGCACTGCACTCGCTCCATGTTTACTTCTCAGGGCTTCGCCAAAAGACGGATCTGGTACGTACCGCAGAGGAAAAAGAAACCTTAACAGCGCCAGCTGACCCGGATATGCATGGTTTTGCGATGAGAACTGTTCAGCCCCATGGTGGAAAAGCGGCTATTGAAAGCACTAAAACAACACAATATTTGATGTTTTACCTTGTGAATTTCATTCATTTAAAAAAAAATTTTTTTTTAATATACACTCATTTCAAATCACATCACTGAAACAAGCTCCAAAAAAGTTGGGACAGTTGAGTTTTTACCACTGTGTAACATCACCATTTCTTCTAATAACACTTGTTAATTATTTGGGCACTGAAGGCACAAGTTTGTCAAGTTTAAGAAGCAAAATTTACCCCATTCATCCATTATGCAGGTCTTCAGCTGCGCAAGTGTACGGGGTCTTCATTGCCGTATTTTGCGCTTCATAATTCGCTACACATTCTCAGTTGGAGACAGTTCAAGACTGTGTATTTTCTAACAACTCGTCGGAAAACGAAACACGATTCCACTGTTCTAATTTCCAATTCAGATGAGACCGAACCCAGAGAAGTCGGCGGCACTTCTGGACAGTGTTGATGTATGGCTTCTGCTTTGCATAGTAAAGCCTTAACTTGCATCTGTGGATGCAGCGGCAAATTATGTTGATTGACAAATGTTTACAGAAGTATTCCCAAGCCCATGTCATGATATCCATTACAGACGAATGACGGTTTTTAAGACAGTTACGTCTGAGTGATCGGAGATCACACTCATTCAGAAAAGGTTTTCCAGCAGGACAACGCAAAACCACATACTGCCAGATTACAAATGCATGACTGTGTAAGCAGAGAGTGCGGGTGCTAGACTGACATACCTGCAGTTCTGACCGGTCTCCAATTGAGAATGTGTGGTGCATTACGAAGCGCACAATATGGCAACCGTATTGTAGGCCCCGTACAATTGCACAGCTGAAGACCTGCATAATGGATGAATGGGAGGAAATTCTGCTTGCTAAATTTAAAAAACTGGTGTCTTCAATGCCCAAACGCTTAATAAGTCTTAACAGAAGAAACAGTGATGTAACGCACATTGTACATAGGGGCCACGGTTTGTTCCTGGCAGGCAGAAGATACCTTAACCCCGCCCCCACCCTAATCCTAACCATATGGAGCCTGTAAGGCAGAGTAGCCTGCGAGGAACAACAGATGGCACCTTTCTCCCATGGCAACGTTGCAGATTGGTTAACACTCGACTGTCCCAACTTTTTTGGAGCGTGTTGCAATCATCATATTTGAAAATTGGTGTACGGTATATATAAAAAAACAATGACATTCACAACGTAAAACATCAAATACTGTGTTGTTGTAGTGCTTTCAAAACAGCACAGGGTGAATAGAATTTATAAAACCAGTCCTTTTTGTTTTTATTAGCATTTTCCATAATGTCCCAACTTTTTCAGAACTGGAGTTGTAGTAACTGTTTTATAAAAACAAAAGCACCTTAAGGCTGCTATAGTGTTAATTTAGTCACATCTGAAGGGGTTGCAGATACTCTGCTTCACACTGTGCCTAACAACACCCTTCAGCTGTGACTATTTTCATGATGCACAGCCTTTCATACCTTATTGCTAAATTAAAGGAATATTCCAGGTTCAATACAAGTTAAGTTCATTTTTGTGTCAACATTTGTGGCAAAATATTGATTACCACAAAAATTTATTTTGACTTACCCCTCCTTTTCTTTATATTAAAAAAAAAGCAAAAATCTGGGTAACAGTTTCAAAAGTATAACCACAAGACAATATGAATGTCAACATGATTATAGTGTGATAAAATTACTTACTAACCCTTTCTGTGTAAAGTTATAACCAATTATACAACTTTGTGCCTTTAAACCCTCCAAAAATTTGCCACATTCACTTCCGTTGTAAGTGACTCACTGTAACATCGATTCGTGATTAATTTTTGTGGTAATCAACATTATGTCACAAATGTTGTCGATTGAGCTTAACTTGTATTGAACCCGGAATATTCCTTTAAACTAACTGTATGTTGTTTATGGTTGCTAAGCAACATGGCAACTTGCCTCATTAAAACAGAATTCAACTGATGTGTGGTCACAGATGTGCATATATCGGCTATTTCACAATTATTTCAAACGCAGCTATTCCAATCAGATTTTAGAGCTGGAACTATCCGTTTTATATTTCAAGTTTTAAGTTACTATCTAGTGCAGTGCAGATGTATCTTCAGGGCACAGCTGTGGCAGTCAGGGTCACACCTGGCAGGGTCGGGTGTGGCAGTGAGGAAGTGAACGCAGGGCACATCTGGGTTGCGTGGAAGGATTGACACCATGCTGCCTGTGGTACAGAAGCCCTTGGAATCCATACAGATCCCACTGCCCTTGTCCCTCAGGATGCTCATCATCACCTCTGCAGTCACAGAGCCTGTAAGTGGGTAGGGGTCAGAGGCCAGGAGAGGAGAAAAATGGCCAGGGAATTATTACTCTGTAATACAGTGGATACACCGAGTTTTAGCAGAGTTACATCAAACAAATAAAGAATCAAATACATTTGAAATCCCATTGAAATCTTGAAAAAAAGTTTTAGGATTTTGAAAAAATTTGAATAAAACAAAGAAAAGTTACAATGTAAAATCCAACAAATGAACACCACTCGCTCTTTTCTTGTAACCTATTCTGACATTTCAGAAAGTCTTGCACATTGTGAGAAGAACGTGAAAATAAATGTGGAAGTGGAGATTTATAGTAAAAAAAGGACTTAAATATTGATCTGTTTCTCACCCATACCTATCATATAGCTTCTGAAGACATGGATTAAACCACTGGAGTCTTATGGATTACTTTTATACTGCCTTTATATGATTTTATTTTCCACCTTTCACTTGCATTGTAAGGACCTACAGAGCTGAAATTTTTCAAACCAAAAATGTTAAGTATGAACTGGTGAATCAGATAATTTTAATGTGTTACACCACATGCCAATGGCATAAAAAGTGACAAACAAAACTGTTAAACCAAACATGAAAAAAGGTGCCTCTTGGTGGGATTCAGAGTATTCATTAATTTATTATATCCTTAATAAATAAATGTCACCAATGAATGTCACGTTTTAAAATTCTAAAATTTCACTGATTTGTTTTTTTCAAGTTTTCTTTTTAATTCTTTCACAGATTAGTTTATGCACACTAAGTGCAGTGATCCAAACACTAGATGATGCTGTTCAACACATTTAATAAAAAGACTCTTCAAAGTAACAAAATCCAATGCCAGTCAGCAACACTGGGGATAATAAAATCCTCTGCATCTTCCTCAGAATCACACCAACTTAACTTTAAAAATATACTAATAATTTCGGGAACCCAACTAGAACATTCAAGCTCATTATTTTTCATGTAACCCCTCAGTGACGCCTTAGTCATGATGGCAGAGTGAAGTGCATCTACCGTCATGTTCTTGGAGCAGGGCTGTGCCACCCTCGTAGCGCTGCTTGGCCAGTTCCATCCTAGCAGGGGGATTGTCAGGGCTGAAGACAGCAGTGAAGCTAAACTCCCCCTCACCGCTCCACCAGCCCTGAGACTGAGCCATACTGCGTAGCTCCGGATGCTCTGCAGAGATCTCTGTGCCTATCGTCAGCTGGTTAGAAATGTTCTTGACTCCCTCTGACAAAATAAATAACACCAAGTTTATTTTTAGAGGCAGATTATGAGCTTTTTGAACACAAGACTAGCCCACTACAACACAATGTTACATTTATCACGCTGATATAGCTTGAGAATAAATAAGGGCTGTCGATTTAAGCATTAATTCAGTGTGATAAATTATATAAAAAAGTAACACTGTTACAAAAAATTACGCAATGAATCATGCCCCCGGACCGTAATAAAGAATTTCCCTGCCATCTGAGAAATTCAAGCTTGAAGTCCCACGTTTATGTTTTTACGACTCCCTGTCAGCAGGGGGCAGTAAGTGCAGCTCCAGCTGAACAAGCAAAAAGCCACACTACTGACAGCAGACAGCACAAGCTGAGGACGCGTTTTTGCGTTCAAACAGAGCTAGATGGAGCGCAACTCCAAATGCAAGTGTCTTTCTTGAGATGTGTTTTGCAAACTATGTTTAAAGATGCACTCAGTATTTTTTTCCCCATTAAAAATTTTTATTCCTAAAGAAATTAATTGTAATTTTGTAACATGTATGAAATCATGAGCACTCACATGAGATGAGGACTCTAGTCATATCAGTAACCTTATAAATGCTGTTTTATTCTACATGGGGCAGGGTCGCCCTCATGGGGGCTGCCATTTTAGCATCACATGACCAGCTAAATACTACTAACCGTCGTGTTATTGGACACTTTCACTCTTGGATTAAATTAATCAAGACTGACTGCAAATAGTGAATTTCTACAATGGCATCTGTAACTGAAAACTATTAATTTTGAATGATGCTGCATCCACACCACTAGGTGTCACTGTAAGTCCAAAATGACATGAGAAAGTTATTGAGCGCACCTTTAACTGAATACAGCGTCCTGAAACACTGCTTATGATGTGACGCAACCAAAGTGAGATGCTCCAAAAGCGTCAGTCCGTCACATGTGTACATAGAGGTGTCATTAGAAAAGCCCTTATAATAAGTCTACCTTATACAGATTCATGAATTCAATTGCAAAATGTATTGCTGTGAACTGTAACCCATTGAAAGGCTAATGTTCAATGAAAATAAACACTACATTGCTTTCTAAAGCTACTTTTTGTATTTCCTAATCAATGCTTTACTCGTCTACAACAATATAATGCATTTTAATTATCTGAATATTTTTATCATGTATATTATATTTATAATTATTTAAATACAAATATTTTTAATTATTTAATCATTATATATTGAACTTTCTCTGCAAATATTGATACATTTGATTAATCTGCATATCAAGTAATTAATTTGATTTAAAAATTTGAATTGATTGACAGTCCTAGAATAAATATACTGTATATATTAAATACATACAGTGGGACCCAAAAGTCTCAGACCACACTGAAAACCTCGGATTTAGAATCCCATTAAACCTGGAGAATTCTTAAAGAAAGAAAAGTTGATGTAAAATAAAGAAGAAATATTTAAGATTCTGCTCTATTTCTAGGTCACTTATCAAATGTAAGCAAATCTGTGAGCATGTTAAGTTCTTTGTACAAAAGCTCAGATTTCCTTGTATCGATTGAAGCACACAAGATGCTCATTTTCAAATCCTGCTGGGACAACATGGATCATCAGGTTTTGCGAAAACTTGTGGAGTTCATGCCAGCTTGAGTGCATGCTGTCAATGAAGCAAAAGAGTGATGAACTAAATTCATATAAATGTTTGAAATACTTTTTCACTGAAACGGCTATGCTAATAATATAATTTGTAACATAAAAAATTGTAGTCAATTAGAAAAATGCAAAATGGAAGCATTTTCACAAGTGGTCTTGGACTTTTGGACCCCAAATGCATATAATTTATGCTTAAATGATGCTAACTCGTGATCAGAATAAAACATAAACACACTTCATTTAGAATCCTCAGACACAAAACCTGTGCAACTTAAACGCCACTCACAGTTGATGATAATGTGTAAATCATGAGCACCTCTCTCCCTCACCTGTGACTTTCTGTGCAGCCCACAGTTTCCCAGCAGTCTCTAGGACCCAGGCTTCCTGTCGGTCCACCAGTAAGAAGGTGTTGTGGTAGCTAAAGGGTTCGGTGGTCTCCCTGCAGGCTCCGCCCTGACCGTGCTGTTCCAGTAGGCCTGTGATGACATTCAGAGCGGCCCACGCGCTGACCCCCCGCTCAAGACCCAGCCTGAATACACATACAACACCTGCTTCAGATGTTCGAACAACAAAATGACTGCAAGTGCGATATTGCTTTTATACAACAGTTCAACAAACACGTAAATATTTAACAATATATAATAGAATAACGTGCGTTTCAGATAAAAACAGGCCAGTTCGTTTTCCTCTGCGCCAGCGAAAATTGTTCCAAAAGAAACAAAACCAGAGCTAGTTATTTTCTTGGTTGTTGTTATTAAGTAATATAATCGGGTCATGGGTCAATGCTCACTCAAAACATAAAAGACGCTCGTTTGTTGCCACCTACTGGCGTAAAGATGTATTCTGCAGAAATGGTAACGGTGAACGAATCTGAATGAATCTTTTTTGGTAAATGGATTCAAAAGAATCGAGTCACTGGGATGAATCAAAATCTTCTCAACCGTTTGAAATGCTGCGAACACAGACAAACAGAGTGATACAAATAGTGATGCATCCCAGTGATATTCTATAAAATATCAGCACCCTTGTAACGCCTACTGGCCAATCAAATTCAAGCACAGAGTTGAATTGTTGTATAGTTAAAAATTACCAGTGATGGTCAATTTTTAAAGGAAATGTATGTAATTTCTGCGCAACCAAACGGAATGCATAAATAAAGGCCATTTCCCAAATGCCATTGGGCAACAAACTGATAGTCCCGCACCCAATGCACAATATTGGTTGAGCCAATGTTGCTGTGTCGAGTTGGTCAGGATACTCAAATAAAGAAAAAAGGAGAGTTTGATAGCACCATAGTGTTTACACTTTTCAGGTAAATCAACCTACAAAAGGCTTACTTACAGTACAGTTGTCTCAGCATATTAAAAGAATGTTCCGGGTTCAATACAAGTTAAGCTCAAACGACAGCATTTGTGGCATAATGTTGATTACCACAAAAATGTATTTCATTTGTCCCTCCTTTTGTTAAAAAAAGCAAATATCGAGGTTATAGTGAGGCACTTACTATAGAAGTGAACAGGGCCAATTTTTGGAGTGTTTAAAAGCAGAAATGTGAAGCTTATCATTTTATAAAAGCACTAACATTAATTCTTCTGTTAAAACTCATGTATTATTTGAGCTGTAAAGTTGATTAAATCATTTTTAAAGTCCATTTAGGGTTTTAGAGCAACGAAGTTGTAAAATTGGCTACAACTTTACACAGAAAAGGTTTGTAAGTGATTTTATCACATTAAAATCATGTTAACACGCATATTGTTAATGTCTTGTGGCTATACTTGTGAAAAAGTGAGTATTTTAGCATTCAGCGTTTTAACTTGTATTGAACTTGGAATATACCTTTATGCTGGGATTGTAGGAGATATTGTTGTAACAGTGAAAAAAATTACACACTTCCCCTTTAAGGATGGAAAACAGACAATAAAAAGACAATCAGATGTTTTGGGCTCACCGAACCAGGTCCATTCCCAGAAGAGCTTCCTCTGGACTCACAGGCTCCTTGGTCCAAACTGCCTCATTTCCAATACACACCCCGTGTTCATTAGCCCCCATCTCAGCCCCCCAGAGCCATGCGGGTCTGCTCAGTACAACTGCAAGGGTGTGCTCTACTTGAGGGATGGAAATGTATGTGCACTATATGCAAAAGGAAATCCTCTGTAAATTCCTTATGGTTTGGCCATAACTCCATTTTACATTATATTACAATTGGTCATGAAAAGCCATGAGACATCAGACAAATTGAAAATCACAAAGGACCGCTGGGACCGCCATTTATTTTGACATTAAATATGTTTTGTAAGCATGAGTACGTAAAGGAAGCTGTTGGGGTGTATTACCTGGACTGTAGACCCAGGAGAGTGTGAGTTCGCAGGGTAATACACCACCTCCTGTACCTCATCTCTCGGGCGGTCAGAGTTCTTACCAAATATCACATAATCTTCTTTTGAACCCGGAGGCAGAGATACAAAACAATCACATGACCGAGGTGGTTCAGCCATCCTATATCAAATCAAAACACAGGGATCAATGCAGTGGATAATTTCGAAATGATACATGGACATACAATACCGGCCCATACTTGATGTAATAGAAAGAAAGACAGGATGGACAAAGTATGGACTGAAAAAAGGCATAGGGGGCTAAATAAATCTTTGACACAGTCAAAGTTTAAAGCACATAGATAAATATCATACTTAGTCAAAAAAGCAATTCAAAAGGAATTCAAAGGAACACAATAAGAAAACTATATAGGACTTTCTATCATAATGTGGAACCAATCCTAAAGGTCTCTTTAGCACTCTTTTTGGGACTCTATCATTACACAAAACAAAATTTACTACTTCATTTAGAACACGGTTTTCAAACTTTTTTATACTAAGCACCCCAAAATATCCCCTTGCGAAGGACCCCGATTAAACCCGAAGAGAAACATTTTCTATTCAGTTCAAATTTATTTTTATAATAAATTTTTATTGTTTTTAAGCAGTCTTAAAGAGAATAGTGAAGTACAACCCTTATTTCTTACAAATAAGAAATGCTTTTTCCCCCTAATGTTTAACTTATGCAGACTTGTTTTTATTTTGTATGGTTTAAAACTATGGCTGTCATTAGAATAAAATAATTGAGATTAATATCATGGTTTTAGAATGAAAGTAATAATTTCAAATAATGTTTTTTTTTTCTCTGACACCTAGGGCTGTCACGATTATGACAATTGACTGACGATTAATTGTCAAACAAATACTTGCAATTATACGATTAATTGTCTGTTTTAAGGCTATAACGATTAACTGTCAAACAAATAATTGCGATTATACGATTAATTGTCTGTTTTAAGGCTATAACGCTTAATTGTCAAACAAATAATTGCGATTATACGATTAATTGTCTGTTTTAAGGCTATAACGATTAGTTGTCAAACAAATGATTGCGATTATGCCAATTAATTGTCTATTTTAAGGCTATATCGCTTAATTGTCAAACAAATAATTGCGATTATACGATTAATTGTCTGTTTTAAGGCTATAATGATTAATTGTCAAACAAATAATTGCGATTATACGATTAATTGTCTGTTTTAAGGCTATAACGCTTAATTGTCAAACAAATAATTGCAATTATGATGATTAATTGTCTGTTTTAAGGCTATAACGATTAATTGTCGAACAAATAATTGTGATTATGCCAATTAATTGTCTGTTTTAAGGCTATAACGCTTAATTGTCAAACAAATAATTGCGATTATACGATTAATTGTCTGTTTTAAGGCTATAATGATTAATTGTCAAACAAATAATTGCGATTATACGATTAATTGTCTGTTTTAAGGCTATAACGCTTAATTGTCAAACAAATAATTGCAATTATGATGATTAATTGTCTGTTTTAAGGCTATAACGATTAATTGTCAAACAAATAATTGTGATTATGCCAATTAATTGTCTGTTTTAAGGCTATAACGCTTAATTGTCAAACAAATAATTGCGATTATACGATTAATTGTCTGTTTTAAGGCTATAATGATTAATTGTCAAACAAATAATTGCGATTATACGATTAATTGTCTGTTTTAAGGCTATAACGCTTAATTGTCAAACAAATAATTGCAATTATGATGATTAATTGTCTGTTTTAAGGCTATAACAATTAATTGTCAAACAAATAATTGTGATTATGCCAATTAATTGTCTGTTTTAAGGCTATAACGCTTAATTGTCAAACAAATAATTGCGATTATACGATTAATTGTCTGTTTTAAGGCTATAATGATTAATTGTCAAACAAATAATTGCGATTATACGATTAATTGTCTGTTTTAAGGCTATAACGCTTAATTGTCAAACAAATAATTGCAATTATGATGATTAATTGTCTGTTTTAAGGCTATAACGATTAATTGTCAAACAAATAATTGTGATTATGCCAATTAATTGTCTGTTTTAAGGCTATAACGCTTAATTGTCAAACAAATAATTGCGATTATACGATTAATTGTCTGTTTTAAGGCTATAATGATTAATTGTCAAACAAATAATTGCGATTATACGATTAATTGTCTGTTTTAAGGCTATAACGCTTAATTGTCAAACAAATAATTGCAATTATGATGATTAATTGTCTGTTTTAAGGCTATAACGATTAATTGTCAAACAAATAATTGTGATTATGCCAATTAATTGTCTGTTTTAAGGCTATAATGATTAACTGTCAAACAAATACTTGCGATTATACGATTAATTGTCTGTTTTAAGGCTATAATGATTAACTGTCAAACAAATACTTGCGATTATACAATTAATTGTCTGTTTTAAGGCTATAGCAATGAATTGTCAAACAAATAATATCGATTATGACGATTAATTGTCTGTTTTAAGGCTATAACGATTAATTGTCTCTTTTAAGACATTCACGATTAATTGTCATATACTGTTAATGGTCGTATTTCTTGGTCAAGTGTGCTTCATACAGCTGAAGCCTTTTTTACATATTTAACTTAAAATAGGGGTATATGATTTCCTTTTAAGGCTTAAAAACTGTGAATGACATGAAAAATAAATGTTTTAAATATCGAAATATTTCTAAATACTTAAAATATGTCTCTCTTTTTGGTCAATTTAAGTTTTGGTCAAATTTAACATTTACACTGCTGTTTTTGGAAATCATTAAAAAAATATATTTTAATACAAAATTTATATAATATAAAATATATATTTTTATTATATTTATATAATATTATTTTATATTATATTATGCAATAAAAAAATATTTCTGTCCTAATTTCTTCACTTTCACGTCATTTTAATGCTCTTTGATTAAACCCACAAGCCCTTACTTCTCATGAAGCAAAACCTTTGAGATTTTGTTTCATCATTTTATCACACCAAAGAAATATAGTAAGTGTGCATCTCCTCCTGTGTCACAGTGTGTCATTAACACGGCATATATGAACCCATTATGACCAGGAACATTTGCCATTACACGATCGTCTAAAGTGAAGCCAGAGTGCTTTACGTTCACTATCAAAGTTTATATTTGTTAGTTGAAATTTTCATTTGAGTTTGGCACGAGCCTCTGCTGACAGTACGCAAATCAAAGCGCTTGAGAAGCACTTAATACGCTCTTGACATCCACGGTGCAGCTCAGTGACACTCTGAGTTCAATTGAATGACACACAAATGCGCCATTGATGACATTTATAATTTTGCTTAAAATTCCCTTATTTGGGCATTAAAATGTGATTGGACTTTGAAGAGCACAATAATCGTGGTTATCTCAAATAACCGGTTAGAGAAAATAACCACGATCAGACGATTATTTAATAATCGCAACACCCTAGCACCCCCTTTCGGCCCCCTGGGGCGAGCTGGACCCCAGTTTGAAAATCCCTGAGTAGATTACAGTTACCAGTGGGAGTATTATGACTACCAATGGGATAAATGACCCTGATATCAAAAGAAATGTAAAGAAAATCTTTTCGAATTTTAAAATTCCCCCTGTAATTTCCTTTAATAATTCCACTACAATACAAGAAGGGTTCTGTTAAGAATTCAACAATATCAAATAACATATTCAATAATGTTACTGAATAAAATAACACATAAAGTGGTAATCCTCAATTGGATTACGTTTTAATATTTAATTAAAGATAAAAAAGTATTAATATTGTCAATATACAATACACAATTTTACAAGAATCAAACAATAAGCGGGATTCCTATAGGATATTTGACAAAGGATGGAGTATTTATTTATTTGTTTATTTTTTGGGATGCAGCATGTGTAGAAATATAAGTATATGTAGAAATGTAATGAATATATATATATATATATATATATATATATATATATATATATATATATATATATATTGTATCATAAACCTTCGTGTTTGAGTAGCTGTAGTTAAATGTCATGCAGTGCCGCGGATTGTTGTGCCGGACCGGTACATGCGGCTTATCGCCGACCTCCATTCTTCAGCTCCGATCTTCAGTTGCATGCACATCAGAAAACAATCTGCTCTTTAAAGAGTCATAAATGCTGAATGCATTGTTTTGGAGATGTTTTTAACATCCTTTAGTCTATTGATTGCCTGTGTCTGACAGCGGATCACTCATATGAATTTAACTATCTATCTCATGCATGAAAATTAACGCGTGACATCCACAAGTATGCTTTAAATGGATTTTTAAAAGCGTTGTTCTAATTTTCGAGCGCGTGTTCGAGTGGATTTGATGATGTTATTACCTTTATAAGCTCCAGATCGGTCTGCAAGACTTTGAGAAGCAGGGCTGAGGCTGATCAACCTGCTACACTTCAAAAGAAAAGTCCCCTTCCCACAATGAACCGATTCATGAAGCTTGATCTGACAGCGAGCCTGTGAGAGGCGGGGCTCAATCTGTTGAACCGACGGGAAGAGACACACTTCAAAATAAAAGTCCTCTGAACCCACTGAACTGACAGGGGTTTGTATACTGTATATTAACCCGAAATATTGCAACAGAAATTTGACGCAACATTTTAACGGAAAAACACTAAGGAAAATAACTCCTGCCCATTGCGCAGGAATATAAATATATATTAAACAAACGTGTTTATCTGGCTAATATTAAACAGAGAATATGTAAATTTGCCCAGATTCTGTGCTCAGATTGTAGCTACGCCCAATTAATTATTAAAGCATTTTAACAATGTAATATATAATTTAATTATTATAATTACAATATTATAACATTGAGCACTTCAACTAATCAGAGACGTACAGTATGGGCTGTGCACATGAACTCAATGATAAATTGGTGTTTAAATTAGTGTACTCACACAGAATTTTTTTATTTTTGGGGGGCATTTTCTGTGCTGCTTTTCTTCAACATCAACAACATTTTGAGGAATTTAAACAGGATAAAATGTGTTTTACTGAATTGAGAGGACTATGGACATTTGTGAATAATTTGTGTTGCAATTCTGTGGATATGTGCAGTTTTTTGCGGAATTCTGTGCATGCAGATTCCGTTTACACATGGCTATCAATAACATTCCTAAAGAGTGTTTATTGCAGTCTGATGCATGTTTTACAGTATGTCTTAAATGAACCGTTCTAACCTTGTTTTGGTTGTGTGGCCTAAATAAAGTATATGGCATGCACTTGACCCATACAAAGTGTTTTTAATGTACATTCTGTTCATTGAAATTAATAAATCGCAATTCAAATACCAAGAGAATAAACACTTCCAATCAGCCACATTAAAACCACCTGCCTAATATCGTGTAGGTCCCCCAAAACAGCGCCAACCCGCATCTCAGTAAAGCATTCAGAGATGATATTCTTCTCATCACAATTGTACAGAGTGGTTATCTGAGTTACCATAGACTTTGTCAGTTCAAACCAGTCTGGCCATTCTCTGTTGACCTCTCTCATCAACAAGGTGTTTCCATCTGCAGAACTGCCGCTCACTGGATGTTTTTTGTTTCTGGCACCATTCTGAGTAAATTCTAGAGACAGTTGTGTGTGAAAATCCCAGGAGATCAGCAATTGCAGAAATACTCAAACCAGCCCGTCTGGCACCAACAATCATCCATGCGATTATCTAATCAGCCAATCGTGTGGCAGCAGTGCAGTGCATAAAATCATGCAGATACGGGTCAGAAGCTTCAGTTAATGTTTACATCCACCATCAGAATGGGGAAAAAAATGTATCTCAGAGATTTGGACCGTGGCATGATTGTTGGTGCCAGACAGGTTGGTTTGAGTATTTCTGTAACTGCTGATCTCCTGGGATTTTCACGCACAAGTCTCTAGAATTTACTCCGAATGGTGCCAAAAACAAAAAACATCTAGTGAGAGACAGTTCTGTGGACAGAAATGCTTTGTTGATGAGAGAGGTCAACAGAGAATGGCCTGACTGTTTGGAACTGACAAAGTCTACAGTAACTCAGATAACCACTCTGTACAATTGTGGTGAGAAGAATAGCTTTTCTGAGATGCGGGTTTGTGCTGTTTTGGCGGCACGATGGGGGACCTACACAATATTAGGCAGGTAGTTTTAATGTTGTAGCTGATCAGAGTATATATATATATATATATATATATATATATATATATATATATATATATACACACACACACACACACACACACACACACACACACACACACACCTATATATACAGTTACCCAGTCCTTTCTTGTAGTGTGCAAAACTGTGAAGGATTCACACACTAATAAATACACACTGAATGAAGACAACAAAGTGTTTTATTAATAAATTCACAGTTTCTAATGGCACTACACCTCTCTAGTTACAGTTGCTTCTGGAAAACAAAAAATAAAATACTGTGCTGTTCATCCTCAAACATGATCAGATTGAATTTGGGCGCCACCTAACGGACGATTAATACAACGAACTTTGGCCACTAGAGGGCGCCCTACTAAGAAAAAAGCAATTGTACGAGGTGTGGTGTAGAAAAACAAAGGCATGTGTAGTTGGTTCTCCAAAGTGCACAGAAGAGTCTGCGTCACAGAGACACGCAGAGGTCTATACTAACTGGGGTACTGGAAAGATTAATCTCCAAATATTTTTCAACATACACACTGGTAGAGAAAACATCCTTACACACTCAAAAACAACTCCACAAGCATAGATCAATTAACATAAATACAAATAAAAAAAAAAAATCATAAAAGGTAGTAAGAAGAATCACAGCAGAGTCTCACGCAGAGATGGTCCATTCTACACCATCCCAATATTTCCCTTTTATTTAAACTTAAATTAATATGCTTTAATCCCACAGTTTGATAAATGGTCAATGATGGAACCATTTGCATGAAAGAAAACATTTATGACCAATCAATCAGCCTATTCACGTGATAAATAGTCTCAAACATTTAAGCAAGCAGTGGACACAGGGCCGTAGCTAGTGGGGTGAAAGGTGGTAAAGATTGTATATTCATGGGGCCCAGAATTCCTTGCTACGACCCTGTGGACACACACACACAAAGTGTGTTAAGAGCAGCATGGAGTGTGTGGAGAGTTGAAGAGAGAGGATGCTGGACACACATTACATATAAGCATTACACATACATGATAGATTGTGGATCACAGAAAAGACAAATCGAACAGTTGCTTTGCTGGACACATGCATATAATATGCACAAAGATGAGAACTCTGGCTTTCTTACAATTTATCTCAAAACCAGAAACAAATTCAGAGCTTGTCAGAACAGATCCAAAAGAACAGCAATCACAGATTCAGCTTCCTCTAGCATCCAATTTAACCAATCAGATGCTGAGCCAATCAGATGTGCTTATAAAATTCTGACATCTCCATGATAACATTAAAGGGATAGTTCACCCAAAAATGAAAATTCTCTCATTTACTCACCCTAATGCCATCCCAGATGTGTATGACTTTCTTTCTTCTGCAGAACACAAATTAAGATTTTTTGAAGAATATTTCAGCTCTGTTGGTCCATACAATGCAAGTGAATGGTGGCCAGAACTTTGAAACTCCAAAAAGCACATAAAGGCAGCATAAAAGTAATCCGACTCCAGTGATTAATGTCTTCAGAAGCATTAAGTCCTTTTTTACTATAAATTCTTGTCCCTGCCCAGTAGGTGGCGATATGCATGTAGAATGTGAAACGCCAAATACAAAAGAAGAATGTTAAAGTGGAGCTTTGTAGTAAAAAATGACTTAAATATTGATCTGTTTCTCAGCCACACCTATCATATCGCTTCTGATGATATAGATTTAAACTCTGGAGTCATATGGATTACTTTTATGCTACCTGTGTGTGCTTTTTGGAGCTTCAAAGTTTCAGTCAACATTCACTTGCATTGTATGGACCAACAGAGCTGAAATATTCTTCTAAAAATCTTGTGTTCTGCAGAAGAAAGAAAGTCATACACACCTGGGATGGCATGAGATTGAGTAAATGATAAGGAAAATTCAAATTTTTGGGTTAACTATGCTTTTGAGCATTAGAAACAATTATTTTTGTATTTTTTTAAAATATTTATTAGATTTTGATACAAATGAATAAATTAAATAATATTCAAAATTAATAATGTCATTAAAGAAGTCAAAATGTATTCAGAAAGTGTAAAGTGACTCAGAATCCAGCTTTCTCAATCAAAATCAAAAAAAAAAATTTTGGAGAACAGGAAGGTATGTGTAACTTACCGCTTGCATCTTTAAAACTTGAGAGCTCTACATATGGAGGTTGCAGCTCGTTTGTCACTTGACCGTGATCTCATAGAGCCCAGGTCACTTTTAAATAAATAAATACATAAATAATCATCTCTTAAAATAACAAAGTCCCCTACAAACTCCCTGCGTACATATAAAGTGTGGAAGAATTAACAAATGTATGTCTGAAAGTGTTTTTAAATGACGAACTAGTCTCTTTCTCTTAAGTTGGCTCTACTAAACACACATAACAAGCTGTAAACATTTGAAAGAGCTGGAGACTGAGCACATGATGGTGCTGTTGGGGGTGTGAAAATATGTAAATATTCATAGATGTATATGTATAAATGCAAGTGTGTATATGCATGTGTTCGTTCAGGCCCAGTTTGGGTTTGTTGGTCACACTAGAGTGCAATTTGGAGGAACTTATACATAAGTTGTCTGTAAAAGACAGATGAATAAGAAATAGAGAAGACAACAAGAAAGAGGACTGGATCTGTACTTCATTCAGCTCTGTTCACTGGATTGAAGCCCTGTGCTTTGTGACATCACTGGTCCCACAAACCAACCACACAGAATGACTGGCATGCGTTACGCACTCACACGTAAAAGACAGACACGATCACTTTCATCACCAACAAGGAAAAGTCAGAGAGTGAAGGGGGATGAAAGAAAAGAAATGGACACCTGAGGTCATGTTAGTGTAATTTGAAAGAGCGCCATCCCAGACTCCAGGAGCAACAGTGTTATGTTCTGTGGAGGAGGGGCTGGAGAAGGACTGCTGGATTCAGACAGTTCACCTTTCCCCTCTCAGTCAGTGTTAACATCCACTACATAAACAGTCCAGTACAGAGGATAGGAGGACATTAAATTAAGTTTAATTCACACTTGCTAAGTTTCAGTCCTATTTTTTACCAGAATAATAATTTTAAAAAAAACCCTGTTAAAGAGAATAACAACAAGGATCCTTCAGATTTCTGGTGGTCATACATTGTGAGGATTTTCAAATTAATAAAAAGGCACATAAACCAGGAGTTCTGAAAAGGATGTAGTGATGTGGGGAAAGATGAAGCCAGGATCACCACTGCACTGGAGCGATCCAAAATGAAGGTGAGCTTAAGGAAGTAAAAGAAAGGTGGCAGCACGAAAGCGGGTTCTAGGATACCGGTGAAGTGACTCACTAAGTAACACAGCTACAAAAAAAAAATCAAACTCGTCCCGTTACAGCTGTCCTTCCAAATGTGGTCACGCCCAGTTCTGCCTTTCCCTTCATGAGTTCCTCCAGCGTCGGCATGACACCCACAGTTACGGGAAGGGGTGTGTGCAGTATTTCCCCCCCAAACTGCCCCTCCTGCTGCTCGGCATTCTTCAACCGCCGCTGTTTTAGAGACTTCTTCTCTATCTTGCTCTTGGAGGGAGGGATGATGGGCGGGACATCTCCGTTGCAGAGGGCGGGGTCATGGCCATTCATCGAGGGAGTGCAGCTGAAGGACTCCTCAGACAGCGTAGAGACGAAGCTTTCGGAGCTGCCCTCCGACGCCCAGTCCCTGGATGATGAGCAGGTGGACGTGTAGCCGTCGAATCCCGAAGGCAGGAAGTGAAGAGAAGATTCA
Organism: Myxocyprinus asiaticus; assembly: GCF_019703515.2. NCBI lineage: Eukaryota > Metazoa > Chordata > Actinopteri > Cypriniformes > Catostomidae > Myxocyprinus > Myxocyprinus asiaticus. Next base: position 31,274,978 of record NC_059368.1, read on the forward strand.
CCGTTGCACTTGGGTCCGCAGTTAGTGTCCGTCTGCGTGGGGACAGAAGGCCGGAGCGTCTCCACTCTGTCTCCTCCTTTTGTCTTGCAGCGTTTCTTCTGAAAGACACAATAAACATATTTATTTTATGTCTAGACCATGCATTTAGAGGGTTATTTAAAAATTTAGTGCTGCTGTAACCATCTTTGTGCTGAGCAGGAACTAAAAAAGGAATGGAAATGAAAAAGTTTTTTTGTGCTGATAATAGGAACGTAAAGGAAATCCCTTTCGATTGTTCTGGAGAGAAAAAATTATTTCTAATGCTGGTAACCGGTTAATAACTGGTTAATTGTGTTCTGAGAATTTTTTCATGAGCCAAATACCAAAGGATTTAACACAGAAAAGTTTTGGGAATTACAACACTTCATGTTGCCTGAAAAAATTAGGCTTCTTTCCTTTTAGTAGAACATGATAAGCATGCGCTTTGACTCTGAAGCACACCGCTTCTTTAAAAACTCATGTAAAATAATAATAATAATAATAATAATAATAATTCGGCCCCCGAAAGGTGATGTTTAGTGACGTTAACATTCTGCGTGCATGCCGGAAAGAGATATATAGGCTATTAATTTATTTTAGGTGGCCAAATGAATATTTTAGAATATTAAATATTTTAAAAAGTTTGAGGGGTATATTTAATATTAAGAACGTTACTTTATATACAGTGCATCCGGAAAGTATTCACAGCGCTTCACTATTTCCACATTTTGTTATGTTACAGCCTTATTCCAAAATTGATTAAATTCATTATTTCCCTCAAAATTCTACAAACAATACCCCATACTGACAACGTGAAAGAAGTTTGTTTGAAATCTTTGCAAAATAAAAAAAATAAAAATAAAAATGAAAAATCACATCGCTGCTGTATACTACGCATGTTATGAGTATGATGAAACACTTCAAAAGATACAATATAAATCAGAAACTGATGGCACAATAATAAACACAACACATTTACAGTGCAACCAGTATAGTCCACTTTACAAACAAATGACACATCTGAGCAGGTTCTTTTAAATTAATCGCTCAAAAAGACTAACAAATGAGCAGTGCTCGACAGATATGGATATTTCAATAGCTGGGTTTCCATCGAAATGTTTAGCATTTTTCAAGCGCATTTCTAAAAATTAGACTTAAAATACAAAATGTTGCTCGTTTCCATCCACTGCGTAATTGCACATTCTCATGAGGGAACCACCTCGTCATGATGGAGCAGCTGAATGACTTCCCTGCTTCGAGGAGAGTTTTATTTGCAAGACTGGAGCAAGCATCTAATTTTAAGTGTGTAATATTTGATATAATGGGGCTGAAATAGCTGCGATGCCCATATGAAGCCAGTCTCTGCATACCTGGGAGCACCCGCTCTCAAAACTGTTCTGGCAGATTGTGAGGACCCACTTTATCGACCAGCTGTGGGGGTTAAACACTTCCGAATGATAAGCGCTATGTTAAAAAACTTGCGTGCCAAGGTCTTATCTTTCATTGGGCCAGTCACATCAAGCTACTGTAATCATAATTATCATAAGACATGCACGATTGGTCAAAACGCATCATCATTTTGTGAACAAACTGTTTGCATCACCTTAATGTGCATTTTAACTAATGCGAAACTCTAGAAAATCTACCTCCTCTTAGCACATTAAATTGTATGTAAATTTAGAAAGTTTATTCGCATATTAAGCGTTTCCATTCAGGATTTCTTATGCACAATTTCAAAATGTGCATAAAAATAGTTGGATGGAAACCCAGCTAGTGGCCGATGCCGATATCTTGAGAGCAGGATGGCAATTAAAAATGCAGATAAACATAATACAATTTAACAACAGCAAAATAGATGTACACAAAATTTCTAAAGTGAAACAAACACTTATTTTACTCAATGTTGACTCAAATTTGCATAAACTTCAAAAAAACCTTAAACAGAAAATGTTCACAATCCACTGACATTATCTATTGGTAGATCTTGGAAATGACAGAAGGGAAAGTTAACACTTTTGTTAATTGGCCAAGCGAACATGGTTACTGGGCTGATGCCAATAATCGCAAAATGGCCAAATATCGGCCGATTAATCGGCCTGTCCGATGTATCGGTCTTTCACTACTCACGAGTTAGCAGTTTGAATCAGTACAACTCACTCACTGAATCTTAAATAGTTAGGACCATTTTTTTTTTTTTAATCATTAATGGGTTCATTAATGAACCGAAATCATTAAGTGGAGCCAGAAACATTAAATTCCTTACGATGCCCACCCCAAATCCTCAGTCAGAAAAGAAATGGTTAACTCCACGGCCTGTCAGACAAACTAACTAGAAGGAGCTGCCTTCCAAAACACTTACTGCTCTTTACATTTATAGGTGCATTTCTTTTATAAGACATGATTTATGTAATTAATGCAGTCCTTATTGTTACCTATTGTAACAGTAAACTTAACTAAAAGATGAGTAAGACCTGCTTAACAGACATCAGTACGGGCTGAAAGTGAAGGAGTGAGTGGGTCTTACTACTGTCATACACACAGTGGCCAAAACACACTCCGTACCTTTTTCTCTGGAGAAAATCTTAGAGGTTCTACAATGTACAAGTCATCAGGACCTACTAAAGAGGGGAGAGAAGGGGGAAGGTTAACGGAATGGAATGGCAAACAAGAACACAAGCATGACAGCCCTTGCAAGTAGTAGCTCAACTTATAGTGACTTTTTAAAGTACCTTACTGCAGTTCTTTACAGGTAAAACTGTTATTCAATTCTAATTCACGCTGTTGTATCTCATTCCGCTCTTCACAAACAAATCTGCACTTGAATGCAGCATAAATCATTTGCATAATTTGGTCATTTTGAAGCATATGAATGTTGAATTTGTCTTCACATACAGTATTGTGTATATGCTTCATTCCATGATGCATTGAGTGCAAACACATTTTACATTGTTACTACTTGCAAATGTCTAACATGTGCCAGCCGAAAGCATCATGTGCTAAAAATATCCAACATCTGCCTCATGAATACAAACCACTGATGACCCAAAGGCATGTTTGCACGCTCCAACACAGACACACAGATACACATGCTGAAGCAAAATGTGAGGAATAAAGGACGAAAGAAAAGAAAAACAGAAAGAATAAGGAGGATCTGGTATTTAATGTATAGTAGTTTCGGCTGTTTGTTTATCTGGCTGTGTTTGTTGTATTAGAGTTTTTAAAGCTACATAATTTTTTTTTAATGTTTTATGCTTAAAGAGATATAAAGTGGATACACAGGGTATACAATGGATATACTTGCACCAAACTTAACACATAAACGTCACTGCATTTGATAAAATATAAAACCAAGTGGATTTTTTTTTTTTCTTCAATCTTTTTAAGCAAAAGATTTCACAACAAGTTAGGCTGTTTTGCTAGGTTGTCAATGATAAACACAATAGATGTACTACTGTTCAAAATTAAGTGGAACATGTCGAAAAATGTCCATAGTTAATATGATGAACCTGTGGTTGCTCTTGAGACACCTATGTGAATTTGTGGGAAAATGACTTCATGCATCCAATAAGTCCTGAGACTAGTTAGTTAAAGGGATAGTTCACTCAGAAATAAAAATTCTCATCATTTACTTACCCTTGTGCCATCTTTCTTCAACAGAACACAAAAGAAGATTTTTAGAAAAATATCTCAGCTCTGTATTCCATACAATTGAATGCAAGTGAATGGTGATCAGACCTTTGTAGCTCCAAAAAGCACATGAAGGCAGCATAAAAGTAATCCATATGACTCCAGTGTTTAAATCCATATCTTAAAAAGCGATATAATAGGTGTGGGTGAGAAACAGATCAATATATAAGTCCTTTTTACTCTAAATCTCCACTTTCAGATGTGAAAGTGAAACTAAACAGGCACCACATGTGACTATTAGAAGTGAAAGTGAAAGGGGAGATTTATAGTAAAAAGAAAAAGAAGAAAAAAAAAAGGACTTAAATATTGATCTGTTTCCCACCCACACCTGTTCCATTGCTTCTGAAGATATAGACTTAACCACTGGAGCTATATGAATTACTTTTCTGTTTCCTTTATGTGATTTTTGGAGCTACAAAGGTCTGATCACTATTCACTTGCATTGTGACGACCTAAAGAGCTGAGATATTGTTCTAAAAACCTTTGTTTGTGTTCTGCTGAAGAAAGTCATACACATCTGGGATGGCATGAAGGTGAGTAAATGATGAGAGAATTTAAAACTAATTTCAAAAATGGCTCAGAAAAGTGAAAAAAGTTAGTTGTGAGAAAAAGTCTGACATAATCTGTTTGCCATTGCAACCTTGTTTGATATTTTGTTTTCTAATGCAGTGACATTCAGGCATTTTTTAAGTGTGTTTAACTGTCCAAATACTTTTTTGGGGTCACTGTATTTGATCAGGGGACTTTTGTTGCACCAAACAAAATGCAAGACTCAGTGCTGACATTCAACTACAAATCACACTGTGCTCCAGTTTAAGTCAGGCTGATACTGAACCATCGCCAGACATCGTGAAACTTGTGACAGCTGGAATCACAACTAGGTTCAAGCTGTAAACCGATCTGGCTATCTGTGCGGCATGGAAAACAAAAGGCCTGATTCTTCTGAGAAGAGCAGCCAAAATGAGAGCACACAATGTAAGCCACATGTTAAGTTGGAAGGTGTGATGTTAGTGGGCATCCATCTCGGATTCTCAAGCTGTAGCAAATGAATATGGCAGATTTGGGTCTGACTGAAAAAGACATGATATGTCAAGAACTACAGCAGAGGGAAACAATGTGTGTTACATGAAAAGTGGTGGGAAAGAGGGAAGAAGTCAGAAAAAAAGAGAGAGCTCTGACACCAAAACCCATTGGGTCAAAGGTGACTCTTACCTTCTGATGTAGGCAGCTGAACTGACTTAGAACGGACAAGAGGGCAAGACACTCTCCGTTTCAGACTCATATCATCATATGAGGAAAAACACCTGAGAATAAGAGAGAGGCATTCTTCATTCTTCTGAATGTAGTTCAATGCAGTTAAGTAAACAAATCTCAGTAGGACCAACATTACAGTATAATTATCTGCAACTACCGGTAGTTAAATCCTTTAGCTTAACTATACTGATCAGCTAATGAGTCAAGAATAGTCTTCAACTAGGCACTTTATTGAAATAATGTTTGTTACGCATTCTGAAAATTCAACTTTTCAATAAATTTTTTTATTTTATTTCATAACTCGTTTCACAGTTGTGTGTTGTACCTCTTAGGGCTGGGGTAATGGTTGCTCATGGGAATGGTTGAGCTGCTGTTGTGATTGGGTGAGCTCCTGTAGCACTGCATACAGAGCAGAAAACCCAGCATCAGGCACAGGATCAGAGACAGCACCAGATAACTCTGTCTGTCAGACACCTATAACACAAACATTGTACAATAGATTTGATATACTGTATCTTTAACATACATTACAAGGTGGCATGTGATTTTAAGCATTAGACTGGAAAGGAATGAGATGTACGTGTTTGTATACCTCTCTCTGTAGCTGGGCAACAGTGGCAGACAGGTTCAACATGATCTTGGTGGCATTCTCCAGCTGGCTCTGTAACATCTGAATAGACTCTGTCTGTTTCTGGTCCTGAACACACACATGCATGGATTAAGATAACATCACTGACCTGACATAATCCAGAACACAAACTGTTCATCTAAATGTTAAGCTGAAAACCTACACATGCCCCAGTGGCCCCAAGAAGTATTTTGATACTAAATCAACACTAGAATACATTAATGTAATTCTATAAGATAACAAAAATGTCAAATGAAGTGGCATCTGCAAACATAATTCTAGAAATTTTCTCAGAACTAACTTCGCTCTGAGCCATTGTTGCAATGATTATAAACCAACTGGTCTCAAATTAATTTATAGTGGATATATGAAATCAGTTTCCCTCAATTTCAAACAGGTGACCTAGCTGAGTAACCACAGGTGTTGTTCATTACATCAACCATGTTCTACTAATATTTGACAGCAAGAACGTTTCCAGATACTTTTGTCTTTATTTTGAACAATATATATTGTTTCATCATTTAAAGCCAATCAAGCTTTGTAAGAAATGTTTTGTATGAAAATTGTGCTTTCTTTTTTAAAAGAAATGCCACTTGGTTTGCTATTTTGATGTTTAATGCAAAGGCATTCATACATGAATAAGAGCGGCTTAAGTGTCCAAATACTTTTTGGGGCCACTGTATGTTCCAGGATCCAAAGTAATAGTTCATGTTATGGCCTAGTTTAAAAGATCTGTGCGACCAGAGAAATACCGATATATTGGTCTACCTCTATAAAATCAATGTCGATAGTTGCAGATAGGTTTTTTTTTTATTCTCCCGGGTTCCTCCTCCGGAAATTACAGTCCAGAGCACGCATGCTGTTTAACAGTAATTGCTTAGATGCGCATACACAAAACACAGCGACTCTGTCAATGACAGCTAACTAAACATTACTGGATGATAATATGTCTCTGGTGGATAATCCCTTTGCTCAGGTCAAAATGGGGGCATTATTGTTTCTTGTTTACAGGAGCGAGTCTGACTGCTATGGTGATCACTTGTCAATCACTGCAACTGTGGGAGAAAATCTTGTATTTCATACACACATGGAATGAAAATTTAGCAGATTTACGCTTGCATTTAAATGCGGTTGTCACACACAAAACATAGTGTGTACATGGCTATTGTGTCTCCAAACTCATCTCTTGTGAATAATAATTAAAATAAAAACTCCTCTGGTGAAATATATAGGCTATAAAAAGCTTAATTTGGTAAATACCTAATAATAGAGCATTGTAACACTGCCAAATATTCTTCATTTCAAAATAAGAGTCCATAAATAAGCAAGTGTATTTCAGGCTTGTTTATAGTTAAAAGTCCCGCGTTATGCACCAAATCTTAATTTATTATTGGGATTTTGGGAATTTTATTCATTTTGGAATCCTGCGGCCTCTATGTCTGTGACGTCATAGTAAGGAAAGACTGAGAAACATTCTATAAATCGATTTTAAAAACTACTGGCTGATTAATCTGTTATCTGCCTTTTCCACCACCTTAGTTATCGTTATCGGCAAAATCCACTATCGGTCAACCTCTACGTGGGACTGATAATAACCTGCTCCTCTGCAATTCTGGAGGTGTTCTGCAGTTTGATGATGGTCTTGTTGAAAGCTCGCTGCATCTCCTCCATCTGTTTACGATACCTGAGTGACAGCAGCACAGATCAATCAGAAGGTCATATTTGACTGAAATGTGGTCTACAAAGCTAGCTTGAGTTGGGTAGCCTGTGTGTACTGTCTGTAATTGTGTACCTCTGGCTAAGCTCTTCCAGGTATCTGCTGCTGAGTGACATGTTCATCTCCAGTGCTTTAATTCTGTTATTCAGTCTCATGAACACTGATTCCTTCTGGTTGGATCCATGCACCTGATTCCCATTGCCGTTTCCATTCCCATGGCCAATTTCTGCATTTGGCTGTTCTGCATAAAACTCTCCAGCAGTCCGGTGTGGTCCTGTCTGGCTGAGCAGAATGTCGTCTACAGTCTCCTCTTGTTGAGACGGAGGGAATTCAGAGACCTCTGGTTGGGAAGCCACAGCACCGTGGTGTGGGTCTTCCACCCCTGTGGCCTTAACGTTGTCAGAGGCCTCTGGAACTGGGACGGGGAGCTCAGTAGGAGGCGGGATATCAGCAGGCCGAGTGTGGGTGGGCAGTGGCTGAACTGGCTGCTCTTTGGTGGGGATGAGGAGCTCCAGTTTGGAGTGTTCCGTCTCCACGCTGTGATGTTCAGTGGTGGTGGAGGTGAGCATGGAGGAGGTGGCGCTGGGAGTCGGGGCACTGCTGGTGCTGCTGCAGATGCTGACAGGGGTACGGGTCTCTGGGATGTTCTCCAGATACTGCGGACGCTGGTCCATGGGCTCTTCCGGTGGTAGGGACTCGGGGATGCTTTGGGTGGGGGTGTCAGAGAAGCTGTGTGGGTGAAGGGTGGAGGTGCGACTGGGCTCCAACAGGATGGTTTCAGGTGGGAGCTGGTTGGTGACCGAGGACTCTCCGCTGGAAGGCTGAGTCGGAGCGGTTACGGTTTCAGTGGGTGAAATTCTCTCGGCTTGCGCCTGAGAGGGCCGCTCTGCTTCTGGAAGATCCTCGGAGAGCACAGGGGTCTCTTGGGTCGCGGTGGTGGCAGGGAGGGGCTGCTGAGGAGCAGTTTGTGTGTCTGTGTCAGGTTGCGTGCGCTGTGCTTTGTGGCGGCAGTCTCTACGCTGGCGGCGTAGTGCTAAAGCTGCTGAACAGTAGCAATAAATGTGCTCGTGCAAAGATGCCAAGCAGGACAAAGTTGAGAGGTGCCCACAGTAAAAGGCACTCTCTTTCTCCCAGATGTATGCTTGTCTCCACTCCTCCTCAATGTCCTCCTCCAGCAGGGTCACTGTTGGTTGGGGGGCCTCCTCGTCCTCCTCTTCTTTAATGAGGATGACGACTCGGCTCTCCTCATGGGGAGGAACTGAAGAAGCTACGAGATCAGGAACCTCAGAGTCCTCTTTCACTAGAGTGGGATCTAACTCAAGAGGGTCCAGCCTGGAGGCAGGAAGACAGGGAATGGAAACACTTAAATCTCTTGTCTCTTAATGGAAATTTAAAGTAGAGTGAATATCTAAAAATAAGGCGTATTCACTGAATGCGTTTCAAGTCAACATGAAACCGTATTCACAACCCACTGTACTTCAGAGTAAAACAGAATATTCATAGAGAAAAGATTGTAGGGCAGGACTTGAGTTTATCCATCAGGAACTGATCAGATCGTGAAAAAGTGGGCATTCCAGAACAGAATGTATAAAAGTTTGTTGTCAATTATGGAGGACTTCTTCCATCCAGAAACACTCCAGCACCCACTATTGAGGAAACTTTTTAAAATCTATCATTATTTGACATTATCTTAAATAACATTACCGTTAAACAGTTAGTCCAACCAAAAATGACAATTCTCTCATTTACTTACCCTCATACCATCCCAGATGTGTATGACTTTCTTCAGCAGAACACATTTGAAGAAAGAAATCTCAGCTTAGTAGATCCTTAAAATGCAAGTGGATGATGATCAGACTTTTGAAGCTCAACAAATCACAGACAGTCAGCATAAACTTCATCCATACGACTCAGTGGTTAAATGTATGTCTTATAAAGCGATCCGATCTGGTGTGAAAAAGATCAATATTTAAGTACTTTTTAAACTATAAATAATTTCTTCCGGTCAGCAGCAGTATACGTGTGTGACGTAATCACGTTGGCATGTTCACGTGAGAACTGACGCACGTGCGTCACACCCAGAAGAGCAGCGCTGTTTACAACTGAGTAGGAGCAACGCTGTACAGAAGCTTCACTGGTTTTGGTTTAGATCTGTATTTGTATCTGCATGTTTCATAATGGCGTGTTTGTGTGCTTATCCTGGATGTCTCAACCGAAAGAAAAACATGAGATTACGTCCGTAACATGCCAACACGTATACGTCACACAAGAGACCGTGTGAATTTAGCATTCTCGTTTAGGCGCATACTGCTGCTGAAAGGAAGCGGTGATTTATAGTTAAAAAGTATTTAAATATTGATCTCTTTCGCACCAAAAAGGATTGTTTCACTTTAGAAGACATTAATTTAACTGCTGGAGTATGGATGACATTTATGCTGATTATCTGTTCTTTTTGGAGCTACAAAAGTCGGATCACCATCCTCCTGCATTTTAAGGACCTACTGAGCTAAGATATTTTTCTTCAAATGTTTTCTGCTGAGGAAAGAAAGTCATACACACCTAGGATGGCATGGGGTTAAGTAAATAATGAGAGAATTTGCGCTACATTACTGCACTAGAATTTTAGAAAGGCTGCATTATCAACAACAGTAACCTAAAACAAAGTCCAGATAGCTATTTGGCTAATGGTTAACATTATTTTCCCCGCCCACACAGACTAGGTGATGTCAGCCAAAAAACAAAGTCATTTTAGAAGTGGAGCAAATTATTTCGTAATGATAAAAAAAAAAATATGAAGACAGATGAATCGTGCAAGATAAGACCAGGAAACTGTATAAGGAAAGTAACCGGGGTCAATGTTGACTTCAAACATTTTTAATTATCCTTTAAAATGTATAAACTGATTATATGAATGTCCAACCTTTGTTGCAGTACATTTGTCTCTCGGTTATGCAGCAGCTATAATTTATTAGAGTTATAAAAGCTCTTACTGCATTAAAAGACTTAGTTGTTGATTTGGTATATAAGCAAACAATTAAAACCAGTTTGTGCTGGAATATGCTTAGTAGCTCGGGGCTCAGTACTGAGTAAGCATTTGGGGTTTTAATGTGCTTGATGAGCGAGGTGTGTATGAGACATACATAGCTGGTTGTTCAGTGGGGGTGGGTTCCGGAGTAAGTGTGGTTTCTGCTGACATCTGGGTGACGTTTTCTGTCCCAGAGGACACGTTTGCTGAAGGAGAGAATATAGAATAAGAGAACAGATTTTGACAGTGAGCGAGAGGGATAGAGAGAAAAAGAGGAGGTGAACATTGGTCTCCACACTCCCCTATCTCAACACAATGAGAGCCATTGTTCAGACAAACCTACCCGCGTTAGCCAACATCAAACACACACAATTGTGCCCTTAACTAGAAACAGGTGAAGAACTCTTGATAGGCTGAAATGATACAAATATATGGCATGGTTTAAACTTATCCAGAACAACACAGGACAAACAGACACGGTGGAGACAGCCTTGAACTGACAGATGTTTTGCAGCAACTGGGAATTATAGCAGCAATCTCAATGTCACATATCTAGCATATCTTTGCAACTGGGAAGATTACATTACCTAGAATATTTGTGTCACAGTCATGTTTAATTATGAAAAACAGGAACCTACTCTTGCATACATCTATAAAAGACACTCTTTAACATATGATGCCACCAAATTATCAGGAGGATTTCATTCTGAAAAGACCAAACCTGCCAGTATGTTTACCAACAGGTAGGACCAGTCCATAAGCCATTGATTCTATTGGTATACACGTTATTTGATCAGTTAGTGCAATTTTGTGTACATCACATTTGTTATCATTAAATCATATTATGTATATCAGCATTATTTTGGCTATTGGCCACCCTGCTCTCGATATCTGTCAACCACTATCTAACCATAAAAAAAAAAAACATTGTCCATACTGTGCTTTACCTTTTACAAACTTAATATAAACTTTTCTAATATAAGTGATTCATTAGACTGCAATCTCTCAAGAGCTATAGTAAAAATATTGTGTTAAATAGTCTAAATAGACGCCCACAATCAGACTGTTTATGGTATTGTACAGAGCAGCAGAGTGTTTTTAAACTTCACTTCTGCATGTAGGAAAGCCACAAGCTTATTTGAACAGCATTTTGTACCAGCTCTCTTGGGGGGCACGCACGCACACACAAACACCCTGGGAGTTTGATGTTGGCAAGCGCAGCTACAGAACCCGTCAAAGACGCTCATTCACTGCCAGGCCTCACAGTTCTAGCACTGTTGGCATGGTGACAGCCCTCACTAGTCACAAACAGCTGCCAAGCAAAGGGGAGCTACTAAGTGGAGTAATTTCACTGTGCTGTTGAGCTGAAAAGAATTAGACCAGGGGGATTTTAATATATTTAACCACAGGGAGGATATCAGGTCCGTACCTTCCATTTCAGCTCTGATCTCGAGCTCTGGTTTCCCTCCCAGAACATTTGCTGCAATATTGTTCACCATGTTCAGGATCGCATCTAAAAAAAAAAAAAAAAAAAAAAAAAAGAGGAACATTTTAAAAAATGTTTAAGATGTCATTTAATATGCAAATATGCATACTTATTATGCAAATAGCACAATATTAATATGTATGAACAAAAACCATGAGAGATGATTGGTGTCCCTAAATACAGAGCTGTAGAAACTGGGGTAAATGTCAAACAGTACCAACACACTTGAATGCTCTGTTCTCTGCCTGTCCCTGGTGGTCTCCATGCTTCTTTAAGAAAGAGTGTGTGTGTTTGCCAGTATGTGTGTGAAAGCACAATCATATTCGTCACATACAGTATGTGTAAAACATTTCTAGTGTGCTGCATTGTTGTCCATCATTATGGACTTGATGGAGACTGAAACTACTTAAAAAGAAAAGCTGGAACCGAGGCAGGGGCCAGACAACTTCCTTGAATGTTAAAGTTAGTACAAGTTTATAGAAAGATTTCTCAACTGGTTCTCCTGCAATCCCTTCCACAGTGAAACCACAAACAAAATCATGCATCAACAGCTCATGGAAATAACTGCCACTAGAGTCTTGTGCAAATGTGATTTGATAAACTGGCATTTCAGACATAAGTATGATGTGTGACTGACGGTTTCGTCACAATTATAAATATACTAACTTGTTAAGGAACTAATTCTGTATGGGCAACTACATACAGCATATGCATGAAGTGTAACAAATTGTATAAGGAGGAACAGGACATACTTGTGGCAGAGCCCAGCAGATTCTTTGATGTCTTGTCCTCTGATGGCAAGTAGCCGGGAGGGTAATCTGTCAAATGAAAGTCTAGGATTAAGAAGACAGCATTAGCTGTCATTTTTCAGCATTTTTTTTGAAAAAAATAAATAAATAAATAAATAAATAATAATAATATATATATATATATATATATATATATATATATATATATATATATATTACACACACACACACTATATTGCCAAAAGTATTCGCTCACCTGCCTTTAGACGCATATGAACTTAAGTGACATCCCATTCTTAATCCATAGGGTTTAATATGACGTCGGCCCACCCTTTGCAGCTATAACAGCTTCAACTATTCTGGGAAGGCTTTCCACAAGGTTTAGGAGTGTGTTTATGGGAATTTTTGACCATTCTTCCAGAAGCGCATTTGTGAGGTCAGACACTGATGTTGGACGAGAAGGCCTGGCTCACAGTCTTCGCTCTAATTCATCCCAAAGGTGCTCTATCGGGTTGAGGTCAGGACTCTGTGAAGGCCAGTCAAGTTCTTCCACACCAAACTCGCTCATCCATGTCTTTATGGACCTTGCTTTGTGCACTGGTGTGCAGTCATGTTGGAACAGGAAGGGGCCATCCCCAAACTGTTCCCACAAAGTTGGGAGCATGGAATTGTCCAAAACCTCTTGGTATGCTGAAGCATTCAGAGTTCCTTTCACTGGAACTAAGGGGCCAAGCCCAGCTCCTGAAAAACAACCCCACACCATAATCCCTCCTCCACCAAACTTCACAGTTGGCACAATGCAGTCAGACAAGTACTGTTCTCCTGACAACCGCCAAACCCAGACTCGTCCATCAGATTGCCAGATGGAGAAGCGTGATTCGTCATCCAGAGAACGCGTCTCCACTGCTATAGAATCCAGTGGCGGCGTGCTTTACACCACTGCATCCGACGCTTTGCATTGCACTTGGTGATGTATGGCTTGGATGCAGCTGCTCGGCCATGGAAACCCATTCCATGAAGCTCTCTACGCACTGTTCTTGAGCTAATCTGAAGGCCACATGAACTTTGGAGGTCTGTAGCGATTGACTCTGCAGAAAGTTGGCGACATCTGCGCACTATGCGCCTCAGCATCCGCTGACCCCGCTCTGTCATTTTACGTGGTCTACCACTTCGTGGCTGAGTTGCTGTCATTCCCAATCGCTTCCACTTTGTTATAATACCACTGACAGTTGACTGTGGAATATTTAGTAGTGAGGAAATTTCACGACTGGACTTGTTGCACAGGTGGCATCCTATCACAGTACCACGCTGGAATTCACTGCCCCTGAGAGAGGCCCATTCTTTCACAAATGTTTGTAGAAGCAGTCTGCATGCCTAGGTGCTTCATTTTATACACCTGTGGCCATGGAAGTGATTGGAACACCTGAATTCAATTATTTGGATGGGTGAGCGAATACTTTTGGCAATATAGTGTACATAAAGTGTCGCTGAGGTAAAAAACTGACAATGTTTTGCGCACTGTATTTAAAAGGATAATTCATGCAAAAATTTAAATACTGTCATCATTTACTCACCCTCATGTAATTCCAAACTCAAATCTCATTCACGCTTGTGCATATTCATACTTGGCATTTGAAGGTTTGACGTCAATGATAGCAAATGCCACTGATGACATTTACATGGACAACAGAAAGCGGCTTATTGCGAGAAATTTGCTTTCCCATTTACATGCTCTGTATAAGCAGCGTACTTTTTACTCACATATACATGTCAGTAAGCAGCTCCACAGCAACATCATTTCCCTGCAACGCTTGTGTAAATAACAAACATGGCATCTGAAGTAGACTTCGCTATTTCATTGACTGCTGATTTGCTTTATTTCCAAATATTCCTGAGTTGTGCTGTGTTTGTTTTTTGAACTTTCCATTGTAACCTGCAGCGGGATTGTGCTGCAATAGTGGGGCTTCCAACTAAAGTAAAACTCTTAAGTGCATGTAAACGCGGTCACTGATTCTCACATTCTGTAACAGATTGCAATGCATGGTTTGAAGTTTGAATACACGCAAGTGCGAATGTTATTTTATAACTACAGCGCAGGAGGTTTTCAGTGAATAATAACTTAAATTTCAGACTGATCATCACAAAAATGGTATCAAATGGTTTCAGAAGACTTCATATATATTGTACAAGTTTAATGCATTACTTTTATAGTGCTTTGTGATTTTTGGAGCTGAACAGCCCCTGGTCACCATGTGCTTTCATTGTGTGGACAAGAGCAGCTTCGAGATTCTGCAATATATCTTCTTTTGTGTTCCACGGAAGAAATTAAGTCATACGGGATTGTAACAACATAAGGGTATGTAAATGATGCCAAAATGTTAATTTATGGGTAAACGATTCATTTAACCATTAGTTTAACTGAGGAAAATACAGAACATTGTATGCATGTACAGTACACACACATAAAGAGCAGTGGGGTTGTTTGTAGTGAGCATTAAGAGAGATCATCTCACCATAGTCTTCATCTAGATACTCGGCTCTCTCTAAGGTGTACTGAGAGTCGGCTATCTCGTCATACTCCTCCACCATACTGGTGCCAAACACCCTGATATACACAAAATACAGATGGCCAACACAGATCAAATACTTGACAGTAGAACATGGAGGAATAATACAGAAATAGGAGAAGGATTGAAAAACTGTGTGTACAAAAGTGGGTGGTATTGTTAACAACAGAATGTGTACAAATGTAAAACTGTACCCATATTATCTTAAAAAAACTCACAGCCCTGCACAGATAAAAGAGTACAGCAAAGCCCACTGTACTCATCAGCACAAGTTATCTTTGAGTTCTACAAAAAAAACTAGGCCTACATCACTCTTAAAATCATGTTTTATAGCACCCTTTAAATCATCAGGGGCCAGTTATGGAGGGGGTAACTGCAGTGAAAGAAGAGATATCCAGCGAAACCAGCATTCTCAGTAAAAGAGGAGGAAGTGGGAATTTTGATCTGTAGAGCACCCTAATAAATGTTAATGCTATAGATTTGTACTCAACCACACGGATGGCCACATGATGGATTACAATATAATTTCTACTAAACTGATCTGAAAAGTAGCTTCTTGTGACTCACTAGTTAGGATCTGTGGAGGTCAACTGAAGAAAATCGGACCAAATGTTTAGTGAAAGCTTGGCTGGTACAGAACATGGTCACTTGGGAAGAATAATTTTAATTTTTTTCCGCTTCTATCTGGCAGTGGTGTTTTGCTTGCCTCCCACAGTATATACAGTAATTTCCTTATAATGGGAGAGTATGTGCCTCATGAAGTGCAGTCAGACCTGCCCCTATATGGGCCTCTAACCCAGATTAAATCTCCTGCCAATGCAAACGGACCAGAGAGGAGCCCAAGGCAGAACAGAGATCAACTCTACACTCTACTCAAGAACGTTTCCTTTTTAAAACCCCTATAAAAGCTATGTGTCCTTTTCAATGAAATTTAAACAGTAAATTCAACAAAAAAGAATCATTAAATTTGAATCTGCCCGTTTCTCATTATGGTATAATGTTGCTGTGCATTATGCTCTGGTTATAGAATACGTTTGACTGATATCATAATTGTTTTAAGAAGTATTATCAGCATGGAAATGAATAATTAAGTATTTAAAGTGCAGTTTTTAATGTTTTCTTAATACGTCATTTTATGATACATACCAAAAATCCCTCAAAGCATGCCTTAGGCCACAAACATACTCTTATGCTCATACAGTATGCAAATGCAGATGTGAATGCTTGGCCAACGTCTTTTCATTTAAATCTGATGTGTTATTAAAAAGAAGAAAAAAAACATATAGGGGGAAAAAATTCAACCTACCTGATAAGGCTGAGGGGGCAGAAGTGTTCAGATCCAAAATGGGAGAGCAGCTCAACCTACAGAAAAGTAAAAAGACAAGTTTCTTTATAAGTTGTCAACACGACCAGTGTACAGTTGAAGTCAGAAGTTTACATACACCTTAGCCAGATACATTTAAACTCAGTTTTTCACAATTCGTGACATTTAATCGTAGAAAACATTCCCTGTCTTACGTCAGTTAGGATCACTACTTTAAGAATGTGAAATGTCAGAATAATAGTAGAGAGAATGATTTATTTCAGCTTTTATTTCTTTCAGCACATTCCCAGTGGGACAGAAAATTACATACACTTTGTTAATATTTGGTATCATTGCCTTTAAATTGTTTAACTTGGGTCAAACATTTTGGCTTTTCACAATAAGTTGCTGGAATTTTGGCCCATTCCTCCAGACAGAACTGGTGTAACTGCATCAGGTTTGTAGGCCTCCCTGCTCGCACACGCTTTTTCAGTTCTGCCCACAAATTTTCGGATTGAGGTCAGGGCTTTGTGATGGCGACTCCAATACCTTGAATTTACTGAGCTTTAACTTCCTGGCTGATGCCTTGAGATGTTGCTTCAATATATCCACATAATTTTCCTTCCTTATGATTCCATCTATTTTGATGAAGTGCACCAATCCCACCTGTAGCAAAGCACCCCCACAACATGATGCTGCCACCCCCATGCTTCACGGTTGGGATGGTGTTCTTTGGCTTGCAAGCCTCACCCTTTTTCCTCCAAACATAACGATGGTCATTATGGCCAAACAGTTCAATTTTTGTTTCATCAGACCAGAGGACATTTCTCCAAAAAGTAAGATCTTTGTCCCCATGTGCACTTACAAACTTTAGTCTGCCTTTTTTATGGTGGTTTTGGAGCAGTGGCTTCTACCTGGCTGAGCAGCCTTTCAGGTTATGTCAATATAGGACTCATTTTACTGTGGATATAGATACTTGTCTACCGATTTTCTCCAGCATCTTCACAAGGTTCTTTGCTGTTGTTCTGGGATTGATTTGCACTTTTTGCACCAAACAACATTCATCTCTAGGAGACAGAATGTGTCTCCTTCCTGAGCGGTATGATGGCTGCATGGTCCCATGGTGTTTATACTTGCGTACTATTGTTTGTGCAGATGAAGGTGGCACCTTCAGGCATTTGGAAACTGCTACCAAGGATGAACCAGTCCACAAAAGAATTTGGCTGATTTCTTTTGATTTTCCCATGATGTCAAGCAAATAGGCACTGAGTTTGAAAGTAGGCCTTAAAATACATCCACAGGTACACAGGTACACAGGTACACATCAGAAGCTAATTAGCTAAATGTCTAAAGGCTTGACATAATGTTCTGGAATTTTCCAGAAAGTGTGAGAAAAGATGTATATATGGATATGTGTGAATGTGTGTATTTAAGTGATCAAGGAAGTGTCACTGCCATGCATTACTGTATCTGTGTCCTGTCAATCAAAGTAGCATTACAATGCATTGAGAGAGAAGAACGCTAACCTTTATGTACTTGATGAACATCTGATGCAGGAGAAGACAGGAGAGAGCGGAAACAGAAAAACACAGAGAAAGATCAGTATAAAAGACTGGATTCATGCCATAAGCAAGTCAAGCATTTTGCATTTTTCTTGTTTGTTCCACTTCCATGACTTAAAGGGATAGTTCACTCAAACATAAAAAATGATCTCATTATTTACTTACTCTCATGCCATCCCAGATGTGTATGACTTTCTTCTGCAGAACACAAAGATTTTTTGAAGAATATTTCAGCTCTGTAGGTCCATACAATGCAAGTCAACAGGTTCCAAAATGTTGAAGCTCAAAAAAGCACACAAAGTCAGCATAAAAGTAATCCATATGACTCCAGCGGTTCAATCCAAGTTCTCAGAAGCGATATGATGGGTGTTGGAGAGAAACAGATCAATATGTAAATGGCGACTAGTAGGTGGTGATATGCACGAGAATGCGAATCACCAAAAAACGAAAGAAGAACATGGAAGTGAAAGTGGAGATTTACAGTCAAAAAGGACTTACATTTTTATCTGTTTCTCACCCACACTTATCATTTCTCTCCAGTAGATTTAAAAATTGGAGTCGTATGGATTCCTTTTTGGATTTCGCTGCCTTTGTGCTTTTTGGACCTTCAAAGTTCTGGCCACCATTCACTTGCATTGTATGGACCTACAAAGCTGAAATATTCTTCAAAAAAATCTTCATGTGTGTTCTGCCTTAAAAAGAAAGTAATAACACATCTGGGTTTGGCATGAGGGCGAGTAAATGATTAGAGAATTTTCAATAGGGATGCACCGATCATGATTTTTCATGGCCAATTCTGATTTTTTTTTTTACAAGCAAATGGGCCAATTCCGATAGCCGATTTTTTTCTTTGTTTAAGCAACAGACAAGAAAGAATGAAAGAGTTCATCAAAACAATGTTTATTTACTCTTTTACAGGCCAAACTGGCCTTTAAGGAAAAAATATCTGTAGCTATTTGAAATTAGAGGCAACAACTGCATATTAAGCACTAGTGGTGCACCGATTAGGAAATTTGAGGCCGATACGATTTCCTATTTTTTTAACACTAAGATCGTCCAATACCGATTTTTGCCCTTTGCCACACTTTTGCAGGTTATATGCTGCAGTTATGTTTATGCCCCACACAGTAAAATTACAGTAACACTTTACAAAAAGGTTCAATTTGTTAACATTATTTAACAACATTACTGTAGTTAAAATGAACTAATGAACTTAATGTTAGTTACAACATATAATATTACATTTTTAAAATCAAAAGTTGTATTAGTTAATGGACATTAATGCACTATGAACTAACAATGAACAGTTGTAATTTTATTAACTAACATTATGATTAATAAATGCTGTATAAACATTGTTCATTGTTTGTTCATGATAACTAATGCATTAACTAATGTTAGAGAAATGAAACCTTTTTATTAAGTTTTACCAAAATGACATTAAAATTACGTGAATTAAGAATTGCTAACATTTATTTGTATTGAAAACAGTTATTAATAGTTCTGTTGTCAATATCAAAAGGCCATTGTGACATACTGGTAAGCAGTAAAAACCATGAGCGCATAACACACAGCAGAGATTCTTTCAAATAGAAGAAAAATATATCCACTGCAAGCTCTAAAACTGCTCCAGTGAGAAATCATTAATATATATGATTTGTTAACTGTCTTTGGTGTTTTGCTGTAACACAAATCATTAATTATTAAGCATATATGTGAAGACACGGTGCCATTAAGGTTAAAATGTAATTGCTGTGATTAGTGGTATTGTGACCAACATTAATCTGATTTAATTTGGGATTCTCACAGAATAGCACTGAGATGAGTAACTGATAATGAGATGGAGACCATCTGGAGAGAGCGTGCATGTTTGATTGACACCACGAGTGCTCATATTGAAGAGAATAAAGCTGAAAGTGCTCATAATCGCTCTAACAGTCTCTATCGTGCCACACAGCGTCTGATTGTCATGACTCATGTCATGTATCATGTATTTGCATGTTTATTTGTTGTTTAATTCGTTTTATTATACCCGTTAGCAGCCTCTTTATCCTGTTCCTGCTCACTGTGCAGTGAGTCAGAATAACTACCATAAAGACTCTAGAAAATGGGCAACTTAATATTCAAACACAGGTCATTCTTACACATTTTTAAAAACAAAACAGCATATTCATCTGAATTACAGCATGTCTGAAAGTTTAAATTCGTGAATACTTAGAATTGCCAACAACTCACCCTCCAGAGGCCACTCTGTCATGCTTCAAGGGCTGAGCAAGCGCTCATTCATTAGAGGAGCAGTGTATGTGTGATGCCCTGTGTGCTGCAAAAAAGATCGGCCCTAAATCTAGGCACAATCGGCCGATCATGGATTTAAGATGAATATCGGCCGATTTCGATCGGTGGCCGATCGATCAGTGCACCCCTAATTTTCAACTTTTCAGATGAGCCCCTGAAAAGTCATAAATCATCTGAAAGCTCATAAATTACAATGAGTGAAGAAATTATTTCAGATCAAAGGTAAACCAAAAAAGCTAAAGCAAAGCATAGGACAAAGAAAGCATAACAGTTACAAATCCCCAAGAAAATTAAGGAAATTAAGTAAAGTTAAAAGAGTGAATAGGCACATTTTCTTTGCCTTTCAGTAGAGAAATGTCCTAGCATGACAGATAGTCAAGTAAATGTGACTTTTACTTTCTACCCAAGCTTCCAATGCCTAACACACTGACATATCTAAACACAGAAACACAAACGCAATTCTTTAACTCTAAATCCATAGGTAAGTTCGGGGGTCATGAATGTGCATGTATTTAGTATGATAAAATGACATGTATTTATACAGAACAATACAGTCATGAGGCTCTCAGCCCTCAGGGAAGGGCACAGCTTCTCTCAAATGACTGTACTGTTCCCCTTTATCCAGTATGTTATTCATTCACATTAAAAAAAACATGCACTGTTAATGCAATTCAATGTTATTTAGATCACAGAGGACAGATAGCATGTGTGTGTGTGATCTTTTTTAAAGCTTTTCATGTTTCAAATATAATTAAAGGCCAGAGCACAGATGCTTGATGTCATAATATTGTTTTAAACGCTATGGTGGTTTTGGTCAATGTTTTCAAGCCTTGCTTTTGTCTTAAATTGGGGGGTGTGGTATGATTAAGGAACATGGACTCAACTAAAGCTAAATGTCAAATTTTTCCCACTTAGTGTTGGGAAGTAACTAGTAGTATACTACTAGTGCAGTGTGGCAGCAGTAACTAAGCAGTGATGCTACCAACTTAATTCACTTCCAGAAATGTGACCATAGCTTTTCTTAGTGGTGTAGTGTGGCAAAGCATTACACTGTATAATAAACACAGCCTTACAAACAAGCAGAAACAACAATGAAATCCAACCACCTAGTGTGTCCTCTTTCTGTCAAGTAGGTTTGGGAAGTCCAGTTTATTTTATCAAATTAATTTGCCCATTTATAAAAATGTATGATTTGAGTCATCACTCAATTGTATTGCCAGAAGTCCTTGCAAAGTGTTTTATGTTTCTTTTAGTTAAATAAATTGTGAAATGCTTCTCCCCCTTTACCTTGACATATTTGGCATAGAGTTGCTCATCTAGAGGAAAGCTCTGTACTGTGCGTTCATCACGGGCATGAAAGGTGCCCAGCTTGATCCACTTATTGGTCGGATACCTGAGGTAAAAAAAATAAAAAAAAAAAATAAAAAAGTGTGATGAGGTTATGCTGGTGTTTGTATATCTTCTAATGCCCAGTCAGATTATCACTCTGTGTATGTTCGTGTGCATGTTCTAACTAGAGGTAGACCGATTAATCGGTAAAACCGATATATCGGTGTCGATAGATGCATTTTTCTGCAAAAATCTACGGCGATAGTTGCCGATAGTTTTTTCATCATTTCAAAATAAGAGTGCCCGTTGTGTTTAGAGCTTGTTTATACTTAAAAGTTCCACGTTATGCACCAAATATTCATTTTTTCTGGTTATTTTGGGGATTTTGGTTGAACAATAAACTGCATCTGGGATTTTATTCATTTAGGACACTTTGTCTGTTCCCATCATAGTAAGGAAAGACATTTTTTTGACATTCTATAAATCAATTTTAAAACTATCGACCGATTAATCGGTTATCGGCCTTTCCCACCACCTTTGTTATAGGCAAGATCCACTATCGGTCAATCTCTAGTTCTCTTACCTATCGCTGATGGACACTAGGAAATCTTTCGGCGTAGAAGAGAACAGCTCAAAATTTGCAATGTCCAACTGCTTCACCTGGATTGGCTCACAGAGCTCAATAACAAACCTGGATGGGCAAATTGGCAGAGAAAAAGGTTGTTTGGGAAGTGTACACAAATGAATTAATATATTGAATATGTTATGTAATCAACTACAATGACACAACTTCTTCGAAGAGACAGGACTGCTTAAACATAAAATCTAGTTACTAAAAGAGGAAAACAGCCTCTCTATAATTGCATTTGTGTATTATCTTTCTGCAGCTGCTGCTGTCCATTTCTCTCTTTCTCTGTAGTGACTCACCAGATCTTAGTACTGCAGGGGTTCAGCATATACAGATCCATATTCTCCATCAGGATGGCAGATGTGCTCTGCACAGAACACACACACACACACAAAGGGTTAGACAATCACAAAGACTGACACAACAGCTGAAATACAAATTAGAGTAGCTACAGTAATATAACCAAAAACATTTCTGATGCAGGAACTGTAACACTGATTTGAAAGACTGCCCAATAATGTCTATCTTTCTCTTAACCACACATGCTACTGTGTGCTCTTCTGAGTCGTACCTTGGCCTCATTGTTAGCCGAGAGGATTTTGGCCCCACACTCCACTGAAGCGTAGTTATTCTTGAAATTCTTTTGGACCTTTTTCACTGGATGAGGACTGCCATTTGATGACGTGTGCAGAGACTGACCTAAAACCAACAAAACAGGATATATAGGTGATTTCTAACATTTCTATAGTATGAAACAGGCTGGTTTAGTATCTTTATATATTCTGTGTGTGACCTGCATAGACTGCGTAGATGCGTTTAACTGCCAACTACCTATGTGAAATGTAAAAAAAAAAAAACTATGTATGCATGCAAGGTACAGCATACATATATGTAATCACTGATTCAAACTGCAAAATTATTTTTGGATTTTAACAACCAATAGCTGCTCTCACAAACTGTAAATGCTTTAAGTCACGTCCTTCAGGAAAATAAGATTCAGTTTCAGTTATGTCGAGCTGACACCAGCTTGCAAAAGCGACCTAAAGAAGCAACTTGTACATCTTTGCAGCTGTAGACCCCACAATCATCACTAAAAAAAGTAATTGGGTTATTTTAATTTGATTTTACACATTTTTTTCCTCTTTTTGCTTCTTGAGAACTTTCTAGGTCAAGCAGCCCGGGCTACAAAAAACACAAATCCTTACTTATATATTAAGGAAATTTATCAAAAAGTATGTGTGTCAACTGTTTCGTGCAGTCCACCTAAGCCTCTGGGGAACTCTACAGAATTTTCACTTAGAGGTGGTAGCTATTTGAGAGCTCTCTAGTGTTACTGGGTTTACAGCACCCACTAATTAATGCTAATCAGGGTCAATTAACATACTCGCTATTAGCAAGCGCTTGTGTGACAGCAGAGGACTTGTTAATTTATTGGCTTCACACTCAAAATTGTACTCATTCTCTCACCCTCATGTTGTTCCTCATGTTGACTTTCTTCCGATAAACACAAAAGGAGATGTGGAGAATGTTAGCCTCAGTCACCAATCAGTTTCATTGTATGGAAAAAAGATACGATGAAAGTGAAAGGTGACTGAGGTTGACGTTTTCCCTAACATCTCCTTTTGTGTTCGACAGTGTAAAGAAAGCCATATAAGCTTGCAACAACATGGAGGTGAGTAAATGATGACTGAATTAAAAATTCTGGGTGAACATTTCCTTATATTGTTCCGAAGGCCTAGGGAATAAGCTTAGATTTTTGTTACTTTTGTTTCATTGGACTGAAGCAGTCCATTACAGCAGCCTGCATGTGTGCACACAAGGCTATGCAACCCTGTGCATGCTGTTTCCTGGTCCCACAGAACTGACAAATGGTAGGGACAGGTTAAAATAGGAGAAAGAAAAAGCATGGGGAAAAATAGAAATGCACGAAGGAAAGAGATACTATTCTGTGAAATCAAGCAGAAGTGTGACCTAAAGCAAGTGCGTGTGAGCATGCATTGATGCAGAAGAAACACGGGAGCAGCCTTGCATGCAATGATGCACTGATGATCATGCAGCTGTAAGAGCGTGCTCGTGTCTCATCCCTTACTTTTCTTTTCCTCTACTTCCATCACTTTCTTCTTCCACTCATCGAATGTGGGGATGTCATCTTTAGTGGGTACAGGTACAGGACTTTCAGCCACTTTGTCATGGTCCACCACCTGCAAAAACAAAAGCAGCAAACACATGTGACCAAATCACAATCCACCCTCTCTCATTCTTAAAACTATTAATGTGGTAAAGAGGTCCATTTGGATTAAGAAACATGCTAAACGGAGACAAAGGTGCATAGGTTTGTGTAGCAGTGATAGCCAATCTTTTGCAATTTTGGGATCATCAGCACTGGCCAATAAACATGTCTGCTCGCTCGTGTGACAATTCTAAAATCTACCAACAGCTTTGTCAATGGATAATAAAACATTTTTTTCAGATGTTTGAGTGAATTTCGATTAATATTGGGTAACGCATTATAAAAGCATTGTTCATTGTTTGTTCATGTTAACTATTGTCAACTTATGTTAACTGATCAGGGATAGTTCACCCAAAAAGTTTAAATTCTCTCATCATTTACTCACCCTCAAGCCATCCCAGACGTACAACTTACTTTCTTCTGCTGAACACAAAATAAGATTTTTAGAAGAATATCTCTGCTCTGTTGGTCCATACTATGCAAGTGAATGGTGACCAACATTTTGAAGTTCCAAAAAGCACATGAAGGCAGCATCAAAGTAATCCATACAACTCCAGTGGTTTAATCCATGTCTTCAGAAGCGATATGATAGGTGTGGGTGAGAAACAGATCAATATTTAAGTCCTTTTTTTTTTCTCCCCAATTTGGAATGCCCAATTCCCAAAGCACTCTAAGTCCTTGTAGTGGCATAGTGACTCACTTCAATCCGGGTGGCGGAGGACAAATCTCAGTTGCCTCAGCGTTTGAGACCGTCAATCCGCGCATCTTATCACGTGGCTTGTTGAGCGTGTTACCGCGGAGACATAGCGCGTGTGTAGGCTTTATGCCATCCACAGCGGCATCCAAAAACAACTCACCACGCACCCCCCCGAGAGCAAACAAAAAGAGATTACCCTGTGTGACTCTACCCTCCCTAGCAACCGGGCCAATTTGGTTGGAGTCACTTAGCACACCCTGGTATTCGAACTCACGAACGCCGGGGTGGTAGTCAGCATCTTTACTCGCTGAGCTACCCAGGCCCCTTTGAGTCCTTTTTTAATGTAAATCTCCACTTTCGAAGAGCCCTCTTAAGCGTTCTTTTATCTCCTAACAGTTGTTCTTTTGTTTTCGCCAATTTGCATTCTTCATGCATATCGCCACCTACTGGGAAGGGAGGAGAATTTCTAGTAAAAAAGGACTTAAATATAGATCTGTTTCTCTTCCATACACATCGTATCTTTTCTGAAGAAATGGATTTAACCACTGGAGTCGTATGGATTACTTTGATGCTGCATTTATGTGCCTTTTGGAGCTTAAAAGTTCTGGTCATCATTCACTTGCATTGTATGGACCTACAGAGCTGAGATATTCTTCTAAAAATCTTAA
Source organism: Myxocyprinus asiaticus (assembly GCF_019703515.2). Classification (NCBI taxonomy): domain Eukaryota; kingdom Metazoa; phylum Chordata; class Actinopteri; order Cypriniformes; family Catostomidae; genus Myxocyprinus; species Myxocyprinus asiaticus. Next base: position 31,300,821 of record NC_059368.1, read on the forward strand.
TTTGTGTTCTGCAGAAGTCATACACATCTGGGATGGCATGAGGATGAGTAAATGATGAGACAACTTTCATTTTTGGGTGAACTATTCCTTTAATACTAACACACACAACCCTATCGTAAAGTGTTGTCAATATTGTGTACCGTGTGTAGTGTTAATTTAATTTCAGCAATTTTGTGTACGTCACATTTACTATGATTCAATTGTATGGTTTATCTATTGTCAACCTTGCTCTGTTTCGTATTGGCCAAAAACCCATTAAAGTCAAGTTCTGCATGTGACCTGTCCTCTACTAACCAAAATATGTTCATTATAACATTTCTAATTTACACGAGGGCTCTGTGGCCACTGAGGTGTGAATGACTGCATTATGTAAGTGACACAACGGCTCTGCGGGCTGAGTTCTGTCACTGTATATGCCGGACAGTGTAATTCATTTTTGTGCAAGACCTTCTCTCTGCCTTCCCATCACATTCCTTTTTACTTTTTCCATTTCGCTTTCATTCTGAGTTTGTCAGTGTCTAAACAGCAGCACTGAGTGAGCATTTAGTTAATTAAACATTTACAAGGCTGTCTTGTGGAAAACAAACATGCTGACTTCTAGCACAGCACTGTCCCACTTCCATTCCTCTTTTTTTGCTCGCTCTTTCCTATTATCATCTACTCCATTTAGTGTGTATGTGACAGAGCGGCTTTATGAGAGAGGAGGGAATTTTTCAGCTCTGTGGATCTCTAACAGCAGGGTGTGGACAGGCTGAGTGGTAATCGAATACAAGCCCTTTCACTGTCTGTGTAATGGGGGAAAAGGCAAGGAGAAAAACACTACAGGGTGGAAAAAGTAAAGATTATTTTCATGTTCTCATACTGTAGGTGGTGAAAGCTCAGTGTAAGGGGTTCTGGGACTATTCTGCAACACTACAGCTTGGTAAAAATATGCACAAATAAAATGAAATGCCGGTGCATAAAATGGTTTAATACACAGAGCTTCAAGGTAATGTGTACAATTTATCAAATGTTAAAATACTTTGCTCTGTTTCAACATTGCTCCATTTGTTTGAGCAATGCAACATAGCAACTCTGAATCTACCCGTTTAGGCGGCCGGTGGAATACGGGAGGAGAGTTTGGGGAAAGCTAATTAAAAACAATCATTACTTTTGCAATTACTTTCGGTGCACAGAAATCTAAAAAACTAAGTATACTTTAGCATTTATAGCCAGGAAGACTGAGGTTTTCTTTCAAGTCGGCATCACACTAGCCGATGTTGCCTCGAATTTCAGGCGTAACCTTCCTTTACATAATCACTGGCCAGCAGGAAGGAGACTGCGAGCAGGAGTCGTTAACGTCCGAGTTAATGGCTCCGACAACATGGGAAATCAGATCAAACATGACAACAAAAAAAACTGTTCAGTCGCCGGGGCTGATACTAGTGGTCTCGTCAAGTGACCACTAAGCTTCTTTCACTGAAGAACCGACAAGAACCGTCATTCTCTGATCTGAACGTTTTCATCAGTGATCGTACTTACAGCCGCCTACAAACGCTGATTGTAATCCATAGTGATTCTGTCACCAAGTGTTTTTTGGGGGATCTCCTACACAAAAATGACTAATAAAATCAGAATGAGGAGGCAGAACACTCTGTTTACATTGAACATGAATCCTTTACTCACTGAAAGCTGCATATGGACATCGTTTTGCTACGGCAAGCTCAGAGGAGATAAATACACAATCCCAATTTGGAGATAGCTAGTGTGTCGACGGCCTCAGTTGCCCATTAGGCATTAATTTGTAATGATGAATTAGACCGATAATGCCTGCAGTTTCTGTGCACCTGCAGTTGCTCTAGAGGTGGAGGGATGTTGGCTGTCGGCTCCAGCTCTGTGAGATCCAGCTCACTCGGGACCAGAGAGGCAGCTGGGTCAGCAATGGTCTCTGTGCTCTGTCCCAACATGCTGGACTTATCCTCCGTATGTTCCTCCACAACACTAAAGAGAGCAGAACAGAGAGAGACAAAGAGAGGTTGGAGGTATGAAAGAGATGTACGTGGATTGCTACTAAGAAAAGAACTTAAAATATATTTGATCACTTAAATGATAGTGAAATCAGCATTGAATCAAAGTGCATCATGGCCATCAGGAAATGAATGATTAACAGAATACAAAACAGCCAAAAAAAGATAAAATGAGAAGTAAAAAAGTAGAGCAAGGTCAGAATACGAGGCTTGACGTGCCCGAAGCAGCTCCGTTTCGTGGTTATCCAGCAGTTAAGAGGTCACCTCATGTTACTTGAGCGCTTTATCGTAATGTTACCATGTAACCTGCTTTGTTACCTGCCGTTTACCTGTCAGGGGTTGGTACTCACCTAATGGGCAAGTTGCCCAGGGGCAGAGGTTGGCTGAAGGGGGGCACAGAGCCCACCTCACACTGACTGGCACTAGAGTTCTCTACAGGGGCACCAGCACGCGGAACATCTAGTCCACTGAAGGAAAGAAATCATATGCCATTTACCGAGAGAGTGGAAAAAGATGTAATAGAGAGAAAGAGAGAGAGAAAGAGGGAGAGAGAGAGAGAAAGAAAGGGAAAGAGAGAGAAAACTCGAAAGTCCAGGGCTCGCTTTAGATAAGGGATGAAGCCGGATTCACTTATTCGGAGTTCTGTAGATGGTTCCGGTGGTCCTGGATTATTACATTTAAAAGGTCTATCTATTCAATAACAGGCAATATTGGCTTTGTGGTCCTTGTTGAAATGGTAGATTCATAAATGGTCCAAGTCCAGTAAAAACAAGCTGTAATGGACTACTGAATAGCTCAGATCCAGTGAAAAACTCCAAAGCAGTTCGAATTTGAGGTCCATTCTGTGCTAAAAAATATTGTAACAGACTCGATTTCAAAGTTCTGATGCAGAAACAGGTCCACAAGTACAAAAATCAAAGCAACAATGAATTGAGAATAAATATAATATCAAAGGAAAGCTGAATAAAGTAAAAATGGTGAAAAAAGACAATAAGATAACATCAAAACAGTCAACCCCCCTCCCCTTTCTTCCACACTGTTGTCTCTGTACTCACCTGGAGGAGCTCTCAGAGGAGGTGACTGAGGTAGGTGAGACTGATTCTGGGCTCCTCTGGAGATCAGCAGCAGGTCCGGAGGGGTCTTCAGCCTGTGGGTCGGTCTCGGTAGGGGTTAGAGCAGCAGAGGCATGGTCAGCCTGGTCCTCTGTGGCAGTGGTCTGTAGAGCTTTAGGGTCTGGCTGGGGTTGGGATGAAGGATGCGGTGTTTGGGGCTGTGTGAGTGTTGGTGGTTGGTCTGGTTGTTGGGTGTTCTGGGGTTCTGGTTCCTGCTCATGCTCCTGCTGCTGCTGCTGTTGTTGTTTTTGTTCTGGCTCGGGAAGAGCCAATTCAAGATTAATCTGAGCCTCCTCCACCACCTCCTCTAGATTCACAGTCTAAAACAACAGAAACGCAGATTAAAAACATTAGCAATTAAGCAACAGAAAAGGAGAGATTGGATATAACTGTTGTAGAACGTTATACTAACAAATTGTCAAAGACTAAAAGGTACCAAGGCAGATATTTAACGCAAGTCAAATTCAAGGTAGGAGGTCAGGCTGAGATATGGAATATATGGAAAGTTGAAGTACACAGAAAACTGTCAGTGAGAGAGCAGATATAATGGTTGGATTGTGAGGGCACCTGTTCTTGCTTCTCTTCGTGTGGGGAGTCTTGTGAGTGCAATGAGGCTTCTTTTAATGTTGCGTTCTCTGTCTTCGTCTCCAGCCCCATGTCGTGCGATGACTGAGTATGTGTCGTCTTTTCGTCTTCAACCTAAAAGAGGAAAACAAATTTTAATTGACCTTTTCATGTCTAAATGAAGTATAAGAAAAAGCTACAAAGTCAAACACGGAGCTCAACCACAGCGAAAAGGCAGAGCGTCCCCAATCAGCAGAAGAGGTTGACCAAAATATCGGTTTTACCAATATATTTGCAGCTAGTGATGTCAAAAGTACGGGTACTATGGTACCAGGTTGGTACTAAGATAAAAATGATACCAGTTTTTCTGCAGTACTGGTAGTACCGAGCACCAACTCAATTCGGTACCGGCGCGCTGTCTGACACAACTGCTTTCAAATGCTCGCACACAAATGTGACATTTTTTTGGGAAAATAAATGCACAATTAAATCAAATTAAAATGACATGTCCTATAGTGATTGTTAAACGGCATAAGACTGCAATCTTAGGGCCTATTTACACTTGGTCATTCATGCGTTTTTACTGATCGGATTGCCATCCAATTGAATAAGCACATTCCATTTACACTTGGCCACATCAATGTGTCTCAGCCTAACGGATATGAATCTGATCTTCAATTCCTGTGCTATACGCAAATATAATGGAGTTCACTTCCGTGATTATGCTAATGTTGGGCAGAAAATGAAAAAGATGTGATTTATTATATGATTCCCACTGACTTCGGACAGTGCACGTGTTTCTGTTTGTGTGCACGCTGTGTATCCCAATTTCTTTTTAACATTCAATAAATCTATTTTAAAAACTATTGGCCAATTAATAGGCTGTTTTTACATTTTACACCAGCTTAGTTATCGTATCGGCAAACTTCACTATCTTGATCTTGAACTTGATCTTTAAATGATTGATTTGACTATTTTTGGAGTGAGTAGAAGGTTTAGTTTGCTGTGGATTTAGCTGGTAATAGCAAAGAGTCGTGGTTGATACCTTTTCGTCAGTCCCCGGTTCCTGCGTTGTGTAAGGGCTGTCATCCTGTGCAGGGTGTCCTGGGCCAGAGGGAATCTCTTCTGAACAATAAACATGATGACCAAAGTGCCTGCAACACAGAGACCAGAGACAAACGTAAGAATGGTTTAAAATTACCAGCATCCCTACGCACACAAAACAAGAGCATTCCAGCCAAGACAATGTCAGTTCCTCTTTGCCATGAAAAAAATGTCCTATGAAGAGGACAGAAACATTGAGCGATCACTCAGCACAATGTCTCATCATTCATCATGGGCCATCTCCCAAACACCTACTGAGGACATTCTAAACTACAGAGAATAAAAGACCTCATGTGAATACAAACCACAAGTGTGACTTGCTGAAATTTCTCCATTAGCATAGAAGAAAAAAAAAAAAAAGAAAAAAAAAAAGTGGGTGGTGGGGCACCAAGCTTACACCTCTTTTCCACTCATTGTTTTCTATGCATGGCGTCAAATCCTAAAGCATGGTGAAAGTTATTCTGACTTAATCCCAATGCATTAGAGCTCTAATGGAAGCCCGTCTCACCCAAACAGAATGGACTTTACCACTGAGAATGAACCAAAACATGTGCCAATCATTCTCACGGTATTAGGGGACTAATGCTGCGTAAGCTTAAAAACCTAATTTAGTTGGGAAATGGTGTCTGAGTGGAAGCTGTCAGAAACAACTGCAATTTGATACCTGCTGCATTTTTAGTCAGGGCAACAAAGGTATGGAATGTGTTTAGATACAAATTGATCACTATGAGTAGGCTATTAATACCTATTCTTTATGAAAAAAAGACTAAAAAGTCAGTGGGAGTGGAGGTGAATACTGTGAATTTAAGGAACACAGGTGAATATATTGGCACAGAAACGTATCTATTACAGACATTAGCATATATTTTCTTCTCATCCATAGCACTAAAATACAATTCAAGTTTAGTTCTACCCCACTGAACAAGTTTCTGCTTGGCTAACTATTATCCAATCTCCAATAGTTTGAGAATTTAACTGTGTGAATGAAACAGGCGGTTAATCATTAGACAGATTTTACATGGCAAAACACAACAATCTGAGACCTTATCTTTATTCAACACAGTCTGTTTAGCTGTGTTTTCATATCTCCTTGACATTCCATGTTTGGAAACGAATGCAAACTGCACAGAAAACAGTATCCAAACTGCTTGGCACCAAACATATTATATTCCATATTGATCTTCTCCCTAATCTTGCTCAAGTCCAATTCAACCAGTCTTGTAAAAAATCTTGTACTATGCATCTGTCCTCCAAAGACAACTATCAGATGACTTATGAACAACAGCTGGGGCACCTCATTGTAAGTACTCTCTTTCTCACTCTTGATTCAAACAGTCACACACCGTAACTTAAGATCTTCACCTTGACTAGATTTAGAAGTCAGAACTTACATACATGCAGGCACATGTTTGCACACTCTAATCTCCTCGGCCTAAAAGGTAAAACCCTTAAAATCAACCTCAAAATTAACCAACAACAACTGATGGGATCCTGCTCTTCATTATCAGCACTTTGTAATTAGGTGTTTACTTTAGGAAAGCGTGTATGGGCAAGTCACAGCAATAGAGACACACTCACTTTAAGACATAATGAAGCAAGGAACAACTCGCACGGAGCAATAAAACGACCCACTGTAAAACAGTGTTTTTTTGCTCCCCAATTTGGAATGCCCAATTCCCAATGCGCTCTAAGTCCTCATGGTGGCGTAGTGACTCGCCTCAATCCGGGTGGCGGAGGACGAATCTCTCACGCTATTCTCTGCGGGCCCCACCGAGAGAGCGAACCACATTATGGCGACCATGGTGCAGTTACCCCATGTGACTCTACCCTCCCTAGCAACCGAGCCAATTTGGTTGCTTAAGAGACCTGGCTGGAGTCACTCAGCACACCCTGGATTCGAACTCATGACTCCAGGGGTGGTAGTCAGCGTTAATACTTGCTGAGCTACCCAGGCCCCCAAAACAGTGTTGTCTTATGCTTGTAGGACATCAGGAGGAAAATAATGTTTTTTACACCACTCAGATTCCATAAATTTTGATGCACATTACTCTGAGATAATGATGAATGGGTCCAACCTTCAACATACATACATAAAGATTTAGTGTGTCCATAGAAATATCCGCGATAAGTTATTGACACTGGGATTTTGAGAGCAACAAATGTATGCCTGTGGGTTAAGTAGCCCAAAGTATACATAAAGCATAAAACTGTAGAATAAAAGGGATAGTGTACAGTCAGACCCAACTGTGTTATCTGGACCCTAAAGAGGTTTATTTTGCGATAATTACTGGTTGACTGTACATTATGCTGCTCAATACATGGCTTCTTACCAAATAATTAAACAAATGGACACAAAATATTAATCTGAGTTTAAAAACTATGAGTTGCTGTAGCTAGTCTTTCTGAAAATAAATTATAGTATTTTTGAATACAATAGTAGCCTAAACACTTTAAAAACATTACAACACAGTTTCAATACACAAAAAGTATAATAGATGTCACCTAAAATGTTAGCCTATTTTATATGATACATTTGTGTCAAAATATGTCAATTACTACTGTAAAATCGTGATACATTTTAGTAAGGGAGGGTGATTATGTGTAAAGCATGATAACTGCACCTTCTAAGGGACTGTTGTTGAATTCGTAGATCGATTTGGCAAAGATAATTAGTTTTCCCATCACTACAATATTAAAGTGGAAACATTTGAATAATAATGTCAATATTTGGCATGGAAATATCTATACAATATCACAAGGAAAAATATCATGATACTTTAACATATCTATAGGATTATATTTCCTCATAGCATTATTATACATACTATTCAGCATTATATATACAGTAGGAGATTAATACGGCACTATCATTAAACTTCTGTAAACTTTCATTCTCTCTTGTGCAGTCAGAGCAGATCACTCTCGTGCTCCATACAGACATTTGATCCCTCGCGCTGAAAAGGCGTGTCTCTCTCCTGCTCCTGGTGCTCCCTGTATTACATTCATTTACATGGTTTCAGTTTTTCTCAGTTTCAGTCGTACTCATCGTACAGCACCTGTGGCTGCAAGTGTGCAATCATATTTTAGAGCTCCTTCTGTGCAATGAAGTGATTTCCATTTGTATGCCCACATTACATAGGTGTAGGACGTCGCACATATTGGATAGAATAGATGCTAAAATAATTTTTAAAAAATGAAAAAAGAAAAAACCTAGTTCAATCTCCACAACAGGCATCGCCACATTTCTGAACTGCAATGTATCGTGCCACGGTAAACTGTTACACCTCTAATAAATATGACCTTCAAAACCTGTTTTGTCTGTATTTCTAAGGCTTTTTCAGCCTTACTGTGATCCTCACACTAAACATATCCAATGATCTATATTCAAAAGGCATGCTCCAAATAGATTTAAATCATGGAAATCATTTTTGGCTTAGGGTTAGGGTTCATGAATGGCTCTACTTATAAATGGAATCAAGCTTAAGAGAGGGAGAGGTGGAGCAAGAGGTAATAAACAACAAGAAAAACTCAAATGTAGGTCAAATGGAGTGATTCATCACACTCTTTCACACAGTGTTTTCATAGAAAACTCAGAGCAAACCGATAAATGACATTAAGAAGACTCCCTAGGATCTAAAAGGACTCAGTTTACATTTCTTCACATCACACATGATCCTCATTTTAGGCCTGTGTAGAGATATTTACAGTTTTTGAGCCTTTGGTTCCAATTTTGCATGCTGTCCTAGAAGAATATCTTTTTACTCACCAGACGTAAATGCAGCAAAACCCATCTGACATGTCACGACAAAGAAGAATTAGGTCAAACGCAAACCGAAAAGAGAGAAGAAAAGATGTTTACATTCCCTTCCAAAAAAAAAAAAAAAACAAAAGGTTGAATGGGGGGAAAAAGTAGCTGAAACTTCTGTGAAGGCTGGCTTTTAGGCCATCTCCAGGCAGTATATATACTCTATCTGAAGTTCCACAACTGCCTCCAGTTTCTCAAGTGATGTTGAGCATGTCAATGATCTATCACAGTTAAATTACCATAAACGAGGAGTTCACATTTAGACACTTTCTCTCTCCTCACAGGAGGCCATGTGGCCCCACAGGCAAATCAGAGTGACTGCTGCTCTTCCATTAGACATGAAGCTTATGGGAACTCAGCAGGACAACATCGTCTCCCATTTAGCTTTATGAAGATGCACTTACAAAGATGCACAGCAGTAGGGGTCGAGCAGACACAGAGGACAAAACCAGAACTAGGAAACAGGTCGCTTTCAAAACAGGTGTTCTGGTCCAAAAAACTGAGCATTTTTGCACAGACCGAGTTACTAGTCTAAAATGCAACAGTGATAAAATTACCTGATGTTAGGACAAAATCTCAAATATATAAATTTCAGCTTTTATCCTAACCAAGAGCAAAGTGTCAACAGCTTAGCATGACCAAAAAAAAAAAAAAATGTTTATATTTTTGACGCATTGTGATGGGTAGTCCCACCCACAATAAAATCTCACTGACCAAAAAAAACAGTGTTGTGCCTTATCCCAGCACATAGTTCTTATTGGCTGGGATTTTGTTGCTTTGTGCATCATTTCAGCTTTCAGTGAGGACTTACTTCACTCTTGAAACTTTCAAGGTTGCGCTTAGTTAGGATGAGGCTTAAAGGGTTTGATACAAGTTAAGCTCAATCGACAGCATTTGTGATATAATGTTAATTACCACAAATTAATTTTGACTCGTTCTTCTTTTCTTTAAAAAAAAAGCATAAATCTGTGTTACACTGAGGCACTTACAATGGAAGTTAATTGAGGCCAATTTTTGAATGTTACAATACTCACTGTTTCAAAAGTATAGCCACAAGACAAACAATATGCATGTTAACATGATTTAAGTGTGATAAAATCACTTACAAACCTTTTCTGTGTAAAGTTATAGCCAATTTTACAACTTCATTACCATGATGATGTAATGTCAACAAACCCTAAAACAACTGTAAAAGACAATTTAAACAACTTTACAGCTCAAATAATACATGAGTTTTAACAGAAGAATTAATGTAAGTGCTTTTATAAAATTATAAGCTTCACATTTTTGCCTTTAAACTCTCCAAAAATTCACAAACTCACCACATTCACTTTCGTTGTAAGTGCCTCACTGTAACCCAGATTTTTGCTTTTTTTTTTTTTTTTTGAAGAAAATGAGGAACGAGTCGAAACTAATCTTTGTGGTAATCAACATTATGCCACAAATGTTGTATATTGAGCTTAACTTGTATTGAACCCGGAACATCGCTTTAATTAGGGCAAAAGATGAGAAATCTGCCTTTTCACTGTAACTATGTACAAACATTACATTTTTCCTTTTTTAGACCAAAAGGTCAGTTTCACAACCTCCTCCAAAAGTCGAAACTAGACCTCTTCATGAGAAATAAGAATCAGCTGGTCTCAATGCACCTGCATCATCACATGTACAGTATTGACAAACTAGCTGTACTAATTTAGTAATTTAGAGTTTGAAATGGGTCACCAATGTATTTATTATGATGAAGAGGTTTCCAGTGCATTCATATTTTATCCAAACCAGTTTATGACCTTAGACTTGGAACACACCGCTGATTAAATGTTGGGTTGGGTCTTGGACTGAAAGTATGTGGCAGGAAAGAAAACGGGTGATTGGACACAACAAAATAAACGATGGCAATCAATTTGCCGGTGCTCTATTTGATGCGACAGATCACTTCAATTTGTGCCAGTGTTTATTCTCTCAGTCTGTCTGGATGAGTAGGTCTAGAGAGGACAGGCGCCCAGCAAAATCCCCTAAACATTTCCTGTTAGCTTTAGCCCTAATCTTCTTGCCAAAGCAGACCTGAGCCACAACTGTACCACAATCCTCACCACCTATGCTACTATCAAACTTTGCATAAGCTATCAGATAATGCACTTAATAGACAGGAAATGAGCCATTAAAGTATCATTGTGTTTTATTAGCTCAATCCAGTTTGTTTGTTTTTTAAAGGAATTGATGCTATAAATGCCATCATGTCAAAACAGAAGGTCCAAAAAACAAATGATCAACTAAAATGGACCAGGTCCACCAGTGGTAGCATATAGGCCTAAACTTGATTATAAGTGACACTTAAAACACCAACACTCAGTATAAAGTGAAGTATGGTTGATAGAAGTCCCACATTATTTAACAACATTTTTGGTTTTTTACAAAACTCCAAGCCCATTAACCAATTATAAAAGTATGCCATCCAACCATTGTTGTAGTATCAATATAAACTTTACAATTTGTTATATGAACAAGCACTTAATTTTTCCTCTCACTTTCCTGATTTTTTAAGCAAAAGTTGTTACCATAAATCGATTGCCTTTTCTGTTGACTGTATTGAAAAGCTAGGCATGTACGTGGGATTATAGTGGCTTTGACGCAGCACTGACCACACATTAAGCCTGACCTTGGCTATTGATGGACCAGGTTACCATGTCAATGTCTACCTGACCCTGACTGACACCTCTAAGGGTGTTCAGATGTTAGGCCCATTCACCACAGGTTACAGGTGAAAAGTTACTAGAAACTGAACTTCAGTTACCAACCCTGTTTGCACTTCCAAGTTCTCAGCATTGTAAGGAAAAAGATGCCATGGAAGTAAAAAGGAGTACATGCTTTTGTGTTCCACGCAAGAACGAAAGTCATACAGGTGTGGAAAAACAAGTAAATGACAGAATTTACATTTTGGGTGAAGTATCCCTTTAAGAAAATAGTGTGATAACACTCGGACCGCCCTCTCCAATCATTTCTAGACAGGCAGCAGAATAATTATAACTCGTAGTAATAAATAATGTTAACTGAGGGTTGATGTTATTGATTGCACTGGCACATAAATCCCATAATTAAGAGGGTTTAAATGATGCACACAGTATCCTGGTTTTTGTTCGCCAGCACAATTCCTACATGACAGCTCAAACAGCAGGCAGCTGGCACAGAGCACCTATGTGGTAAAACAAGTGAGCCAAATAGTCAGAGTTGGAAAAAAAAAACCTTTGGCTATTCTGAGGTGTGTCACCTCTTTACATCACCTCTGTACACATCCCTGAAGTTACAATGACGTATTAAGTGAAGAAATGTTTGAAGGGTTCTACATGAATATACATGAACAACGGCAGCCGTGATCCACTGAGATTTTGAAGTAGTACTACACCCTGTCGGGCATTCGTCACAGTTCTTAGTAAGGAATGGATGTCATTGAAACCGCAGCTACTTGCTGAACACGGGTTCCTTCATAACGCTGTGCCTACTGGGCTAGTTACATTTATGTCTAAAATTAGGCGACAAACATTGTTCAAGAACCAGTCTCAAGACAGATCTTATGATGGTGGTCTAACATGCTTTGGCTGAATTGGTTAAGTGAATCTTAGTTGAAAAGTTGAATCAGGAAGGAGTGTTTAGGGCAGGAGTACTCAATAGGCGGACTCCAGTCCGGATCCGGACCGAAGTACAATTCAATATGGACAAAGATCTAAATCATTGTGCTAGTTATCTGACACCTGGCTAAGTGATTGCGTAAGCATACGTGAATACACGCGCGGAGTGGGAATAGCACATTCAGTGCTAGAGATAAATATTTCTCTCTAGAGTGGGAATAAAGCGCATCCAGTGCTTTTGTGAAAATTAATCAGAGACGTCATCATGGCATGGGGGCAACAAAAGCCTATTTATACTTAAATTAAGCAAACTGTATTTTTATGTTTCACTGTTATGTAAATTGTTTGTTTGTTAGAAGAGTCTCACTTCCAGACTTTTCCACCATCCAGACTTTAACATATTTATAATTTTTGTCTCAGGGGACACCAGTGAGCCCCCATTTTTGTCTGTCAAAATGCCTCCTATGTCCCATTCACATATATTCTGAATGCAAAAATATTTAAACACAAAACTGGACTGCTGTTATTCAGCTTCAAAACAAACTGTTGAACTTATCTTTTAATATTCATATCCAAGTGCCCTCGACTGATGAAGACTTGATGAAATATTTTAATGTTTTGGTAGAAGATCCCTCACACTCCACTACTTTGGCTGTCTCTGGGCCCCCAATGTCCTCATCCCTGCCCAGTTTTGAAGAGACTATTTTGACTGTTTAGGATTTATTTGTTTATTTTTTTACAAGGTACTATTACTGCCAACGTGACAAGTTATAAAAACTATTAAAAAATATATATGTTATAATTTCATAGCCATATGACAGTGTAAACTACGTATTATTTTCCAGACCTTTGCTGGGAAGGAAATGTAGAGACTGGACCTCTTGGAACTTTAATTGAGTACCCCTGGTTTAGGGGATTCAAGTGCGATCTTCAAGTAATTGTAAATCTATTAACTAGACTTTTTTACATTCTTTTACCAAAAAAATTGAATTTTGTTTGTACATGCAAAACTCGCTGCCGCAATGAGTGACAACAAATTGTTTTGTTTTTTTTTTGTTTTTTTTGTGCATATTATGTGGTTGCTGGGGTGTTCTGGATCGCTGTTAGGGTGTTTCTGGGTGGTTACTAGGGTGTTCATGGCTAGATCTTACTGGAAATGGTTTGGGTCCCTCATTCAATGCATAGGATTTCTTTGCCAGTTTTATAAAAAATTTGCTAATAAAAATAATAGCACACCTCTCCTCAACAAGCCACACGATTTGAGGCATCTTTCCTGTACATTTCTTAGCAAGCACCCCTTATGATCCCCTGGTATCATGCAAAAGCAGTCCAGTTTAACACCCATTTGAATACCTCCATGATGACATCACACATTAAACTCGAAGACTGAGATTAACAAAAAAGAGGTGTCACAATAAGACTTGGGTCAGGGTGTATAAATTGTTTCCACATAATTACGACATAATCATGAGTAGTTGATGCCTGCTGACCTTCCCTGATCACTTCAAGAGAAATCGCGAAGTTTATTTTCATGCAATGTGATAGTGCCAAATAGGGTTTGGCGATAAAACGATACACAGTTGAAGTCAGAAGTTTACATACAACTTTGCCAAATACATTTAAACTCAGTTTTTCACAACTCCTGACATTTAATCATAGATAATATTCCCTATCTTAGGTCAGTTAGGATCACTACTTTATTTTAAGAATGTGAAATGTCAGAATAATAGTAGAGAGAATGATTTATTTCAGCTTTTATTTCTTTCAGCACGTTCCCAGTGGGTCAGAAGTTTACATACACTTTGTTAATATTTGGTAGCATTGCTTTTAAATAGTTTAACTTGGGTCAAACATTTTGGGTAGCCTTCCAAAAGCTTATCACAATAAGTTGCTGGAATTTTGGCATTTCTCCAAAAAGTAAGATCTTTGTCCCAATCTGTACTTGCAAATTGTAGTCTGGCTTTTTTTATGGCGGTTTTAAAGCAATGGCTTCTTCCTTGCTGATCAACCATTCAGGTTATGTCGATATAAGACTCGTTTTACTGTGGATATAGATACTTGTCTACCTGTTCCCTCCAGCATCACCACAAGGTCCTTTGCTGTTGTTCTGGGATTGATTTGCACTTTTCGCACCAAACTACGTTCATCTCTAGGAGACAGAATGCGTCTCCTTCCCGAGCGGTATGATAGCTGCGTGGTGTTTAAACTTGCATACTATTGTTTGTACAGATGATCGTGGTACCTTCAGGCATTTGGAAATTGCTCCAAAGGATGAACCAGACTTGTGGAGGTCCACAATTTTTTTTTCTGAGGTCTTGGCTGATTTCTTTTGATTTTCCCATGATGTCAAGCAAATAGGCACTGAGTTTGAAGGTAGGCCTTAAAATACCTCCACAGGTACATCTCCTATCAGAAGCTAAATGGCTAAATGTCTAAAGGCTTGACATCATTTTCTGGAATTTTCCAAGCTGCTTAAAGGCACAGTTACCTTAGTGTATGTAAACTTCTGACCCACTGGAATTGTGCTATAGTCAATTAAAAGTGAAACAATCTGTCTCTTGTTGGAAAAATTGCTCATGTCATACACAAAATAGATGTACTAAACGACTTGCCAAAAACTATAGTTTGCTAATATTAAATCTGTGGAGTGGTTAAAAAAATGAGTTTTAATGACTTCAACCTAAGGGTATGTACACTTCTAACTTCAACTGTTGATACTGTATTTTAAGAAAAAAAAAAATTTGATAGCGATAATTTTCTAAATGTAGCCGATGTTCTATATCTAGACGATCGGATCAGGTACATGTCACTTAAAACACAAGCAGTTCGGCAAAGTTTTACACACAACTATCTAACTGAATCACAGTCGTAAAGTCAGCTGGTTAGCAAGTATTAGCAGGCTTGTGGCTACATAGAACTGCTGTCATGGAAATAAGTAATGAGGCTAAGTAGCCTCTAGCTAGCTATCCGGCTAATATAATATCATTGTGTACCTAACAAAATAGCACTGACAATGCAATATAAAGCTATCTACTGAACACAACAACAACAACTACTGCTATTTATTTATGTACTATTTAATTAAAAGGTTTTTCATGATTCATAGTGCTGTCACAACATTTTTTCATGATCCATCGTGTTGTCATATCGAACGATCTGAAAAAAACTATCATGATAATATTTTTGGCCATTTCGCCCAGCCCTAGTACCAAAAGGTTATGATGAATTTAGGCCAATATTCAAACAGCTGCTTACATACGTGTTTGAGTGTGATAAGCAAAAAGCTCAATGAGGAGGAGAAATCCGTATTGGTTTTGTTTTACATTCGTTGAGCGGACTTTGACTTGACTATGTGGCACTGGAATGGAGCAACTGGCACATTAATGTGCATGAAAGGAAAAAAAGAAAAAAACTGTCTAAACTGCATCTGCGTCACAGAGTGAACACAGTGTGACTAGACGAATGTCAAACGAATCACTAATTTTTGCAGTGTATTCTGCAATATATAACACAAAAACACATACTCCTACACCAGACTCCAAACAGATCAAAACTTTCTGGCATAAAGAGGCAACAGTTTAATAATAGTAAGGTGAGGATAAACCACATCCATAGAGTAGGTGTTATGAATTATGCTATATGATGAAGTGATTAATAATCAATGAACTGAGTGGAGGTAAATCAGAATTTGAGAAACTTTAAATGTGCATGGAGCCACGTGGCCAGGGCAGGAACAGAAGAACAGGCTTGTAGGGCACAAAGCCAGAGCTCTCCCAAAAAGTAGGCCAATGCTGGGGCTAGACAAAAGCATTCTGCAGCTAAGCAAAAGACAGAACGGGAAATGCTTGAGCATGCTTGAGCTGACAAAGCTGGAAATGGTGAATGAAGAAAAATATAATTAGCACTAAATCCTGTGCATCATAACATAACCTCTACCTTTCTCACTCAACATCTCTAGATACAGATGAGGCTGAATTGAGCTGTACAGTAGTGAACAAGTAATGAGTCATGTTATCAATCCACAGACACTATTAAAATCCCACAGGCTACAGATGATTGTGTTTGTGGTTATGATCAACTTCACTAAATCGAGTATCACTGCGGTTTCATTTCTGCATAGGAAACAATAGAACTTAAAAGGTCATTCTTGTAATATTTCTAATGTTAAAATAGTTTATCTTATGCAGAGAAAATTTGTGAGCAATCTGTAGATTCTTGTGAACAGTGTAAATACTGTGGCTCTTTGATAATCAGTCAGCTCAGTTAGTTTAAGTGGCTCGACATGTCAACTTCTGGCTCAACCAATGGAGTGAGTTTGCGGATTAATCTCACAGTGGATTCAGAAACAGTAAGTTGACTTTTCTTGATCTAAACTCAGTCTGTGCTTAACAAAATTCAAAGCACTGCCCCCAATGGCCAAAGGGGGAAGTGTTTTTTGAGCGCAAGGGCACATGTGAGCAATTTCTGGATTTAATGCCAGCAGAATGGCGCCAGAATGGAGTTGTATAGCAAGTTGTTTTTAGCTGTAAAGGATGTAATACAGTGAAAAGAATTACTTATTTTATTAATTCTACCCCCATACCTAACCGTCTATGTAATCTTAGAGGGAAAATGGAACCTCTGAATTCTGCTCATCAGTGATTATGCGATTGTGACTTGGGACAAGAACCCAGATCTCCCACGCAGCAGAAGGAACATAGATGCAACGCCTGAACCAATTGTGCAAATGTCTGATGTGAGATGCTGCTTGTCAGTAACTCGGCATAATGCGGCTGATGTCAGGGTACTGGAACATTTGGAAGCAACATTCCAACTTTGTGTGATGTTGGAGTTTGGGGTGGGACAAACTGTTTGGCAAACAATGGACGACAGAGGAAGTGTTTGGAAATAATTTTTGCAATACTGTTTGGTGTCACTGGTGGTGCAGTAATTACACACATCACCTTCACAACAGCTGTAATATATTTTAGCTGAAAACGGATGAATAGATGAGGGTTGTGGGTAAAGTCAAATCTGAAACTGAACACTAGCTATAACCAGATATGCACAGCCCTAAGAACAGGAGACAGGTTATCAGTGGCATATAATTACTAGCTGCAGAATACTATAATGAGAGAGAGAGAGCAAAGGAGGATTGTGGAAGTCTGAGGGTCCCATTTATTAAACTGATAAGAGCACTTAGTGAAGCTAGCTCAAAGCTTCTAGAGGCCCAAGTAAGCCACAGGCAGCAGTGACCGCAAGCATTCATGCAGCTAATGAGACCTGACCATGGCAGACGATGTCACAGAGCATGGGATTCTTCAGTCCCAGATAGAAAATACTGCTACTGTATCTCATCATGCATTTACACCAATCAGCCACAACATTAAAACCACCTGCCTAATATTGTGTAACTCCCCCTTGTGCCGCCAAAACAGCACCAACCCGCATCTCAGAATAGCATTAAGAGATATTGTTCTCACCACAACTGTACAGAGGGGTTATCAGTGTTACCGTAGACTTTGTCAGTTCGAACCAGTCTGGCCATTCTCTGTTGATCTCTCTCATCAACAAGGCATTTCCGCCCGCAGAACTGCCGCTCATTGGACGTTTTTTGTTTTTGGCACCATTCGGAGTTAATTCTAGAGACTATTGTGCATGAAAATCCCAGGAGATCAGCAGTTACAGAAATACTCAAACCAGCCGGTCTGGCACCAACAATCATCCATGCGATTACCTAATCAGCCAATCGTGTGGCAGCAGTGCAGTGCATAAAATCGTGCAGTGCATAAAATCATGCAGATATGGGTCAGGAGCTTCAGTTAATGTTCACATCAACCATCAGAATGGGGGAAAAAAAAAATTGATCTCATTGATTTGGAATGTGGCATGATTGTTGGTGCATGGTCTGACAGCAGAAATAGCACAGTGTCTAAATGCCATATTTAAACAAGAATCCCTCCGGATAAGCCAATCAACAATGGCATGACAGCAAACAAGAAACCTGACCAGCATTCCTTTCACCTGCCCCTATTTAGGTGATGTGACGAGGAGGAGGAGGGCGTGGCCGGGCCGCGAGGCAATGAATCAGCTGATCAGCAGGAGAGCGAGATAAAGGGGAGCCAGAGATGCCAGTTCAAGAGAGAGAGAGAGAGAGACGCACGTGACTGCGTTGCATTTGTGTCTGTGTTTGTTTGTTTTAAGTTTGACATTAAAACCTTATTTACTGTTCAGTTGGTTCCCGACTCCTCCTTGCATGATCTTTACCTGTTACAGGTGACAATGAGCATTCTGCTGAAGTCAGATGAAATTGTTCTGAAGAGCATACAGTGTTAAAAGAGCTGAATATTTAATACCAGACCAGACACTCTGAACTGTTTCTGCACAGACAATAATGACCACGCTTACATGCACTTAAGACAACGGTTTATTCCAGGGCTTTAGCAGAAAGCGGCATTCTGAAAAGTCATGTAACCTAGAACGCCGATTTCCTTATGCTGTTTAAGGGATTAAGAGAAAGCAGTTTAACACACCTAGGTTTCTAACAGAGAGCGCAGCTTATTGTGGTCATGTAAACACATAAGCAGCGTTCTTATGGGTGTTTGAAGAGAGCTCATGCGTGGAACAGACTAGGGATGGGCATTTTTCTATAATTTGTTAACAATAAGACGTTGCAGGGACACACAAATAATGGTTTGCGAAGCAACCAAGTTTCTTGAAGCGCTTTAATAACTGTTCACCTTCCCATCAGCGATAAAATTACACGTTATAGTGACATAGGACTCCGTAGTTAATGCTGTCCAACTGTCAAATGTAATGGCCACGAAGTCTACCATCAAAGTAGTCTGATATTGAAGCTCTGTTCTCGCAGTTTTGGTTTTCCGTGAGGGAATGTAGGAATCTGGCTCAAGTATGACTTCCTTAAACCCGTCTCCCTCAACGAAACTTAAAGGTGATTGGTCTTCTTGGCTTGCTCAGGGGTAAATCTGCGCCTACCTGCAGTGCTGAATGCAGTGATGGACAGCTGCCTTTCCTCATTCGACTGATCAATACTGACGGTTCAGTGTTTGAACTTGATATGATTTCTCATTGTGGTGGTGCTATTGTTATAGCTCAGATTCACTTGACAAAGCTTGCTGATCACAGTAATTCCAAACTTCTTCCTGGAGCCAGACGAAGCTGATCAAATGTGATCATCTTGTATCCACAGCGCCAACCAATGCATTCAGTTATAACTGCGAGTTTTAGTGTGCATGTTAAGGATTTAAAAGTGCATTTCACTGTATTTACTGCCAGCAAAGCAACATTTTGCGAAATTCTAGTTGTATTTTACTTTACGAATAATTATTGCAGAACAAATGGAGTGTTCGACTACTCGTGCACATCCCTAGAACAGACCGGTATAACAAACGTCATAGGATGGAGCCCAACAACATGACAACGCAGCGGAAAGAATTCAACATTTCTGGGTGTACAGTAGGAAAATCACATACACAAACTATACCCATTTATACACACAAATGTAAAATATCGACTGTCCCTAACGTCCACATATGTATGCGCTGGTACACTGGGGGAATCCCCGAGTTTTATGTAAGAGGGAACCCCCACTACTGTATCACAATTCAGCTGCAGGTCGCCATAGTAAGTCAAGCAAACAAACACAGCAACAACTCTGGAATATCTGGAAATAAAGCGAATCAGAGTAAAATATTGAAGTCTTTCTCCGACTTCGTTTTTACACAAGCATCGTGGGAAAAGTACATTGCAGTGGAGAAAGCTGCTTACTGACGGAGCCGCATGCATACGGGAGTAAAGAGTACGTCACTTAAACTGTGCATGTAAACGGGAACACTGTTTTCTCGCAATAAGCTGTTTTCTGGTGTCCATGTAACCGAAGTCAACAAATATACACAAATCTGTACTGAGGGGTCTACATATTAGTTTGAGAAAGTTGAGATGGGATAGATGGGGGGCAGTGGTAGCTCAGCGGTTAAGGCTCTGGGTTACTGATCAGAAGGTCGGGGGTTCAAGCCCCAGCACCGCCAAGATGCCACTGTTGGGCCCTTGAGCAAGGCCCTTGACCCTATCTGCTCCAGGGGCGCCGTATCATGGCTGACCCTGCACTCTGACCCCAGCCTAGCTGGGATATGTGAAAAAGAAGAATTTCACTGTATATGTGCAAAATGTATAATGTGTGATAAAGAAAATTATTAAATTATTAATTATAGTTTCGCCTTATCTATTCTCCAACAACTGCCAGCATATGCTTATTTAAAAAAAAAAAAAAAATACATCAACAGGTAGAAATAGAAAGAAACTTTCCACTTTCCCTTCACAGCAAACACATCCACACTGAATTCCGCATTCATCTTTTTAACATAAGACGATCGGGTAATTGCCAGTATCATCTAGCATTGTCTTTGACTCTCAAATAGTTTAGTCTCTGTGTGTGCTGGCACATTCCTAATCAGCCCAAAGGATCTGTTTCACAACACTTGATGAAACTCAACACCACAGCTCAACATGTTGACATAAGTCTTACTATTGACCATATAATTGAGACCATGTGATCAGTCTATAGGGGGTACATGAAGGAATGCAGTCATTATGAGCTAGGGATGTATTTGAATGCAAAAATTAAGCAAGAACATCCTGGTTATAAAGCCGCCAGGTACTGACATGATCACGTTGAACTTATTCTACACATTGTATGCAGCCTGCTGGGTGTAGAGTGTAAGGTTTATAAATGAATAAAAAAAACAACATACAAACAACATTACAATGAAACAGGCTTAGTAAGTGCACAAAGAACTTGGCAAATGAATTGTTGTACTGACAGGGTGAATGAGATGCCTCTCTAAGGCAGCATTATTTTTTTTCCTTGCAGGAACTTTCAAAGAGCATGAGGTATTAGTTTCCAAATTTGAGAACTGGAAAACTATTTGGTAAGCAAACCAGGAAGATAAAAAGCATGATCAGAGGCTATATTACATGTTGGGATTGGGAAGTTGGTCAGTGAGAGAAAGATTATGTGAGCTAATGACAGGAGCTTTTGGAAGTGTGACACGTTTTACACTACTGCCAACAGCACTGCAAAGTAACATACTGTACATGCATTAAACATTTAGATTACTTAGCTGAGATTGCACTGCTATAGTGCATTCATTTATTAAATGGATGCACAACGCTAACCACTCTTTTTGACTGTTCCGCAACTTTTCAGCAAACATGCTGGGGACCATCTAACACCTATTTTTGACGTCTGCGCAAGACATTTGCTTAGTCAAGTATATGTGTTGTAGTGATGTCAAAAGAACCGGTACTTCAGTGCCAAGTCGATACACTAAAATTAAAAAGATGTAACGGTACCAGTCTTTCTACAGTGTTGATAGTTGATACAGACTCAATTTAGTACCTGTGCACTATCTTACAGTGGGTGCTGGTCTGTGCATGCACTGCAAAGTAACACATCTGAACAGTCAAATACACTTCATACATACAATTCAGTAAAAATGCCCGTCTTGTTCAGGTATTAATGTAAATGGAGTCGGTTTGTCGTAAGTGAACCGATTGTGGGTAAATATTACCATTCAGCTTGCATTCGTTCTCTGTGTTCTAAAGTATCTGATTACCATTAAACAGCGAGAAACTGCTTCTTAAAAGATTAAGACTGTGTGAACTGTCTAAATGATTCCGACTGAATCGCTAACTGATTCAGACCACTTTGCTAAGAGAACCAACTCGAAAAGTTATTAATTTAAAAATCGAACATCACTAACGTGATCTGTGCATGAGGCGTTGACGTGTAAATGCAGCCTAGACATGCCACTGTCTATTATGTTTAGAGGACGACCGATAGTGGATTTTACCGATACCGATAACTAAGTTGGTCAGTACCTGCCAATAACTGATTAATCAACTGACAGTTTTTAAAATTGATACTGAATGAAAAAATAACAAATTAAAATAGTGCTGAACTTTACTACAAAAATAAACAGTACTGACTGAACCATGAAAATGTATTGTACCTTTTAAAATGAAATAAATATATAAATATTAATATATATGAACTAATATTCAAATTTTAAAGTCAGCTGATTTTTAAACAGACGTTGTTTCTTAGTCCAGAAGAGGGTGCAATAAATACATAAACCATTCAGCACCGTTATATTATTGAATAGAACAATAGAACTGGCTTTTTTTTTTTTAAAAGAGCATTTCATTTTCAACTAATGTGCATAAAATAAAAATAAAAAGTTTTAGTCAGTCCATATTCTCAAAAAGTTAAATCAAAAGTAAAATGAGGGGGGAAAACACTTCAATAGACAGTTCACATGGTGTTACACTTGCACTGATTCCTACTACTCCAGACTGCAGCTTCATAATAACAGAGAAATACCAGTGTTTTTTACTCAGTACAGTTGTATGTAGAGTAGCAATATTCACAGATAGCAGTGGTATTCGACTGAACTTGGTGGTGAAGCGGCTCAGACTATGAGCCCAGGCCAGGGGCTGTTCAAACAGATGGAACACAACAAACTGAAACCGAATGCGAGGATCTCGAGACACACATTTCCAAGTTGAACATCTTTCCTGACAAAGCATTTAAACAACTCATTGCTTAATCTCAGCAACGCTTATATGAGAGCAAGACGCAGTGGCCAAAGACCTCCACCAACTGTAAGGGGCTGTTCACACCGAACGTTTTTGCAACAATTCATTTGTTTTTCTATGTAAACGCGCGCTAGACGAACGTCTTTGTTTCCCTTTGTTTTTGTTTATTCAGCGTCTCATGCAGGAGTATTGTTTTTTACATGATGTGTCTAAATAAAAAGAACTTTATAAGCATATTGAGACACTTGCTTTTTGTTCAACTTTGTTGCGCTGTCTAGCTTTTTTTAGCACAAGAATGTGATCGATCTGAAGTCATTGTATTACATTGAGGATAAAAATATTGAATTGAAATCAGATGCATTTCTGATTTGTTTAAACTTTTCTCTCGGTTGCATGAAGATGTTAATTTGCTTTCTCACGTCACTAGCTTTAAATATGCAACTTAGCTGGCAAACGAATGCATAAATGTGACCAGCTGGATATAAACTAATGCAAATAGATGGTAATAGTTGGTAACAAACGTGACATTTAAACATTTGGGTCAGACTTGCGTGTATTTTTGTCACATTGTTCTAACCGCTTGAGGTTAGCTTTAATGTTAGCATCCTCTCAGCCTTGTCAGCAAACATACTGCTGTTCTTTACTAATGCAGCATCTAGTCAACAAATGAATTACTTTATAATGATATGGCAACATGTACGGTAGTGTACTGTATACATACCTTTTCGTTGTTGATGTTTTATATCCGCATCCGAAGTGTTCCGCTCCATGCAGACTGTAGTCTCATGTGTCAAAACAAACACCACAAGCCATCGGTGAAGTGATAGTTTTATTTCGCCTCTAGAACGACAGCAGACACTTCCCAGCTGCTTCAGCACCAGACGCAATGGGGAAAAACTATCGGTGTATTTTTGCCGATAACCGACAGTTCCAGAAATCTGTTATCAGTGCTGATTAATCGACAAAACCGATTTATCGGTCGACCTCTAATTATGTTGTTAATATTAAACAACAATACAAGAAAAAATTATTAAATTTAATAATTATTTAATAATTACTTTCATTTTTTTCTGTGGTGTGGTATTGAAATTAGTATTGAATATTTGGAAATTTCACTGGTACTGGAATCGACAACTGAAATTTTGATAGCCTATATACTACATTAGTGTCAGACTAAGGCACATGTCTAACCTTTCAACTCCTCAGACTGGCCATCATGGGCCACTATTATGCTCTCAACAATTAGTACAAAATGTCCTAGTACACAACCTGAGTGGGGGGAGTGGGGTGAGAAATGTCTGTGTGAGTGGGATAGAAAAAGAGAAAATGAACCCTGTGCTTGGAGAAGTGGGGGATGGGATATAGATAGTCTATTGCAACCACCGTAAACATTACTACTACACTAGAATGCTACACTACACATTTCTAGTGGACAAAAAAACCTCCAGAAAACATGGGTTGCGAAAATTAGACTTGAGCTAGGACCTTAAAACAATACATGTCATGTGGACTGTCCTGCCATCTACCCTTAATGACATCTATCACATACATTCACATCTGTGTGCGTTTCATTCATATTACACGCAACATTTGGTTATTCTGAAGTTTACAAATGACTGTCTCAAACTAAACCAAAACTCCAATTATAAACAGCTACAAGAGGTTTAGTTTCTTTGCATTTGCTAAACAAAAATACCAATTTCTGTACATTCTTTCTGTCGTTTGACTCGCTTAGAGCAGGTGCAGGTTTTTCAGAGGAGTTCAGATGGTCCACTTTGGTTGACAGGATCTAATCTAAATGAGCTGTATACCCAGGTAGAGAGAGAGAGACAAAAAGAAAAGATTGATACAAAGACAGAAAGAAGCAACAATAAATGGAACTGTGTGGATCTGGACATAAGAATCCAAACGAGTGAAGGCAAGATAAAAGAGAGCTACTCCAAATGCCGGCAAAATGTGTTCTTGTCTCTGAAAAAGCAACATTTATTGAAACATAACCAAATTTTCTCTTTATGCCTCTCTATCTTTAAAGCACATTAATTCAGTGTCTCATTCAATACTGGATTCTTTAACAATTGTTAGTGAAGTGAATGAATGAATGTGGCGCTTAAGTAAAATCTGTATTCAAATACAGACATTTCACACAATGAATAGTGTCTTCCCTGCCAGGAATTCCTTTGCAACAATCAGACCAAGCAAGTCCCAAAAAACTCAGACATTCAGATGTGAAATTCAGCTCATTGAACAAGCATAAAAGCCGATGCTGATATCCAGAGAGCACGGTGGTCGATAGGCCGATACAATGCCAGTATATCACACAATTTAATATAGTAAATAACAAACATAAAATTGTTAAAAAAATAAGACTCTTATTTAGTACTATATTTAATGGTAGATAGCAGTTTCTTCAGATTTCTGTTTAGTCATCAAATTTTAGTAATTTATTTGCACATGAAGAAATTGTTAATATATTAGGAAGAAGGAAATAACAGTACACACAGTAGTCCAGCAACCATAGATGGCATGTCCACATTAGCAATCACATTTACTAAAAACAAACTGAATCAAACCAATTGTACATACAGTGCATAGTGAATAAGACATTTACTTACAGCACACGTGATGCGCTTTTACCTTGGGCTGCATCCGAAAACACAGGCAGTTGACTTGCTAACTTGCTGCTTAATCAGTGAATGGCTTAAAGAGCACCTTTTATGGTTTTTAAACCTGCCTAATTTTGTTTTAAAGGTCTCATACAATAGATTTACATGCATCCAAGGCCAAAAAAACACTTTAATTTGCTCATAATTTAAATTGCAGCATTACATTTATTTTCCAGTGTCAAAAACGACTCGTTCAATGATCCATTCTAAAGGATTCATTCTAAACTCCTCCTTTCAGAGAGCCTACTCTGCTCTGATTGGTCAGATGTCCCAGTCTGTTGTGATTGGTCTACCGCTTAGTGTAATGTTTGAGGGCGGATCAAAGCTGTTCGCGAGCAGCCAATGAAGACCAGAGGCAGGTTTTTTGTTACCAAATTACGTAGGTTAGTACAGGAAGTCTGGAATTACTAACGACTTGTTTCAGGTGTTCAGAATCGGTTCTTTCTTTTGGGAGTCAATAACTCCATTTGTCGTTCACTTTGATTTTTGAAACTTTGCAGACTTCTTTACATTCACAAACAGCTATATAACACACTACATGAAAGGTAATATTTGAAAAACCATAATACGTGCTCTTTAACTGACATCTGTTGTGGACGAATGGAGCACTTAAAGAAACTGATCTCCGAACCTTATTTTCATCATACCTCCGTATACGTCCTCCGGAGGCAGCATTTTCCTGGTTTCGGATGCAGCCTAGAAGTTGCACTCAAACACTTGTGTGGATTCAGCGCGAGCAGCAACAATCTCCTGACGGTTTAAACGGCCTGGATCACCTACTTGGATTGTCACGGAGTGACCGTCATTATTTGTGAATCAGAAGAACTTTTGATCCTGAAGTTTTGATTCTGGCTGATAGAATACGCGCTTCAGAGGAAGATTAGATGAGCGCTCGACGGGAAGAAAACGCAGTATTTTCGTGAGGTTTGTGAATTACATCTGTTTGAACGAGATAATTGCGTGGAAATGTTTTCCTCAATTTAATTTACTTTTTTTTTTTTTTTTTTAAGAGCAGGCCAAATGGTGTGGGCACCAACGAGCAAAAGGAAGTGAGAATAAGCAAGTGGAAAATAGTGTACATCATGGCAGGAGGTAAACAAAGGGGAAATAATCAAGACAAGAGAAAACAAGGTTGTTTTGCTCAAGAATCTTTAACCAAGTAATATGTGTTATACTTACCATAAAATTCCACTTAGCATCACAGAAACGGAAAGTAACTATGTGCTTTTACGTAATGTTTAGTGTTTTATATTGAACTGAACATGTCATACAGGATAACAGTAATGAAGTTGTTTAAGAATTTTAGTTTTTTGGCATAAAACTCAATTTTAAAACACAAATTTGTGTCAGCTAATACACAGGCCACTACACAGTAAACCCAAATGAAGACAGATCAAATAAAAGTTTTTACCAACATCAATCAATAGGATTTTATTATTATTATTATTAATAGGATTATTATTTGTGATATATATAACGTATATTGAACGATATGAAAAAGAACATTGTGATAATATTTTTGGCCATATCACCCACACCTAGCTCAGCGCAAATAGGAACCTTCATTCTAAGCAGATGTGCTGGGGAAATTTCTTATAAATTTCTCTGCAACAGAGATTCTTAAAGTGCTGTGACATTGCATATTTCTCTTGAAATTCTTGAGGAATCAGAAAATGTTCTTCCAAGGAAAATACCAGACAAACTGTAAAAAGATGACAACGTAACACAAAGACTTTCATTCAAGTAAACAAACAAGCTGAACCTATATCCTAGACAGCCACATTTTACTAGAAAAACAAAGCCTCTGACCCAGGACGGGATCTCTGGCCTTGCATACCACAAACCCAACCCCCATCCTATCAGGCAGAGTCATCCTTCCTCCCTGTGTCAGCACTAGAATATTTCCAACTAAATCATATGCTAAAAACCATTAGGCTTGTGTGATAATTAGGGGCCAGAGGCATGACCATGGTAACAGTCCTCATGGGATGGACTTACGTAAGAGGGCAGCACAACTGGCTTTTTAACTTGTACCCAACATGCACAAACACACGTGCCCACCACCATCCAACCCCCCCCCCCCCATGTAAACATGCTGAATATTGTAGACTAGCCACATTAGTTCAAGATCAAGGTTATTAATTGGATTATTTCTTGGATTGCTCCTACATATTGGCATTACCTAGTTTACTGATTCAAACAAGACAATAATTATGCAACTGAAAACCGATAACACAAACTGAAAAGCTGTAAACGTAAAGAGGTGTTAATTGTTACAGCATGCAGTGCTGTGGTTCCTGTGTGATTTGAATAGAGAACTAGAGCTGTCTTCAGGGCAAATAATAGAAACTGGTTTGGTGAGGAACAGGCCAGTCAATTTCCTTTAAAACATCCATTTTGCAAAACAGGCTTGATCTGTGAAGCGGAAATCTATAAATCAAATGTTTGATGATATGTATAACTGTGCCACTTCTGAATCCACAGCAAAATAAATTGTTTTGTAAAGAAATTTTACCCGTGTTGTGATCTAGCAGGGGGTGAGAGAACAAAAATCGATTCACCATTGCATCGCGATTTCATTTCCAACAATTTTGGAATTCTCAAAAATTAAGAATCGATAAAGAGTTCATTTTAAACCAGGGCAGCACAGTGGTGCTTATGTGCGTGCCAGAGACAGAGTGAGATGCTAGAAACGCACATATACAAAAGCTAAGTGCACATGACTGCAGACTGGGTGCATCAACAACACAACCATTCGTGCCAGACTGAAACTATGATCTCGAAATTCATTCACAACCTCATGGACATAGTAACAGGGAAAGTTTGTTCATGATAACATGTCAACAAACAGCATGAAAGATGAGCTCACACCCGTTATTGCACTGATTTGCACAGAACGAAAAAAAAAAAAAAAAGAATTATTAAAATAATTAAAAATAATGACGAGACAACAGTTTGGGAGACATGGGTGATGTTTTTATTTTCGAATAATTTTTGGTTGACTGTTCCCCAATGCCTTTCTCTCCTCTTGCACTCTCTCTCTATTTTATTGGCTGTTGCTTATTGTCAGTCTCTTGCACATTGGGGCAGTGCGTACACCTGACGACAAATTTCAAGCAGGTGCAACCTCATATTACAGTTGAAGTCAGAAGTTTACATACACCTTAGCCAAATATATTTAAACTCAGTTTTTCACAATTCCTGACATTTAATCGTAGAAAACATTCCCTGTCTTACGTCAGTTAGGATCACTACTTTATTTTAAGAATGTGAAATGTCAGAATAATAGTAGAGAGAATTATTTATTTCAGCTTTTATTTCTTTCATGACATTTCCAGTGGATCAGAAGATTACATAAACTTTACTAGTATTTGGTAGCATTGCATTTAAATTGCTTAACTTGGTTCACATTTTTTGGGTAGCCTTCCACAAGCTTCTCACAATAAGTTGCTGGAATTTTGGCCCATTCCTCCAGACAGAACTGGTGTAACTGAGTCAGGTTTGTAGGCCTCCTTACTTGCACACGCTTTTTCAGTTCTGCCCACAAATGTTCTATTGGACTGAGGTCAGTGCTTTGTGATGGCCACTCCAATACCTTGACTTTGTTGTCCTTGAGCCATTTTGCCACAACTTTGGAGGTATGCTTGGGGTCATTGTCCTATTGGAAGACCCATTTACGACCGAGCTTTAACTTCCTAGCTGATGTCTTGAGATGTTTCTTCAATATTTCCACATAATTTTCCTTCCTTATGATGCCATCTATTTTGTGAAGTGCACCAGTCCCTCCTGCAGCAAAGCACCCCCACAACATGATGCTGCCACCCCCATGCTTCACGGTTGGGATGGTGTTCTTCGGCTTGCAAGCCTCACCCTTTTCCCTCCAAACATAACGATGGTCATTATGGCCAAACAGTTCAATTTTTGTTTCATTAGACCAGAGGACATTTCTCCAAAGAGTAAGATCTTTGTCCCCATGTGTACTTCTGTCTGCCATTTTATGGCGGTTTTGGAGCAGTGGCTTCTTCTTTGCTGAGCAGCCTTTCAGGTTATGTCAACATATGACTCGTTTTACTGTGGATATAGATACTTGTCTATCTGTTTCCTCCAGCATCTTCACAAGGTCTTTTGCTGTTGTTCCGGGATTGATTTGCACTTTTCACACCAAACTACGTTCATCTCTAAGAGACAGAATTTATCTCCTTCCTGAGCGGTATGATGGCTGCATGGTCCCATGGTGTTTATACTTGCGTACTATTGTTTGTACAGACGAACGTGGTACCTTCAGGCATTTAGAAATTGCTACCAAGGATGAACCAGACTTGTGGAGCTCCAGAATTTTTTTTCTGAGGTCTTGGCTGATTTCTTTTGATTTTCCCATGATGTCAAGCAAAGAAGCACAGAGATTGAAGGTAGGCCTAAATACAGGTACACCTCCAACTGACTCCAAATAGCCTATCAGAAAATAATTGTATAATTACCTAATGGCTTGACATTTTCTGGAATTTTCTAAGCTGCTTAAAGGCACAGTTAACTTAGTGTGTGCAAACTTCTGACCCACTGGAATTGTGATATAATCAATTAAAAGTGAAACAATTTGTCTGTAAACAATTGTTGGAAAAATGACTTGTGTCATTCACAAAGTAAGGAGTTAAGGAGTTGATGCTTTACGCAGCCTGCGTAATGTGCACAGGGAGTGGCGGTACTGAGTGGAGCTCCAGGTCACACCTACCGATGACGTGGGCCAATGGCAGTAAGAAGGTGGTTAGCAGTCAGTAAGAAGTTTTCCTCAAAGTTCGCCATGGCAAACTGTTATGAACCACCGAAACAAACTCAAAAACACTTTCTTTTTGGAATTAATTTGTTCTAAATGACGTCTCACATGTTCGTTCTTCGATTTCGTAAGAAGTATACAGGGGCCTTAAAGATTCCCACCCCAAGCAACCGGTGTAGTCCGATTCACAAGCAAATTATTCTTTTAAACTGGTTCTTTTCATGAGTATTTTAGGACTCAAACTCACGGGTTATCAGTTTGAATAAGTCAAAAATTCTTCACTGAATGACTCAAAGCGGTTAAAGAATCAACATTTCACTCACTAAACTGAAGATACCAATATCATTACTTTCAAAAACATTAAGCAAGATCTGTTTTGCATACATGAGAAGGTATGTGAAACTTATCAGTATCATTACTTACAGGTTGTTCATATGAAAACATGTAAATAAAAAAGTTAAGTTATTGTAATATTTATTTATTTCTATTTCCATGTCAGCATCACTGGCTATTTTCATGGCAAGATCAAGGTAGTTTTTAAAAGGTAATATATACAGTAATATACACAATGAACATATGTAAGATCTTTCATTTCAATATTTGATAAAAATGTTTACATTTTTAAACATTTTTGAAATCATCCACTGAAAACTGAGTAAAAACGTTGCCTAGTGGCATTAAAAGTAGGACAATTTATTGTAATAAATCATTTTAGTTGAACTATAAACTGTTGTATTCTTTTTTTTTTTCTTACTAAATATACTGAACAGTCTGCAAAAACAGAAATCTGTAGGAAACACATGCCATGTGTGTAATACAACCTAAAAAAAGAGAGCTCTAACTGATTATTTGATGTTGCTGGCATGAATAAATGTATCTACTGGCTTCATACAAAAGCTGACAAGACATCATTACACACCAGCAAACAAAGCACGGGGCTTGCAGACCATCTGCCTTCCCAATTCAATCCCACTTACCTAATACTCTATTACATAACGTCATTGCTTACTACTCAAAGCTCAGGCTGAAAAAGTATTATCCCTCTAAATCATTATCAGTCTCATGCTGTTATATGTGCCACACTGATCCAGCTGCAACAATGGGAAACAGTTGGAAGGTATAAATGGCTCACATAAACTTTCAAATGAAAATAATTAGACAGGGGACTGATAGCACATTTACAGTGATATCATCATACCATCTGAGATGAGAGGTGAGATTGACAGCAACCTACACACATCCCTCTCTGTGCAAAGCTAAATTGTATTTTTTTACACTGCCTTTATCATTTAGACAGGCTACAGGGT
Source organism: Myxocyprinus asiaticus (assembly GCF_019703515.2). Lineage (NCBI taxonomy): Eukaryota > Metazoa > Chordata > Actinopteri > Cypriniformes > Catostomidae > Myxocyprinus > Myxocyprinus asiaticus. The sequence continues at coordinate 31,332,372 of NC_059368.1, forward strand.
AAATCTATGTAAATGGAAAATGTGGGTTAATCCCTCAAACACATTTTGTGAGCCCATGCTTAAATGTTGTTAAGTGTGAAAATAAGATTTTGTCAAACTTGATTTCCCTAAAAAGGGAAGGGAGAACACCATGTTCTTTAACATGACATGTTATGTGCATGTCAAACAACAGTCTGCATGTTCAGTGATCAAAATATGACAAAAAATATATAGTCCAAGCAAGTGTAAGATTAACATGCAAAAACTGTGTATTTGTGCCACCAACCCCACTTTTGACATTAGTAGTGCGCACATTACACTGCTAGTATGTGTTCTCAGTCATAGGGAACATGGGCCCCTCCCCATATGGCCATGCTTCGGTGCCTAGAAAGTCAAATAATAAACAAAAAAAAGCCCACAAAGGAACCAAGAAGAGTATGTTTTCAACCAAATTGTACAATGGAGCTAATAACAGAACAAATAGTCATAAAATGCTTTGTAGGTCACCATCACAATTCGCCACACAATAAAAAAAATTAAAAAAAGTTGTGCTATATTTCACACCTGTGTTGCATTGAAAGTCTATGAAAGACACATAAGTTTCATTTCTCTTTTTCCGGTTACATCAAAACAAACAGCCATGAACAGCACAGCTATGCTTTGTATGGTCTCAAGGCCAAGTGAGAAGATGAACCTACCTAATGATCTAGGGGTAATATCACCACTGGCAACTTTGAGCCTAGAGATCAAAGTAGGTGATGGGCAGTTTAGACTGGGATATCCTTATTGGGTAATATTTTTACCGTCTCTGCTTGCTTACACAGCGTTAATGTTCTTGAGAAAGTTAAGACATGTTTGTGTCTCAGAGTTTAACAAGGCCTCTGCAGGAGCCTGTGAGTTTTGGTGCTGGAGGCGTGGAGGAAGATGTCACAGCAGTATGCTACATTCTCAGCTATTACAAGTAAGAAGGAAATAAAGAAAGAAAGAGTAAGCAGAAATTTAAGACTGTCTGTGGGTCTGAAAGTGTGCCAAAGCAGTGCCATGTCCTGCCCATAACTGCAGGTTGTGCGTTTCTCACACTATTTTAAATTTCTTCCCACTCATTCTTTCTGATTTCTTATGCCCTCAATGCAGGCATACACTGAAAACAAATGTCCCTCCATGAAGATAGAGACATATTAGATTAAAAAGAGCAGGACAGGAGACAGACTCGTAAGGAGTGCTCTCGCAATTCTCCTTACTGAAGTCAGACTGTAGGTCAAGATCCAGCACTAGAACAGAGTGCCCATTTATGTATTGTGTGAGTCTGTTCTACACCACTTTTGTGCGTATACATTTCCACGCACTTTTGCTTTGGAGTGTCAAGAGCATCAAGGGTGGTTTGTATGAAAGTTTTCAGAGTACAACACTACATGTGGATTTAACTTTTTTCCTTGCAGACACATGTGACGGAACAACAATAATGCATTTAAAATGATTGGCCATGACAACCCTAGTGTTGAGCAAAAAGTGGAATGGCAGGAGAACTTGTCACCTGTCTGTGTGCTCTCCTGCAAAGATACATATATTCATATTCAAATATGAGAGCGTGATACGCAGTTTAAATATGGCAAATCTGATTGAACATCCATGGAAATTCATTTGACCCAAATGTCAAGCACTGGCAAGAGTTGCATGTTTTCCTTTCAAGCAGCCTTCACCAAAGGACTGATATCAAACGAAGGAATATTTCTTTGAGTTTATGTAATGCACTGAAAGCAAACACTCAGAAATTGTCCTGTGGCTATGGATATCATGTGGCTCCTTACACACACTGCAGCAGTTCCGAGGTAAAATGTCCAAAGTGTGGCACTAAAAATAAATAAATACATTTTCTCCCAAACAGATCTATCGAGTTTTAGGCTCAAATCAAACCTACCTCCCTATCCTAAACCGATAGTGTCATTTAAAGCAAATGTGTGAAGAAAAGCAATTGCTGAAACAACCACATAATTTTGGTGATTCTATGACAGGTTGTTGGTTATTTAATGCAAACATTAAAATGTATCTCTTACAAGTCCTGCGCTATAATAAGTGTTTAGATGTCATAAGGCAAAACGTAAGTGTTTATGAGCTGATAATCTGCTGTTTTACTTTTGATTTGTGTAGAAGAGAATAAAGTCGTTTTTGCGTCTCATGTTTATTTCACAAAGACACTGCTGTGATTCGTACAACGTGCCACGTAAAAATAACTTTATAAAAATGTATAGTAAGTAAAGTGTTTCTATGAGACCAGATCAAAGAATTAGATTATTTCGTTTAAAAATGGAAGATTCTGATGATTTATTTGTAGTTAATTAAATTCAACTAATATGCCCAGTCTGCATAGCCCTAAGTGCTGAAAGATGACATTGGCGACATCAGGAGTGTGCTTTCCACTTTTTGTCCCAATGAAGAGTAAGAAATGGGTCTATCCCATCAGTCAGATATTTTGATTTTTGCATTCTGAACTTTGACCTGTGGGACCTTTGGAAAAACACAGACTTGAAGAAATGTTGGCCTTTCAGACAAAGTTTTGCTCATTTTGGCTCTTCTAAGCTCTAGTCTAAGATCCATCCCACTAATAACGCACAATAAATTAATCAGAACTAATAAAGGGTGCCGGTTTACAATAATGTGAGAAAGCCTTTTTATTCTTATGCAACAAACCATGTTTTTATACTCGCATTAGGGATGAAATGCGCAAACAGCCAAACAACCTCAATTAGTTAGACAGCTTGAGAAAAACATTTATTCCCCTCTACTTCACCTCTTACAGGGCTACCTTAGAACCAAAAATGAGAGCATTTTTCCAGCTCACATTTCGAGACTGCGGTTGCATATTGCAGTGCAAAAACAATAATACAACTCTATAATCAGATGTTATGAAAATGGCAGCGAGTTCACAAACTAGACTATTATTAAAATCATCAATCCAACGGGCTGGTCTGGCACAGGGTGTAATCGCTTTCTTGCGTCTCATACCAGGTACTGGGACCTGCGTTAGTAGCACTCTGTATGCTTGCATCCCTAATCCACCACCTGTCCACTGTGGATGCCACATCAGCCTGGCAGAAATGTAGTGCGGACACATAAAACTGTGCCACAAAGCTATTGAATATGTCATGGGTATACAAATTTTTGAACATGTTAAATGTTTTCAAAATATTATATAGCAAGGGTCTTCAACAGGGGGTCAGAGGGGGTCCGCAAATTACTGTTTGATCCACCACCGGCACTCGTAATTATCACTCGCATGTGAGTGAGAGACAGTACCACCGCTCCCTATACACATATTACGCAGTCTACGTAGGGCACCAACTCCCTAGGGGGCACTAGAAACTTCACCGGCTGCCCTTACTCGCAGGTTATACGTTATTCAAGGACCCGGTAGTAGTCGCGGAACACAAGCTTGCACTTTATCCTCGCGCTCACACGTCCCTGGCGAGAGAGGAGTATGTATTTTAGTCCATCCACATTCTGAAGCCCCTCGATCCTGCATGCCAAATCTTCCTCTTGCAGTAATCCTTCTTCATATTTGAGCATCCCGTTTTATTTTGATATGAATTAAATGGAACACCGAACACTGTTAAAGTTTGGCGAAATTAGCCCATCGCCCATGCTCACTACGTGCCGCTCATAACGCAATGCATATCACGTTAAGCAGCACTGCAGTAGAGGGTTGCGTAAGTAAACGCGTCTGTTGTGCGTTTTTCGCGGTGTGCGAATGTCAGCCTACAGATTCTTGTATTATTAGTTGCTTTTTGCTTTCAGAACAATAGCCTATACTTAATTAATATACAGTATAGACCTATGTATATGTAATATGTCTAAATATATATATATATATATATATATATATATACACACACACACACACACACACACACACACACATACTAAATATACTATATATTTATAGGTAAATCTATCTATCTATCTATCTATCTATCTAGATAGATAGATAGATTTACCTATAAATATATAGTTATCAAGCTGCCATAGGCTACACTGACGGTGACTGTCAATTCAACATAATTAAAGGTGCATACAGTCATTTTGTCCTCATTACAACGTTTTCCTCCTACAGAAATTAACTTTAATTTTGAAACGTATGTATAAAATCAATCACTAACATGAGATGAAGACTTCAGGTATAGGCCTATCAGTACCCTTATAAAAGTTTTTTTTATTCTGCATGGACAGTCTGTCTTTCTGTTTGTCTGTCTCTGTTTACCTGTCTGTTTTTTATTTATTTTTTTGTAGGGTGTGTGGCACAGTGATTAAAAAGGTTGTCAAAAAGTTTGCAGACCTCTGCTATACTTAATTTAATGATTATTTTAATGGCTTTGCAATGTAAACATTGTAAAATATGTACATACAATAATATGGTACCATACACGTTTTTATAGGCGTAAAATGCAACACTTAATTTTTAGACAATATGCAACGGGGGTCCCTGCTCCGTCTCTCTACATACCAAGGGGTCCTTGAAAATGGTTGAAGACCCCTGTCATATAGTGAACAAACTAGGCTAAGAGTTTGCCACTGTGGTCAGGTCCAAATTAGGCTGTACCAGTCCAGTCCACTGGACAGTATCGTAATAACTTTCAAGCAAATGTCAGAAGACCAAGCAGTCCCTTGTCTAAACAGCTCGGCATATCGAGTATGATAAGACAAATTTGACATCAGCACATAACTGATCATAAAAGCTATACATTTGCTTTGATGTGGGCAACACATTTAAACTGATCAGCTCATATCACTAGTTAACTAAGCAGGCAGCTGTTTATCAAATAAATAAAAGCATACAACTGAAAAATGCATAAGTGAACCATTGAATTACCATTTACAATTACATACATACAGAAGTGGGAAGTCTACCTTCTTACAGAAATGCAAGGTGGGCTGCTTTCTTAACATTGTGTACAATACATCCCCCAATGTACTTACACAGTGGACAGCTGGTGGTCCAAGGCTCCTTTCAACAGGCTGACAGCACATCTCTGTGTGAAGTTTAAATGGCTAAATAAAATTCACAAACTATATAAAATTGTAGGCTCATTTGACTCATATTTTTCAATGTCTAAAGACACAACGCACGTGAACACATCCCACCTTCAGTTGCTATTGAACTAACGTTAGCATCTAGCATACAGCTATCGTGAGAGACTTGAATGGTATATGATGTAGCTGTCGATGTATGAATGATTTCATTGTTCAGCTTCACAGCTAGAGATATTATAACATTACATTAGTGAATAAAAATGACTGTTTTGACTTACCAGCACAGGAGAGTTAAACTGACGCACAGCAACAACACGCGCAGATTCTTCATTATCTTCCCGCGGGGACAAACATCCTCGCTTTTTATCTATTGTCCTCTAATATTAACGACTTGCTAACAACGGCAATTGTTTACAACTGTATACAGACAAAGGGGGTGTGTTTCAAGGTACAGAACAAACACTTGGGTTAGTTTTCTTGCTGAACCCCCCGCCGGGAAGCGCCGACTGTCTGCCTAGTTCCCGTCTGCGAATACTCGCTGCTGTTGCTCTGGCTGCCCAGCGCTTACCCTCCTGCGGCAGCCAATAGGAATCGAGCATTACACTCGACCCCGCCCAGCCCTCGAGGTCTAGATGAGTTGGAAGTTTAATCGTCAGACGCGTCACCTCAATGATAAGAGGTATAAAACAATGCCAAATCATCTTTATCGGAGGAGAATAACTGAGCATTCAAACTACTATTTAACTTTTTAACTGACCACATTTTTCGTTGTAGACCTTAGTCTATTGGGCTAAAACAGTTCCTCGACTTCATAAACACTCTTTTTGACAGTTAATTTGAATAAAAAGTACATTTTGCAAAGAATGTCAATGAAACCATTCAGTCAGTCATGGCTCGTGCGCCCCCAAAAGAACACTTTTGGTCCTACACCAAGAGCAAATTGTATTTTATATGCTCTTGATTTGTTGTATGGCAAATATTTCAACAGAATATTATCATTTTTCTTTTGCACTTTTAAAATTTCATAAGTTGCGCTTACTGCCTATGTAATAAACAAGTTTGCTTGTGATCACTACATCATGATATCAATAAATTACAAAAAACGTTTTGACGTTCTGATGCAAAAACTATTCATCTGCACTCAACTTCTGTAATTTTCAGTGGCATTCTGGAAAGTACAGTCAAAGTACCTGTCAAAGCAAGTCAGTGCACTCAGAGGCCATTTTAGTGATTTTTCTATGGATACAAGCAGCATAACAGCACAGCTCCTTCCAACTCTAATGGTGAAAGACTGACATCTCCAAAATGGTTGGTCAAGATATTTTAGATCAGCAGATAATTCTGACAACAATGGTATCATAAATTGAGCTTCTTTAGCTCAGATCATGCTAAAAGGCCCGCCCACTTTTTCAGCTGTCTGGGTTCTGGAAGTATTTTTTCTATTGATTTCTTTTACAGACTTTTCATAAAATACTTCATAAAAGTGTTCTAAGCCATGAACCAAACCAGCCAGCTCCGAGGTGAATCACAACATTACAAACTTTGTTTTGAAGCAAAAAAGTATTTGAAAATCAGACAAAAAGACAAATATAACTGCATACGAGGGCATGAACTACAATCCCATGAAGCATTGCAAATGACGCAATGGAATGTAAAATGATGGAAATCTATGAAACTGTGGATAAAACTATGGGCCAACTAGATTGCGTTATTCACAGTCCGTCATGGGAGTGGGTGGTTGCTTCCGAGCTTGCTTGGCGGGCTTTCTACCCTTCAGGTTTCTGATTGGTGAAGCTTTCTCTGCCAGTGTCATGATAAATTGTCCGCCCAGTAAATCGAGTCCCCATGGGAGTAACTGTTTGTAATGCCTGAGCAAAAACCTATCATGTTATTGTGATTGCATGTCATTGAAGTCTATTAACTGTAAAACACAAACAACGACACAATCTCTAACTTCAGTTATATACTATTATGTGTAACTTATGGTTTAAAAGTCATTAAATGTCATATTTACAAAGTTATATCGACATATATCATAAAACGATTTTATATGATTTCTACTCAGAGGGAGACACGATTTTCAGGGGGGACTCGATTTCTCACGACACCGGACCACGAGTAGTGTAGTTGTTCATCAGAAACTCCTTATTCACGCTAGCGGCATCTTTGATTTTTAATGGGAATGACAACGAGTCTGTGAGGGATAGACTTACCGTCTCTTCAATGGGCTGTACTGCAGTTTAAAATGTTTCTGGGTCGTTACGTGGCCAAAACATTGATAAAATATCTGTCCAGGAATATTCAGTGTACAAAGACCTCCAGACAACTTGAGTTGTGGAAAATCAGATGTGATCTAGGAGCTTTATACAGCTTTATACCGTTCGTGTCATTGAAGAGATGGTAAGTCTATCCCTCAGCCTCAAAGATGCCGTTAGCATGAATTAGGTCTATTAAACATGATTTTTAAACAATGAAGTTTAAATATAGTGGACTGATGGCTTCAACCGAAGCATATGCCGTCGATAAACAACTCAGAGCTCACGGTAGGCCTGTCTTTAAAGGTTTGTAAATTATCAATAAAAATCAATTGTCTAAGGAACAATGAATAGAAATTTTACTTCCGGAACCCGACTGTAGTGCTCTATTGACAGGCGATGTCTGTATCTGAAAGGTGATTTTTTTTTTTTTTTTTAACCTGTATGGTCCTTTCTACATCCGCCATTTTGGGCGTTCCAGTTTCCCCCCATTCATTTTAATACAAGTGGTCCGTCTGTCTAAACAATCTTTGGTGAAGTAAAGCGCAGAACTAGATGTTGCATTTAAAAACTTCATATCCCACAGTGCAACATTTTAGGACGTCGCTTAACACGCCAGTGGTTGTTTTACGTGTTTACATGTTTATTGCACTCACGTAAAATAGCTCTGTCCATTAATGTTAAATAAATATCATTAAATCATCTCTTAAAAACAGGTTGCGCCTGTGTTGACAGTTCAGTGATGATTAATAACCTCTCTGAAGTTTATGAGGCGGGGTCCTCAAGTTACAACATTCCCAACTCGTTTTGTGAGCTGTCCCAAACAGCTGCTGAAGTTGACAGAAGCGCAGCTTTTTGATGTGGTGGAGCATGGAGGTTTTGACAGTGTGTGTCGCGTTTTCATCATTGTTTGTGTCAGTAATCAACGCTTTCTCTCAGTCTCTGGACAGTGACTTTACTTTCACTCTACCAGCCGGACGCAAAGAATGCTTCTTCCAGAGCATGAAGAAAGACGCTTCACTAGAGATCGAGTATCAGGTACTTTCATCCTGTTATTGAACTCTATTACATTTGAATTGACATAAAATATGTGGTAAGGTCTTGTAACTGCAGTATCTTCTATCTGAGTCTACCGGTTACATGCAAATCGTGTAATACAAATAGATAAGGGATTGACCTTTCATTATACATCAGTCAACTCTGATTAATTTCAAGCATTTAAGTATAATTATATAGATAGTTCAGCCAAAAATGAAAATTTTACATTTACTGTGTATGACTTTCTTCTGCAGAACAAAAATGAAGATTTTGAGATAAATATCTCCACTCTTTAGATCCACACAATGCAAGTGAATGGTGAGCAAAATTTTGAAACTTCAAAAAGCACATAAAGGCAGCATAAAAGTAATCCTCAAGAGTCCAGTGGTCTTGTGAAGCGATCCAGTTGGTTTTGAGTGAGAACAGACCAACATGTAACTCCTTTTTCCCTATAAACCTTGACATCAGCAGTCTCCTCAGCGATCATGATTTCAAACTCATAGGAGGACGAATCCCAGCTGCCTCCCCGTCTGAGACCATCAACCCAGGCATCTTATCACATGAATACATTTTCTAGCACTCTGTGCATGCTTCAAGCACTAGGAAGTGTAATCAAGCTTAAAATCCTGAGTTATATTTTGGCCTGTTCTCACCTAAAACCAAGTAGATTGCTTCAGAAGACATGGATTAAATCACTGAAGTCACATGGATTACTTTTATGCTGCTTTTATGTGCTTTTTGGAGCTTCAAAGTTTTGGTAACCATTCAGCTGCATTGTATGGACCTACAGAGCTGAGATATTCTTCTAAAAATCTGCAGAAGACAGAAAGTCACATCTGGGATGATGAGATTTTTGGGTGAACTATCCCTTTAAGATCATGGGAAACATAATATCAGACAAATGTGTCTAAATTTCTGACTGGTGTGAAACATCTGCTTACAGGACATCTGAATGTGCTGGTTGCAAAACAAAGTGCAATGCCTTTACTCTGTCAAATGTCAGGTGATCTTATGCAATGCAGTGTATTGCATTGTGAAAATTAGACTTGTGACACAAGACAGAATTTGGAGAAATCCAGAGAAACAAACTGGAGCTAAAGGTCATTTTTGGATTTGGAAAGAACCAAAAGGGCTGCAATTCTTCAGACTTGCATATTCATTCTGTAACTCATCCAAACTTAACTGCAACCTTCATGACTTGAGCATGAGGGCCAAATCAGCAAATCCTTCTGTTGACTCATCATTAATGGTAATGCATGTGTCTTTGTGTCTGTTTTCCTAAAGGTTTTAGATGGAGCGGGTCTAGATGTGGACTTCTTCTTGCATTCACCCAACGGCCACGTTCTGGCCTTTGACCACAGAAAGTCTGATGGGGTTCACACGTATGTTTCACCTGCAGACACATTGTAGTATTACACACAGACGTTAATGCAAGCTTTTTAACAGTGCCTGTCTTTCTTTTTGTGTGGCCTGTTTACTTTAGAGTGGAAACAGAGGAGGGAGACTACATGTTCTGTTTTGATAACACATTCAGTGCCGTTTCTGAGAAAATTATCTTCTTTGAGCTGATTTTGGACAATATGGATGATGGCGAGGAATCGGAGGACTGGAAAGCATATGTGCAGGGAGCGGATCTTCTGGACATGAAACTAGAGGACATCATGGTGAGAATGGTCATGTGCTTGTGAAGGATACACCAAAGACAGTGTGGAGAGAATCAATGTCTGATCACCCAACAATGAAAATTCTGTCATTTTGTACTCACCCTCATGTTGTTACAAACCTGCATGACTCTTTAGGGTTGTCACGGTTATGAAATTTGGCTGACGATTAATTGTCAAACAAATAATTGCGATTGTCTGTTTTAGGGCTTTCACGATAAATTGTCATATTTCTTAAGGTGTGCCTTTTTTTTCCTGTATGTGTGCTTCAAACACCATAAAAAGTCACTTTTACACATTTAACTTGAAATATATAAATCAAATAATAAAATAGGGATATGTGATTTCCTTTTAAGGCTTTAAAAACGTATGAATGACATGAAAAATAATTGTGATGAGGAGGAGGGCAGGGCTGGGCCGGGCCGTGAGTCTGCATGGCTGGCCCCCAATCGGGCTAATCAGCCGAGGAGAGGGAAAAGGCCGAGCCGGATGTGGCAGTTCGGGAGAGAGAGAGCCACACGCAGCTGCCGTGTGTCTTTATGTTTGTGTCTTTTTGTTTCATTAAATATTACTTTGACTGTTCAGCCGGTTCCCGCCTCCTCCTTGCCCATTTTTTACCCTGTTACATTGGTGCCGAAACCCGGGAAGGAGGAGGGATGCACTGTTGTGGAGTCCTCGCCACTGCCGTCTGCCCAAAGGAGCAGCCATGGCCGTCCGCTGGGGGACGGAGGAGTCGCTGCCGGCTGCCTGGAGCGGTGGAGCCGCTGCCAGGTGCGGAGGGGCTCGCTACCGGCCGCCAGAACGCGGAGGGGCGTTCCATCCGCCAGGGGTCAGCGGGCTTGCTCCGGTCCACCCGGGGAGGAGTGGCTGTCATCCGCTAGAAGGTGGAGGAGTGGTCGAGTAAGTCCGCACGGCTGGCCCCCAATAGGGCTAATCAGCCGAGGAGAGGAATAAGGCCGAGCCGGATGCGGCAGTTCGGGAGAGAGAGAGCCACACGCAGCTGCCGCATCCGGCTCGGCCTTATCCATCTCCTCAGCTGATTAGTCAGATTGTGGGCTGGCCGTGCGGACTCAGCCAGGCCCCGCCCTCCTCCTGGTCACAATAATGTTTTAAATATCCAAATATTTCAAATACTTAAAATATGTCTCCCTTTTTGGCCATCTTTAGTTTTGGTCAATTTTACATTTACACTGTTGTTTTTTTAATTCATCTATTTTACATTTTATATTTTAATTAAAAAAAAAAATAATAAAAAAATTATATATATTTTATTATATTATGCAATAGTAAAATATTTCTGTCCTAATTTCTTCACTCTCACACATTATTTTAATGCTCTGATTAAACCCACGAGCTCTTATTTGTCATGAAGCAAAACCTTTGAGATTAGGTTTCATCATTTCATCACTCCACACAGAAATAGAGTAAGTGTGCGTCTCCTCCTCTGTGTCACTGCGTGTATGAACCAGGAACATTTGCCATTACACAATCGTTTAAAATGAAACCGGAGCGCTTTGCGTTCACTATCACTGTTTATACTTGTTCGTTGATATTTTTGCGGGAGTTTGGCGCGAGCCTCTGCTGACAGCACGCACAGGGTAGGGTTGCACCAGCTGTGCGTAAGGTCTCATGTAAGTTGGGACATAAAGTTCACGCTAAGGGCTTAGTAACTACTAGGTAGTTTGTAACTAAGTCGGTGCTTAATTTGGTTGCACCACCTGTTCTTATGGTAAGACTTAACTAGTAGGTCGTAAAGCTCTCCTTAAGTAATGCGTAGTCACTTAAAATAACCGCGATCAGATGATTATTTGATAATCAGAACACAAAAGGAGGTGTTGGGCAGAATGTTAGCCTCAGTTACCATTCGCTTTCATGGTATGTACAAAAAGATGCAGTGACAGTGAATGGTGACTAAGGCAAACTTTGTGCCTGATATCAGTTGTGTTCACGGGTTAAAACAACATGAGGGTGAGTAAAAGATGATCGAATTTTCATTTTTGTGTGAACTATCCCTTTAAACTTCTAATATCTGCAAAACTGTCAAGGTTCCTATGGTCATGGACAACCTGGAAATATCAGGGAATTCGAAAATTGTGATTTCCAGATCAGGAAAATGTATTAAAGAGAAATGAAATTAACATAAATTAATAAAACCATGTGAAGTCATGGAAGTTGCAATAGTTTAAAATTTAAAGTGTAGTAACCCTGAACGGCTCTTTGAAATGTGGATTAGCGAGAACTGACCTGCTGAATGTTATTCAATCAATGATCTCATCACTGTCATTGCAAACGTTCTTGGCATGCGATTCAAACTTGGTTAAAATGCCATTTTAAAAGGTACATGATTACAGGTGAAGTTAGCATTTGTGGTGACATTTGTTTGAACCAAAGCAATGTAGGTGAAGAGATCAGGCATGTCAACATGCATTGCAGTGTGACCCTGTCTGCTTGTGAAATGGCGCACTAGTAAAGGAGAGGGGACCACTTGTCAGTATGAACAAGCACAAAATACTTGTCCTTATATAAACTGATTCTTTATTAAAGCTGAAGTGTGTAATGCCTGCATTACCAAAACACTGATTCTTGAGATAAGAGACAAAACATGTTTCAAATCTGAGTTGTTTTTTTTTGTTGTTTTTTTTTAAATTTGGAATGCTCAATTCCCAATGTGCTTTTAAGTCCTCATGGTCGCGTAGTGATTCGCCTCAATCCGGGTGGCGAAGGACGAATCCCAGCTGCCTCCCCGTCTGAGACCGAGAGGCATCTTATCACGTGGCTTGTTGAGTGCGTTGCCACGGAGACATAGCGTGTGTGGAGGCTTCACGCCATCCACCGCGGCATCCACGCTCAATTCACCACGCGCCCCACCGAGAACGAACCACATTATAGCGACCACGAGGAAGTTACCCCATGTGACTCTACCCTCCCTAGTAACCGGGCCAGTTTGGTTGCTTAGGAGACCTGGCTGGAGTCACTCAGCACACCCTGGATTTGAATTAGCGACCTAGCAAATTCCAGGGGTGGTAGCCATCGTCTTTTACCACTGAGCTACCCAGGCCCCCAAAAATCTGTGTTTTTATTTTTTTTAATACTAAATTAATTTCGCTGCACAAAAGTATATGTGACCTTGCTTTAAGAAAATTTGTTGCATTCAATAAATACATTTTAAAAACTATCGGCCGATTAATCGGTTATCTGACTTCCATCAGCTGAGTTATTGGTATCTGCAAAATCCAATTTCATCTGACCTCTAGACTTTAAAGCTTTTCCTGTTTGGGGAAACAAGAGGAAGTTATTAGATTGAAATCACATCTGTGCAGGAAGTCATGTGGTCCTAGTGGGCCAAGGCATTGCAGTTCTCTTTGTTCACCTCCCAAGCCTTTGTCCACTGAGAGATTGTTTTCAGTTTGCACACATGCTAATCAAATCCCTTTTTTTATAATTTTATTTATTTATCACACGTTATACATTTACACATATAAGTTGGGCTCAGAGTGCAGGGTCAGCCATAATACAGCACCCCTGGAGCAGATAGGGTCAAGGGCCCTGCTCAAGGGCCCAACAGTGGCATCTTGGCAGTGCTGAGGCTTGAACCCCCAACCTTCGTGATCAGTAACCCAGAGCCTTAACCGCTGAGCCACCACTGCCAAACTTAGTTTTTCTTATATATTTGTGTAGCACACTCTGCCTTGCCTTGCAAGGGCTGTGTAGGAACTGATGCAAGTTTTACATTCTGAGCGTCTCCTTTTTGTAGGACACCATCAACAGTGTGAAAGCTCGTCTGGGCAAGAGTCTCCAGATCCAGACAGTACTGAGAGCCTTCGAGGCACGTGACCGCAACCTGCAAGAAAGCAACTACGAACGGGTCAACATGTGGTCATGTACAAACCTTGTCGTCATGGTGATCGTATCCGGGGTTCAGGTCTACTTGCTGCGCAGCCTTTTCGACGACAAGAGGAAAGCGCGCACATAGCCTCGCCCACTGCAAGACACAAAACACACACACGTAAATCTCTCTATTTCTCTGTCAAACTCCCTTAACTCAGTTCCTCCCATCAAAGTGTCCTTGAGCTGATGATAGCAGGAATCTCTCTCCTCCTTCCCCTCCTTTTATCCGTCTTGCCTTGTTGTGATGAAGACAATCATTTTCTACTCTTCACGAGTCAGGAACTCTGGTGCCGATAAAATGAGAGATTCAAGTGGATCTCTAAGCTGCTGCTGCTGAACTCTTCCAGGCACTGATGAGGTTATACTCTTATATTTTTTAAGAACTAGGCTTAATATTTTGATATTACACAGATGTGAAGTGTTTGTGAGAAGTAGTGATGTATGATTAAAATATGAAATGTTTTGAATGCATTTTTTTGTACGTTAACCACACCCTATGCCCAATTTCTGTTTGTTTACCTGTCTGTCACTGATAAGGCAAGCCGCACCCACATTGCTATGACCTTTTTCTTGTGAACTTTTCTTTAACACATACACATACTATGCCAACTTAACATGGCCATTCTTAGAAGCCCCGATCTGTGCCATCCTCTCGCACATAGGCAAGAGTTACTGGTCAGCAGAGCTGAGATTGGGCCAGGCAGAATGTGGAGTAAGTAAAAGGCCTTTGAGCTCTATAAATCACGGATACATGACCTGGTAATGACAGCAGCAGCAGCTCAATCCCTCATCCTTCAGTGACAGTGGGGTTTTCTTACAGCAGCCGGGCAGGGGGCAGCCTGATAGACCTATGCATTGGCTTCGGTGTGGGGTTAAAGGAATATTCTGGGTTCAATACAAGTGAATCTCAATCGAAAGCATTTGTGGCATAATGTTGATTACCACAATCCTCCTTTTCTTTTAAAATAAGCAAAAATCGAGGTTACAGTGAGGCACTTACAAATGGAAGTGAATGGGGACAATGTTTGGAGGGTTTAAAAGCAGAAATGTGAAGCTTATAATTTTATAAAAGCACTTACATTAAATCTTCTGTTAAAACTCATGTATTATTTGAGCTGTAAAGTTGTTTATCATCATGAAACTTTTGAAAAAGTGAGTATTTTTATGTTCAAAAATTGTCCCCATTTACTTCCATTGTAAGTGCCTCACTGTAACTTCAGTTTTTGCTTTTTTTTAAAGAAAAGGAGGGACGAGTTGAAATAAATTTTTGTGGTAATCAACATTATGTCACAAATGCTGTCAGTTGAGATTAACTTGTATTGAACCCGGAATATTCCTTTAAAGTTTATTCTGAGGCTGGATTCCTCAAAGATTGGTGAATTTGGCTCCTGATATAGATGAACTGGTGTTCTGTGAAGGCTGTGAATTTGATTAAAATGTTTTTAGTGCTTATTGCCTTGTTTCAGCACAGGAACACTTGGGTGAACTATGCAGTTTGTATGAACTATGCAGCTTCTAAAAATCTTAATTTGTGTTCTGCAGAAGAAAGAAAGTCATACACGTCTGGGATGGCATGAGAGTGAGTAAATGATGAGATAATTTTCATTTTGGGTGAACTATTCCTTTAAGGAACGAATATTTTGCCGTGTTGTGTTCTTTGTATGGTGACAGTCAGGCTACTTCTGTGTTCTTACTACGCCAACCATCTTCCAGAGTTATTTGGCCTTTGGGGAGCCATACACACAGAAACAATAAATTAAGTTTACTGCATTGAGTGGTCTTTTGATCAAATCACCCTCATTTGTGCTTTTAAATTTGATTCTGGGTTTATAGTAGTTGCACTGTTTTCAGTGCCCAGTCGCAAAAGGCCAGTTCAAGTCCGATATTTCTCATGTGATTTTAATTCCTGGCTAAATAAAATGCCATCATTTAACACGTGGATTTATGTTAAAGGAATATTCTGGGTTCAATACAAGTTAAGCTCAATCGACAGCATTTGTGACAATGTTGATTACCACAGAATTAATTTCGACTCGTCCCTCATATTCTTCTAAATCTGGGTTACAGTGAGACACAATGAAAGTGAATGGGGCCAATCCGTAAACATAAAAATACTCACTTTTTCAAGAGTATAGCCACGAGAATTAAACAATATACATGCTAACATGATTTCAGTGTGATAAACGTATCGCTTGCTAACCTTTTCTGTGTACTATTAGCCTATATCCAGTTTTACAACTTCGTTGTCATGACACAACACCATAAAACCTAAAACGACTGCAAAAAGGACAAATTTAAACAACTTAAAGGATCAAATAATGCACAAGTTTTAACAGAAATTTAATGTATGTGCTTTTATAAAATTATACAGTAAGCTTCACATTTCTGCATTTAAACCCTCCAAAATTTGGCTCATTCACTTCCATTGTAAGTGTCTCACTGTGACCTCGAATTTTGCATTTTGTTAGATGTCAAAAGTATTTTTTGTGGTAATCAACATTATGGCACAAATGCTGTAGATTGAGCTTAATTTGTACTAAACCCGGAATATTCCTTTAAATTTAGGTTAAGAGTCTATGGTTGCACTCTTCCACAGAAAGTTTCTCATTGAATTCTCATTCTAATCCCATGTTGCCACCTAGTGGCTTTATCAGTGCAAACTGACATTTGTCAATTATGTCAACAGAGCTATTAAAGTGAAGCAATTATAAGCGAAGTATCTTTAAACATTGTCTGAAAAATAATTGTCAGAAGGGTTTATTTTATTTTAAATGTCAGTGTTGCAAGTTGATCTGTGTTGTAAAGCTCCAAGTTTTTTCCAAGTTAAATCTTCCTCACCTCCCGATTTAAAAGGGATAGTTCACCCCCCCCCCCCCCCCCCAAAAAAAAAAAAAAAAAATATATATATATATATATATATATATATATATATATATATATATATATATATATATATATAATTTACTCGTCCTCATGTTGTTCCAAACCGTATTATTATTAATGTATTTATTTCTTATATCTTTTTTCCATACAATGAATACAGGCCAATGGTGACTTAATACAAAAGAAAAATATATTTTTTATATATATATATATTACACCTGTAATCTCTGTCAAATGAGTGCCAATAACCTGTGATAATTCACCAACTGTGCCATTGTCGTGTTTCCTATGTTTGTCTACACAATTAAAACGAATATAACATTATATTTAGTTTTCTGGACTGTGCTTTTAATTCTAGTGTAATTGTTTAATTACGTTATATTACATCTCTTCTGACGTTTGAATATTTGAGTAAGGAGGACATTGATATACAATCTAGTGTATTGCCTGACACTACACCAAAGCTCTTTACCAAAGTTTCCACTGTCGACCATGTTTGGAATGCTCTCGGGAGGCTACTTCCAGTCATGCCAGTGCAGCTCCTAGCTACTTGAATGGGAGAAAGACCGAAATCTCAAAAACGGTTGTGCAAGATTACGATCAAAAAACATATTTCAAATCAGCAATAAAATCTGACAACACTGGAATCATATATTGTGATTCTTTACCTCATAATACGCTAAAAAAAAAAATAAATAAATAAAAAAAATTCCCAGCTTGTATAGCGCATGCGCACTCTAGAGTTGATTGACAGGCGATGTCTCTATCTAAAAGGTGATTGGCTCTTTTACCTGTAAGGCGGGACTTCCTTTATACTCCGTTGACCGTTGGGCGCTTAGAGCTCCTTGGCTGGGCGTTCCAATTTCTCACATTTATTTGAATTGAAGTGACCCATCTCTGTTAAATATTCTCTGGCTTTATATAGAGAACGGGACACTCTCCTTAAACACCACCAGTGGAATGAACGTATTTATTCCGCGGAACAACACGTGGAGATTATGATTGAGGTTAAAATTCACAGGATTATTAAAAAAAAAAAAAAAATAAGCCATAATCATACTTTACATTCAGTGTAAGGCTTGAGATAAGGTCGAAAGAGGGCGCTGTTCCGCAGACTCTCCAATTTATCCTCCTGTTTTGTGTTTCGTCACTTCCGAGATGTGTGACGGCGTTAGCGTGACAGCAGCAGGTAGACAGAAATCCTGCTAATCGGTAAGTTATTAAAATTGTCTGAAATGTAAACTATGTTGGCGCTATTAATATTCACTTTTTTCCCCCTCCACACACATTAGCCTCAGTTATTGCACGATTGGTAAGTTTGGAGTCTAATATCTCTTGATCAGGTCTTGATGAGTCTGATGGACAGCTGTCACTTTTCGAGCCATGACGACGTGGTGCCCTAAAAATGACCACAAGAACGATGATTTAAACAACGTTACAGCTCAAATAAATCACTAGTTTTAATAGAAGAATTCATGTTAGTGCTTTTCTAAAATTATAAGCTTCACATTTCTGTCTTTAAACCCTTCTAAAATTTGGTCCCCATTCACTTCCATTGTAAGTGCCTAACTGCAACTCGATTTTTTTTTATTTATTTTTATTTGTATTATTATTATTATTATAAGAAAAGTACGGATGAGGGTAATCAACATTATGCCAATTTTTGGATGGGTTGTGTATGTGTATTTAGACTGACAAAAATCTCAAGAGACTTATTTTACTATTTAAAATGTAATATATTTAATACATTTTTTTTTTTCCTTTTTACTGAAAAACAAAACATTTTCAGAATTTCTTTGTATTTGGTATTTCCCCCTTTTGCTTTAATGACAGCATATACTCAAGCTGGCATGAACTTGAAGTTTGTGCAAACTGGATGATCCATGTTATGCCAGCATGATTTATGAATCTTGTGTGCTTCAGTGGAAACGAGAATCTGTCACAATTAGAGACTTTAAAAAAATAGTGCAGAATCTCAAATGTTTCTCATTCATTTAATGTCAGCATTGCTTTGTTTTTATTGCGTTAATGTGTTGTGTTTGTGCTTGTTTATTTCCAGATTTAAATCCCAGACTTTCAATGTTGGCTCAAGTCTTTTGGACCCCACTGTATTCCTCTTTTGTTGGGTTGTACGTGTATATATCTTCTATATAGGGGTTATGCATGTCTCTTTTGACAGGTGATGGGGGCAGACAGTGGTCCGGGAGCTCCGTCGGCCGTCCCTTGGCATAAAGTGCTTTATGAGCGCCAGCCGTTCCCGGACAATTACGTGGACCGCCGTTTTTTAGAGGAGCTACAGCGCAACATCAGCGTCCGTCAGTACCGTTACTGGGCAGTGGTGCGAGAAACAGGACTGATCGCACAGCAGGTGTCTTGCGTGGCTGTCTTTCTCACATTATGGTCTTATATGGAACAGGGAGACCTGGTGCCATCCACAGTGTTGTGGGTCTGTCTGGGCTGTGTTCTGCTGGGCTACGGACTCTACGAGATCCTGGGAAGAACTTGTGTTAGAGAGCGCACACGTCTGGCAGACCTGCAGAGCGCGACCATTTTCCTGGCTTTTACCTTCGGGTTCTCCCCTGTTTTAAAGACACTGACCGAGTCGGTTAGTACAGATACTGTATACGCCATGTCAGCCGTTATGCTCTTGGCTCACATGGTGTCCTTCCCTTATGCCCAACCAAGTCCACCGGGCAGCCTTTCCCTCAATGCAGCACTTTTTGGGTCAGTGTGCCTGGCGTCCCGGCTGCCCGGTGCCCTGCATACTTTCACCATGCTGAGCTGCGCTCTCCTTGTGTTTGCTCTCTGGCCCTGCCTGCTGCATCGCATGCGAGAGAAGGCAGAGTGGAGCTTCCCGTGGGCAGCAGGGCTGGTGTGCCTCGCTGGAGTCAGGGGTCTGGGTAGCCTGTGGCCTGAGGGGGCACTCCTCTTCTCCCTGGCTTTGCTAACACTAACTTTAATCTGTCCACTGTTACTGGTCCACCTCCAGAGGCATAAGGACAATATTCATGGTCCATGGGACGAGGCAGAGATCAGAGAGGACCTCTCCCGCTTCCTCAATTGAAACAGCTTAAAACTGACTGGGCTAAAGGGCTTTAAGACAGTTTTTAACTATTTTATATGTTGTTTTTGACGGAATTAAGAAAAGGGCTAGTTTTGAGAATCTTTTGCACTTTCTCTTAAGCTCAGGGACAAATAAGAATGGTTGAAAAATAAGACTGTTTGGAAAACTGTTAAATGGTTGAATATCATGAAAACGTGTGGGAGTCTCATTTCACCACAAAAATCAAATGGAATAAAAGAAGAAATTCTATTTTGCATAAAGAAAATGAAGCCCATGTTAAGATAATGACAATTAAATGCATAAAATTTGGCTTAGTAGTATTTGTTTTACTGTCTTTGATTATTATTTACATCAGCATAAATTAAAGAATTGTGTCCAGGCAGGATGATTTTCATTACTGTATTACGGAAATGAGAATTGGGGAAAAGTGTGCTTGAATTGTCATAATGTCATAAGGCTTCTATTTCTGTAAAGGAACTTGTACTGAATAGTACTTTAAGCAAAATATAATTTCTTTATTTTGATTTTGGTTTGAAATATGACCCGGACATGTTCTTGATAAAGTGGTAAATGTGGTTAGGGAGTTATAAACATTTTAACAGTATTTATATAAAAAATTGTGTATTCCTGAATTGCTTGATTAAAAAAGTTTTAACAGTTTTAGATGTTTTTATAAATGCAATTATTTTATTAACTGTGTTTGAAATAAATGTTGTCTTTATGTTGGTGTTGAAATGTTATTACACAAATACATTGGATTTATTTTAAATGGAGGTGATCTTGAAACCAGTTACAAGGGTTGAAATTATTTGTCCACAAGATGTCAGTCCTACCTTGACTTCTTTACTGGGCCAGATAAAAAAACTGCTGTTAGGGTGGGCCTACTCTGAGGAGAGAGCTGTGGCTTGTTATTGGTATTTCTGCAGTGTTAACTATTGTTCAAGAAGGACAACATAACAGCAGTCAGCAAGACATGTCTGTCAGTCTTCAATAAGCTTTTGTATGCTTTCTTTAGAGTAATTTATGACTGACAAAATTATCTTTGTAGGAACTCACCAAACTGAAGCATTTTGATACTGTGGCACAATGCAAAATAAATGGGAACTTCTTATATCTACAACTTCTATATAATATTCAAGTTATTATAGTGGTATACATTCAGCAAAGTACAACCTAAGATTTAAATTTGCAGAAGAAAATGGGAGTGGTACTTTACCATGCAAAACTCTCCAATGCTAAGATGTTCACAGTTGTTTTTAGCATGTTTCTGGGGTGTTCTGAGTGGTTATTTGCTGGCCTATTTCAAAAGAGTGCATCTCCAAGATTCTATGATATACTTGTCCCTAGATCCCTCCTTCAATGCAAGTCTATTGGATAGAGCAGGATAAGTTACAATCCAAAGTTTTATACATATGGTTAGGGATTTGAACAAACTTAATATTTGTATATAGAAGCAATATTAATAGTGATACTTACCTTAGCAAGCACCACCAATTAGATTCAATTGCAGGAAAATGTATAACTTCCAAAGCACAAACTGTTTAAAAAATCATTTTATTTAAGCCTGTACAACCAGTGTGATTGAAACTCACACGTACGCGTGCTCAATGCAAAACTACACACAGAATTCAACACAACAGAAGCAAACCTTTCCAGCATGACATCATACGGCTCGATCTTGACAACTAAAAGCAAAACTGGTGAGCAAAAGGACAGTTGACTAAAAAAAACCCTGGTCTAAAACAAATACAGAGTAATGATTCGAGCTGAGGTTTTTCCATTGTGCCCAAGACATGAATTTGAACCTCGAGTATCAGATTTTCTTGAAGTCTGTTTAATGAAAATTCAAGCAGATCTTGTCATTGATGATTCTTCTCTCGCAGGTGACACCGTTTAGGTCTCATTGTGGCAGTTGGGTGGGCACTGCTGGTGGCTGTCTCCTGCAACAAATTAAACATAACCCAAGCTTTTAGAACAGACTCCCAGAGATCACAGCTCTGCCAATTCAGCTAATGGAAATAACAACAATCTCCCATAAACTCCACGGCTTCAGATGGTGGCATGTGTTTACAATTGCCTGTGTATATGTTTAGTTTGGTGAAAATGAAAGTTAAAATGGAGATCAAATGGAGAATGCAAATGGCCAGATCAAATCTACAGTACTGAAAAGACTGCAAAATACTTTTTTTTTTTTTAAGATGGTTTGAAAAATTGAAAACATTTTTTAATGATAACTTATAAACATTTAAAGACCTACCATGAGCTCTGAGGTTGTTATTTGATGGCATACTGTGCTTCTGTTGCAGCCATCACTAGTTGCACCCAATGGCAGTCTAGCGCCTTGCATGGCAGCTCTGCTGTCATTGGTGTGTGTGTGAATGCGTGAATGAAACACAGTGTAAAGCGCTTTGTAGAACCGTTAAGGTTAAAAAAGGCGCTATATAAGTGCAGACCATTTTTACCATTTACCACTCCACGTTATTTCAGCTTCATCATAAAAATCGTGTTTAATAGCGAAATTTACTACACTACCTATGATTCTGAGGAGAAACACTCCACCAATCAAAGAACTGCGGCCAACAAAGCACATCAAGGAAGCTCTTCAGAGCACGCCCACGCGCATGGTGTTGTGTGAATGATGAAATCAAGTCGGTCCTCCTACATTTTTAAAGTACTTCTACTGTATATTTGCAAATATTAAAATATTTTTCAATAAAATTAAAATATGTTGTTTCTATACTTATAATAAACAACTTTAAATCAATAGTTTTATATACCATCATCATTTTTAATTCAAGCACATCATTCACAATGCTTCATGGGATTGTAGTTCTTGCCCTCATGAAAGAAGTCCAAATAAAAGATTGTAATGTTGTGATTCACCTTGCAGTTGGTTGGTTTGACTTGGAATTATTAAGAAGAATTTTATGAAAACCTTGTGGAAAAAATTCATGGGAAAAATACTTCCAGAACCAAGACTGCTGGAAAAGTGGGTGGGCACTGGTGCGCTCTATACTAGCTTACTACTTAATACTGCACAGTATACATTGTGTACTGCAAAATGTTTTATTTTTAAATAGTTAGTGAAACAGTGGGCATTGTTTTATGATAAATATTTTAATGAGTATTATGCTGCATTGTTGTCACATGACCGCTTGACATGGCAAGTTTAATTCAATGAATGCCGTCTAGTTATCATCTTGGAACAATAAATAGATATTTTGCCTTTTTTAACCAATTATTATTATTATTATTATTATTTTAATGTGGCTGATATTACTTCTGGTTCATTCATCACACTGGAAATTGGTCAAGTCAAGCACATTGCATTGTGGGACACAGTATTACACAGAGTACGCTCTGTTGTATACTGCTAATTTTGGCAAATGTACTAGGTCATACGGCTATTCTGTGCATACAGAAAATTTGCTTACTGTACATAATATGCTAACTACTAAAGCAATGGTAAGAGTAGTGTGGTAGGATGCTATTCCGGACATAGCCAATGTTACTATCTCAGGCTGGTCAGAATGCTCAAACAAACAGAGTAATGTTTTGATAGCAGCACAGAGTAACTGTGTTTACACTTTTCAGGGGAATCAACTTACAAATGGCTTTCTCTTGTCTGCATATTAAGCTTGGAAATGATAAAGTATTTTAACATTGAAAAAAACAACAACATTAATTAGGACACGCACACCTTTAAATAAGCCCAAAAGACATCATTTTTGAGAGATGACCATGTTACAGTGACAGGCTACATTGTCAGTACATCTAAACTAGTGTGTGTGTGTGTGTGGAGAAGGAATATGAGTCCAGCATTCCTGCAGAGCTGGTCCAGGAAAGATCCCTGTGGAGATGCAGGAATCTAACTCTCTAATGGAGCTGGCAGAGGGAGCAGCTCTCTGGAATGGGAAAGAGAAGAGAGTGGCTTTTATTTTTCCTGTGCTGTGGTGAGCACAGGACTGTGGTTTCACAGAAAGAAAGAAAGAGAACTGACAGAGATGGCAGAAAGAAAAGCAAAACAACGCATGAAGAAACGTGAGGTCTTGCAGCCTGGAAATACCAGGGGTTTACTGGATAGAGAAAGAAACAGTTAAGAGTACAAGTATGCATAAAAGAGGACTGACGCTTAATTGGAGGAGTGGATGAGATGCAAAAGAACCTCCCTTGATGAGAAGCTGGATGTGTCCTACCTAAACAACATTTTTGGGTATTATAGGCCAATGATGCCCAAATATGCTGTCTATGAAGGCAGCTCAAAAGGTTTTGAGACAGGGTCACAGTAAAGTCAACAGCAGAACTTTGAAAAGGTTCATATGATTTCTGTAAAAATGGAGGGAGAAAAAGAAAAGGGGTATGGGGGTGGAAGGAGAGGGAGAGGAAAGTTGGAGAGTGGGGATGAGTGATGGTGAGAGGAAATGTAAAAAAAAAAAAAGTGAGAGGGAGAACTAGAGAAAGGGGCAACAAGGAGAAAGAGAGAGAAAAAGGGTGGAGGTCCAAACAGACCCGTTTCTGAACACAGAAAGAGAGAGGGAAAAGGGACAAAAAATTAAAGGAATGAAAGAGAGAGAGAGAGAGAGATTACAAGGGAGAAAACTGAAGAGAGTGCTGAAAGAAACAAATGCCCACTGGAATGGTGAGAAAGGAAAAGATGGAGCCAGTTTGTGAATATTAATATGACAGTTTGAACAGCAAGCTGACCATGACTCTCGAGTCTTGCTTTGTCTGTGGTGATATGGCTTTGACATCGAAATGAGATGAGGAGCTAGAATAAGTGAGAAAAAGAAAAGAGAGAAAAAGAAGAAAAGATTAGAGACCATCTGACCTGAAAATGGGGAATTAAATATGAAAAAAAAAAAAAAAAAACACTTTCCAGAAGACCTCCGCCCATCTCAAGAGACGCCCAAATTGATCTCACTAAAAAATGTCTGGGTCACTTTCCACCGGAAAAAAAAGAGAGTATATTTTGCAAAAAAAAAAAAAAAAAAGAAAAAAAGGGAAGCCTATTTTTAGGACAATTAAGATTTTTTTTTTTTCCATTGTGACATTATTTTCTTTACTATTAAACACACATTAATTTTTTTACTTGGGGTTCAAATATAACATTTCTTGGCAGTTTTTGTGAAATTCACCCACAACATACTTTCAAGAAGACTCCCACCATTCTCACATTAGTGGTAAACTATGATTGTGATTTAAAATATATACATATATAATAATAATAATGTTCTATTGTAAATGTATATAGGTGTTAATGTGCATGTACATCTGTTCATCTTTTTCTTTACACACAGGACCATCTGTTGACGGTACTTGCAGGCAGAAGTAACGGTGATCTAGTGCTGTAGTTTAGGGACCAGTGAGCATGTGGTCTCATCTATCATGCATGTAAAGGTAGGTATGTCTATGTTTGATGAAGAGTTCAGGTCTCTGATTAAACTGCTTTGAGACTAATCCTAAACATAGATCCAAGAGCTTTCCTCACTCTCAGCATACAGAGGGTCTTAATAGTTGTGTTCAGTAAGAGCATACCTTTCAATATTTGGGAAGGATAACAGAACTAGTGGAGCATACATTCTTTGTTGCCTGTGTTTGCCCGTAGTGCTCCAGACTTTTATGCTGCCTTGTCATGTCGGAATGTTTATATATGAATCACGTCAGCTGGGCATGTTAATTAAAAAAATCATGGCGTAAGTGAATAGATATTGATTTTAATATATTGTAATTGTGAATGTTGACTGTACAATTCAGTTTGTGTGAATTTTGTGGACTGTTATAGAAGATTAGCGATCAAGCTTGCGAGGAAATTCTACACATTTAACCGGTTTATGAGTTGACAGGTTTGTGCAACAAAACTACAGTACATTTCTCATAATTATTTCTGTAGCATAAAATGCATCAAGTACACAACTAATGTGCATCATTTGCTCTGCATTTAGTTGCATTAATGCTAGAAATGTTCATTGTTTGTCGGGAAGTAAAAAAGAAAGAAAAGATGCCTCACTGCCCAGTCAATCAATGACAAAACAGGCACAGTTTTGAATAGGAAGGCACCTCGTAAGGATGCTGATTTTGGACAGCCTTCTAATGCACCATAATTTAATGTCTAATGATCTAAATTCTAGAACAAATTCAAGTGAGCTTTAGACATAACCAAGAAAATATTTAGTAACTAAAATGCAAATTTTTGTCATAAATTGAAAAAAAATAAATAAAAAAACTGGATATTTAAACATTGAATTCTGATTTCAAACGCTCCTTCAGATTCAATGTTTATTCTTTCAACTAGAGGTACAAGGAAGACTAATAAATCAGTTTTACAGATTAATCATGCCGACAGTTGCATTTTGAAACTACCGGTTATCTGCAAATATCTATGCAGATTTTTTTTTTAAATTCCTCTGTGTTCCTCTGTGGCCAGCACTGAAGGATTCTACAGTTAGAACGTCTTGACTCTACAGTTTAGTAACGTCTCTAGAGGTGAAATAAAAACAATCATGTAGGAATTGGCTGTATCTAAGTCTTTTATCATTGACAAAATTCATCCATATTTTTTTCCTGACTTCAAAGCATATTTTGTTGTTTGATTAGTTAATCAAAAGTTCTAAATTGAATCGAGAGTATGCAAAGAAAAATGCAACTATATGGAAATGTATCCATCAGCACATATATTGTGTCTCCAACTACATATCTTATGAATAACAATAAACCATATTCATCATTAAATCTCATCTGGTTAAATATACATATAAATGCAAATAATATAAAAAAATAATTTGGTAAATATTTAAATATAGAGCACTGTAATGGAGCCCAGTCTCTGTCATTTCAAAATAAGAGTCTCCAGCGTATTCAGGTCTTGTGTTATGCTCAAATCTTCATTTTTGGGGGATTTGTATTGGGATTTTGGTTGTATAATAAACTGCATTTGGTATTTATTTATTACATTTTGGACTCTTGTAGCCTCTGTGCCCATCATAATAAGAAAAGACTAGGTTTTTTTGGTTTTTTTTACATTCTAAGGGGCCGTTTACACGACAACGTTTTCAGCTAAAAATGGAAAACTTTTTATTTGTTTTGGCTGTTCGTTTACACAACAACGGCATTTTGGGGCCTGAAAACGCAAACTTTTGAAAACGGGTTTCAAAGTGCAAGTTTTTGAAAACGATGGCGTTATCGTCTCCGTGTAAACATACAAAAACGCGAATTTGTTAAAACTATGACGTCATGTGTCAATACGCGCTATTTCAGTCTATAGGCATGGGCGCGGGTACTTCAAAACAACGCGCGAGACATTCAAAACTACAATGGCAGACTACAGGACTGTGTTTGTGCTGCTCAAAATGTTGAGTTTATTGACGCTTCTCCAGCAAAGTGTAGATTTACTGCATCACTGCTACGACCAGCGATCGCCATCTTCATTGTTTGTATTCACCGCTCTGTGGAAGAATGCTTATGTGCACAGGCGCGTCGTGTTTCTTTACAAAGTGACATCACCAACTACTGGCCTGGCATGCATAATACAGCGTTATTAGTTGTTTTCGCGTATCCGTGTGAACGGGGATCGTTTTGACAATGTTGTCATCTGTATGTGAAACTTTTCAAAAACGCAAAGGAAAAACGTTTCCGTTTTTAGTATATCATTGTTGTGTAAACGTACCCTAAAGATACATTTTAAAAAACCAAGCTTGGATCTATGCTGCCTTAAAAAACTGACCAGATGAAGGCATCTCATTAGTCAGAATGTGATACAAATATTAGATTCGGATGTGCCTTGATGCACTCCTACCTTCATATAGCCTACACCTACAGCGTCCAAATGCAGCATTTTTCAGATTTCGGACACAGCCAAAAAAATATGAAATTGCCCAACACCTCTATTTTAATCCAAACAAAATTACTCAATCACAAAATCACTCACACCACTTTGCAATTACGAACTAAGAACAACATTCCCTGAAGGACTTGAAGGCAGCATGAGTTAAGTCAAGTCAAATTTATTTATATAGCTCTTTTCACAAACAGACGTTGTTTCAAAGCAGCTGTACATGAAATTATGCTATAACAGAAAATGAATGAATATAATGCCAATATTAGTGATTTTTGTTTAGAACTATTAGTGGTTAAAATTAGGAAACTAAGAAAGTGTTGTGGGTCAATAGTTGATCAAAATTATTTTGCATGAACTATAAGTTTTAGTGTTAAAGTCCTTGAAGTCATCCCAAATTAACTGAGGAAATACACATAGATGCATTGTCCTTTGATTTTGGCCGATGAAGGCTTTTGTTAGTGATTAAATCCTTTTCTATATAGTTCATTTTTTAAGAGAGTGTTGTCCCTCCTTTGACCAAGATGATATAGGTATCATACAGTGAGGAACATTGCAGTCCAGCTGGAAGCTTATGGCAGGTATTTTTGGTGAACTTTACCCTGAGCCCATGCTTCAGACAGTGGCTCATGAAGAATCCCATGTCTTTGGGTTTGCAACAATTCTTAGTAGACTGAAATGAAGCCCGGCTGGCACATGTTGCAGTTTGTCATCATCACTCAGCGACACGTAGCTGTGCGAGTTGGACATAAGTCAGGACCGGAGATTGATCTGCCAGGCTCTGGTAACCTCGGTATATATATCCCCAAGTTTAGACAGGGAAAAAATAGAATAAAATTAGCGTAGATGCCATTCACTTTAAAGCAAGGTTGAAGAATAAGAGAAGTGTTTACGGTTCCGGCAGACATAACTAAAGCAGCATAACTATGGATAAATTAGGTGTATGCCTGGCTGAATAGATAAGTCTTTAATCTAGACTTAAACTGAAAGAATGTGTCTGAGTTCCGAACTCTGCTAGGAAGACTATTCCATAGTTTAGGAGACAAATATGAAAATGATCTCCCTCCTTTTGTGGATTTTAATATTCTCTTTATTGTTAACATGCCGGAGATTTGCGATCGTAGTGAGTGTGATGGATTATATAGCATGACAGAAGGTCACTTAGGTACTTTGGAGCTAAACCATTCAAAGATTTGTAAGTAATTAACAGAATCCTAATATTAATACGAAACTTAACAGGTAGCCAATGTAACACCAATAAAATGGGGCTGATATGATCATATTTCTTGGTTCTAGTTAGCAGTCTAGCTGCTGCATTTTTAACCAACTGAAGTTTATTTATTAATCCTGCAGGACATTCTCCCAGTAATGCTTTACAATAATCTAGTCTTGAGGTCATGAATGAATGAATTAGTTTTTCGGCATCAGAAATAAATAGCATGTGTCATAACATACTGTATGACAATATTTCTGAGGTGGAAGAATGGCGTTCTACAAATACTGGAAATGTGTTTTTCAAAGGTTAGATTGCTATTAAATATAACACCAACATTGTTTGTTGCTGAAGTTGACGTTACAGTACATCCATCATGAGTCAGATTATATTTTAGTCTTATTTTTTTAGGTTTTTATTCCAATAATTAGTACCTCTGTTTTATCGGAATTGAGTAGAAGGAAATTTCTAGACATCCACTCTTTGACATCATTTATACACTCTGCTAATTTGGAAAATTGTGAAATTTCATTGTGTTTCAAAGAAATATAAAGTTGAGTATCATCGGCATAACAGTGAAAGCTAATTCCATGGTTCCTGATAATGTCTCCCAGGGAAAGCATATATGAGTAGAGAAAAGCAGAGGCCCTACAACTGATCCCTGTGGCACTCCATACTTAACTTTAATTTGATCTGACAGTTCCTCATTTACACAGACAAAGTGGCAGTGGTCAGAAATAGGACCTAAACCAAGCTAATGCCTGTCCACAAATTCCAACATATTTCTCAAGCCTATCCAAGAGAATGTCATGATCTATGGTGTCGAAGGCAGCACTAAGATCTAAGAGCACTAGAAGAGAAATGCAGACACAATCAGATAATAAGAGCAAGTAATTTGTAAATCTTTTTTAATTGTATTTATTTTATATTTTTTGGATTTTCTCCCCTTTTCTCCCCAACTTGGCATGCCCAATTCCCAATGCACTCTAGGTCCTCGTGGTGGCATAGTGACTCGCCTCAATCCAGGTGGTGGAGGATGAATCTCAGTTGCCTTCGCGTCTGAGACCATCAATCCGCGCATCTTATCACGTGGCTTGTTGAGCGCGTTACCCCGTAGACCTAGCACGTGTGGAGGCTCACGCTATACTCCGCGGCATCCAAGCACAACTCACCACGCGCCCCACCGAGAGCGAGAACCACATTATAGCAACCACGAGGAAGTTAACCCAACGTGACTCTGCCCACCCTAGCAACCGGGCCAATTGGTTGCTTAGGAAGCCTGACTGGAGTCATCATTTTTAACTCTGATAAATGCAGTCTCTGTACTATGATGGGTCCTAAATCCTGAAATTTTTCATATATACCATTTATCTGTAAAAATTAACATATTTGGGAGGAAACTACTTTTTCTAGTATTTTCGACATAAATGGGAGGTTTGAAATCGGTCTATAATTAGCCAATTCTCCTGGATCAAGCTGTGGTTTCTTGATAAGCGGTTTGATAACTGCCAGTTTAAAGTTTCTTGGGACATGCCCTCAGGATAATGAGGAGTTAATAATATTAAGAAGAGTTTCTGAGATTACAGGAAACACCTCATATAGGAGTCTAACTTTGATGTTGTTGATTTTTATGTTTTGATCATTTTTTTAGCTCTTCCTGATTACAGACAGGCTCTAAAAACTTCCAGGTCTGCATATTTGAGGAAACTCATAGAAAATAACCACAACAGTCCTAGGTGTTTATCAGTACTGTGGCTAAATTGGTTAGGAATAAATCTTCGATTGAACCAGATATTTCATCACAGCATAGTAGACTTTATGAATTTCTTTACTGATAAAATCGAAATCATCAGAAACAAAATTGGAATTACGCATCCGTCTGCCACAACACCCCAGAAGACTCAAATTATTCCCTACAAGCAACTCCAATCCTTCACTATTATAAGTTAGAGACACTATCCTTCCATGCACTGTGAAATACCTCTAATTTTGTACTCTTCCACTTACGCTCCATTTTCCAAGCTGTTCTCTTGAGAACATGAGTGCGATCATTGTACCATGATGTGGGATTTTTCTCTTTAACTTTCTTAAATAGAAGGGGGGCAACACAATCTAGAGTGCTAGAGTAGACTGTATCCATTTTTTCTGTGACAACATCAAGTTCTTCTGAACTTTTTGGCATACTGAGTATTTGAGAGAAATCTGGAAGATTATTAGTGAAGCTATCTTTAGTTGTTGAAAGAATAGTTCTACATGAATGATAAAGTTGTGTAGATTGAGTGACCTTTGCTAAGCGCAGCATACAAGAGACAAGGTTATTATCTGAGATAACATTGCTCTGCGGCAGAATTTCTATATTATCAACATCAATTCCATATGACAAAATTAGATCTAGTGTATGATTTTGGCAATGGGTTGGACCTGTCACATTTTTTTATAACCCCAATTTAGTTGAGAATATCGATAAATGTTAATCCCAGTTTATAATTTTCGTTATCTATGTGGATGTTAAAGTCACGATGATTAAAGCTCTATCCACAGCAACTACTAGATCTGACAAAAAATCAGCAAATTCTCGAAGGAATTCAGAATATGGCCCTGGTGGTCTGTATACTGTTGCAAGAACAAAAGACAACAAAGATTTTTATTTATTTATATCTGATGATGTCACATTAAGCATTATCAGTTCAAAAGAATTAAACTTATATCCTGACCTTTGAGTAACACTAAAAATATCACTGTAAATTGTAGCAACACCTCCTCCTCGACCTTTCAGACGAGGCTCATGTTTGTAACAAAAACCTGAGGGAGTAGACTCACTGAAACTAATATATTCATCTATTTTAATCCAGGTTTCAGTCAAACACAGTGAATCCAAATTATGATCTGTAGTAATTTCATTTATAATTAGTGATTTGGATGAAAGCGATCAACTGTTTAGTAGCCCTACCTTTATATGATATTTATTTTCCTTTATTTTCTTTTATTTTTTTTTATGTTCAAGTTTGACATCAATAATTTTTTTTCTAAATGACTTAATGAGGGTTTTGTGTTTAGTAGTTTGGGGAACAGACACAGTCTCTGTATGATATATAGGTGATACATTCTCTATGTGTTGTAGTTTGTGTGACCTGTGTGATGTCTCAAGGCAGCTTGCAGACGTTAGGATTAGCCAGTTTGTCTGCTTTCTGATCTGGGCCCCAGTTAGTAAATACTATCACTATTAAGATTTTAAGCCATATTACTAGAGAGGAGAGTGGCACCTTCCCTGGAGGGATGGAGTCCGTCTCTCTTTAGCAGGTCAGTCTACCCCAAAAACTCTTCCAAGTGTCTATAAATCCTATGCGATTCTCCAGACACCACTCAGACATCCAGCCATTCAGTGACACTAATCTACTATAAACCTCATCACCACAACGAGCAGGGAGGGGGCCAGAGCATATTACAGTGTTTGACATAATTTTTGCAAGTTCACACACCTCTTTAGCATTATCTTTAGTGATCTCCGTCTGGCAAAGCCGGCCATCATTAGTGCGGACATGAATAAGAATCGTAGAAAATCTATGTTTAGCATTAGCCAGCACTTGTAAATTTGATCTGATGTCAGACGCTCTGGCACCTGATATGCATTTAACAGTAGTGGCTATTGCCACGTTCCTTACAATAGAGTCACCTATAACAAGGATGCTTTCAACATGATTCTCAGTGGGTGCATTACTGAGTGGGGAGAACTGACTGGAAATCCTAACAGGAATGGGAGAGTGATGTCGCTTTGCCCTACGAGTATGCTGCCGAGACGTCACCCAAATGCCCTGCTGCGGAGGCCCTACAGCCAAAACCAAAGTGTGTGATGCTCGCTGTACTACCTGCATCCGAAACAGTATCTACCGGCTTCTCTTTCTCATAGACCTCCACTAGTGTTCGATGCGTGTCTCTTACTGATTTATCTTGTATCTCTTACTGATTTACTAATTCTTTACATTTTTTAAATGAAAATTCCTCACTGCTGATGGAAGAAGCTATAGTAAACATGTGACGTGGTGCAAGTAGTGACAACGTGAGGTGATGCCATGACTTACCGCAATTGTTTGTTGTTGTTGTGGTGGTGGTTTTTGATCAGCAGGGGTTTGAATCCCTCATGTAATTGTTGTTTTTGTTGTGGTGATCACCCGTGGTTTGAGATCGATGCAACGATCCATGTAAAAAATGCATGCAGTAATAGCACGCAGTTTATTCACGATAAAAGTAGAAAGGCGGGTTTACACAGTAAAATGTATGTAGTTGTATCGCATTAAAAAGTACAAAAGAGGAAAATTATGCACGTGCAAAAAAAGATTAAACGCTGAAAATAGAAAGATAAGCAATGCTAAGCAGGCTACAAACACAGACTCAAGCTAAAGCGCCAGCAGCAACAGGAACAGGAAGGGAGCAGAAGAACATTAAACAAAATGGAAACATGGAACGATGGAAAAGGGGAAAGCAATGGTTCACCAAAGTTTTTAAGCTTGGAGCCATGGAAAAGTGTTTTAAAGTGGTGTCTAGTTACAGAGCACTGGGTTCTTTTAAAATATTCTGTCTTTTTCCACACCTGATTCCAGCCCTCTAATCATAGGGCACTTGATTAATTTAAAGTGTATTCAGCGTTCAGTGTTGTTTATGGAGAGAACACATTTGTGAAATCCCCTTTCATGCCGTAGATAAATTTAGGTTTGATGATTCATGTCATGGTATTAGTGGTGCAGAAATTAACATTGATGAAATGGACCAAGACAATGGCTATGTTCGGAATAGCCTAATACCATGCTACTTAATATTTCTGCAAAATACAGAATTAATTTACTGCATAATATTTCTGCATGCATGCACACCTGGATGATCAAGTACACTTGCCAAAATAAGCAGAATAACACCAAGTCTATTATGTGGAAAACTGCTTCACACAATGTAGAGCACTCGACTTGACCTTCAATTTCTTGTGTGACAAATTAACCAGAATTTTTTACAGCCACAATTTTAACATCTCTTCCTAATTTGATCCTCCTTTTTTGATTGGACTGCCAAATGTTATACATTTTTATACAAAATGGGATTTAAATCCAAAATGGGAAAAAGAAAATCAACAATTGTCATTTTAATTTCCTAGATGATAACTGGGTGCCTCTTTCTTAATTAAAAAGGCAATGTCATGAGGTCATGACAACACTGTAGCATGCTACTGTTAAGTCAAAAGTACAAGTCGATAATAAAATAAAAAAGATGTAACGATATCAGTGTTTTTGCAGTACTAGTACTACCGTGCAAAGACTCAATTCAGTCCCCGTTCGCTGTCTGACTGAAAGATGGCTACACTGAAATGGACAATTAATCTAATTAAAATAGTGATATGTCCTTGTGTTATTATTAAACCTTGATTATTAAACCGCAGATTTAATTAAATAAATACAGTCTGCATGTGCTGCATGCTTCAGCACACACGTTAATGTGTGAAGCTGCTTATAAGCTAAAAAAACAGAATGATTAAAACACCACATTTTATGAGCATCACGCACTGTGCTTGTTGTAGTAGATGTCAGAAGAGAGCTCACATTTCCTGTAAAGCGTGCAGCACCAGCAGACTATATATTTACATATTTACGTATTTGTATAACGAATCAGTCTTTTTGAACAAATCTTTTAGCGAACAGATTGCTCTCATTCACCTCCATACACTGACTATTTCATGTTCACTGATATCTCTCCCTTTCATAATCAATGAGGTCTAGTTTGAAGTGCAAGACTGCTTTGGTGGCTTTTCATACCTGTAAAGACTGACTAAAGCACGAGCCAATAACATTTGAATGTGGGCTATGAAGGAGTATTTCTAGAATAGTCGTATTTAGTATAGTAGTATTTCTAGAATTTAACTTAACATGAGATCATATAAAACTAATGATGACGTGTGAGAGGAGCACTGTAGCTCGCGACTGATTGAGGAGAGGAAGAAGACACAGCTCACAGTCCAGATGCACTCTAAACATTCACAGCTTCAGGTGATGTAGATCACAAAGTATGAGGGAATTATACACTATAGCACTCTCGTCGTGGAATAAGTGAAGCTGGAGCTGTCGCTTCGCTGAAGCAAAACTTGTGTGTTGAGCATCTTTAAAGGAATCACCCCGGCGTTACATCTATAATGCAGTTATATTTAATGTGTTATAGTTTTATTCAAGTTCAAATACTAAGGAAGCAGGTCATGTAAATAACTACAAACTCCGAAACTGGCATTTCTCTGTGCGGTCAGCACCTCTTCTATGAGTTGTGTGAAGTGTCCCGATCTAAGGGGGAGAGATTGAAACTGCACCCGGTTGAGGCACACTCTATTGCGGGACGCTCGTCCCCGAGCGCCCACTTGCTGCAGCTAGATTATAACGTGATGGCTCGCGACTTATTGAATCATAATATATGTTAAAACGGGTCCGGCGTTGCAGGCTTGTGGATGCGTGCACAATAGCACCGCTGCTGAAAAAAATCCTAGGGGAAACACTGCTCAGCCTTCAAATATGTCAGTTTTATCACAAAATCCAAACAAATATTGTTTTAATGCTTTTTAATGCTTTGTGTGACAGATCGTGGCAGCTGCACATTCAAATGGAGTGGCACAAAGCTCTCTTTCCAACATAGAATGAAAAAACATGAATGATTTTATGATTATGAGTAGTAATTATGAGTAATTATGAGTGGGACTTTGTTGGAGCCTGACTTTCCGAGTTGGGGATATGTCAGTTTAAAAAACAAGGCATAAGCAAATTGTTATTGGTAATAATTCAGTTTTACTTGTGGACTTTCACTGTGCAGTTTAGTTTGTATGCATTGTTTGTACTGTTAATAAAGAATA
Source organism: Myxocyprinus asiaticus (assembly GCF_019703515.2). Classification (NCBI taxonomy): domain Eukaryota; kingdom Metazoa; phylum Chordata; class Actinopteri; order Cypriniformes; family Catostomidae; genus Myxocyprinus; species Myxocyprinus asiaticus. The sequence continues at coordinate 31,368,083 of NC_059368.1, forward strand.
ACAATAAAGGTTGCCAGAAAATAAGACTCATTTTGCATTTTGCTAGTTTATGAGGCAACAGGGGTGTGCAACAAAACTACTTTTCCCATCACTGTATGTGGCTGCACGTAAATGATAAAATAGGTAGTTAAATCATTAATTACACAACTAATGCACGGTTTAACCTCTTTATTTTGTTGTATTGGTGCTAAAAAAGCTTCCTGCCTTTGCCAGTAATTGAAATGGAGAGAAAGAAATATGAAATTGCAAAACGGGTATGTTCTTTCTGACAAAAATCACTTGAAATTGTATTTCAACGTATTTACGATCTCCGACCTTGTAAGTATGAACTTCCCAGGAGGACTTGAACGTACCTTACAAGCAGCTAGAGTGACCGCAGGTCAGACGGCTGGTTATTGGTTTAAAGGTGGATGGCTGGAGTGGCTGATTTACCTGGGGACACTGGGAGGGACTCGTTTCGGGCGGCTGGTGGTGTTGGTGGTGTCTGTGTTATTTGAGACGGGTTTGGCAGAGGTTTCTGAGCGAATAGGGAGAGGAGGAGCAACTGGAGCGGGATGCTTCTTAGGAACACTGTAACCTGGAGGAGACCTGAAAGAAAGATGTTCTATTACTTTTCTATTACCTTTTCAGTCATTTTTGATTACTTGGATAAGGATTTTTGTTACAATTCAAACAGGTTGTGCTCTACTTCAGAGCAATCTGTAGCCAATGAAAACACAATTCCCTGATATTCCCCGGTTTACCATGACCATGAGAACCGTGGTGATTAGGTACGTTTGACTGCTAATGTTTTTAGTAAAGAATAAACACATATACCATATCGTTTTTGGTATTGGGCTTTGTGACATTGTCAAGAATATCTAAACAAATTCACTTAAAGCAAGTTTACAGTTTTTTGTTCAGTTGTACGGGCCTGTGCACTGATTAGTTCATAACTCTTAGATGATATAGGCCGAACGTCAGTGTTTCAAAATACCACTATAATAAATAAATAGGCCTATATATATATATATATAAAAACGGCTTAATCATTCATGCATCTACATATTTTTATTCAGAAACAAAAACTACATATTTAGGAAGGAGACGTAAGAGAAGCCTGTTGACACTTGGCGCAGAAAACACTCTCTCGGCTGGGACAGACGTGGAAGGGACAGCTATGTGAGAGATTAGGATATTGACTCTCATTCATCTTCCAACATTGGAGAAGGTTTTGGTCTGAGTCCATGCAGTGATCTTTGTCATATATCTCCAGTGTGTTTGAGTAGTATTCCTCGGCCAAAAAAGAAAAATGATTGACGGCCTTTATCGTTTGGCCGCTTTCACTTCTGCAACACCAGATTAATATTCTGCGCCTGATTCTGAGCTCATATCCTTGACATTCTTAGCATTATTGACATTGTCTTGACATTATTTTGCAAATATTGCATTGTACTACATCAGTCCACACTTTTGTAAAACTTGTCAACACAGCACTTGTTTTTCGTGACGTGACTCACACTAACAGTTTAGAGCCTGCAGCAATTATGAGGTAAACCATCAGATTTATGAAATAATGTTTATACTATACTTATTTATACTAATTGTAATGGTATTTGTGATTAAAAGAATTATTTAAACTACAATAATTCCAATATTAACATGCTGTCTTAAATATTAAAATTAAAAAAGGAAAACCATTTTATTTTATTTTTTTGTTTAAAAAATTACTAGTCAGCTGTTGCACGACTAGTCGACCATCCTTGCACATCCCTAAACACCACTGGATGAGATAAAGAGATGAAGTGGTCATGAAAACACTTTACATTCAAGCCTAAACTAAACTTATAAGCCTGTAGCGTATGCATACAGAGCACATGATGTACATGTACATGTGCAGCCTGGTTTCTCTAACTGTGTATCTTCTGTATGCATAGTCTGCACATGTGCCTGTAGCCTAATTGTTTGCACTAATTAGCTGATTTACAAGATGGCAACACTCACAGATGGGCCATTGGTAAAACGAAGTAGTGCAAAAAGACTACGTAAACGGCAGTGAACAACAGTAGATGAAGATGGAAACAACAACAGTGGACCTGCATGTCAAGAGCGGTGTGTGAAGAGGTGAGGAGGAGATATGGCCAAATGGAGTAGCCTATACTTTAAAATATACCTTGAAAGGGTGGAGCACTCGACTGTATGCATATGCTAGCATACTTGCAAAAATCTAAGTATACTTAGGGCTTATGTGGAGAGGTGAGGTACCTGCGGTGCAGTGTGGAGCCACCGTGCAGCCAGGAGTTATCCACGGGGGGCGGTAGCGGGGTAGAAATGGTGGTGGTGGAAATATCAGTGATGATGTTTAGCGCCTCCTTCAGGGCAGCGTGCGTGCGCAGCACCTCCTCTCTGTGCTTGGCCTGTTCAGGAGACTCGTCCATCAGAGAGAACTGATCTCCTGAAGAGTAAAGCTGAGCCAGCAACTCAGAGTGGTTAAACTCTTTCACCTGCAGATGGAGGACAGGAGGAATATAGAAAGTTAGGATACAGAATATTGAGAGGACAAATATAAAAAAAGAGTGTTGGTGTTAGATGCAGAGGATACTTCAAACATGGCACTGACGTTATTGATGACAAGGTGCATAATGGTCTTGGGCATCAAGTCTCGGATGCTTTTGTAGACGATGCTCATGTACGAGTCCACCAGGTTACGGATGGTCTCAACTTGCCGCTCCAGTTGAGGGTCCATGGAGAAGCTCTCTGCCTGGCCTGAACTCTCTCCATCCACCTGACCAATCAAGAGCAGAGATAGATGAGGACGTGGTAAAATCTGGATGACAGAGGTAAGAGTGGCGTTGAGGGATGACTATGGTGCCTCAGAGAAAAAGGGCCTTATTTACAAATAACGGTGTACAAGTGTTCTTTCTTATATGTGCAGAATTCGTTATGCTCTCTTAAGGTGCACACTTACTTAAAAGAGTTCTCAAAACCAGTTGAAACACAATAAACACCTTTTATATAGGCTTAGGCTACATGTTATCAGCAGTGTTTTTATGCAGAATCACCATCATTTTTGTTACACTGAATAGCTATTCTTAGTTATTCTAATAATAATACAGTATTTGTGAAAAAATATTTAGTTTTAACCCATTCCGAGGCGAATTATCTAAACAGTTTCACCACTTTTGCGCATGGTATATCACGCTGCCTCTTCAGTATTTAAGCCATTGTCTTTCCTTTCCACTCAAAAATGTCTCCTTTCTATGTAAATTAGACTCATTATAGTTATAAGGAAACCAGGCAGTAAACTGAATTTTATTTAAGAGATGTTTGTGTACATTTTGCTATTGACCATGGCAGCAGTAATTCATTAAATAATGATCAAATAATGGAGAAGAGCATGGGCGCGTGCAGCATTTAATCTGGGGGTATAGAAATCTACACAAAAGTATAGCCTTATATCTAGGCTATTTTTCAAAAACAACCCCACTCCGTTCAATTCTGGTAACTTTTTTTTCTGAGATGTGTAGTATTCATGGAACTATTGGCTAAAGCATTTCCGGTCAGAACAAACAAGGGTCCGCAGTCCGCAGTGACCTCAGGCGGGCGAGTTGTGGCATGCGACTTGGACATAAGCCGCCTTGGCGGTATATATATGCCACCGTCGCAGTGTTGTCTGGCCGGACCAACACGCACTTTCCCTGGATCAATGGCAAAAGCCTCCGCAGTGCGAGTAGTACCGCCAACAACATGAGGCTGTTGATATGACTTCAGGCAGTTCAGCACCGACTGTGTGCACTCGCTCGTGAGGCGTGCTATCATGGAGACTGAGTCTAACTCCTTCCCGAGAAAAGAGATGCTCTGAACCGGGAGAGCTTGCTCTTTTCCCAGTTGACCCGAAGGAGTCAGGAGCCTTGCTTCATCTCGAACTCGAACTCGAAGGAAAAATCTGAACGAGTGGTTGCGAGCCAGCTCCTTTTATATCTGTATGTCCGGGGGGAGTGGCATGCAGATTCCACTCGCCAATTCTCATTGGCCTTTTCTCAAAGATTAGAGGTGTTTGGGGCTCCCAAGAGTGACCCCTAGTGTCACTACATCGACACAACTTCGAGTGAGTGACAGAAGGGGAACTGACTCGCAAGATCAGAATCGCGGCACACAAATTATTTTTGTGTGTGTGTTTCCACCAGTGCCTGATCTGCATTATTCTTTTAGTGAATCTGCCGCTAAGCCAGCAGAAACAATGCATGCATGCAAATAAAAAGCACCCTTGCTGGGTACAATTAATTCTTAGTGAATTACCCCCTCCATATTTCTATGGCCACCAGGAGTCTGTGATTTTTGCTTGCATGTAGCTTGAGTTGATGGTAAATTTTATTCTAAATTTGGAGAAAAAAAACAAAAAAACTCTAACATATTGATGAATCATGATTTCTGTGTGAAATTGTTGCAAACAAATACTTGCATATACGCGGTTAGTGAATGAGACCCAATGAGAGCAATGAGTACACACATAACGAGACAGAGAACGAGGATGAACAAAAGACAGTGGGATGAGAAGCAAGGAAAGAACGAGTGTCGGTGAGGGTGTGGTAGACTTCTGTCAAAGCAAATTATGGGGAATCCTGACAGAACTGTGACATCACTCAACATTTTGCTCCAAAGCATACATGGAGACTGGAGTGTGTGTGTGTGTGTGTGTGTGAATGGTGGGGGGGGGGGGTGGATTTGTAGGGGAGCGTGAAGAAACAATGCAAGTGAGCTGATTAGAAACAGAGCTCAGAGCCCCCTCCTTCTCTGATCCTCCATGGAGTGACACAAGAGCTGAGGAATGCAGCAGAGCTCCTGACCCCAGAGCAGAGCCACCATGAATCCTGCAGCCGTAGAGTCAAACACACTCAGACTGAAACACTACTGGAGCAGAAACTACAGTCCACTAGGTTATTAGGTGCACACACAGTTGCAATGTATGTTTCTTTGAATACTGCAGCTTGTAGATGATGGTGTTCAGATTTTTATAAATTATGCATAAGGTTCGTGCTGCTCCTTTTCACAGAACATACTCATATAGTTACCAGTGACTGTCAAACTGCAAAAAGGCATCATAAATGTCCATATAACTGTGTTATATGTGTGCTGTGTCATTTTTGGCTATATGATCAATTGTGTAAGCAACAGACCCAAATTTTACTCATTATTTGCTAAAAATTTAGCTCTCAAATCTCATTCGCTCTTTCACATATTCAAACTCGACCAGTCACACCACGTTTCACTTGAATGTGTTCACAGATGTCAGTGGAAGCATGGCCCACAGAGCACATTTGAATGAGAGCCTACAGCAGATACTTGTCCCATTAAATTTTAGTGGAGTATAAATCAGTGTTCATTGGACGAAGCTCTGAACACGTCTGTGGCGGTGGGGCCATGGTCGAGCGTTTGTTGGGAGAGAGAGAGAAAGCAGTAAGGGTGCATACACCTGAGCGCTATAATGTCTAACACCTGTTTCTGATTGCAGTAGGCACTGGGAAGAGCAATATAAGGAGGATCCATGCCAGCGTATTTCCTCCAATTTTCCTGGGTTTCGGCACCAGTGTGAAGGGGTTCGTTAGGTGGGAAAGGAGGAAACGGGAAACTTGGGACTTTAACACAAAAGGTGGGTCTTTAATTAGACAAACTCAAAATGGCTTTTCAGCAAACACTCAATAATCAAGCTTTTTAGCGTCTCCAGCTCAACACAGTCTCTGCTTGTTTGTGGTAGCTCTCTCTCTCCCCTCTGGCGTGGTTCCTCCTTATATCGCTCACCCCAATGCTTACTGCAATCAGAAACAGTTGTTGGGGGGGGGGCTGGGTACTTCAGTGAGTAAAGACGCTGACTATCACCCCTGGAACCGCAAGTTCGAATCCAGGGTGCTGAGTGACTCCGGCCAGGTCTCCTAAGCAACCAAATTGGCCCGGTTGCTAGGGAGAGTAGAGTCACATGGGGTAACCTCCTCGTGGTCGCAATAATGTGGTTCGCTCTCGGTGGGGCGCGTGGTGAGTTGTGCGTGGATGCCGCGGAAAATAGCGTGAAGCCTCCACAAGTGCTATGTCTCCACGGTAACACGCTCAACAAGCCACATGATAAGATGCGCAGATTGACGGTCTCAGATGTGGAGGCAACTGAGATTCATCCTCTGCCACCCGGATTGAGGTGAGTCACTATGCCACCACAAGGACTTAGAGCGCACTGGGAATTGGGCATTCCAAATTGGGGAGAAGAAAAAAAAAAAAAAGAAACAGGTGTTAGACATTATAGCGCTCAGGTATGTGCACACTTACCGCTTTCTCTCTCTCTCCAGACAAACGCTCGACCATGCCCCCACTGCCACAACGTAATTTTTAGTCCCGCCCAGATGCTGTGCTACTTTGGGAGTCTATGTGAGCATCATGAGCCCTATTTGAATTAGATCAGCAACTGATTGCCAATTGGACATTGGGCTTTCGATCAATGTATCTTTGTCCCATCAGGAAGCCCGGCTTCTTTACACAACGATTGGTAATGATAAACGAGCTCTCAAATGGGCGAGAGTTCACAACAAATGCACAATAATTGAAATGATGATGTACGTAATTGACAGCGTATGAAATGTTAAGTGCAAAGAGCGTTTGGTGGCTCGGAGATATATGCGGATTTACTTGTAATCTGATTATCTGATGTAATACAATTATTTCAGCTTTCATTATTGGATATTTTCCAGTTTTGTTGCAAAAACTGTTTTGAGCTTAGTTAATTATTTTCATTTCGATATTTCACTGTTTGAGTAGTAGTTTGAGTCCGTTCTTTTCCACTTTTGAAAAGCAACAGCCGCCACTGCTCTAGAGGATATTGCGCACAAGTAGAATGGACTACTTTTATATGTTTTTGTGTTGTTGTTGTTTTTGTTTTGTTTTGTTTTTTTTTTGCTCTTTTTAGAGCTTGACAGTCTCTGGTCAATTTCTAATTTTTGCTGTGTGGAAAAGAGCAGCATGAACATACTTCAGAAGAAAGACTTCTTTGTGGAACTTATTAAGGTTTTCCAATTGCTCTAAATCATCTGGTCATAAAAGCTCTTTTTGGTTCTAATTGGAACCATTGTTTTGCAACAGTGTGAAGTTAAGGATAGAGGGGTTAGTGATCAAGTACACAAGCCACTGGGTTCGCTGTGCTTACTGTGGTTTTCTCAGGGTAGACCCCGGCCCGCAGCAGAGAGGCCTTCCAGCTGTCCACCTCCTCCTGTGTGTCACAGGCCAACTCCAGATGCCTGTAGTCCTTATACACGTTCCTACGGCGAAAGTAATCTTTCGTTAGCCAGTTCCCATGGCAGCATGTACAATCTCACACAAACAAATGCTCATTCTCTCGCACACATCTCTCATTCTCTCGCACACATCGTCCATTCAAAACCACAAACCACCAACCACCCCTCCTGTCCTCTTTGACGTGAATATTGATTCAGTCATGTCTGTTTCGATCCCTCTCTTGTATTCGTCACCCCTCTTTTCATCAATCACTCTTGTTTTTCATCATTCATCACTTCTGCTGTTATTTCTTAAAGGGATAGTTCACTCTTAAATAAAAATTCTGTCATAATTGACTCAGCCTCATGTTGATCTAAATGCACGTGACTTTCTTTTTCTCCTGTAGAACACAAAAGGAGGTGTTAGGCAGAATGTTAGACTCAGTCACCATTCACTTTCAGTGTATGGAAAAAAGATGCAATGAAAGTGAATGGTGATTGAGGCTAACATTCTGCCTAAAATGTCCTTTTTGCTCCATAGCAGAAAGAAAGTTGTTGAAACAACATTAGAGTAAGTAAATTATGACATATTTTTTTCTTTCTGGATAATCTATCCCTTTTTTTCTTTCTTTTTGATTTATTTTATGAAGGTTTTGTTGTTCTGTCTAACCTTTTTTTTATTCGGCTTTCCCATTCTCACCTTTTTAACCCAGTCACTCTCAACCTGTCTCCCTCTCTTTTTCCCCTCGTTCACGCCAGCCCAGCTCCGAAAGAGGCAGGAATCTGGAGCCCGTCTCTCTCTCCATCTGTTTCACATTCCCCCTAATTATTCTGTTGTTCCTCTTCTCTTTTTGTTTCTCTCCCTCTTTTTTTGTGGCTATTGTTTCTGTTTGTTGTGCCTGTGGGGTAAGAGGCTTAAAGTATAATGTTCAATGTGTATTTGATTTAGTCTGTGGCTGATAAGAATACGTCTGTAAAAACGTGACCTGAGATTGGGGTCAAGTCGGACACACGCACACAAACACCCATGTGTGTGGACACAGGCAACTCACACACACTGAAACAAAATCACACACCAAACCAACCACATTCTCACATGTTTGGATCCCATTCAAAACTCAGTTACAAAATGCAGTTTTTGCAAGCACAGTTATAACTCAGTGCTACTAATTGGCTATTACTATAAATGAGAAATCCTCCTAAAACCCCTTGTGTAACTTTGCTATAACCACTTGCATTATGACTTAATCTGACGTTTAAGTGTATAACTGCTTATGTCAAGTGATGAACTGATCAGGGGCGGATTTAGGCAAGGGCGACATGGGCAGCCGCCCAGGGCGGCATCTTGCCAAGGGCAGTACGAGGCGCCCACACAAAAAAGTGGGTGCCCTGAAGTCCACCAGCCGTCTCATTGGTGGGGTGCTGAAGGGGGTTTCGCCCAGTGCTCCATACAAGCTAGAACCTCTACTGGAACTGATTCAAGAGTCCAAACATCTTTTACTTTGCAGTCCCTCCTAATAAGGTGTAATACATGGGATACTTTTTGTGGTTAAATTCATCGGTAGTTCGTGACATTTATGACAGGACAACCACTATGGTCATGAATACCCTGAACTTTATTTTCTGTTCCAAACCACAGAGTATGGCTCTGACTTTACCAAAGGATTTTATTTAGCTTCTTCTTGGACTTATTATGGAGTTTTCCTCGAACTAAACCTTAGATCATGTGCTAAAGTCTTAGATGCATGTTAAAGGAATGCTACAGGCTTAATACAAGTTAAGCAACATCTGTGACATGCTGTCGATTACCTCAAAAGTAATTTCAACTCATCCATCAGTTTTTAAAAACAAACAAAATCTGTGTTTACTATTCTCTTAAAGTAAAAGTCTACTGGGCAAGGAATACCAGCATAGTAACCATTAAAATACACACTGTTTCGAAAGTACAGCCACAAGACAGAAACAATATACATGTTAAGATAAAATTTTTGTGATAAAATCTCTTACTAACCCAGTCTGTGTAACATATCAAATTTGTCAACTCCAGTCATGATCATGTAAAACCAGTAAACGGGATACCTTTCACATAATGCGTGCAAATATACAACATAAATAAATATTTTAAAGTACTGTTTACATGGAGAAAACCCCATAAAAATCAGTAACACAAAGTCCAAACAAAATTATTAGCTTCATATTTCTGCTTTAACACCCTCCAGAATGTCTTACCACATACACTTCCATTGTTAGAGAACTATTGTAAACACGTCGATTTCTGTTTGTTTTTACAAATTGAGGAACAAATCAAAATGCCTTTGTGGTAATCAACAGCATGTTACAGATGTTGTTGATAGAGTTTAACTTGTAGTGAACCCAGAACATTCCTTTAATTATGGTCCTGAACGAGACAAGAATAGCACAGAACCACATGGCATTACAATCGAAACCTGAACGTAAAGCACAAAGACCCAAATGTGCATGCATTGACGCATACACGCATCGAGGTGGATGAGAACATGCTCTATGCTTTTCTCATGAGCACTTTTCGTATGTTTGTGTGTGTGTGTGTGTGTACTTTCCTCTTCCTCATGACAGACTGGTGTCACCACTGTGGCAAAATTACTTCTGCCACCTGACATCACTGCTTGCTCTGACTCTTGTTGGTGGGTGTAGATGGCACAGTGTGAAACATCAGATCATTAGAGTCTGTGTTTGAAGTAAGTGAGTGAGAATGAGCGAAAGGGGATTTTTCAGAGTGCTGGGTGGTATGTTCTTGCTTGTGAGCGGGAATGAGTATGGAGTGTGTGAGAGCTTGAATATCTTTATACAGAGTGCTTAGAGTGATGAATATTTGTGTGTGTGTGTACCATGCAAGAGCATCTGATTGATTGTGGTGCAGCCTAGGGTGTGTTTACAATAGTCTGCCATGCCTTCCTCTGTGTCAAAGCCATATGTGTGTGCGTTTGTAAGACAGAGTTTGTGACAGTGTGTGTGCATTCACCACAGCATACCGACATCTCTCCAATTAAGCAGCTAATCAATCCCAGACACACCCGTACTCTGAAATGAAAGAGGCTGCACTTGTTAGGAAAGAATGTCAAAGACAGAGAGAAAATGAGAGAAAGAAAAAGAAAGAGAGAGAGAGAGAGAGAGAGAGAGAGAGAGAGAGAGAGAGAGAGAGTGAGAGAGAGAGAGAGAGCCACGCCACTGGCCAGGAATGTGTCAAAATGTGTCCTACTGCGCCCCCTGTTCCCGCCTCACTCTCTGTGAAGTATTACTGTGGAGGTAGAGTGTTTATGTTAGAAAATATTTGTCTTTGATAATTATACATTATCGATGGTGGAAAAGCGGCCATAGTGACCTGGGGCATCTTAAATTTGGGTCTGTTCCTCACACAAAGCTATCGCATGGCTTCAGAGGACTTGAAATATAGCTCACAGGTTGTATGGACAACTTTTTGGATAATTTTATGGAACCTGACAGTGGTGGTCACTGTTAACAGCCATTGTATGGTTGAGGGCTTAAGAGCTGTGTAAGGATTCTTTATTCTTCAAATTAGGATTGTCCAAATTTCTTCTTTTTCACGCCACAGAAAAAATAACAGCATATGGGTTTGGAAGAACAAGAGGTATGTCAATAAGAACATAATTTTAATTTTTGGGTGTATTTTACCTTTATTATACAGTTGTGTGGGCTTTGGGTCAGCTGAGTTTTCCCAAGCCACAGAAATAGAAACCAATCAAATTGCTAGTCAGGACAATATGAGAGAAAGAGAAAGAGAGAGAGAGAGTTTGGTAATGGTTTACTTTACAAACTCTGAGAAACAGGCATTGGTGGAAAAACATTTGATATTATACAACCCACATACGCAAAGAGTCAATGTGCAGTAAAAATGGGAAATCAGAGAAGTGCATTCTTCCAGCAGGGCCGTGGAATGAGACAGGGATGCAGTCTGAGTAGACAACCGTATTTAGTCTTGAGTCTTGAAATGTCCCGTTCATACAACAGCTTACAGTAGCAGTTCGAATGCTGTCCGTATGAACTAACAACCGAAGTCACAACCCTACAGTGATCTTTGGATGATACAGATCATTTCTCCGTCTCCGTGAGTAAACAAACCCCACATGAATCACACGAGGTACATGCATGTACAGTTCCGCGTGTCTCTCACTGTACATGACATAACTGACAACTAGTTGTCCAGTACGTTCCGTTCACACAGCACAGGTTTGTCGAGAATGCGGTTGTGAGACCTTAAAATTTGCGGGTGTCAGTTCGGTTATAGAATGAGTCACTCTCGTAAATAACCGAACCGTGTGTGAACATAACCGTATTAAGCACTCAAAACAGCTCTGACAACCGTATTCTGCTGCTGTGTGAACGTGGCCATAAAGTCCTGAATCACCTTCAATTCAGTGAAGACAGTGAAGAAAATTTAGTAGTTAATTGTGTAGACAGTGAATGAATTGTTTGTATTTTGTTTTAATGATAAGTTTGATTGTGTTTAAGTAACATTACCATCTGCTAATGCCAGAGTACTCACACTCACACTCACTCACTCACACACTCACACACACACACACACACACACACACACACACTCACACACACACACTCACACACACACACACACACACACACACACACACACACACAGGTCAGTGTGGTTTGTCTGTAAGTCCTTGTGTCTCCAGAACCCAGTCTACTGCCGCACATCAACCAGTCGTATACACTGTAACATCTACTTCATGTGCCATGTACTTTATCTGAGAGTGTGTTTTTGTTCGTACGTAATTTTAGCGATAGAAAAAACAAGTTCTCTGAACAAGTAAGTGGGTGTGTTGATGTGTGACTGACCTCTGCTCTGTGTTAAAGATGGCAAAGACATGTTTGCTGAACATGAAGCTCTTTTCTATGTCTCGCACCTTCAGGTTGTCCAGAGGAAGCATGTATTTCTTCTCCTTTTCCTAAGGGGTGACATTTAGTACAGAAATCAAACTACAATTATAGTCTATTAATAGTCTTCTTATTTTTTTTCTTAATAAAGAATTGTGATGCAGTGATGGAAATAAATATTATGGATAAAACATTGATAAAACTATGTGGATAAAACTAGATAGGTTAAAAAAAAAAGAAGAAAAAAAAGTTACAAATAAAATCAGAAAAAGACACTTCCAGCACCTTAATAACATAACAAATCAAAAAATCTAGTTTAATAAAGTATAGTTCATAAAAAATTATATTGATTATATCAATCCATTAAATCATGTGCTATAGTGCAAAACATTTGAGTGTTTGAGAAATACACAGTACAGTCCAAACATGAGACCACGGGCTCTATTTTAGTAAGCATGCAAAGCGCAACGCTACGCGCAAAGACCGTGCGCTACTTCTTATCCAATTTTCGTGACAGCACTAATTCTAAGCGTGATTTTTGTGCCAGCACAAAGCGCAAATGGATGTGGGTGGGAGTGTTTTCGCCACCTGTGGTTGTATGTGCGTAAACTATGGGTGTAATGAAGAGGTGCAAAGTGCAATTTGCTATTTTCCTGAGAAATAGGTAACTGAGCTAAGACGTTTCAAAAGCACGTCTGTTTTCAGCGCAAAGTCTAAATTCAGTTCCTACATTTGCAGTTTGGAGATTCCATACTAACTAATTAACTTCATGTCCAATATTTTGGAGCATCAAATTATGTCCCTGACACTTGCCGTTTTATGGAACAAAAATGTATGAGATTTGTGTAAAACTATCAATAGGTCATGGTTTGTTTTTTTATTATTATATTTATATTTACGATTGTATTTTTGATCTTATTTGTATTGGTATTTTTCCACCTGTTGTCATAGAGTGATTTTTTTAGTCACTGTAAAAGAGGATGGTGGAAGAAGTTGGAGAGGGTAAAATCTTTGGATTTGGTATGATTTTTATGACCACTTCATTATTTTGATTATATTTTAATTTCATTTGAATTGTAATTTGAATTTAGAAATATTTTTGGTAAAAAAATTTCGTGTTTCAAAAAATGAATTTAATTTGTCAAAATCAAAATCGACCAGTAGAAGTGAAGTGCGTGAAGATACAATCACTGTTAATACTAGCCATGATTTGTGTATCAGTAGATGAAAACTATTAATAATACTTACACTTCTATAATTTAACGAAACGTACATCCAAATCCTCACAAGAATCACATTTCTATGCTTACAAAAGGAGCGTGTCACTGTCACAGAAATATTTATATTATTCTAATTCATTGCATAAAGTCCATTTACACTACAAGCTTCTTATGAATGTGCTGTCTTTGTTTATATCACTGGTGATTGACAGGGACTCAACTATACAGGATGCAGACACTGCAATAACCAGTGAAAAACAGTTTATTACACTTATTAAATTAAATTGCACTCGACCCAGCCCATTAGAGATTTCGCCAAACCCACTTGCGCCTAGACTTAGCACATGCTTGCACGAAAATACCAAAACTTCATGGCCATGCCAAATGACTTTGCGCTTATGATTTATGGCATAGCGCTGCGCTTAGCTCTAGTGCTCTTAAATACATTTACATTTACATTTATTCATTTGGCAGATGCTTTTATCCAAAGCGACTTACAAACGAGGAAAACATAAGCAAATAATCTTAAGGAGACAGTGGTACGAAAAGTGCCATATTACAAAGTTCCACTAGCATCAGAATAGTAGCATTCAAAACAGAATAAAGTTTTTTTTTTGTGTGTGTGTGTGTGACTGGTTAAGTGCTCATGGAAAAGATGTGTATTTAGCTGTTTTTTGAAGACAGAAAATGAGTCAGCTTCACGGATGGAGTTGGGAAGGTCATTCCACCAACGTGGTATGATGAAGCCGAAAGTCCGGGAAAGTGTTTTGGTGCCTTTTTGTGTTGGTACAACAAGGCGACGTTCCTTAGCCGACCGCAGGCTTCTAGTGGGCGCGTAGCTCTGCAGAAATGAAATAGCATCCCCAATAGTGGGAAAATGCTTCTAGTTTGTAAAAAAAAAAAAATTTGAATTGAAATTGAAAAATCTACATAATTATCAGAAGGTTTGATATGCCCCCTTTTTGAGTGCACTCGAGCTGAAGCTGAAATTTTTGCAAAGCCTGACGATCTGGGTAGGGTTGCACCAGCTGTGTGTAAGGTCTCATGTAAGTTGAGATGTAAAGTTCACACTAAGGGCTTAGTAACTACTAGTTAGTTTGTAACTAAGTCAGTGCTTGATTTAATTGCACCACCTGTTCTTAAGGCAAGACTTAACTAGTAGGTCGTAAGCTCTCTGTAAAGTAATGCGTAGTCCAAACCTTGTTTGCTCACGTAAATGTCAGCTGTAATAAATGATATCCCCATTGAAACAGGATATGTAATAAAAGTAGATTTGATAAATAGTATATTTGCCCTATGTAAATAACAATATTATAGGAACTGTATCTAAAATAAATAAGGGGGGATAAATAAATGCTAATACAACAAGGCTGGAAAAACAGACATTTATTCATTTTAATATCCTATATATATTTTGAATGTGTTGACACCAGTCGAAGCACCCTGAAAACCGCACAGTTTGACATGCTGAAGAGCTGCTTAAAAGTAAGATTTTTTCTCTCTCTCTCGTAAATGTAAATGACTGTAAATGTCAACATCATACTGGATGTCGAAAGGATTGAAGCCTGTCACGCAAAACATGAGCTCATTGATGTCATAAAATATCAGTCTGCTTTTTTATTCCATTAGTTACTCCTGGTCGGAGGCTTCCATAAATATTTAGTTTATACGTAGTGTTACGTCCTACCTAAGTTTAATGGTGCAATGCTCAATTATTTAGTAGTGCATAAATTGTGACTTAGTGCCCATTTACGCCACAACTAGGCTAAGTTGTAACTTACGTATAGCTGGTGCAACCGGCCCCTGTTATCCAGCATGATTCGGAAGCAAGGAAATCTGACTTTTTGTATAAAAGAGTTAACATGATCAATGTCCCAAATTGTCTAATTTGATTAGTGACATGGAAATACTGCAGAATTTTTATGTCATAACATTTCTGTTTAAATATTTTTAAGAATCCTGAAATTTTTGGTTTATTTTCAGTTTAAATTAGATTTTGAATCCCATATATTTAATGTGGTCTCAGACTATTGAACCCCACTGTATATTTTGAAATCATTATTTTCAAAATTTTCACAAATGCTAAAAAAATTCAGGTGTATCATGTGAAATAGACAAATGGATCGGTATTAAAACCTAGTGAGCTTCCTACCAAGACAGCATTTTTGGCCATCATTTTTGAGTGTATATACTTTAGAACTTGTCTATGATTCCCAAAAATGCTGTCTAGGTTTTAAGACAGAGAATGAAAATCTTAAACAGCATTCAGTGTAGTGTAAACAAATTGAATTATGAGTTTTTCAAAAATGGTGTGAACTGGGGAAGATGACTGGGAGGGAGAGAGATAGGAGCGTAGAAACAAAGACAGCTGTGTTTAAGAGATCAAAAGTATTAAATCTAATGTAGATTCATGTGATCATCCTTAGAATGGCTTCAGGCCTAGGACACACAAAAAGAGATACCACAAGTTTTCACTCTTTGAGTGAGGTACTGAGAAAAGAAGAGAGAGAAAGAATGAAAGAGGAATTGAGAGATAGAGAGTGAGAACCCACATGTGGAAGTCATTATTTGGACCAAGGCTCTAAAACACAACATTTCTACAGGAAAAAAAAAAAAAAAAGAAGAAAAAGAAAAAGAGCTCCCCCTCTCTCTGTCTGTGCAGGAGGGGTTGGGGTCTCAGGAAACGGCTTGGATTACATTGCAAATAACGGAATGGAGATGTGGGAAAGAAAGAGAGGAACAAGGGATGAAAATGTGAAGGAAACACTGGTTCATGAAAGAGTAAAAATGAAAAACAGCCATCTGATGGCACTATCAGTGATTGTGTTTTAACAACGTGATCGCAGTGTGTAGACATTTCTTGGAAAGTGTGAGTATTTTGTAAAATCAGCTAGGCAATCTAGCCAGCAACGTAAAAAAAAAAAAAAAACAGAGAGTGCGTTCTAACTCATCTGAAAAATACAAAAAAGCCCTATTAATATACAGCTGAAGTCAGAAGTTTACATACACCTTAGCCAAATACATTTAAACTCAGTTTTTCACAATTCCTGACATTTAATCGTAGAAAACATTCCCTGTCTTACGTCAGTTAGGATCACTACTTTATTTTAAGAATGTTATAGAATAATAGTAGAGAGAATTATTTATTTCAGCTTTTATTTCTTTCAACACATTCCCAGTGGGTCAGAAGTTAACATACACTTTGTTAGTATTTGGTAGCATTGCCATTAAATTGTTTAACTTGGGTCAAACATTTTGGGTAGCCTTCCACAAGCTTCTCACAATAAGTTGCTGGAATTTTGGCCCATTCCTCCAGACAGAACTGGTGTAACTGAGTCAGGTTTGTAGGCATCCTTACTCGCACATGCTTTTTCATTTCTGCCCACAAATTCTGTTGGATTGAGGTCAGGGCTTTGTGATGGCCACTCCAATACCTTGACTTAAGCCATTTTGCCACAACTTTGGGGGTATGCTTGGGGTCATTGCCCATTTGGAAGACCCATTTGCGACTGAGCTTAAAATTCCTGGCTGATGCCTTGAGATGTTTCTTAAATATATCCACATAGTTTTCCTTCCTTATGATGCCATCTATTTTGTGAAGAGCACCAGTCCCTCCTGCAGCAAAGCACCCCCACTACATGATGCTGCAACCCCCATGCTTCACGGTTGGGATGGTGTTCTTCGGCTTGCAAGCCTCACCCTTTTTCCTCCAAACATATCGATGGTCATTATGGCCAAACAGTTAAATTTTTCTTTCATTAGACCAGAGGACATTTCTCCAAAAAGTAAGATCTTTGTCCCCATGTCCACTTGCAAACTGTAGTCTGGCTTTTTTATGGCGGTTTTAGACCAGTGGCTATATTTCGATATAGGACTCATTTTACTGTGGATATAGATACTTGTCTACCTATTTCTTCCAGCATCTTCACAAGGTCTTTTGCTGTTGTTCTGGGATTGATTTGCACTTTTCGCACCAAACTACGTTCATCTCTAGGAGACAGAATGCGTCCCCTTCCTGAGTGGTATGATGACTGCATGGTCCCATGGTGTTTATACTTGCGTACTATTGTTTGTACAGATGAACGTGGTACCTTCAGGTGTTTGGAAATTGCTACCAAGGATGAACCAGACTTGTGGAGGTCCATAATTCTTTTTCTGAGGTCTTGGCTGATTTCTTTTCCCATGATGTCAAGCAAAGAGGCACAGAGTTTGAAGGTAGGCCTTAAAATACATCCACAGGTACACCTCCAATTCAGTACACTTCCTATCAGAAGCTAACTGGCTAACTGTCTAAAGGCTTGACATCATTTTCTTTAATTTCCCAAGCTGCTTAAAGGCACAGCTAACTTAGTGTATGTAAACTTCTGACCCACTGGAATTGTGATAGTCAATTAAAAGTGAAACAATCTGTCTGTAAACAATTGTTGGAAAAATTACTTGTGTCATGCACTAAGTAGATGTCCTAAACGACTTGCCAAATCTAGAGTTTGCTAATATTAAATCTGTGGAGTGGTTAAAAAATTAGTTTTAATGACTTCAACCTAAGTGTACGTAAACTTCTGACTTCAACTGTATCATAAAAATATTTCATATGATTAGTGTGCAATGTTCAAAGTCTTTAAAAGTAATCATTCACTGACAAAATCATTTTCTGTCAAGTTTTTTTAAAATGTCACGACTGGTTATGTGACAAGTGAGAACCACTGGCTTTTGGCATCCAAAGGAGCCATTTTTAAAGTGAGTATAAGTGTGAATAATTTTTAAATAACAATGGACAAGGGAAAGATTATGAATCAATAATGCTCTGTTCCTCACACAAAGCTATCATATGGCTTCGTAAGACTTGGAATATATTGCATGAATCACATGAACTACTTTTAGTACTACTTTTAATACTACGGTATTATTTATTTTTGTCCATTTTGGAGCTTTCCATTTGTATGGAAAAGAGCTACTTGTACATTCTGCCTAAGATCTCCTTTTGTGTTCCATGGAAGGAAGAAAAATAACACCGGGTTGGAATGGCATGGGGGTGAGAAAATGATGACTAAACATTCATTAAGGGGTAAACTATTCTTTTAAACTATCACATTATCTCTCCTTCCTTCTCTTGTCCAACTTGACTCTCTGCACCCCTCCTTTTTAGCTCCCCTCAAAAACTTTTTTCATTCCAGAGGGGCCCACTTCCTGCCAGAGTTTTTAGAGGTTAAAAAAAAAAAACTTAGAAATGGCAGGCTGGCGTTATGAATACAACATCTGGTACCGCTTTAGCGAGAGAGATAGAGAGAGAGAGAGAGAGAGAGAGAGAGAGAGAGAGAGAGAGTGAGGGAAAGAGAGATGAGGAAAGGAAGTCCAGAGGTTGGCTGGGAGTACCGAGAGGACGGAGGGCGAAAGACAGGAATGGATAGGAGCGAGTCAGACCAAAAGATTGGAAAGAGAGGAGTTGAAAAAAAACACACTCCAAAGTTGATTCCCCAAGGGTCCCATCAACCCTTATATGGCTAGTGGGGTCCCTCCCTCTCTTTCTCTGACTCCTTTTTCCTTCTTTTTTGCTATGCCTTCCATAAACGTCCTGCCAGATAGCCGGCTGTGGGAGCAAAAGTGCCACGTCAAGGCTGGATACTGCACGCCGATGCGGAAAAACAGCAATGCTGCGACTCAGGACATGAACGGGTAAACGGGCATCTGGAATCGGTCTCTCTCCGTCCTCTACCTTCCCTTCATCTCGACTGAGAATGAGAGAGAAGCAATGGAGACTATTTCGGTCCTGTTTATTTTGCATCTTCTACTGCCTCCTGTTAAGGTCATGGGCCAGCAGGGTTGGACTGAGCGATTGAAATAGATAAAGAGAAAGTAAAGGGGAAAAGAGAGAGAGAGAGGGTCAGAGAGGGCTGGAACTATCTCCTGCTCCGTCATCCCAGTGTTCAGACTACCTGTTCAGGATCTTGCTGGTGTACAGTAGTCTGCACATTGGTTAGACTGTGCATGGACTCACATCACTAGAACAGATGTAAACTCTCAAACACAAGCAAAAACACACACTATGATTTTGCAGGTGAAAAGTCAGGCTCTGCTATGTTGGCTTGTTGTCTACAACGGTCAATCGTAGCTTCTTTACTTTCTCTGTCTCACTTTGTCATTTTCCTCTGCCATTGTTGGTGATATTGCATGTCTTTGTGGACTGACAGGTGAACGCTGTTAGCAGTAATGACAAAAATGACAGTTGTTGTTTTTCAGGTTGTCTAGGATTCAGGTTGATTGTGCAGGTTTGGACCAAAAAGATTGCATGTACTGCACATCAGCTTCATAATATGTAGCTAAGACTGTTCCATTATACATTACCGGTGTGTATGTGTAAATGTGAATGTACTTGGCCGAACCGTGCACACATATGGTTTACATAAAAGCTCCTTGTGGAACTCCAGGTGTGAGGCTAGTTGTCTTAGTTTTACGTCGAACATTTGCTTGCGTCGTAAAGAAACTTCAGATGCTCCCAGAAGGCCTAGATTTTTCAGCGTAATCATGCAGTTGCATGTATGCATGTTAACTCATGTGCCATGAGGCATGGAGGAGAGGTGATTATGCAGATGGCAAACACAAGTGGAGGGGTGCACGAGTCATCTGTTTTCCCTCATGAAGCTCAGCTCAGAAAGAGAGATGGAAGATTGCAGGAATGCATGTCTGTTTAGTGTTGGGCGCTGATTAACCCAAACCAGCAGTCCCAGCCCACGAATGTCATTACTCCTGGGACAGATGTACAGAAAGGAAGGGAACTAGGAGGATGTTTGATGACAGTTTGTATAAAAGTATGACCGAAGTTGTTTTTTTTTATTTTATTTTATTTTAAATTCAGGAATATTCATGTGAATGCGTGTGTGCATGCAGAAAGTGTGAGAACTGCAATGTAATCTGCTGCAAGGGGTGAGGGGCTGTATCTCTCTCTCTTCTTCTCTCTCTTTCTCTCTCAGGAGGCTCTAAGAGGCTGGATGGTGTTTGGACAAAGTCTTACAATTTTTCACCCAGGAATGTGTATGGCCCCAGAGAGACTGCCAACCACAGAGAAAAAATTAAATAAAGAGAAAGACAAAGAAAGAGATGGAGAGACAGAAAACAGATATATAGGGAGAAAAAGACATAAAGTGTTCTATAAAGGCAAATATAAACATTTGGAGAAATTACTGCGGCGATTGTGTGCAGAGCAAAAACGAGGCAAAGGAAAATGTGTGAAGAGGCCGTACATTCTTATGTAGAGATAACATAAAAATTCGTTATAGTATTCAACTGTAGAATTGAAAAAGCTGTCCAGGCAGGTTTCAGAGGTTGTATATGAGCATATACAAAAGAAATAATGGATTCAGCAGTACTTTGCAGGAACTGTGCAGCCAGCCAACTTCTATTCTATAAGTTATTTTCTACTTACATAAGTAATATTGTGAGTATATGAAATTATAGTATATAAGCCAACTTTTATACTATATATAACACTTATATAATACTATTATTTAGCTTAAAACCATAGATGTAAAATCTAATGTTAATTTTATGAAAAGCCTTGCTGATTGATCCAAAGAGTATATATAAGTAGTGAATGTGGGTGAGAATTGTATGTTATTTCTGAGTTTATACACAGATCAGCCACAACATTAAAACCACCTGCCTAATATTGTGTAGGTCCCCCTCGTGCCGCCAAAACAGCGCCAACCCACATCTCAGAATAGCATTCTGAGATGATATACTTCTCACCACAACTGTACAGAGCGGTTATCTGAGTTACCGTAGACTTTGTCAGTTCCAAACAGTCTGGCCATTCTCTGTTGACCTCTCTCATCAACAAGGCATTTCCATCTGCAGAACTGCTGATCACTGAATGTTTTTTGTTTTTGGCACCATTCTGAGTAAATTCTAGAGACTGTTGTGTGTGAAAATCGCAGGAGATCAATAGTTACAGAAATACACAAACCAGCCGGTCTGGTACCAACAATCATCCATGGGATTATCTAATCAGCCAATCGTGTGGCAGCAGTGCAGTGCATCAAATCACACAGATACGGGTCAGGAGCTTCAGTTAATGTTCACATCAACCATCAGAATGGGGAAAAAATGTGATCTCAGTGATTTGGACCGTGGCATGATTGTTGGTGCCAGATGGGCTGGTTTGAGTATTTCTGTAACTGCTGATCTGCTGGGATTTTCACGCATAACAGTCTCTAGAATTTACTCTGAATGGTGCCAAAAACAAAAAACATCAGCGAGCAGCAGTTCTGTGGATGGAAACGCCTTGTTGATGAGAGAGATCAACAGAGAATGGCCAGACTGGTTCGAACTGACAAAGTCTATGGTAACTCAGATAACCACTCTGTACAATTGTGGTGAGAATAATATCATCTCAGAATGCTATTCTGAGATGAGGGTTGGTGCTGTTTTGGCAGCACGAGGGGGACCTACACAATATTAGGCAGGTGGTTTTAATGTTGTGGCTGATCGGTGTATGTTTGCATGACCGTATATGATAAAATCTTATGCTTATGAGCTTGTGTACAAATGTGTTTGACTTTCAGGAAAATTCACCCATGTTTATATGAATTTCTACATTTGAAGTTCTGGCTTTACGTTTCAATATTTATTAAAGTTACTGTTTGCTTATGCAGTCCTATGTATTTGGCAGTCGAGCAAGGGCGGATGAGTGTGTCTACGACTGTGCATGTTTAATTTCTAAGATTTTGTGTATATCAATATCCGTGTGTGTCTGAGAGTGTGTGTTTGTGTGTTAGTTTGACTTGGGGGGGTTCCAGCTATGTCAGGGTGACCCAGTCCAAATGCCTCTATTCCCAAGAGAAAGAGATGGTGGGGGTAAACTAGGGAAAGGGAGCAAGAAATAGAAGTAAACGAAACAGAGGAGAATAGGGAACCAATGAAACAAGAAATGATTGATTCAGTGGAAGACATATGGGGAAAATTTGTTTTAAAAATGTGGATCTGTGGGGCTGGGACACAAGTGGAGAACAGACAGGTTTTATAACCAAGAAAAGGGTTACCTTCTAATCCACAACCATCTCAATACTGCAAAGTTATTCACTGTATTGCTATCTAAATGCACTGTTGATTAAGAATGTGTGAATTCATTGTTTTTGCTTTCTTTTTTTTAAAAGAATCAACAGTTATTCACGTGAGCAAAAGCAGAAACAGTAAATGGCATAAGGCAAGAAAAAAATAATAAATGCAATGATGTGAATACTGTTGGAAAGCTGGCATGTTCTGCTGTATGACATGCTGTACTACATCAAAAATTATTGTTTCAAACAGCAGTTTATTAATTCTCTTATAATTATTATTCATGCAGTTATGACTTCATACCAACTGAGAAACTGAATGGAATTTTCTCTTTAAAAAAAAAAGAAGAAGAAGAATAAGAAGAAATTAAAAGAAAAAGTGGCCAGTCAAAGCAGTTAAAAATAAAATTTGCCTTGTACATTAATATAATTTTTAACCTAAAATCTTGATGCCAATAAACAAAAGTCCAAAACATGTTATTTGTCAACTACCCATATGTAAACATGTAGGGGACCTGTGAGTATTTTTGTATTTAGAAATACATTATCTGTTCCACATTTCCGGTGTCCGGTCCAGAGAAGCAGGCCATGCTGCCACTGACTGAGAGCGTTGTCTGTCTGCCTGTCTACACTTGCTGTGCAGAACTTCCTGCACCTGTACAGCAGGCACAGACAGGCAGACAGATGGCAGCCCGCCTTACAGACCACAAAGTGTGACTGACACAGAAACCAGCCAATGGGAACCAATGGGGACGTTCCTTCTCACTTACCATAACTGCACAGGGAACTATGGGAAATGTAGATCTTGTTTTAAACACTCACCATAAACATCATAAAGTGATTAAATTAATAAAAGATTACAAATTTCTAATGCTGTTTTATACTCGCCTCATCATCTTTAAACCAGGACAGGCATTCAGCGGTGAGCACGAACCAGTACTCCCTGGCCCCTCCTTTGATCAGACCGATGTTGTTGATGGTTAACCAGCCTTTGCGGATCACCTGTGGGGCCAAAGACAGGGGTCAGAGGTGAACAGTCTGGGTTCATGGTACATTAGAAGCATGAGGCAAAGGCTGAGATTCTCTGGTCCTCCAGTATGGTAGAAAATGTAAGGGTGAAAGAAAAAGAAAAAAACAGGTCACCACTGTATATATTGTTGACAATAAAAAAAATAGCAAATTCAAATTGGATGGATGGATGGATGGATATACAGACAGACAGATAGATAGATAGATAGATAGACAGACAGACAGACAGACAGATAGACAGATAGACAGATAGAATGATAGATAGATAGATAGATAGATAGATGAGGATAAGAGAGAGAAAATGGAAGGATGAGAGAGCAGAGGTGAAGAAAGCAAAGGAAACAGAGAGACAGGATGGCAATGGAGAAGAGGGGAAAGGTCCAAAATATCCCGTTTCAATAGGAAATGTGAGTCATGTTCTGGCTCACAGTCCCTGATCGTCCCACTCTATAATTTGAAAACACAGTTTCATCCTGTGCCTTATTCATTCAATTAAAAAATATTACAAACAATCATGAAGTTGTTCTTTCAGTAGCATAAACAACATGTAACCTTAAGCATTTAAATCCAAGATGGCACTGTAAATGTTGATATCACCTTTACACTTAATGCATTGTTTCATTACCTACCGTTTGAATGAAACCTCAAAAAACAAATTACAAAAAAAAAAAAAAAAAAATTTCTTTACTTTGTGACTGTACCTGCCTAAAGTTTGCAGTACAGCAGTATTTTTGTTCAAAATCATAAATCTTAAATACACACACACCAAATTGACTGAGATCAAAGAGGAGGTTCATAATCCAACCTGTTTTTAACATTAGCGCATAACCTCACACACACATACAATTCTGTTTACAAGGCTGCAAACTGTAAGTAGGTTCAATCACAGGCAGTCATTTAAGAACAGAAGATATTTATTTACAGTGATTCAGAGAAATTCAAATGATGAATTACAGCAAGATAAATTAAGTTAAAATAAGATGATATCAGGATGTGGTTTAAGATTTCGTAAGACAGTCTGAATTTAAGACACCTCTGGACAAATCAGGATTCAGAATGAGTTCAAAGGTCAAATGAGTCATGTTTTGGACTGTTGGGTATCCAGACTGATTGAGGAGTCTTCAGGGAAATGTAGTGCATGAAAATACATGAAATACACACTGTATGACTTGAGCTGTTTAAGTACGAGTTGTAAAAAATCTGAATTTCTGAGTCCCAGAATGTCTTGGGTATGTTTTTGATTTACATGACTGCAGCATCAGACAAAGTGTGGAACATTAAGAGTTGAAAGATGTAAAGAGGTTTTTCCACACACATATACTGTATACACAAACACACAAACACAGAAACTGATGTTGGTAGACAATAGGTAAATCTTACAGACACTGGACTCGTACAATTTGACTGGGTGGAGGAGGGGCGGCACCCTAAAACATCAGCAGAGGGGAGAGAATAAAACCATTAAGATGGCACCAGCGGGTACGGGCATTTCTCCTGGCACACCATATTTTTATGTAAAAAGCACACATTCTTACAATCCAAACACTAAAAAGTTTAATATAATGAGGACATGTTCTGGTTATGAAACAGTAACAGCACAAATGCAGCACAGTGGGAAATGAAAGAATGTGTTCACTGTGTGAGAGCAGCAAATACTGAACAGTGGAGAGTGCAGGAGATAGAAGTATGAACAGATCAGCACGTAAGACCATCAATAAATTCAAACAGGGAGGATGAAGTGGAAGGAGAAACTTACACTTAAAGGGATAGTTCACCCAAAAATGAAAATTCTCTCATTATTTACTCACCCTCATGATATCCCAGGTGTGTATGACCTTCTTTCTTCACCAGAACACATTTGAAGAAAATTAGAAAAATATCTTAGCTCAGCAGGTTCTAAAATGCAAGTGGATGGTGATCCAATTTTTGAAGCTCAAAAAATTCATAGACAGTCAGCATAAATGTCATCCATACGACACCAGCTGTTAAATTAATATCTTCTAAAAGACACGATCACTTTTGGTGTGAAAAAGATAAATATTGAAGTACTTTTTTAACTCTGAATCATGCTTCCAGTCGTCAGCGGTACGCACGTGTGACGTAATCGCACTGGCATTTAAAACATGCAAGAACTGACATACGTGCATCACAGCTGGAAGAGCAGCGCTGTTTACAAGTGAGGAGGAGGAACACTTATCCTGTGCTTATCCTGGATGTCTCAACTGAGTGGAGTATCATGGCAACGTGAATACATCACACAAGAGATCTCCAACCTCTCGTGAAGCTTGCCGGAAGTGATGATTTAGAGTTAAAAAGAACTTAAATATTGATCTTTTTTCGCACCAAAAGAGGTCGTATCGCTTTAGAAGACATTAATTTAACCGCTTGTGTCATATGGATGACATTTATGCTGACTATCTGTTCTTTTTGGAGCTTCAAAAGTCGGATCACCATCCACTTGCATTTTAAGGACCTACTGAGCTAAGATATTTTTCTTCAAATGTGTTCTGGTGAAGAAAGAAAGTCATACACACCTGGGATACCATGAGGGTGAATAAATAATAAGAGAATTTTCATTTTTGGGTGAACTATTCCTTTAACTAAGAGGTTGGTCCTTAAGTGCTTTGAGATCAACTTTTGTTGCACAGCATTGGGCCAGTATATTTTAACAAATGTTGAAGGAATATTTCAGGTTAATTTTGATAAGTGCTTTTTTTTATAATTTATATTCTTCTTGAAAATGTTACTTGAGCAACAAAGTTTTTTAAAATTGATGTATATAGTTAAAATTAATTGATGCTTTATGCTGTATTCTGCATTCTCGTGCTGCCACCTAGAACGATGGAAAATGTTTGTCTGTTTATTTATACTGAGGAATGAGTGGAAATTATTGTCTGTTGTGAGTGACAGCATTCCACAGACTGTGTATAGACATTTAACTGACCATATTCTAAAATATTCCTTTTTTTACAGCCAATTTCATCTTTAAATATTGTTCCTTATCTGTACTAGATAAGTAGCCACAAAAGCTGATTATTGAATGGGTGGCAGAAAACAGTGGTAAAAGAGAGAGAGAGAGAGATCACAAGCGATCAACAACTAGCTTAAGTTTTAGATGTAACATGTTAGACAGACACATAAGTCACATATTATCTGATGTAAGACAGGTGAACAAAAGAACAACAGAGAGTATGCAGAAAAGAGAATCCTTTCCAAGAAAAACTCAACAGGATTGTCCAAACCAAGTTCTCTGATTATTTCTGATCTACACCAGATTCATAACATCCCCTTTTACAACTCATAAAACACTCTGACTCACCTGGTTCCCTGCTGAAGCCTTCTTACTCGTCTGATTGGGTTTCTGTTGAGCGCTGAAAGGAAATGGGTAAAGGGAGTGAGGTAGGGGAGAGAGAGGGCTGCACGATTATGACATAATTGTCTATTATGTCCTTTCATATTGCAAATCTAATTATAATTTTGATCAATAGCATTTACATTAAAATACTTATACTGTATGTGCCAACAGTATGCCATATTCTTCATGCTACACAGCCAAAACAAGCTGAGAATTGTGTTCCTAAATTATTTTATTGCTGTTTTATACATCAGTAAATGAAAACAGTGGAAATCAAATAAACAGTCACCCTCACATTTGCCCTCTCAGCAGCATCAAAATGAATTACACACATTAAGCGACTGCCTAAATGGAATGCTGTAATCAACACATTTAACAAGTAGTTAACTGCAGCAGCTGTAATTGTAATATGGGTTATTTATTCTATTTCTGCTTTGTGCGCTCACTTTGCAAATCCAATGAAATCTTCATGGTTTGTGTTGATATAGGAGAGCTGAATCTCTAGTGAGAGTAAAACCTGTGAGTAAAAACACACATACAGTACACACAATGAGATATGACATAAAAACAAGGATTTACGAACCCATGCTGATACTGTTTGTTTAGTCCATAACTGAACAGACTAAATTGTCTTGATGAGAAAGAGATTGTTGGATTGGTTATGTGCAGGTATTGGTCTGACCTGGTCTTTGGCTTGACTCTCTCGTTCTCGGATGTGTGTGGTCACTATCCTCTCTGTCTCCTCCCGAAGTTTAGGAAAGGCCACTAACTGAGGACATGCACATTAAAAACTTAAGCTGAAGTAAAAAGCACTCAAATCAAACCATCATAACATCTCTTTTCCATAAAGGGGGAATATACTACACCTTTTTCCTTTAAGACCACTTCAAGGTTAGATAGTTAAGGTTTCTTGCATTGTAATTTAGATTAACATGACCATTTCATCCCTCTTTCAGATCGTTAGAATTAAACAGGCTGTTTTTACTATAGCAAACAACAATGGTATAAGTCGATGACTTTTTGCATGTACAGGCATGCATCAAGGTGGGAAATGTTGCTGAATACTGAAAAAACATTGTAAATGTGTAAATATGTGGGCAGCCATATGTTAATATGCATATCTGTGATTTCTGACATCATAACCGCAATACATTCTGAATAACCTGTTTTTGGTGGACTGGGGAGGGAGCTTTTAATTGTGAATTTACAGTAAGTCTGCATCAATCTCTTTTAATTAAAAAAAATAAATAAATCCTGTATTCCATGATATGTCTTCTTTAAAGACTCTCTTTTACATTTGTCAAAACACTGTACTTGCATATACTCAGAATTACAAGATGCTGTACCTTGTTAGTACACTGTCGTACAGTGCTGATGAGCTCCTGAATCACCATATCTACACACTTGAGACATGGTCCTTTCAGTTTCACTATCTGTTTCTTCACTATGGCTTCAAAGGCCATATCAGGTGTGAAAAGGCCTGTCCTACATCACCAAGACATGAGAGGAAATGTGACTAAATTGAATACAGTTTGGAATACAAAGTAAAAGGAAAATACAATGGCCAAATGTATTTGGAAACTTTTGGACACTAAAGTTACACTAAAAATGTCTGAATGTCAATGCATTAGATGACACAATATCAAATACCAAGTAGCATCTGCAAACAAACGATGCTAGACTTTTTCTCTTAACTAACTTAAGATTTTTGCATAATACAATGACTTTTAACTTACTGGTCTGAAGTCAGTTCCCCTTAAGTTCACACACATTGACTATGGACATGTTCCACTAACCAGAGTTTGACAATCAGAGAGTGTCCAAATACATTTTCTCTTAATTTTGAACAATATATCTATCGTTTAATCATTTGAAACCCAACTACTTTTTGTGCTTTGGTTGAAGTGTGTTTGTGCTATATTTCTTTAAAAAGAAAAGCCACATGGTTTAATATTGTGTTATATAATGCATTCATAAATGTCTTGCATTATACTTGCATTATATAAGGCATACATTTTTAAGTGTGGCGTATATTTGTCCAAATGCTTTTTAGGGCAAGTAAATCTACCCACAGGAGAAATATATAAACGCTCTATAAGCGTATTTAACATATAACAATGTTAATTATAATTTTATAACATTTAAATACATATATAGATGAACGTATAAACAAAAGTAAATCTGTTTATCTTGAAGATGTACGAATATCTTAGGTCCTGTGACTGGTCATGCTTTTCATATTTTTTATTATTATTACATTTTAATCACCTTTTTGCCTTCACTAGTTCATTTTAAATGGTCATGTGGTGTGACAAATTAATTTTTAAATAAACAAAAATCACATGTATTCTCTCAATTAATATAAGGTCATGAACAAAAAAAATTGCTTTTTTACTTTCTTAAAGTTGTAAATGTTCGTCCTACTTTTTGATCTTCTGTTGTTTGTTTCTTTTCCTTATAATTTTTGTCTTTGTTTTTTCTTATTTTATTTCTGACACAAGTTGCTGTAAACATGTCATAGAAAAGGTGAGGTATTCAAATAAGCCCTTATGGGTTTCAAATCTCTTCTGCGCATCTCTTTTCTGTCATGCGTTCTTTTATCCTCATGGCGCTAAACTATTAAACTAAGCTAAGCTAAACTAAACTAAGCTAAACTAAGCTAAGCTAAACTAAGCTAAATTAAACTAAGCTAAACTAAGCTAAATTAAGCTAAACTAAACTAAGCTAAACTAAGCTAAACTAAGCTAAACTAAACTAAGCTAAACTAAGCTAAATTAAACTAAACTAAACTAAGCTAAACTAAACTAAACTAAGCTAAACTAAGCTAAACTAAACTAAGCTAAACTAAGCTAAATTAAACTAAACTAAACTAAGCTAAACTAAGCTAAACTAAGCTAAACTAAACTAAGCTAAACTAAGCTAAATTAAACTAAGCTAAACTAAGCTAAATTAAGCTAAGCTAAACTAAACTAAGCTAAACTAAACTAAGCTAAACTAAGCTAAATTAAACTAAACTAAACTAAACTAAACTAAGCTAAACTAAACTAAACTGAGCTAAACTAAGCTAAACTAAACTAAGCTAAACTAAGCTAAACTAAACTAAGCTAAACTAAGCTAAGCTAAGATAAGCTAAGCTAAGCTAAACTAAACTAAACTAAACTAAACTAAGCGAAGCTAAACTAAGCTAAACTAAACTAAGCTAAGCTAAACTAAGCTAAACTAAGCTAAGCTAAACTAACCACTGCATGTACAGCATATTAAAATAGAACAATTACAAAAATTATGTAAATAATTTTAGCTAAATTATAACATGCAACACCGCAGGACACTATTCAAAATACCCATCTGTAACTGTACTACAACTGCCATTTGTGTAAATGTTTCTGCGGTGAGGCCTTGATTGGGTATTAAATCAGTTAATAAATGTCTGTGTACCTGATCCCATGGATGTTTATAATGGCATAGCTGATCTCCCTTCGTAATTCTTTCTCATCAAACTCCATCTGATGTAGTGCGGGGGCACAAAGAACAGAAAATCAGCATGAGCTCTAAGCTCTGAATTGCAACAAGGTAAGTAATTGATTGATTTATCTTTCATACATCACCTTGATGAGTTCAAAAGGGAAGCGCTCATGAAAGACACGGTTGATTTTGGCTCCTCCAGAAAGCTCCACCGTGTCCACCTGATCACCAGATCCCTCAATCCTCTTCTCAAAGTCCAGCCCAAAGTGCTGTATCAACCTGGACAGCAGAGACATGACAGGTGTTTCAATGTGCGCTCTTCAACTTTGGTCTTAAAGGGAGAGTTTACACAACAATTTAAATCATTTACTCACCGTCATGTTGTTCTAGACCCATTATGACTTTCTTTCCTCCATGTAACATAAAAAGGAGATGTTAGATTGAATGATAGGGACTGGCAGCCTCAGTCACCATTCACTTTAATAATTGCTGTCATTCTGTCTAAAATCACCTTTTGTGTTTCACAGAAGAAAAAGTCATACAAGTTTAGAACAGCATGAGAGTGAGTAAATGATGATAGAATGTTTTGGGTAAACTAACCCTTTAAGTCATGCGCACACTACAAGACTGAAGCTCATCGCACTGCACACATTTAAAGATTCATCCACTCTCAGACCATTATCTGCAATGCCAACATGGATAAATTATGCATGTTTTTATGTTTATCTGTAGAGTATTTGTGTGTGGACCCACTGCATTAAAGCCTTGGTCTTGCGTGAGGGGTTGTCTGGGTTCAGATTCTTGTACTCCGCAGCCTCTTTATCCAATGTCAGGAGTTGACCCTGCAGTTGACTCCGAAATGCCGGTAATGTATCACGAATGTGGTTGGTGAGTTGCTAAGGAGATATGATAGAGGTTTAGGAGTGACAAAAAACTAGATTTGGACATTTTCTGAACAAAATGTGAGTGGTGCTTGCCCGTGCAAAACTCGCCATCACAATGCCAAAGTGTAGTGGTGTTCTGGGTGGTTGCTAGGTGGTTGCATATTTTGTTCCAGTCCCTAAGTTTGACCAATAATAGTGATGCTTGCCTCAACAAGCACCATTAATAATTCAAGTCTCAATCATTTGTAGACCCTTATTTATTTAAAATATGCAGTACTTTTTGCAATGTGTTCTGTATAGCATCATTCTTTGTCACCTGGTTGAGGACCCTCTGTAGGTATGGAGTACCCATGCAGTTCGCCATGTGTCTGTATGCTGGGTGTGATTTGAAGAACCGTCTCTCTGCAGCCATAGCTGCACTGATGTCTTTCTTCCCCTCAATGTCCTTCTGACTACGGTTTACCACACCAATATAACCTGTAATCACCACAGTGAGACTGAATTAAATGAGTAAATGAGAATAGTGTGCCCTTTCTCTTAAATTTCACAAATTATATGGTTTGATAGCTCAGTCGTTTCTGATAGACAGCAATGGAGAGCAAATACAGACTTTTGTGTAAAGGCCATTCTATACTTCTGTGTCAAACCTACGGCGTAGGCTATGCGTAGCTACGGCGGTTACGGCGTAACCTGTGGCATATCCTGACATGCACCTCTCTAAAAATGCAACAACACGTTGCGTTAACGCAGACTACAACAGCTGTGATTGGTCCGCTTTGTAACAAAAGACTGTCAGAGGTTGCTTCCCATCAGCTGCTCAGTGGTGCTCAACATTCACTCTCTGAAGATTACCTAAAGATCTACGCATCGTATCACCCTATTTTCGGGCTTGAAAACATCTGTTTATAACATATGTTGTATACAAATAAACAGCTTTTAGTCTGAGTAAAACAATATGCTTGTTGCATTCTATTCATTTGTTAATGTGAGCCACTGCATCTGTGGATATTTCTGATATTTGCAACCCTCTTTGCTCTGAACTAATTATCCAGTTCACTGACTAAATGTTTTACTACGAGTGTGATGAAATGTCATTTTGTGGGCATGCGAGGAGTTGCGTTTGACAGCGGTCTAGATTTTGTTACAACAATAATGACATGATGGACAAATTAAATAATCTGTTAAGGCAAAATATTTTGAATAAACTTTAAAACGCCACTGGCATCTCTATGACTGATGCCTTCATATGTTTGTCAGAGTTTCCACTAAGAAATTTTGGTGCCGTCCAGCGTGTCCGGGAATGCTACAGTTTGCCGGACAAACTGGAAAAAATCCGGTCATCTCATTTCAGTGTTAATTTTGCGCTGTAACGCGATGGACTATGCATAATAATGTAATATAATAATGATGGTAAATATTTGTTCTATATAGCTGCTTTTCTATAAAAAATAGTAAAAAACGTCTGTCAACAGAGAGCAAAAGTGGACAAAGCCAAAAAACTAAACTAAATTTGCCACATATCTTTTAGTTTCAAAAATAACAAAAATCGTTAGGTAATGTCTAGGGTGCACATGAATCCATCAGGCCTCCCGGAGCGGGATAACTCACGCTACTCAGTCATTTTTGACCCAGGGAAAACCCTGAAGAGAAAAAGCAACTCTACAGAATGGGACAACTCCCAAACGAGTCAAAAAAACAAAGAGGAGCTTGTTATTAAAGCAGAAGCAAAATCTGGTGTGGGTTAATCTCCTCAAAATATTGAAAAGGATATTAAAGCCAAAAGATGTGCTTTTTTTTAGCAAGAAGTGTTTAAATAATTTCTGATATTTTCTGCAAGACGTGTTTATTTTCATTGTGTTTTGCTTTATTTTGTATTTTTTTTTTTTTCTTTGTTGCATTGCTTTTGGAAGATAGAGTTTAACATAATAATAATAATAATAATAATAATGGTCAACAACATATCAGACTGAAATGTAACATTGTGGTAATGATTTAAATCCAAGTTGGTGTTTTTTTATTTATTTATTTTTTTTTTACTTTGACTATTGTCAAGTTCCAAATAAAGAGAAAATTATATAAGAGGAAGTATTTTATTCACTAACTAGATTATAGAGAAATAGGCATTGCAATATGGTTATTTAATATATAAACCAACTCTTTATTTTTATGACTAGCACAAAGGCTTCTCCAGAAGACGACAACGCAAGGCTGTTATGATGTGATTCTGAAATTCGAAGCTTCTCACTGCGGGTATGCAAGACAGGATTAACGGCTGCTTTTGCCAGCATGCGAGACACAACCTGTTGTATTCGTGGATTAGGGCTCTGCAAGCTTCGGGAAAGTTTGAACCTCCGTGGTAGCGAAGCGCTGTTATCACTGGCATGGCGTTTCTCTGTGCACTTGTGGCTCAAATAGGGATTGCTGACACTTCGTGTTAATATTTTTACCAGACATTGTGTCCGACAATATTTGAATTTGTCGGACATTAGGACATTTTAACGGTCAAAAACCGGTAATTACCGGCTAACGGAAACCCTGGTTTGTGTGTAAGCTTGTGTGTTTTGGTGTGCGTGTACTTGATCGGCTCACATCAATCACGTATAAATTATGTATACAAGTCGCTTCGGATAATAAGTCGCATAACCTTTCAGATGATGAATGAAACCGTGACATACATTCCTTATATTTTTTTTTTTTTTCGAAAGAAAGAAAGGAAAGGAAAGAAAAATTTTCAAACAGAGCTTACAACAAAACAGAAAGAATGTGAAGGAAAAGTCCTATAACTAGACGTCAGACTGTATCTTTATCTGCATAAATAACAGGAATAGGATTTCTAGAGCTCAACCCTTCTCCATGGCTAGACTACTGTATGTGTGTGTCTAATGCATTAAAGCAGCAGCAGGAAGCATGAAGACTCTGCACCTGGCCCTGTTTTAACCACTATAGCCTACAGCAGGCACTGCTTGGCACTGATTCAGATCCAAGAACTAACTGCATGGGCCTCTACCGATAGCACATTACTACATATGCGCTGTACCTCTGCGCAGTGGCAGTAACCGGTTCTCCAGCACGTCCCTGGCATCCGTGCCCTCGTCCATCAGATCCAGCTTAGTGATCACACCAATAGTGCGCTGGCCTGAAAGAAAGATCAAGCAAAACAGGAAGCAAAATAAGGGGAGAAACATATATAACTGTGATATAATTGTGGAAACTATTAACCGATTACCAAATTACCACTCTTTTACCACACAATTATAGCTGAGTCAAACAAAAGACATCAAGCCGTTAAGTTCTTTCTCACCCTGTGGATCCACATCTTTGGCCAGTTTAAGAGCATCAGAGTTAGCCAGATCCATGTTAGCGGGTGTGACAGCCAGGATGAGACAATTCTCTCTGCAGATGAACTGCATAATCATGTCTCTGATCTGGTATTCAATGTCAGGGGGCTGATCTCCTACTGGGACTTTAGTTATGCCTGGAAGATCTATCAAGGTCAGGTTCAAAACTGCGGAAAGAGAAATACAAAGACAAAAGCAGACAGAGAGACATATTTTGTAAAATAATTTCTGATTCAGTCAATGAAGCTGATTTTTTTTTATATATATTAAAATTCACAGTCAAATTATTTTTCAAGCATGTACATTCAGCGTGCTGTGAGCAATTTCAGACAAATAATGTTTCCAAACAGGTTGGTGGTGGCGGTGTAATGGACTAAAGCACTGAACTGGTAAGCAGAAGGTTGTTGGTTCAATCCCCACAGCCACCACCATTGTGTCCTTGAGCAAGGCACTTAACTCCAGGTTGCTCCAGGGGGGATGTCCCTGTAATAAGGGCACTGTAAGTTGCTTTGGATAAAAGTGTCTGCCAAATGCATAAAATGTAGGTTACCTAAGCACTCCCTCTGCCTTCCATTGTTGGAATTATAGGCAGTCCCACCCAAAACTCACAACATTGACTGAGAGTTGTCTCAAAGGTCTGCCTTTTTCTGTGTTAGTTTTCTGAAGGCTAACACTCGCTGGCTTAGGTGAGATTTTTTATTTATTTTTATTTTTTACTGTTTACAGAGCCTAGGGCCATCACAGAGACAAGTGTAATTTCTCAGGACACTTATTTGTGATATCTGTCAGGTTGTAGGCTCATTTTATGCATTATATTCTTTAAAAAAAATAAAGAAATAGCTTACAGCAGCTTTAATAAATTACTGATTGTTTTGTGAAAATAATACCATTTGGAGAGTAGACACGGAGGTTAATGGGAATGGAAGATATGCCCTTATTAGCTCCTGTGACTCTGTCTGTTTCCTCTACAATCTCCCGTCGAACCTCATCAAAGTCTGTAAACTTCTTCCCTTTACAGTGCAGGAACTCTGCATACTCTATGGCAAAGGGTGGAAAGCATGAATTACGAAAGTGAAACAACTGTTGGAAGGGGCAAAGACTGGTATTCAGCTATGCCTTTTAAAGACGGTCTAAAACCATTTAAAAAGAATTTACTCTCATTAATGGATCTTAAAGCTGACTTATTCTGCTCCTTAACATGGTAAACACTGCCCTCTTGTGGTCAATCAATGCACCCAACATTCAACGGTCAGTGCTCTTAACTGGTTTTGTGCAGTTTTACTTTGGACATCAAGTGAGGATCCTACACAGTACATGGGCGGGGCGATATGTAATACATTTTATCACTATATTTATATAAAAAATACTGCGATATCTGATTAAATCGTCAACCCCCCTGCCCCCGAGTGCCGAGGGTGTATATAATATTTTTGCTTTAAAAATTAAACTAATTTATTGAAACATAAAAAACTTAAACCAAAGATATTTCTAAATTCAAATTGCACTTCAAATGAAATTAAAAAGCAGTTAAAATAACGAAGTGGTCAATAAATGTATATTTAACCACCTCTCATTTGCCATCATGCAAGTATCCGTCTCCAAAGACAGGTGGAAAATTACTTGCGCAAATTAAGATCTAAAGAAAGTTATGAATGTAAACATAATAATAATTATAATTAAAATATAAATCTATTTAAGGCTCAAGGTGTTTTTGTTTAATTTATTATTTGCGAACCTGCAGAGTTCACAATGCATGTTAAGCTCGAACTGTTCAGTGGAAATAAAGCGAACTTAACTCCGAGCACCTCCTGGGAATGTCTTAGGTCATTTGCAGCATTCTCATAGACGACACTATTCAGAAAAGAGTGAGAACTCTTTGCATGCTCGTGTTCCACGAGACACGCTTGCGCTGCACGCCTCTGAACAAACAGCGAATCAGAAACACATTGACGGCTATTCTTTCGTTTGTTCTTCAAAATATAATAAAGTGTGTTTCTTCAAGCACGTGTCTTTGTATCTAACAGCATTTCTTGTCATGTGTCACTCCGAGACGTCTTGGACGCCTTGCTTTAGCACCCGCGACATGCCAAATGCGGGTGTTTCATATGCAGTGGTGGGTAATTTTGCTCATCTACCCGCCACTCCACATGAAATACCTGCATTTTGCGGGTCGCGGGTGCTAATTTCAAACACTGGTCTACCATTTAATATATCTGGTGACTTCCCAGCACCATGGTTTTGTTATTTCCCAATATTTTTGAACATTATCTGTCAATGAGCGTCGATGTCGGCATCAGGATATTTGTCAGATATCGTTGGAAAATAATTACATCATCCTAACGCCCAGCCCTACGCAGTACCAAAATTGTTCATCATATAAAAACAAGCAAAATGTCTTTAACATCAAACATTGAAATTTATTTATTTTTCCATAATCTGCATAGGCCTAAATATGCAGAATAGTTAACTATATGGGCTGAATAGAAAATAGATTTTTAAGGGCTTCTAATGACTGTCAGCCAGACTATAATTCAAAGTACAAAACAAACTAAGGTTGGCACAAATCATGTTTATCCTTGCAGAAAGTGAACAAACTCATATTCACCATAGCCTGGGTAGTATTTTCTTTTAACTTGCACTTTGTGTTCATGGTTTCAGGGATGTGCCCATCTGTTTCGCTACCCTAACTATACTTGATAAGTTGATACATTTAGTTGATACATTTTATTATTTGAAATTACCATTTTTTTTTTTTTCGCTGATGTCCCCAACCATATCAGAACACACAAAACTGCAACCCACCAGTTGGGAACCACTGTCCATATACTGCATAGTCAATGTTATTGCACATTATCAAAGGGCAATTTAGAACAACAACCAATAATAGGTATGCTTGTGTGTATGTGTGTGAGTATCTCTCATACCAGAGGTTGCACTGATGAGCTGAAGGACAAGTGGTCTCCTTGTAACAATTCCCGAGCCTCTTGGCAGGAAATCTCTAAAAAGAAAGTATTGGCCATTTTGTCAAAAGCCTATATAAATAAACACAATAGACAGAAGAATCCTCAAGCAAACAAACTCTCTTCACATGATACACGGACACAGTCCCTGTCTGGGGCACAGAGCCAGAATCTCTGTCAGTGCATACTTGGACTAGTTCAGTCAGTGTGTACAGTCTCACAGTGAACCATAAACCCTGTGCCCCGTCACACCTCTTCACTCATCGCCTCATCCTCAACTATTTATGGCAGGTTTACACACAACATCTACTGGCCTGGGCTGCGTTTCCCAAAAGCATCATAAGCTAAGTAGAACATAGAAACCATTGGTGCCAGTGGTCTCTACAATCAATTTAAGCTTGCGATGCTTTTGGGAAACGCAGCCCTGAACATTTATAGATGAGTTGTGGGACATTCTAGCCTTGAATAACCAGTGGATTTCACTGATATTAGTCCAGTCAGAATCCAGAACAAGTTCATTTTCACTGT
Source organism: Myxocyprinus asiaticus (assembly GCF_019703515.2). Lineage (NCBI taxonomy): Eukaryota > Metazoa > Chordata > Actinopteri > Cypriniformes > Catostomidae > Myxocyprinus > Myxocyprinus asiaticus. The sequence continues at coordinate 31,406,037 of NC_059368.1, forward strand.
CTGTGTGCAGAGGACATGAGAGGTGAAATGAGTGGACACTATTAATGAAATAGTACAGCACAGGAACTATATCTGGGTGACTAATATTGTTTACAAGGTGATATGCGTGTTTTAAGATGCTAAAATACGTTCTCCTATCCCAGTTTAATGCACAGAGACAACTCTAAGTAAGCATTAGTAGGTTGAGCTCCATAAAAAGCGTAAACACGGCAACACTTTCATCATTGCCCTGTTCGTGGTCCAACATGTCAGCTTTTGGCTCATCTAATGGTGTGAGTTTGGGGCCTGTATGTCTTAAAAACTGTTTAGATATTTGTTCTTTATCCAACCAGTTTTATAAGAGGCAACAATAAAATGATGGGAAAAGTTGGACTTCTCCATGGAAAAATGTGCTTCCCATTCAGTCTGATCAATTCAAAGCTTGAGATAGTCACTATACTGAATGATAAAATGTGTGCAGTACTAAAACAGAACTATGGCCCAAAATAGAGGGGAACTCCCACTGGATCAAACCCAGTTAAAGGCATCCTCACATGGGGCCAGGATGCAGGTGGTACCAACCACGACAGCTGGATGGATACTTTAGATAAAAAATGAAAATTACCCATGTGCCCTTATTGTTGCTAGGGCAAGCATCACTATTATTTTGCTCATAGACTTAGGGTTAGAGATTTGAACAAACACGTAACCCTAAAAGTTAAACTTGGTGAGTAATTCATCCTGCACTATTTCTGCTACAGACATGATGATACCTCAAATCGTGTAGTTTGTTAAGGAGAGGCATGCTATTACTAAGTTTATAATTTTGCCTAGCGAATGAAAGTGAATAAAATCCCATAAACTTACACTGTAGGAGGGACTTGAGCCGGAATATCAAGAGGCTTGGGGTAGGGTTTCCGACTTTTTGCCACACAAATACGAGACACTTGAACATTTAGAGTGTGTCAATATGAGAAATTCCGCCATGAGACCGAGGAGATGTTTTACCATCTGACAGATGGGTAAGGGGATGGAGGTTGTATTTCATGATGCCTTTAATATGGGACACCTTTAAAATGCTGTTTTGCCCCTTAAAAATATGACAAAATACGGGATGTCCCAGCCAGGGTTGGGAAGGTTACTTTTAAAAGGCATTCCGCTACAGATTACAGAATACACGCTGTAAAATGTCATTTGTAATGTATTCCATTAGATTACTCAAAGTCAGTAACGTATTCTAAATACTTTGGATTACTTCTTCAGTACTGGCAAATTTTTCACTTGTTTTGACAAGTAAATAAAGTAAGAAAATTTACTTTAATTTATCTTGCTTTAAGGACTTTTTGATATTTTTACAGAAAAACAATATTTAAATTCTCATTATGAATAAGATTTTTGCAGTACATCTTTGCTCTAATATCAAAGGTCTTACTAGAGAAAAAAAAAGTTATGCTCCAATGTGCATTTTCATCATAGATATATTGGTTGTAGCTTTATGTATGATGTTAAAGACTACATTGGTTAGCATTTCTTGTAAAAATACCCTAACCTCATAAAAAACATTGACAAGGCGTGTAATCATGTATTTATTGGATTTATGTTTCATCTGTCAAAGCGTTTCTAACTGTTTTCTTGTTAAGCTGTAGAAACGTGATGTAGCTCCTCTATTAAGCTCCCAAGGGAAAATTCCTCGATGTCAAATCCACCTTTTCACTCACAACAGTATGAACTTGTATGAATGTAACACATCATAAGAAAGTGTTTCACTGCTGTTCAAATGCACTTTGGAGTGCATCATTTATATGTATAAATGTTTTCCATCTGAAATGACTAAACATTAAATGAAACAAATGAAAATAAAATGCAAAGTAATCTCTTCAGTTATCAAAATACTTTTTGAATGTAACTGTATCAGAATCAGAATCAGAATGAGCTTTATTGCCAAGTATGCTTACACATACAAGGAATTTATATATATATATATATATATATATATATATATATATATATATATATATATAATGTATATGTGTATTTATGTATGTGTGTATATATATATATATATATATATATATATATATATATATATATATATATATATATATATGAATATATATACACACTTATACATACATACATACTGCAAATCTAAATACAAATCGGTTATATGCAGTGCAAGGGAATGAAATGGCAGAAGAGGTAGAATGTGTTGGATAATATAAAAAGACTAAGCTGTGTATTGCACATTAATTATTGCTCAATGAGGCAATTTAACTGTTCATGAGATGGATAGCCTGAGGCAAAAAACTGTTCCTGTGCCTGACGGTTCTGGTGCTCAGAGCTCTATAGCGCCAGCCAGAAGGCAACAGTTCAAAAAGGTAGTGGGCAGGGTGAGTGGGGTCCAGAGTGATTTTTCCAGCCTTTTTCCTCACTCTGGAAGAGTATAGTTCTTGAAGGGAGGGCAGGGGGCAACCAATAATCCTCTCAGCAGTCCGAACTGTCCTTTGTAGTCTTCTGATATCCAATTTCGTAGCTGAACCAAACCAGACAGTTATTGAAGTGCAGAGGACAGACTCAATGACTGCTGAGTAGAACTGGATCAGCAGCGCCTATGGCAGGCTGAACTTCCTCAACTGGCGAAGGAAGTACAACCTCAACTGTATTCTGATTACCAATGATTTAAACTGTAACCGTAGTGGAATTCAGTTACTTATATTTTGTATTTTAAATACGTATTCCTGTTACATGTATTCCTTTACTCCCCAACCCTTGTCCCGGCTAATACAATTTTTTAGGGAAAATCACAAGAATTCTGTGGAAGTAATTTAAACCAAAATATTTCATAACAAACATTCAAGGGATAGGGAATGCGTACAACTTTTATGAACCAAAGATGTCGCAATTCTGTGCGTGCAGATTCCACCTAAGTCTGGCAATCACCCAGAACACCCTAGCAACAACCCAGTAATGCCCTGGCACCATACCAGCATTGTGAGGACGAGCTTGCATGGCAAGCACCACTCACATTTTCTTTGGGAAATGAAAAAATTTATTAATCCTAATTACTCTGTCCAATTTAAAAGAACAGACTAGCCAAAAAATCTATCTGGGCTAGCATGAATAAGCAAGCCAGCCTGTGTTATTTAACTCGAACTTTCACCCAGGCAATGACCTGTCTCTGTATTTGACAAATGGCTCATACAACTTCAACAATGTCCTTTACATTTCCAGTCATTCTCAATACTTACCCCTGACCTCCACTTTCTAGCCCCCTTAACAAAGCCCCTCTTTACTCCACTGCTCCACCCTCCTCTTCTCCCCTTTTCTTTCCTTTCATTTCTACTTTCCCGTCAATTCACCCTGTCACTCCCCCAGTACCCAGCATAACTGTAGTAAACAGACATGTACAATAATACAGGACTGAGCGTTGCATCTTTGTAACATAGCCTGTATGCTTATACTTTTCCGTGGGAGTTTAACTGAGTGTTAAATTACTAAAACAGTTTAACAAATCATTTGGAGATTAGAGTGGTTTACCCAAACAATTTAAATTCTGTCATCATTTATTCAAATAATCAGTTGTACTTACAAATATCGGTTCTAGTTTGTGCTGTTCAGGCCAAGTTTGGAACTTATTACAGCATTTATTATTGTACTGTTGATGAATCGCTTGTGTTGTAGCATACCTCATTTGTAAGTTGCTTTGCTTAAAAGTGCCCGCTAAATGAATAAATGCAAATGTAATACAAACCAGTCTGAGAACCTGACTAAATTAAATTTAATATTCCATGTTGATCAGTTGAATTACTAAGTCAGAAAATAAGTCATCACTTCTGTTTCTGATTTCATCTGTTTGTCCCGTAAAACTGTTTGTCATGTAAAAAAATCAACTTCCAAAACCAAGCACTCTCCCTCCATCAGTGAGATCTCATTTCACTAACCCATTTCTTCAGGCATCTCTGGTGTTCCCCTGGCTGGCAGTGATACTGAAAGGACAGATGGCTGAGGGTGCAGTGCTCTCCGCCATTCATATATAACTCATTGCTATGGATACGTGTACTCATTACTTCCTCTATATCAGCTCTAAGTAGGCCATTATATGAATGCACCACGGAAGTTCATACTGGTGCATGAAAAAGACCACAGAATTCCACTTCATTCCACACTTATCTGCATTGAAAGGAAACAAATCCTTTTTTCAAACTGTAGCATATTCAGTCACAGTGTTCAAAACTAACATCAGAAAAGCAGGTCAATATGGCTGCAATAATCACTTAATGGGATAGTTTACCCCATTTTAATTCTGTAATCATTTACTCACCCTCATGTTGTTCCAAACCCGTATTACTTTCTTTCTTCCGATCACATGTGGTCAGGTGAGACACATCATTGTTTACACCTGGTTGCTTAAATGCGTCCCCTGTGACCACTTGTGTTTGGATTTTGAGGGGATGGTCTCTGATTAAATGTCAACATACACTCAACACTCAACCCTTTGAATCATCAATAGAGGCAGGAGCTACTTAATCTGCTATATAGTCTCTTAAGTATACGAAAACCTAAATGAAATTCGAGAGCTAGGGGCAAGGTAAGATTTTTAGTGAATAACAAATTATTATTATCGTTTTTTTTTTTTTTTTTTGCTCCTCACACAATACTATTAAAAGGCTTTATAAGACTAGCAGTGTAGTGCACAAGTCATCTGAATTACTTCTATGGTGCTTTTATGGTATTTTTGTCTTTTTTGGAGCTCAACAGCCGTAGTCACCACCCAATTCCCTTGAATGGGAATGATCAGCCAGAACATTAACACATCAGTCACTATGTCAGTGTGTTACTGCATGATAATAAACCGCAAAAAAAAAATCATAAAATACAAAGAAAGCGCAAATAAAACCAGGGCACTTTTTCTCAGTTATTTTAGTGGAGTACCTGTATTAAAAGAATATTCCATTTTCAATACAAGTTAAGCTCAATCAACAGCATTTGTGGCATATTATTGATTACCACAAAATTTTATTTGGAATCATCCCTCCTTTTCTTTAAAAAAAGCAAAAATCAGGGGGCCTGGGTAGCTCACTGGTAAAAATACGCTGGCTACCACCCCTGGAGTTCGCTAGCTCGCTAGTTCGAATCCCAGGGTGTGCTGAGTGACTCCAGCCAGATCTCCTAAGCAACCAAATTGGTCCAGTTGCTAGGGAGGGTAGAGTCACATGGGTAAACTCCGCGTGGTCGCTATAATGTGGTTCGTTCTCAGTGGGGCAAGTGGTGAGTTGAGCATGGTTGTGGCGGTGGATGGCGTGAAGCCTCCGTTTATGTCTCCGTGGCAACGCGCTCAACAAGCCACATGATAAGATGCATGGGTTGACAGTCTCAGATGTGGAGGCAACTGGGATCCGCCACTCGGACTGAGGCAAATCACTATGCAACCAGGAGGACTTAAAAGCACATTGGGAACTGGGCATTCCAAATTGGGAGAAAAAGCAAAAATAAAAAAATAAAAATCTTGGTTCAATTGAGGCACTCCCTTACAAAAAATTCTAAAATAGCAGCAAACTTGCAGTAAATTTGCCACTTGTTATTTTCACATGCAAATGAGCTTTTAATTCACTATAAATGTTTGTCAGAAGTTTGCGGCTCTTCGCCGGTAGTGGTGAATCTCTGGCAAACCTTTGGCAACAATGGACAATTTGCCGTAAGTTTGCCGCAAAGCTCCTTTGAATGTGAAAATGATCAGTGTTGAATTTGCCATGAACGCTTGATTTTAGTAAGGGCAATGGAAGTCAATGTGGCCAATCCGCAAACATTACAATTCTCACTGTTTCAAAAGTATAGCCTCAAGAGATAAAGGATACGCGTGTAAAAAATATTTTTGTGGGATAAAATCCCTTAAAAACCTTTTCTGTGTAAAGTTATAGACAATTATACAACTTACCATGACAATGTAATGTCAAAAAACCCTAAAATGACTGTAATAATGACCATTTAAACAACTTTACAGCTCAAATAATACATGAGTTTTAACAGAAGAATTCATGCAAGTGCTTTTAGAAAACAATAAGCCTTCCAGCCAGGTCTCCTAAGCAACCAAATTGGCCCAGTTGCTAGGGTGGGTAGAGTCACGTTGGGGTAACCTCCTTGTGGTCGCTATAATGTGTGGTTCTCACTCTCAGTGGGGCATGTGGTGAGTTGTGTGTGGATGCCACAGAGAATAGCGTGGGCCTCCGCACGCGCTTCGCCTCCGCGGTAACGCGCTCAACATGCCACGTGAAGAGATTCGTCCTCCGCCGCCCGGATTGAGGTGAGTCACTACACCACCACGAGGACTTAGAGTGCATTGGGAACTGGGCATGCCAAATTAGGGAGAAAAGAAAAAAAAAAAAAGGAAAGAAAATGATGAGCTTAACATTTCTCGGTTTAAACCCTCCAATAATAGGCCGCATTCACTTTCATCGTCCCCCACTGACTTCCGTTATAAGTGCCTCACTGTAAACTTCTGATGATTTTTGCTTCTTTTTTTTTCTAGAAAACGAGGGTTGAGTCTAAACAAATTTTTGTGGTAATCAACATTATGGCACAAATGCTGTCGATTGAGCTTAACTTGTATTGAACCCAGAATATTCCTTTAAAGGAGCTTCAGATGTTCTTACTTCTCATCTGTTTCCCTGCATGTTAATGTCAGACACACTGAAGAAGATCTGTGAAGTTTTCGTGCTTGTGTATGTGTTCGCTTTTTCAAATTTTCCATTTGGACGGTTGTTGCCTTTTAAAGCCGCTCGTAACTGGCAAAGTTTAAACTATTGTTTTAGCGCAGCAGTGGATTGACAGGTTAGGGGTGGCGCTTTACTGCTGTCCGGGACGCATTCAGGATGGATTAGCGGATACACCTCAGATATAAACGGGGACCAAAGAAGATTGTGGCAGCGGGGGCGTGGTCAAGCATCTCTCCGGAGAGAGAGAAAGCGGTAAGGGCGCTTACACCTGAGCTAAATTATGTCTAACACCTGTCTCTAATTTCAGTGAGCACGGGGAGAGCGGCATAAATAGAGACACACCGCAAATAGAAGAGGGAGAGCCTGGGCACCACAGACCGGAATGAAACAAAGAGTGTTATTATTACAAATGACGAGAGTTTATTTTGTGCAGCGGTAGGCGATTGGAGATTAACTTAGTGGATAACACAAAGACTGTGAGACTGTAATTGTGCTACAGACGCAGAAAATAAATCCTTACCTAAAAAAGGAAAGCTGCTTCTCGCCTCCTCCTTTACAAAGATGTTAGACAGAATGACAGTACACTGAGAGCCTCAGTCACCATGCACTTCATTACACTAAGTGTAAATAGCAACAAAAAGCATCTTCTTTGCACTAAGTGCAAAAAACTTTAGATGCTATTTTCATCCCAGTGCAAATAGTGGCAGATGCTATTTGCACCCCTAATTAAATACTAACATACAGTATAAGGGCATCACTACAGCATGTTTATTGTGTTTATTTAGAGTCCCACAGACACCCTACACCAATCCCTACCCCCAAACCTAACCCTACAACCTTCCCTTACAAAAATGAACCATGGTTAACTACAGTAACCATAGTATCACCATAAAATCAAACATGGTTACTATATTAACACCATATTACTGTAGTAAAACCATGGTAAACTGCATTAAAATGATGGCTTCCACCAAATAAAACATGGCTACTACAATATTACTATGGTAAAAAAATCATGGTTACACCCCGACCTTCACCATGACCAAATCTCTGCAAGGAAATCAACCATTGTCTTCAGTTTTTATTCATTATTATAAGTGTTAAAGAAAATATTAAGAGTGGAGACAGGAAACAGCATGGGAAAAAGTGGGACAAAAGGCAGAATCGAACTCGGGTTTTTCGCACGAAAAAGCAAATCCACAGCGGTGTTACTCATCACGCCACTGCAGCGGCACTTGGGCTGTAGTTTGTCTTCAGTTTGTGTGTTTCCACTTTCCACCAGACTACTGGAGTGCAAATAGACGAGCTGTGTGGAGGGTGCTTTTTACACCAAGAGCAAATAGTTACTTCGAAGAAAAAATTACAGGTTTGGAATGACATAAGGGTAAATAAATAATGGCTTAAGAAATGATTTTCTTATTGGGGTAAACTAACCCTTTAAATCATCAATCATAGAGGCAGGAACTACTTAATCTGCTACAGTATGTAGTGCTCTGAAACAAATTAAATTCGAGAGCTAGGTAGAACATAAGATTTTTAGTAAATAAATATATATATATATATATATATATATATATATATATATATATACAATTTTTTATTATTTTTTTGGTTCCTCACAATCCTATTGAAGGGCTCTAGAAGAATTGCAATATACTGCAATAAAGTCATTTGGATTACTTTTATGGTACTTCTATGGCATTTGTCTTTTTTGAAACTCGGCAGCCATAGTCACCATCCACTTCTGCTGAATTGGTGGTATCAGCCAGAACATGGGAACGATCAGCCAGAACATTCTGCTAGTTGACTCCTTTTGTGTTCCACAGTAAAATAAATATATATATATATATATATATATATATACATATACATACACAGTACTGTGCAAAAGTTTTAGGCACTTGTGAAAAATGTTGCATAGTGAGGATGTCTTCAAAAATAATGACATAAATAGTTTTCATTTATCAATTAATGTCATGCAAAGTCCAGTAAACAGAAAAAAAAGCTAAATCAATATTTGGTGTGACAACCTTTGCCTTTAAAACAGCACCGATCCTCCTAGGTACACCTGGACACAGTTTTTCTTGGTTGTTGGCAGATAGGATGTTCCAAGATTCTTGGAGAATTCACCACAGTTCTTCTATCTATTTAGTCTCAGTTGCTTCTGTCTCTTTATGTAATCTCAGACAGACATGATGTTCAGTGGGGGGCTCTGTGGGGGCCATGACATCTGTTGCAGGGCTCCCTGTTCTTCTATTCTAATCTTTTCTATTTGCAAATGTAATGTTTGGGAGTCTAAAATGTATTTTTCCTATTGACACTAAAGCTGAAGATATAAATAACCATCTTAAGACAAATGTTTTTGTGAAACATCTTATGTGCCTAAGACTTTTGCAAGTTTAGGGTCACTTACTCATTCTTTATTTTATTTTATTTTTTTTATTTTTATTTTTTTCACATTTTAGAATAACAGTAAAGTCATCACAACTATGGAATAATAGAAATGGAAATATGGGAATTATGTTGTGAATAAATCAAAATAAATCAAAACTGTGTTATATTTTAGCATCTTCAAAGTAGTCACCCTTTGCCTAGAATTTGCAGACAAGTACTCTTGACATTTTCTCAGCCAACTTCTTGAGGTATCACCCTGAGATGCTTTTTAAACAGTATTGATGGAGTTCCCATCTATGTTGGGCACTTATTGGCTGCTTTTCTTAATTATTTGGTCCAAGTCATCCATTTCAAAAACTTTTTTTTTTTAATTAAATTTTAGTTTTGTAATTAAATAAATAAATATGTTGGCAAAATTCTATTTTTGTCTACAAAACTAATTTCAAACATTTAAACATACGCCTTCAGATCAAAAGATTTTTAAGATCATGAGAAACATTTCAGGCAAGTGACCCCAAACTTTTGAACGGTAGTGTTACATTCCAAGTGTGACTCGAAAACTTAATTTTTAGGTTGACAATTCCTTTACCAAGTTTAGAATGCTGGTTCAAGCTTGCCCTCATTTCCTGATTTGGTTCCCCAGATTTTCTAGTTAAGAATTCATTGTCCCGGGTTATGCAAGTCCAGCACTACATTTCCTCTTCTTTCAGCTACCAGACTCAAAATCAAGTTAAGAATGTTTGCCTGCAATTCTAATCCAATTTGGTGATAATTTAGAAAAATCTCATTCATGTACTTACAATGGGAATATTTGTAAACATATTGCAGCATTTCAAAGATAGAAATGGCAATCTTGGGCCATCACAGCTTGTTCTATATAGTATAACAGTAGCTATACTGTGGAATAAAGAAAGAGTCATTCAGAATATACTGGATCTCCATAAACTGCCTTGGAGCATGTTGCTTTGCACAAGAACTGAGTTTTGAGGTTGATGGCTAGAATGCACTCCTCTCTCTCAGATAAGCATGCAACCGCTGTTTCTCAGCCAGACACAGTCATCTCAAGCAGGTGAAAACCACTTCACTTCAGCTCACCAAACTGATAAGCACTGAACCTTAGCAAACAATGGCTTTCACTAACAATCACAGCTTCCTTTTGGACAGGCTCAGTCTTTCCCAGCGGAAACCAGCATGCAAAGAGAAGATCCTGTGAGGTCCTCTTACGCAAAGACATCAGAAGATAATAAAAGGTGACACACAACTAAGTGACTGTTAAAATATCTAAATATCGGTCATATGTTAATAATAAAGTCTAGGGCATCCAGAAAAGGGAATGTCATAATTAACAGCTCAATTCCATATAAAATATACTGTAGTGCTTATGGTGCTTTTTGTAAATCCTTAACAGCCCACGGTCACTATGAAGTGTTCGAAAAGATGCTTCAAAATTCCCTTCTTTAACTTCCTCTCAAAAACATAACATCATTCGGGCTTGGAACAACATGAAGGCGAGTAAATAATGACAGAATTTTCATTTTTGGGTGGACTATCATTTTAAATAATACAGTATAGGAAAATGCTGCCTTCGGAGCCTGTTAAAAGAGGTAGGATGGAAATAAGGTGCTTTTCAAACTGTTTTAAGACCAGTTTCCTTAAAGGGATAGTTCACCCAAAAATGAAAATTCTTTCATTCACTCACCCTCATGGTATCCCAGGTGTGTATGACTTTCTTTCTTCAGCAGAACACATTTGAAGAAAAATATCTTAGCTCAGTAGGTCCTTAAAATGCAAGTGGATGGTGATCAGACTTTTGAAGTTCCAAAAAGAACAAATAGTCAGCATAAATGTCATCCAAACGACACCAGCGGTTAAATTAATGTCTTCTAAAGTGATACTACCTCTTTTGGCGCAAAAAAGGATTAAAATTTAAGTACATTTGAACTATAATCTAACTCTTCTGGTAAGCTTCATGAGAGGTTGGAGATCACACAGTCTCTCGTATGACGTATTCGCGTTGTCAGGATACGGGCGTAATCTCACGTTCTCCTCTCGTTTGAGACATCCAGGATAAGCAAACAAACGCACCATTGTGAGTATAAATAGATACAAATATAGATCTAAACCAAAATCATTGAAGCTTCTGTACAGCGTTCCTCCTAGTCAGTTATAAACAGCGCTGTTCTTCCATGTGTCGTACATGCATTAGTTCTTGCTTCTCTCACGTACCAACGCAATTACGTCACACATGCATGCCGCATCTGCCCGGAAGCGATGATTTAGAGTTTGTATAAAAACGTAAATATTGATCTTTTTTGCACCAAAAGCGATCATGTCGCTTTAGAAGACATTAATTTAACTGCTGGTGTCATATAGATGACATTTATTCTGACTGACTGTTCTTTTTGGAGCTATAAGATATTTTTCTTCAAATGTGTTCTGCTGAAGAAAGAAAGTCATACACATCTGGGATACCATGAGGGTGAGTAAATGATGAGAGAATTTTCATTTTTGGGTGAACTATCCCTGGTCTCAAAACAGTTTGAAAAGCACCTTATTTCCATCCTACCTCTTTTAACAGGCTCCGAAGGCAGCATTTTCCTGTTTTTGGAAGCAGCTTATACAATGAGTAGAGTGTGTTTGGTAACAGTTTGACTGCTAGTGATCTAATATTAGGGAATATCAGACCATATACTGTATTATTTAAAATAATTGGGTGAACTATCCCTTTAAGAGTTTAATTCATTCAAAAACCATGTGGTTAAGCATTTAACTTATTAGGCAGCAAGTCAGCCGCCTACGTTTTCGGATGCAGCCACAGTTTTAAACAGGAACCACAGCTTGTTCTCATGATCTGCATAGTCCGGAGAAAACGGAGTCAATCTTCTCATTTTGCATGGCTCACGGACATGGACTTGGCAGGCCATCACACAGATGGAGGAAGAGGTAGTGACTGCTCCCGACTACAGATGAGAGCATTACCATTTGCACCTGCTGTGGCTATACAGTACACACTGCCTCTGCAGAAAAGTGCATCAGATCAATATTATGACTATAGACTGATATCGGTCAAACCGAGTAATCAGTCAGTATTTTGAGATTATCAGCATCGGCCCATAACTTCTGCTCAGCAGATTAACAGATGTATTATAATAATAAATTATTTAAGTTTTCCATTTTTGGTGCATTTCAAGTAAATATTGTTTAAAGTAAGTATCCATCTCATTTGCTGTCAGTAAATTATGCATGATGTATATTACCCGGCTCTGTAGGTATCAATACTTTTTTTTTATATCATTGGCCATAAAAAAAAATAAAAAATCGTCCACCACCAAACATGACATTAAATAACATCTTAGCAAGTGCTGAAACTAAAAGTGCTATTAGTTGACAATATACAGTATAACGTTCTGGACAGTACTAAAAAGTTAGTCCAGCAGCTGACTGTGAGTGACATACCTTCCCACAAAATTTTCTAGAACAGAGCTTTTGCCTGCGCTCTGACCCCCGACCACAGCGATTTGGGGTAGGTCCAGGTTGCAGCTCTGTCCGATGGCGCTGAAGGCATCCTGCAGGCGGTTCACCAGCGGGATGAGCTCCTCCATCCCCCGGTTGCCCATGGTGACAGAGCCGCGAGGATGCGGCGCGGGAAACACAAGTGCGCAACAAACACTTTTTCTCTGTGTTATAAAAGAATAATGCGCGAGACGGGTGCACATTTTGTGTTAAAACTTGAAAGCACTTAAAAACAACCAGTTAAATTATTAACGGGTTTGTAGATCCAGTTTTTCCTGACTCAAAAATGAATATTCTGTTATCGTTTACTAACACTCAAGTTCCTTTTTTGCTTCTGTGGACACACAAAAGATATTAGGTAGGCTTTTATTAAAAGACAGTATTAGTCACTAATTATTTTCATTGCATTTTTTTAATTTTATTTTTTCAGTGAAAGTGTTCCACAGAAGAAAGTTATAGTGGTTTGAAACAACATGAGGGTGAGTAAATGATGACAGAATTTTTTTAATAAATTTTTTTTTTCGGCAACTGTCCATTTAAAACCAATAAAACAAACTTATATAGAGATTCAAAGTGTACATAATGAACTTACTAAGTGGTTAATTTTGAAGTACGTTATTCTCAGCGTTTGATCCTGCCAGGCGGAGCAATTCAGAAGTCTCTGTAATTTAATAACGGCGCTCCGGGCACCGCTCTCTCTGTACACGACAAACCGAAAGCAACGATAAAACACAACAAGTGAAGACACGAAATAAACTATCTTCGGTTGAAGTGCCGTGTTTTCCTCGGTCGTTTGTTTGTGCTCGCGCACTGACAGCCAGCTGTCCGATGAGTACGCTTGCGCGCGCTCGACGCCACTCCTCAGGGATTTGAAGGTTCAGATTTAGTGCGATTAAAAATTATGCGAGTTCATAGTCTTTCCTATTTACTTAATACACGCATAAGTATGATACACGACAAAGAAAATATCAGTACATCGCATTAAAATACAAAGATATGAAGAAAAGCAAAACGTCACGTAGGGTACATCCGCCCTCATTTCAGCACAGTACAGTAGACTCATCCAGTAAAAATAACACTGCACGCTGACCACAGGGTTGCCAGATAGATTGCTGCTGTATAATACCAAAGCGAATTTGTCTATTTATAGCAGTACATTTAATAATAATAAAAATAAATTTCAAAGAAAGTAAAAAAAAAAGTCTTAAAATATTACATTATACAGTTGTGTTCAAAAGTTTGCACACCCTGGCAGAAATTGTGAAATTTTGGCATTGATTTTGAAAATATGATTGATCATGCAAAAAAACTGTCTTTTATTTAAGGATAGTGATCATATGAAGCCATTTATTATCACATAGTAGTTTGGCTCCTTTTAAAATCATAATGATAACAGAAATCACCCAAATGGCCCTGATCAAAAGTTTACATACCCTTGAATGTTTGGCCTTGTTACAGACACACAAGGTGACACACACCAGTTTAAATGGCAATTAAAGGTTAATTTCCCAGACCTGTGGCTTTTTAAATTGCAATTAGTGTCTGTGTATAAATAGTCAATGAGTTTGTTAGCTCTCACGTGGATGCACTGAGCAGGTTAGATACTGAGCCATGGGGAGCAGAAAAGAACTGACAAAAGACCTGCGTAACAAGGTAATGGAACTTTATAAAGATGGAAAAGGATATAAAAACATATCCAAAGCCTTGAAAATGCCAGTCAGTACTGTTCAATCACTTATTTAGAAGTGGAAAATTCGGGGATCTCTTGATACAAAGCCAAGTTCAGGTAGACCAAGAAAGATTTCAGCCACAACTGCCAGAAGAATTGTTCGAGATACAAAGAAAAACCCCACAGGTAACCGCAGGAGAAATACAGGCTGCTCTGGAAAAAGATGGTGTGGTTGTTTCAAGGAGCACAATATAACGATACTTGAACAAAAATGAGCTGCATGGTCGAGTTGCCAGAAAGAAGCCTTTACTGTGCCAATGCCACAAAAAAGCCCGGTTACAATATGCCCGACAACATCTTGACACGTCTCACAGCTTCTGGCACACTGTAATTTGGAGTGACGAGACCAAAATACAGCTTTATGGTCACAACCATAAGCGCTATGTTTGGAGAGGGGTCAACAAGTATTGTGCTCCTTGAAACAACCACACCATCTTTTTCCAGAGCAGCCTGTATTTCTCCTGAGGTTACGTGTGGGTTTTTCTTTGTATCCCGAACAATTCTTCTGGCAGTTGTGGCTGAAATCTTTCTTGGTCTACCTGACCTTGGCTTGATATCAAGAGATCCCCGAATTTTCCACTTCTTAATAAGTGACTGAACAGTACTGACTGGCATTTTCAAGGCTTTGGATATCTTTTTATATCCTTTTCCATCTTTATAAAGTTCCATTACCTTGTTACGCAGGTCTTTTGACAGTTCTTTTCTGCTCCCCATGTCTCAGTATCTAACCTGCTCAGTGCATCCACGTGAGAGCTAACAAACTCATTGACTATTTATACACAGACACTAATTGCAATTTAAAAAGACACAGGTGTGGGAAATTACCTTTAACTGCCATGTAAACCTGTCTGTGTCACCTTGTGTGTCTGTAACAAGGCCAAACATTCAATGGTATGTAAACTTTTGATCAGGGCCATTTGGGTGATTTCTGTTATCATTATGATTTAAAAAGGAGCCAAACAACTATGTGATAATAAATGGCTTCATATGATCACTATCCTTAAATAAAAGACAGATTTTTTTGCATGATCAGTCATATTTTCAAAATTAATGCCAAAATTTCACAATTTCTGCCAGGGTATGCAAACTTTTGAGCACAACTGTACATACACAGATGATCAGTTATTTTGCATTTTCCTAATTTAATATTTTTATTGCCATTTATCAGCATAAGATGTCAGTGAAAAGTTGCTTTGAAAAATTATCATGAATTGCAAAATATCTTGTTAACGACATGCACCCGAGCTAGCATAGACTCCACCAGTTTGTGCAAAATCTCATGATCCATCCCAGCAATGAAATCTAATCTTTGAACAAATAAATTAACAAGGTCAATGTCACAAATGTGCTTTTTTTGATGTGACCTAAAAATAGAACAGAATCTTTAATATTTCTTAATTCATGTTGTCATTACGTTTCTTTGTTTTATCCATCCATCCATCCATTTCCTGAAAAAAATTCGTTTTTGAATCTCAGATTTTAAATGTGGGCCCTACTGTATTAAAGGAACAGTTCACCCAAAAATGAAAATTCTCTCATCATTTACTCACCCTCATGACATCCCAGATACATATGACTTTCTTGCATCTGCTGAACTCAAATGAAGATTTTTAGAAGAATTTCTCAGCTCTTTTGGTCCATACAATGCAAGTGAAAAATTTGAAGCTCCAAAAATCAAAGTCAGAATATAAGTAATCCATAAGTCTCCAGTGGTTAAATCAATATACAGGTGCATCTCAATAAATTAGAATGTCATGGAAAAGTTAATTTATTTCAGTAATTCAACTCAAATTGTGAAACTCGTGTATTAAATAAATTCAGTGCACACAGACTGAAGTAGTTTAAGTCTTTGGTTCTTTTAATTGTGATGATTTTGGCTCACATTTAACAAAAACCCACCAATTCACTCTCTCAAAAAATTAGAATATGGTGACATGCCAATCAGCTAATCAACTCAACACACCTGCAAAGGTTTCCTGAGCCTTCAAAATGGTCTCTCAGTTTGGTTCACTAGGCTACACAATCATGGGGAACACTGCTGATCTGACAGTTGTCCAGAAGACAATCATTGACACCCTTCACAAGGAGGGTAAGCCACAAACTTTCATCGCCAAAGAAGCTGGCTGTTCACAGAGTGCTGTATCCAAGCATGTTAACAGAAAGTTGAGTGGAAGGAAAAAGTGTGGAAGAAAAAGATGCACAACCAACCGAGAGAACCGCAGCCTTATGAGGATTGTCAAGCAAAATCGATTCAAGAATTTGGGTGAACTTCACAAGGAATGGACTGAGGCTGGGGTCAAGGCATCAAGAGCCACAACACACAGACATGTCAAGGAATTTGGCTACAGTTGTGGTATTCCTCTTGTTAAGCCACTCCTGAACCACAGACAATGTCAGAGGCGTCTTACCTGGGCTAAGGAGAAGAAGAACTGGACTGTTGCCCAGTGTTCCAAAGTCCTCTTTTCAGATGAGAGCAAGTTTTGTATTTCATTTGGAAACCAAGGTCCTAGAGTCTGGAGGAAGGGTGGAGAAGCTCATAGCCCAAGTTGCTTGAAGTCCAGTGTTAAGTTTCCACAGTCTGTGATGATTTGGGGTGCAATGTCATCTGCTGGTGTTGGTCCATTGTGTTTTTTGAAAACCAAAGTCACTGCACCCGTTTACCAAGAAATTTTGGAGCACTTCATGCTTCCTTCTGCTGACCAGCTTTTTAAAGATGCTGATTTCATTTTCCAGCAGGATTTGGCACCTGCCCACACTGCCAAAAGCACCAAAAGTTGGTTAAATGACCATGGTGTTGGTGTGCTTAACTGGCCAGCAAACTCACCAGACCTGAACCCCATAGAGAATCAATGGGGTATTGTCAAGAGGAAAATGAGAAACAAGAGACCAAAAAATGCAGATGAGCTGAAGGCCACTGTCAAAGAAACCTGGGCTTCCATACCACCTCAGCAGTGCCACAAACTGATCACCTCCATGCCACGCCGAATTGAGGCAGTAATTAAAGCAAAAGGAGCCCCTACCAAGTATTGAGTACATATACAGTAAATGAACATACTTTCCAGAAGGCCAACAATTCACTAAAAATGTTTTTTTTTATTGGTCTTATGATGTGTTCTAATTTTTTGAGATAGTGAATTGGTGGGTTTTTGTTAAATGTGAGCCAAAATCATCACAATTAAAAGAACCAGAGACTTAAACTACTTCAGTCTGTGTGCACTGAATTTATTTAATACACGAGTTTCACAATTTGAGTTGAATTACTGAAATAAATGAACTTTTCCACGACATTCTAATTTATTGAGATGCAGCTGTATTAAGAAGCGATATGATAGGTGTGGGCGAGAAACAGATCACTTTCACATTCTTCTTCTTGTGTTTTTGGTAATTCACATTCTTCATGCATATCGCCTTCTACTGGGCAGGGAGAAGAATTTAAAGCAAAACATGACTTAAATATTGATCTGTTTCTCACCCACACCTATCATATCACTTCAGAAAATATGGATTAAAACGTATGTTGTATGGATTACTTTGATGCTGCCTTTTATTTGCTTTTTGGAGTAACATTTTTGGCACCCATTCACTTGCATTGTATGGACCTACAGAGCTGAGATATTTTTCTAAGAATCATAATTTGTGTTCTGCAGAAGAAAGTCATACAAATCTGGGACGACATGAGGGAGAGTAAATGAGAGAATTTTCAGTTTTGGGTGAAGTATCCCTTTAAGGGACATTGAAACTTCACAGACATACTTGTGAACTGACTTTAACAAAACAGCACTCCCAGTCATCATCTCTGGCAATGTGGGATTGTTTAAATGTGAGACAATCCAGCAAGATAAAATCCTGGCAGTGTCTTATATCTCAATGTGAAATTTCATCCTGATATTAACATTTATTTTTCTGTTAAGTATTCAATAAAGTGCATTATAATTTGGGTCTTTAAATTAGATCTTTTGACTTCAGATAGACATCATGACAATGATATCAAAATGGTTCTTTCATAGTATTTATACATTCATATTACACTTTTGATAATTTGACATGGTGTGTTTTCTTCCAAAGAGCTGGAAGAGAAGTTGGAAATGTTAGAAAATGTTACACTTTACTGACATGTTGTCATGTTTGATATGTTAATCATCATAATAACCAACTTGGGATCATTTCTTAAAGCAACAAACAAACAAATTTAAAAACAAGTCTCAAATCGAACATGGCGCAGGTTTGACGTCATGATGTTTAGTCACAAGACACACAAGAACCAATTATGTTTGATGTTACTGATGTCCAACCTGTGCCATATTTGAATTGAGAGCTGCATAACAAATTGCATGAATGAACTGATTTGTTGTCCCGTTCGTAACACAAAGCTACTGTATGGCAAATGTCCCAAACTTCAGATTTCTTAAATCATAATAATTTATATAACTTTTCATAATAAAAATATATTTGGATTGCCAAATCACTTACACAAACCTCTCCAAATTGTTTAGATGACCTTCAGGTCATTCAACATTGCAGTAATGTCTATTTGAGGCACACACGGTGCAGTCTGGGTGCTAGCATGAAGGGATTTCTGTAGGTCTTTTGCTGTCAGCTTTAATGATGGTGGAATGGTATTAGGTTTGTGTCCCTCTCCTGCACTTCTGCAACACAGCAGCACCTCATTGACTTCACCCTCAATTCCACGAGAGAACACACATGGGAACACGGCTTGAATACGTTCAAGCACCGACGTCCTGAGAGCTGAGTCACGACAAACTAGGTTCAGCATAAAAATTCCTGTGATGGCACAGAGGGTGGGAGGAGAAAAGGGTGATCATGGAAAAATAAAATAGTGTAATGACCAAAGACAATTTATAACGAAACATAAATGTCCACTTTACAAAATAAATCTACATCAGAACATTCAGTGCAAGATTTTGTGAAAAAGTATCAAAACCAATTTTATAACAATGAAGTCTCCCTTGCCTCTAAGGGTTAACAAGTTGTACACTTTCTGCAGAAGTGATGTTTCCACAAAGGCTGGTGGAGGGCAGCTCATGCCTAGGGTAGTGTCTTTGCTGTCAACGTCAAACATGATGACTTCAAAAGAGTGCCCACCTATAACAGGAAAAGAACAGAAAAGTTTAGGATGATTTAGTTCGCTTGTTGCTGTATCGCATTGCGTCTAGTTAGGGTGAAACTGCTCAGCAAACCAAAAGCTTAAAGACTAGATGTTCTCTCACCCTCATTCTCCAATGTTTTGATGTGCTCCAATCCATCTCCAAGTGTAACCTTCAGCCTCTCATCAGTCTGAAACCCAAACCAGGTCTGAGCTACCTCCAACACAGCTGGATCCAGTTCCACCACCTCAACCCGTGCACATGGCACAAAGTCATGCACAAACTGAGGCAGGCCCCCGCCACCCAGCCCCACCAGTAATACGGACAGTGTATGATCTGTTGGAAGACCTAGTAGTTACAATTAAAAGAGACAGACTTGTAATACGTAATGAATAGACTTCTGTTTGGATTGTGCACATCATTGCTGAGAAGAACTCGCATACTGGTTCATAAGTACGGTTACCATTTAGAGTAAAGTGTTTTCGATAGTTTAATTTGACAATTTAAAATAATTTTGTGAACTATACACAAAATTGCTCGTTCTAAACACAACACGGCAACATCGTTTGCCTTTATGCATCAGTATCTTTGCTTTTTAAAAGGTGATGTGAGCACTTTTTGCAATGTTAAAATATTTTCTCCTATTCTTAATAGAGCTTGGGATGGGGCTATTGGTGGGGGGGGGGGCTCTATTTTATTGATCAATAATAATAATAATAATAATAATAATAATAATTTCCAAACATGTTTCCCAAAAGCCCCACAGACCAACAGGGTCAATTCACCTACAAATGTCTTACATGCAGTATATTCGTCTCTCTACAAGGTTTAGTTGAAAGAAATTTAAAAATCGCGATGACGTAGTGCGATTATCAAACCGCAAGGGCTGCGATTTCATTAATTAAATAAATAGTCTGCATGCGCTGCTTGCTGTGCTACTGTCTGTGCTCAGCTTAGCATGTTACATTTACAGCACTCTAGATTCACTAACTGCGCATTTGCTTAATTCCAAATATGCTTGACCGCTAAAAGCTACTATCCAAATCAAAGTAGCCTCATAACACCGGTGCGGAGTCCAAATATCCATACTTCCCTACTATATAGTACACCAAAAACAGCATACCAATGGAGTAGTACAGTATGTCTGAATCCTCAGTATTCATAAAACAGTGAGCTAGAAATACCCGGATGACCTAATATTTCCGGCGATTATTCTGAAGTGCGGATCGAGACTTTATTATACCATAATCCCTCATGGAGAGATGTCACGTTTAAAACGCTGGATTTAAAAGAACAACGGCGGTGGACCGCGAGTCTTACAGCTCTTCTCAACTGTTAATGATATAATGTATATACCAAGAAAGTTGTTCCTTGTGCTTAAATGGTCCTTGTTTAACAAAACCGGAGTACAATATTTTCGCAGTTGTTGTTATTACGTCATATATTCGGGTCACGGGTAATATCACATTTCAAATCGCAATCACGATATTTCTCAGAATAATCGCAATTCGATTTTTTTGTCCAAATCGCTTAGCCCTGCTCTGTACATTAAACTGGGATAAGAGAAAGTATTTTAACATTTGACACTTCACCTTTACTTGCAATTAAAAATGTAAACAATACCACCCCTTCCAAATGTAAACGCTCCCTCTAGCTTGTGGCAAGCATTTCAACGTTAGCACACTTACCTTTATTACTGATTGCATCTGATCCTAGCATGGCTAAACCAGCCACCATGACTTCATGGTGTGTACAGCAGAGAAAACCCCTGTCCACACTACGTGCTTTAGCACCCGTTAAAGCAGGGACTTCGGAAACAGACGCCTTGGACTTTTTCCTATTCTTCTTTTTATGAGCAGAAGTGGCTGGCAAAAGAGACCAAACTCAAATTGAAATCAATCATGAGACGGTATTCTGCAAGTATGGCAAAATACATACAGCAGTATTCAGGATACAGGTATTCTGTAACCTCACCTGTGGACCGGAGTTTACTTTCTGACTGCACTAGCTGGGAATTATTCATGAAGATCAGCCTGCGGTAGAGGTGACCATCCTCTCCTCTGACGTCCTCCACAGAATATTCTCCAGTCAAAGCACTGACCCCTCGTCCAACGATTTCCCTCCACCCCAGATCTCCTCCTACAGACAGGAACGGCACCTACACCAGAGGAAAAGACAGAGAAAGAGCATGAGAGATAAATGATGACAAGATTTACCTATTCATCTATGTTATTCTCTTCCACCTGCTGGTTGGCTGGCATTCCAGGAGGAGCGAGTTCCATCACCATTGGAGACAGCTCTGATTGGACGGCCTGCATGTCCTCATACTCCTGATCTCGATGCAATGCCACAATGACTAGGCGTCTGAATTTTGCACTGGATGCTAGCTGAGCCCGACCTTCAGCTGAGCCGTACAACCAATCAGATTCACGGCCCTGTGGAACTTAAAATTGCAAAGAAATTATATGAAAGGGATAGTTTACCCCAAAATGAAAATTCTGTATGATTTTCTCTCTTCCCTGAAACAAAAAAGTCAAAAGTGAAGAATTTCTACTTGTGATGATTATTAATCCCCGTAAAACTGTGATTGAATTAAATAACTACATAGTCTGTATGTGCTGCGCACTTCAGAGTGCTCTCTGTCATCTCACACACACACACACACACACACACACACGAGCGCACATGACGATAATGATGATGTGTTTTCAGTGTATGAGCTGCTGTACACATTAATGTTGAAGTGCGCATCATTTGCAGAGTATTTATTTATTCAATTAAATCAGAGGCTTTATTAGTTTAAAAAAAAGTTGATGTTGTTTCACAATGCACAGCCGGTGGCAGTGACAAAATTATACAAATTTGTGTATATGACTCCTATTCCGAGTCCAGATCGTTACCATGTTTTTGTACATGTAACGGAAACCTTGCTAGCAACACAGTCAAGCCGTTTTATTATTCTAAAATATTTTCCAGGACAATTAATTATTTTCCAGGACATTTAGGTATTTTTCTAATTTTCCATGAATTTTCCATGACTGGAAAACTGCACTGCAAAATTCCAGGTTTTCCAGGACGAGTGGGAACCCTGTATTTTGTTTCGTTTGAAGTGCAGCTTGAATTGAGAAATATCTTTGGTTAAAATTTGTCATGTTTCAATACATTATTTTAATATTTAAAGCACAATCAATTAAGCAAAAATAATCACCAATCCCTCTGCAGGGGCGGGGCTGGAGGGTTGATGATGTAATCAAATATTGCAATTTTATTTTATTTTTTTAAAGCAAACAGTAGCTTTGTGCGAGGAACAGGGCCCTGTAGCAACAAACCCGTTATGTTAGGAAAACCCTAAAAGGTTTTCTTAAAGGGATAGTTCACCCAAAAATGAAAATTCTCAACATTTACTCACCTTCATTATATCCCAGATGTGTATGAATTTATTTCTTCTGCAGAACACAAACAAAGATTTTTAGAAGAATATCTCTGTAGCCCTATAGTTCTTCAGAAGCGATATAATAGGTGTGGGTGAGAAACAGATCAATATTTAAGTCCTTTTTAACTATCAATCTCCACTTTTACATTTTTTCTTTAGACTTTTGGCTATTCGCATTCTTTGTGCATATCACCACCTACTGGGCAGGGAGGAGAATTTATAGTAAAAAAAAAAAAAAAAGGACTTAAATATTGATCCGTTTCTCACCCACACCTATCATATCACTTCAGAAGACATGGATTAAACCACATGAGTCGTATGAATTACTTGTCTGCTGCATTTATGTGCTTTTTATAGCTTTTTACGTTTTGGTACCCATTCACTTGCACTCTATGGACCAAAAGAGCTGAGAAATTCTTCTAAAAATCTTCATTTGTGTTGTGCTGAAGATATAAATACACATCTCTGCCAGAGAGGAAGATTAGATAGATTACATAAGTAAATAGCTTATATTTCGGGCTGTTTCTCAAGCAAAGACATGGTTTGAATTGGAATACAGCATATGAGCCATTTAGACTACTTTTTTTGGACTACAGGTTTAGAACAACATGGAGGGAGTGAATGATGGCAGAATTGTCATTTTTGTGTGAACTATTGCTGAAAACAATATAAGCAGTAAATATTACTTGGATCATGACGGTGATCACTACAATGATTTTGACTGTGTGAATGGAGAAAAGAATGAGGCACTCACCAATAAATATGGCAAAGTAATTAGTGCGTGGCAGCTTGGCAGAAGGCGGGCTATCCTGCACTGTCAGAGTGTATCGTGAATGGCCGGTGGCTGCATTGCACAGAGTGAGGGAAGGTGTGCTGCTTGCATCTGTTCTCCCTCTGAGTCTATGAAGCAGAAGATTGTAGGCCTGCCTCTCCTTCACAGCAGACAAGAGTTCAGATACTGATGCAAGCCTAGAAGGCGCTCCATCCTCCCCCTGGCACATCTCAAGCACTGTGAACGGAGGTGCTTGCCGGAATTTGGTACATACAAGAACGAAAACAGGGAGGGCGAAAGAGTAATCGGAGTCCTCATTCTGTTGTCCAGTTAAGCAGTGGATTCGTACAGCCCAGCCCTGGGCAAAATGTTCCACGGCCAATTTTATGACGTGTTCCTGGGCTAACGTTACACAAACATACCGGCCCCCCACGGCCAAAACTCTGCCAACTTCTTCCAGCATCCTGCGTGCCAGAGCACCCTCCTCCTCGGAAGCCATGGCATCCAGTGTACCCTTATCCAGGGCTGCCTGGAAGCTCCCACTCTCAAAGCCTGTCTTGGTGGCATCCACCTGCTGGAAGGTCAGGTCAGGACGACGCTCTGTGTTCCGCTGGTTCATGTGAGACACCACTGTCTCGCTGATGTCAATGTTGGTTAACTGATGGTAGCCAACATCATAAAGCTGTTCACTCAGCTCAGAGTTCCCACAGCCCACCACCAACACCTGCAGCAGAAAGCAAGAGTAAGGGCCATTCAGATAAAACACGTCCATCTAGCGCATATTTACACAGAAAAACAATGGGAACAACATGGGTTAATGTGTTCAGTATGAACGGCCCCTTAAAATGATGCTTCTTGGTTTACATACCCCTTGAAGAATCAGCGAGATGTTTCTTTTTTTTTTTTTAAATAAGCAAGATCACAAAAATTGCATTTTGTTTTATTTAAAGGTGCCCTGATGAAGTTATTTGACAGAACAAATGTTTGCATATACACAACAGTTATATATTTTCATGTATAAAGACCCATTTATTGGGTTTTTATAATATCACACAAAAGTGTGAATTTAATATTACAAAAACAATATTGAAAAATATAGCTTTTATACTGTCATAAGTCAAAAAAAAATATTAAATAGTATCTGGAACATGTTTAATTTGAAAAAAGTTAAGGAATACTTCACCACAAAATATGAAACTTCTCATTATTCACTCACCCTCATGCCATCCCAGATATGTATGACTTTCTTCTGCAGAATACAAATGAAGATTTTTAGAAGAATATTTCAGCTCTGTTGGTCCATACAATGCAAGTGAATGGTGGCCGGAACTTTGAAATCCCAAAAAGCACATAAAGGCAGCATAAAAGTAATCCATAAGACTCTAGTGATTAATGTCTTCAGAAGCTATATGATAGGTGTGAGTGAGAAACAGATCAATAATTAAGTCCTTTTTTGACTATAAATTTTCCTTCCTGCCCAGTAGGTGGCAATATGCACCAAGAATGCAAATCGCCAAAAACAAAAGAAGAAGAACACTCAAGAGAGCTGTTTGAAAGTGGAGAATTATAGACTTAAAAACGTATCGGTTTCTCATCCGCACCTATTATATCACTTCTAAAGACAAAGATTTAACCACTGGACTCATATGGATTACTTTTATGCTGCTTTTATGTCCTTCTTGGAGTTTCAAAGTTCTGATCACCATTCACTTTGTATGGACCAACAGAGCTGAGATATTCTTCTAAAAATCTCTGTGTTCAGCAAAAGAAAAAGTCATACATATCTGGCATTGAATGAGGGTGAGTAAATTATGAGAGAATTTTCATTTTTGGGTGAACTATTCCTTTAACAGCAAATCTAACCAATTTTAGATTAACGTTAGATGTATAAACAGTATATCAAGTACTGTAGTAGCTTTGGCAGACAGAGGGAAGCATTTATCAACAAATTGTTGCGTAATATGAAACCACACATTGCTTGTATTCAAGAGTAAAAGTTTAGAGGCCGGTTTCAACCTTAATACACGTTATGGACATTATATGTATGCAACAGAAAACGTCCTCACATTAAAACGCAGTTACCTTCTCACGCGGTTTGATGTATTTATGTAGTACACCGCATAGTGAGTTGTAGTCTCCGTACCACTCGAAAGCCTTCTCTCCTCTTTTACGGAAAAATCGCTCCCAGTATTCCGCCGAGCTGAACTCCTCAGCGGTGCGAGGCAGTAAACTCATGCTTGTGTATCTGGATCTTTAAATAGCCTCTGAATTAAGCCCTATTCAGATGTTTACAGGCCGACGAAGTACTTCACTGGATAATTAACCACTTCACTGAATAATAAGTAAATTATATTAATAAATTTATTTCGCTGGTGCTGTAGTTGACATGCGCTGATGCTCTGAGCTCTCCCACATGTTAAGCACTTTCTACCCGGAGTGATTTTAAGGAAGGACGACGTTGAACGGGCAGCGATTGGTCAGTGTGCGGGAAGGCGTGTCTAAAGTGTGCTGTAAACGTTCGCTGATTGGTGAAAGTTTTGGTCCATGAAAACGATTGGTTTATGGCATGCCAAGAACGCAATGTTTCACCATTCCGGTGGTGGAAACAGTAAAAACACAAGCATGGCAGGACCGACTGGCAGAACGGTGGTTTTCGTGACTGGGAACGTGAAAAAATTGGAAGAGGTGAGCATAACGAGTGTTTTCCAATAGAAAATATATAAATAAAGAACAGCGTGTGAGTGTCCAGTCATATCTTATTATATCTAATATTTCATGTAGTATTTTTACTTTTTAGATTCAAGTCAAGTTTACGTAATGCACATATTGGAGATTTTAATCATTTATTCGTAAAATTGTTTTGTGTTAAAACAGGTTGTTCAGATCCTTGGTGACAGATTTCCCTACAAACTCATTTCCAAGAAGATTGACTGTAAGGATGTGGCTACAGTTTTCATCTTTTACTTATTTACAAGCTTGCTGTATTTGTAATATGGTTGGCTTCTCTTGCAGTGCCTGAATATCAGGGGGAACCAGATGAAATTTCCATACAGAAATGTCAAGAAGCAGCGAGGCAGGTTTGTAAAATATACACTGGCGGCCAAAAATGTGGAATAATGTACATATTTGGCAAGAAATTGGTACTTTTATAAACCAAAGTGGCATTCAGCTGATCACAATGTATAGTCAGGACATTAATAACATGAAAAATTACTATTACAATTTGAAAAAAAAACAAAAAACTACTTCAAAGAGTTCTCATCAAAAAATCCTCCATGTGCAGCAATGACAGCTTTGCAGATCCTTGGCATTCTAGCTGTCAGTTTGTCCAGATACTCAGGTGACATTTCACCCCACACTTCCTGTAGCACTTGCCATAGATGTGTCTGTCTTGTCAGACACTTCTCACGCACCTTACAGTCTAGCTGATCCCACAAAAGCTCAATGGGGTTAAGATCCATAACACTCTTTTCCAATTATCTGTTGTCCAATGTCTGTGTTTCTTTGCCCACTCTAACCTTTTCTTTCTGTTTTTCTGTTTCAAAAGTGGCTTTTTCTTTGCAATTCTTCCCATAAGGCCTGCACCCCTGAGTCTTCTCTTTACTGTTGTACATGAAACTGGTGTTGAGCGGGTAGAATTCAATGAAGCTGTCAGCTGAGGACATGCGAGGCGTCTATTTCTCAAACTAGAGACTCTGATGTACTTATCCTCTTGTTTAGGTGTACATCTGGCCTTCCACATCTCTTTCTGTCCTTGTTAGAGCCAGTTGTCCTTTATCTTTGAAGACTGTAGTGTACACCTTTGTATGAAATCTTCAGTTTTTTGGCAATTTCAAGCATTGTATAACCTTCATTCCTCAAAACAATAATTGACTGACGAGTTTCTAGAGAAAGCTGTTTCTTTTTTGCCATTTTTGACCTAATATTGACCTTAAGACATTCCAGTCTACTGCATACTGTGGCATCTCAAAAACAAACACAAAGACAAAGTTAAGCTTCATTTAATGAACCAAATAGCTTTCAGCAGTGTTTGATATAATGGCAAGTGATTTTCTAGTACCAAATTAGCAATATTTCATGATTACTCAAGGATAAGGTGTTGGAGTGATGGCTGCTGGAAATGGGGCCTGTCTAGATTTGATCAAAAATGACTTTTTTCAAATAGTGATGGTGCTGTTTTTTACATCAGTAATGTCCTGACTATACATTGTGATCAGTTGAATGCCACTTTGGTGAATCAAAGTACCAATTTCCTTCCGAAACAGCAAAATCTGTATATTATTCCAAACTTTTGGCCACTAGTGTACACTGTTATTCTGTATCCTTGATTAATGTCTCACCTTTGTATTGTGTGGTTTCTGTATTAAGGTGGATGGGCCAGTGCTGGTAGAAGACACCTGTCTGTGTTTCAAGGCATTAGGAGGACTACCAGGGCCTTACATGTGAGTCTCTCGAGTTTTGTTTTGTGCTGTAGATCTAAAAAATTATAAGATACCACTCACCCTCATGTTGTTTCAAACCTGTATGGCTTTCACATAAGCTACACAGAAGCTACAAATATGTATTTTCTCAGGCACTTATTGAGACTAAATAGATGCACAACATGCATGATTTCAGTAGTACAGACTAATCACAATAGTCAAATCATACTCGCTGCATGAAAAGAGATGTATCCAGACCAGTAGACTCCTGTAGAAACCGCAGAATTTTGGTCGTATTCAGAAAAGTACTGGCCCGTATAAATCCGATCATATACCATTTCGGATGTTAGTGACTGATGATTCCTTCTGCGTTATAGCCATTTGTTGCCATGGTAAGTAATCCTCTTAAGTTGTCTGTCAGGGGATTGTTTTACATCTGAGTCACATTTGCATTTCTCACCTTCTGGATAAAATGGTCATCCATATTGGTCATTTATCTCAAACTGGATTGGCTGACCTTAACCTTTAAACTACCCCTAAATCTTGACCGTTATTGGATCACATTATACACTGGCTTTCATTTCATTGGGTACAATTTATTTAGCACATCCCTAAATCTTGACAGCTATTGGGCCACTGGATGCGTTGTCTTTAATTGGTTAAACTTAACATTTAGCCCACCAAAAACCCAGTCAGCATTTAGCCTATGCCTCTTATCACAGACCTTTAATCGGTATTGACACAATATAAATGCTAAGATAATAATTGGGTTTAAATATCTTAGTTAAAAGGAAAATGTGAAATATATCAAATATATCAATGGTAAAAATATACAAACATCTGAAACAGTGTGAAGCTTCAGTTAGGGTTCAGTAAATTAGCTGGCATCTGACCCTGTGTCACTTGTCATCACACAAAAGTGATTATTTCTCAGTATAGTGTGGGTCTGCATCAAGTCTCTTGTGTAGCTTCTGGAACAGAGATTCGCAAACCTGCTTGTTTTACAACCTACACTGGCCTCCTATTGACAACACCAGTCTTCTGCGATATCTGCACAGCCTGCATGCTCCAGTATCCAGGAGGGCTTGGTAGGAACGCGGCAAAACCGCCGTGCTTTCTCTCATAGTGGAACCGTGTTTTTTGCAGTCAAGACGGTGCTCGTGTCGCGGGTTCAGGGAGACTGTACTCGCTGCGGACTGTAGCACAATGACGTAGTTTGGTTTAATCCGCATCGTAGTCGACTTCAATGACGTACTGGATGTTTTAATGTGCTTGCGCACAGCTACATATTATATTAGATTCTCTTTACAATATTATATTATTTAGTGTTGTCAGTGTGGCATATAGCCTATCCACCTTATTTTGCAACGCAGAAGTAAGCAGTGGCTGCATTTCCGGCGAATTTGGCAAAGTTCCGCTGGCATTGACCGCAGTGTGAATAACTAAAAGGTTATAATACCAGAATCTAGTGACGTGGGCTTAAAAAAACTATCACACAACCACAGGATGTACAGCAGAATTATGTGCCAATGTTGGACAATTTTCTAACGTCAGCTTTTTTAATAGAGTAAGTAAATCATTCACTTGTTGCTGTGTGTTGTATTGAAGAGACAGTAATAAAATCTGCTTCTTACTTTACCGAGGTCGTGACAATGTAGTGTTTCTTGTCTCCATATGAACCTCCATTCATATGTACCTACATAACCTCCGATGATGCATTTATTTATTCCAAAGGCAGTGTTTCATAAGCCATGCTGAATTTGATCTGCGTGTCTGTTTACTATAAACCGCTAAGAAAGAGAGAATGCTCTCTGACAACAACGGAGAGTAAAATGCATTTATTATTTTGCCAAGATGAAACAAGATGCAGTTTTGGTGCAAAGAAAGTTAAAGCAGCATTTTCCCGTCAGCTTTCTGCTCTCTGCTGGTTGTTTAAAGATTGTGGTGTGTCAGACGGTGCGGAAGACTGTCCTGTCAATGCCTGATCTCTCATTCATTCCGCCTGTGCAACACTGTGTGATAAAACGATGGCAAAATGCGATAAACGATAAAACTATATGCGCTTAAAACCAATGAGTTTATGAAAATCTTCATTAATGATAATGTGGACATTTATTATTACAACCTGTAATATAAAGCAGCATAATGTAGTATTTTTTTGTATCGCTAAAATAGCTTTAAGTGGCTGATACCGGAAGTGGACCACATTCAAGGTTGATTATGGCGGTGCCCTAGCTTCACTGGAAAATAAGGTGGATACACAGGGGATAAATTGGGCCGGTACGGTCCGGAACGGCGATCCAGCACCTTTGATTCCAAAAAAGAAGATGGTGCGACATCACCCGATTTTAGGGTCCCCCCCTCCTCTGAAATCCCAATTTAACCTGCCTATACACAATTTTGTTTGACAGGTTATATTAGCCTAGTGGCTACTAAAAGTTACTAGTTTAACTACTGCCGGTAGACATCTGTGTCTGTATAAGCTTTAATGTTTAAAATAATCCATATAACAAATGTTATTTTCTCTCTGGCAGCTTCAAAGTTCAGTGTTTATTTGAAAAACTGGATATATGCATTTTGTATTTTATCTTCAAGAAACTACTTGTGCCGTATTGTGATCGACCATTGCAGGATGCATAAAGAAACGTTTTCTTCTTTTTATTCTTGTCATCTTAAGTAGGCCTATAAAAGGCATGTTATAATAAAATAAGATTTGAATCCCAAATTAAAGAAGAAATAGGACTGTATATGTTCTCGAAATGGAATCAAATGAATAAAAAAAATATATAAGCTATTTAATAGTTATCATCCATACCAAACAAGTTCGCTCCAAATAGTCAGCAACCTCTCATATTCTTTAGAAGACCGAACTCCCCAAAGCTCAAAAGTTATTAATACGCTATACTATACTATACTACTTTAAGGAACTTTTTATTTACACATAATGCTACATACTGCACACGCTGAATAAAATATTTGCATTAAAAACATCCAGTATATCACGGCTCCGAACGTTTTAAATCCATTAAAACATGGATTTAATCCACTACGTAATGATGGTCCGCAGTGAGGACTTCTTGAACTGAACTGAACTCCATTGCGCAAAGTCACCTACGTGCACACCAACAGCAGAGGCAGACTTGCAATGTCTGTGAGAGAATTATTCTGCACATATTTTACTTCACTTCATTGAGAAGTGCCCTGGCAACACTCTGTTGTATAGCCTAATTAAGATGCAGTTGGACCAAAGAGATTTTAAACTGGGCTCACTTTGTTTCTTTAACTCTTTATATAGTTCGTATAGTAGTTAAATCAAATCAGTAGTTAAGTCATAATCAGATGAGAACATGAGATAAAATGAGGTAAACAAGTGATTGGCTGTGAATAAAACATTAAAAAGCCCTCTTAGCAGGACTGTCATCAGTCATCACAACCAGCCGAACTGTAAAGTTCCATCGAACTTCATGGTTCTCTGTACATGTCTGCTGAATTGAGGTACTGTATGTGGCTTTTGGTGGACGTAAACGGTTTTATGTTTCTTGGGTCCGTTTTTTCCCTAATACATCTGACAAACTTGAAGTTAAGTGGGAGTTTATTCTCCCCACATTTGTCCAGATTTGACTCTTTTCATGCAGTGACTATTCATGTGTTACGCTTGCTATAGTTTACACCATGTTGTTTCTTCATCAAACAGCAATGTCAAATGTAAATCAAGTCAGTCACTGAAACAACAGCGCCACCTCGAGCAACAAATAGCATGGATAATATGTATGTGTACACGCATCTGGAACACTGATAATTCTCCATGTTTGTACAGAAAAACAAAACAAAAAACCAACACTATTACATACCTAAGGTCTCTGGTGAACCTATGCACTTTTGGTACTCAAGCCATTATAAAAAATATATATAATAATAATAATTATAAAAAAAACACTATTTATAGTGTTACACTAATAGTTACACTATTTATACGAGAAAGCTTGAGGAATACTAAAGCAGTGTAGGCAAAAAATTGATAGGTACAGGGGGTGAAATTACATCCTGTTTCACTAAAGACCCGAGGTATGCGTTTAATAAATAAATGACATAGATCTATTGCATATTGCATTAAAATGATTCAGTTTGAGTCTCTCTCTCTCGCTCTCTCTCTCTCTCTGCACAGAAAATGGTTCCTGGATAAACTGAAGCCAGAGGGTAAGACATTTTGACAGGCTACATCTTTTATATCTATTTGAACCAATGGAGGCTTTCAGATACCAAAATTAAAGCAGACTCAAATCTGAGCTATTATTACTATTCCATCTGCAGGACTGTATAAATTGCTGGCAGGTTTTGAGGATAAATCAGCCTGGGCACTGTGTACATTTGCATTCTGTGCTGGAAAAGAGGAGCCAGTCCAGCTGTTCAGAGGAATTACTGAGGTGAGGACACACAATTGACTATTATGAAATTCACTCTCCAGTCGGAGCCGTGGTGTAGCGGTTAGCACACATTGAGTTCTGGTGTTCATGCTGGCAATGTAAGTGCCCATTGTACAAAGGTGCCTGTGTTTGTTCCTGGGAGGCAGCAGATGCCCTAATCATAACCATATGGAGCTTGTAAGACCAAGTTCCCTGCCAGGAACAACCTGGGGCACCTTTCTCCCATTGCGAATGTAAGTCCACATTGCATCATTTCTCAGTCTTGCTTCCCCTCCTGTTCTCTCTCCACTATTACTACCAACAGAAGTAGTAAAATGGCAAATAAATCTCTCTCCCTTCAAATGCATTCACTCATGACATATTCAAGAATGAAATCAGTACACGCACGAAATACTGAATCCAAGTGTTACCCTGCAGGTTTTGATTCCTACCTCCAACAATCCTGTTAATGTTTTTCAGGGCCGTATTGTTGAGCCCAGGGGCCCGAGGGATTTCGGGTGGGATCCCTGTTTTCAGCCTGATGGGTATGAGAAAACGTGAGTATACACATCTTTACAGTGGTGTTTCTCGGTTTCACCAGTAGATGACAGTATTGGTCTAATTAAAGAAATTGAAGAGACTCCTGCTTGGATGAGCAATGTTTACAAAAATGTTTGAATGAATCCTCTTATAGTTTAGTTGTTAACATTGTGAAAAGACATTGATGTGAAATGTATTATAAAAATTGTTGCACCTATCCACAAAGAATGTACCCTTAGCTTCAAACATTGATAAGGTAATACGATAACTATGCCTTATGTACATTTGTGGCAACAGCGTGTCAACACAGTTGAAGCCTATTGCAACAATATCCTCATTCCATGCTGTGTTTCTGGGGGCAGGTATGCTGAGCTCCCTAAAGAAGTGAAGAATAGCATCTCCCATCGGTACCGTGCACTGGCCGCCTTGTCAGAACACTTTTCCCAGCTTAACGATGCACCAGAGACCAACTGCACAAAGCACGAGACTGAGTAGTTCTTTTTCAAGCCGATTCGACCAATCAGAATTCATTTTGGCTCGTCAACATGAAATAGTCCAAAGAATGAATAGTTCAATTAGCTGGTTGTACTTCATCCTCCATGCATTTGAATGAAATTATTTGTTGATGAAAATCACTATCTACTGATATCTTCCTGTTCTCTTTATTTTTATTTAAAAATTATTTTAATTGGCATATTAGCTAAAGGGGTCTCATTACATGACGATGTGACATTACATGCTCTATAACTTGGTTAGCTGGTGTACAACCCTTTGCCTAAATGGGTTAATTAGTTACTTGATTGGTTGTAGTCATCTATTGTAGATAACGTTACACTTGTGAACGCACCCTGTGGCTGTGGTGTGCAGGTGTCTTGTGTGTGCATGTTCATCGCTATAGTTTGAAAATCAAATTGTTCACAAAAGTGAGCTAAACCAGGCTTAACCTCACTTTGGGGACATTCAGGATGTTCATAATTGGAAAATCCATTCATAAATAAAACCAAAATAAAACAAAATTCTATAATAGCAAAAAAAGTTTTCTTTTTGGGATATGGTTACACAAAATTATTTCAAGGTTTACGCATTTCAATTCCATCAAATTGAATGAAATAATCTTTGAAATTTAAAAAAATAAATATTTTAAGTTTTATTTACTTTTGTTAAACTTTACATGATTCAGTTTGATGGAATTTTATTGTGAAATTGAAATGCGTACATTTAAGTTGTTAAAATATTTATTTGAGTAAGTTTTGTCTAAAGTAAATATACTGTAATTAGTTGTAAAAGCATGCAAAAACAGTGTGTGTGTGTGTGAGTGAGATAGAGACAGTGGGAATTGAGAGTCTTAAATCTTCAGGATGTTCTTGTGACACCTCATGTTTGTTCATCTGTACCCCGCACTGGGGGGACGTAACTCTGTATTACAGTTATATCATCTATGGTTTGCGTTTCTCATTACTAATGGCATACAGTCAGTGTTTTCACTGCTGTTTCTCACATTCTCTCTCTCATTCACTCACTCCCTCTTTTTCTCTTCCTGTCCCTTAATGCCTTGTGACAAAGAAACCTTTTGTAACACATGCACATGGATGCATGTGATTCAAAAAGCAGTACTGCACCCACCCAACACTCCTCTAAAAAAGGTTTGAGAAACTTTCATTTTGAAAAAATAAAAAGATCATCACCAATTCTATCGCTCATACTTGGAGTAGGGAATTGGAATAGTTCACACAAAAATGAAAATTCTCTCATCATTTACAGTACACACACTCATATCATCCCAGATGCGTGTGACTTTCTTTCATCTGCAAAACACAAATGAAGATTTTTAGAAGAATATCTCAGCTCTGTTGGTCCATACAATGCAAGTGAATGGTGGCCAGAACTTTGAAGCTCCAAAAAGCACATAAAGGCAGCATAAAAGTAATCCATACGACTCCAGTGGTTAGATCCATATCTTCAGAAGTGATATGATAGGTGTGGGTGAGACACAGATCAATTTTTAACTCTAATTTTTTAACCACTGGAGTCGTATGGATTACTTTTATGCTGCCTTTATGTGCTTTTTGGAGCTTCAAAGTTTTCTGGCCACCATTCACTTGCATTGTATGGACCAACAGAGCTGAGATATTCTTCTAAAAATCTTCATCTGGGATGGCATGAGGATGAATAAATGATGAGAGAATTTTCATTTTTTGGTGAACTGTACCTTTTATTTTTAAACTTTGTTATGTGACTCATTCTGCACAGTTTATGCTATGGGTGTGAGTGATATACTTCAAATCATGTGGCTTGTTTAGGACATGTGTTCTATTACTTTTAAGGAAGTTCTATTACTTTTAAGTGTTTGGACTTAGAATATGTGCCCGGCAGACTATAAAACAAGGACACATTTCCCATTTCCTTGCATGACATGGAACCCAAACCATATCTAAGGTCCAGAATTTCATTGAGACTTGGGGGTGGGTGCTTTTTACACAGTAAGCAAACAACCAGAACAACCTAGCAATGTCATTTCATGCACACAGCAATATAATAAAAACACTGAGAATGCCGTAGCAACCGTATAGCAACACCCTGGCATTGTAGTGGCAATTTTTGTCTGGATAAGAGCCACCAATATAAAGATCTACTTCAATCATTGCATCTGTATCATGTGCATGATTTTACCAAGTATGTGCTAAAGACTTATGAAAAATATGTGAGTTGCATGAAAAAATATCAATATGCTTTACACAGAGCAATACAGTTCTTTGTTCTGCAGGACCTTTCCTATTAAAGCCAGAAGTAGAGGCCTAAGATCTCTGCATATGATCTATAGATCCATGCTGTTACATGAGCTCTAATGAGTTCAACATCTCTATATGAACCTGTTAGATGCATCAAGAATTGAAAAATAGTCACTTAGCTACAAAAGTTAATAGGGCTGTAAAGGAAACTTATTGAAAGTTAATATCCTTTGGTGGATCATAATTTTATGTCTACTAATCTAAATTTCAGAAAAATAGTTCGAGTTTGGATCACAGATTTTACTGTTGGTGTACCCCGTTGGTAAAATTATTATTATTTTTTTAAAGTGCCACAGGTTTTCTTTCCTGATGGTTGTAAGGGATGATTGGGATGCAAACAACAGAGGCAAATGGCTAAGAAAATATCTCTGGTATGCAGGAGCTTGTGCAAACTGTATATGTCCGAACCACATCAAAACATGTGCTGCGTCACCGTCCCAACTCCTGCTGGGCTTATGAGAGTGTCCATAAAGATCAAGGAGTGCCATTCATGGAAAACAAACAAAGACAGACAGAAATAATAAAAAAACAGGCACCTTGATGACCCTCAATTATACCCAACAACATTCCTCGACTCTTAATCGTGTGGAAATGCCCTTGCCTTAATGCTTCAGGAATTCACAATGTGTAAACATGTTGTTGGATGTCCGTCTGGTTTGTGAAAATAAGTGTTTCAGGTGAAGAAACATCCTGTAATCATTAATACAGACAACCAAAGCTATAAGTCTGGCAATTTTCACAAAAAAATTTGAGAAGTTCTAAACAATTCTAATAATTGACATTATTATAGACATTATCATAGAATAACAGTAGGTTACAATAATTTTTGCGAAAACTTTGAAGGACCTGTACTATTGCGTGCATCTTGTTGCATGCATGCGGAGATGACTCAAAATCATACAATATATGATGTAACATCAAACAATTCAATCAAACATAAAGCAATGCAATCTCAATATGTTCTAATGTCGTGATTCTCGACTACTGGGCCTTTGTTCTGATCGGCAAGTCACGGACAGCAGGGGAAAATGCTAAATGCAAATAATAAAGTGCAAGTAACCATATAGCAATGCAAAGTTAGATTTTGGCGGGGCGGGGGGGAATAGGCCTATCAACATTTAAAAGAAAGGACAAAATGTTTCGCATATATTTTGTCATTGACATCAAAGGCTGTGGGTCCATGAACCCACTGGTCTTGTGGACCTTTAAGTTCACAGGTAAGAAAGTGATCACAAATGGTGTGGGTTATGAGGCCCTGAACGGCACTCTCGCTCAGCAAGACGCCCTATAAAGTGTAGGAATCCAGTTAAAGGGGTCATAATCAACGGCAGCACATTGCAATGAGCCATTAGGAGGCCAGAAGCATCTGGTGTTCTGCTCCTCATCTTCAGAACAACATATTTGTGGCGTAACACCTCTGTGGCACTCGTGCAGTGATTAGAAGGTAAGTTCCTGTTTTAGAAAAACATGTTTATTGCCATATTGACTAGACGGCAGGGAAGTGATTGCGTTTTGGGCAGATTGAGGGGTGTGGTAAAAAGAGAGGCCTTTACCAGAGGACAAAGAACAAAATTGCAATTGTCTGTATATAGTGGGGTCCAAAAGTTTGAGACAACATTGAAAATCTGTTTTAATTTAGTTTAGTTTAGTTTAATGTCCATCTAGAGACCTCAACCAAATCTTCTGTGACTGTATCTCTCCTGCTTATACTCCGCCAGAGATGTGCTGCAAGCTTGGGGGAAAGTCTGCTCATCTCATCAAGATTATGGGACAGTTTATTTGACCCGTTTTCAACGTGAGCCAAACCCAGGACTCTCATTGTGTGCATAAACATTAGGATCAGCAGTCAGCTAAATACTTCCTTTAAATGACATTTAGAAGTCAAAGGTCATACATCTGCTGCTTCAGTGTTGTAATACATTTTGGAGTATATTTATTGCATACTGTGTGCTTTGTGATACAGTATGAGTAAGCCTTCATTTGTTTTTTACTTTTAAATCACGTTTCACTTCATCACATGGAAAGATATTAGAAGTTAAGAAGTGCGGACATCCAGAAACTTAAAGAGTATGAGGGCACATTTCAGAGGTCCAAGAGAGTGGAGGCCAGAACAAGGAGGAGTCTGTTTAAACAAGGAGGGCAAAGAAAGAGCTGGCTACAGTACTTTTGTACGGTTCCAAATACTATTCCTTACGTCAAAAATGTTGCCGCTCCCATTAGAATAGCATCAATATCTTCAGCCAAGTGATTTAGTGGAATACTCAAAGTCTGATCTGGCTCTCTTACTGTTTAATGTATTTCCTTATATTTCTCACTGGTTTTTCCATATCCTTCAATGTCTCACAGGGATCTCAAGAAGAGACAATTGACAAGAGACTTAAGGAGGCCCAATCCGCACTAATCCGTTTTAGTTTGAAAACACAAACGAAACATCATCGTTTTCCACGGTTTTCGGTGGAGGAAAAACGCAGTTCTAAAAGAGGCTAAACATAGCCAAATCGTTTTCAAACTAAAATGGATTAGTTTGGACATGGTAACATGGAAAGGTTACAGTAATCTATACAGAATTTTCTGTTATACATTCCAAACCCATGGTCCAGCCGAGACAAACCAAGCTAGTTTTGTGCACAAAAGACACATGCAAAAGAAATATCATGAACTGTCTCTGTGTTTGTGCATCCTTGCATGGGAATTATGTGCTAGAAGTGTTCACCTTTGACAAGTGCTTTTTTGGGGAAACACAACCTAATCTTTTCACAGAGCAAAACACCTTCTATCCCCATGTGAAACATCGCACAAGGTTGCCTGTTTTACGGATCATACCTCCTGTACCTCACAGGACACATTCCGGGCCTGCTCACAAAACCATTTCTCCTTTTCTCTGAAGAGCTGCATCACTCTGAATTTTTGTTCATGTGACAGGATGATCAGAATTTATAGCTCCAAATGCTCCATGAATCTTCTCAAGTCCTTGGCTTCTATTTATTTATTTCAGTGCATGTTTGATCAGTTTCCAATCTCAGGGAATATCATAACCTAAACCTTACATAAAAAAAAGTCTAAAATAAAAGTTTCAAATATTTGAAATATTTGAAATATTTGACACATGTTTGGGAACCTGTGCTTGAAATTAGTGATTAAGTGATATCAAGATCTTTTAATATTCCAAATGCTGACAGTTACAAGGTCATTTTTATTATTAGTTTGAATTTGTCCTCCAAATTAGAAATCCAAAATCATCAACAAATTACATAGGCCGATTGACAAAGGTAGGCTAGGCCTACCCAAGATTTTGTTTTATTATTAGGCGTTCGGTCTCAGGCAATTGGCTCATTGGTTGCTTCTACCTGAAAGAGCCCCTCCCTGGTTCTGAATTGAACAGGAAGTCCTTGCCCCTATTTCGCCA
This sequence comes from Myxocyprinus asiaticus, assembly GCF_019703515.2. Classification (NCBI taxonomy): domain Eukaryota; kingdom Metazoa; phylum Chordata; class Actinopteri; order Cypriniformes; family Catostomidae; genus Myxocyprinus; species Myxocyprinus asiaticus. Next base: position 31,445,234 of record NC_059368.1, read on the forward strand.
TTGCAAAGCCTTTCTATCAAACTAACTGGAGAAGTTAAGTTGCACCCTGTTATTTAACATTTACACGTGATTTGGACAAGAGTGCCCAGAGTGTTTAATTCGGACATTTATTTAAATGTTGCCTCAAGCATATGGCTGAACCCCAAATTATGTATCAACAAGTCCCCTTTCTTAAGAGTAAGTCCTCTTACTGCTTTTGGAAAAGGTCATGAGGCATCAGTGTGTTACTCCCTGCTAATTCAGAGTCTGGGGGATGGAGCTTCAACTTCTCTCAAGAGATTATGGGAGAAAGATTTAAACTTGGTATTGGAGGAGGGAGTGTGGGCTAGGATTCTAAAAAACATCAAGTCTGTATCTAGAGATGCAAGGGTGCGCCTTATGCAATTCAGGATTTTACATCGTTCTATTGGACCCCCTCTAGACTGTATAGGCTTGGCCTTAAAGACACACCTATCTGCTGGTGATGCCAATTGGAGGATGGAGATACAACCCATGTTTTTTGGGGGTGTGTTAAGATCCAAGGGTATTGATTGAGGGTTCAGAATTTTGTATGTGACGCATTGGGCACTTGGGTTTCCTTTTGCCCCAGACTCTGTATTTTGGGAGATGGGGCAGTAATCAATGTGGAGAATAACCATGTGGAGGATTGGGTCCTAACCTGTGTTATGGTAGCCAGACAGGTGATTTTGAGGGGTTGAAAGTCAGTTGGAGCACCCCCATTTCAGGAGTGGTGCTCGGAGATGGGGAGAGTTGCAGCCTTAGAGGAGGGGTCTTATAGAAGGCTAGGGAATCTGGATTTGTTTGTAGGAAAATGGGGTGGATATTTAGCATTCTTGGAGGGTTCTCAGGTGGAATAGTGGAGAGAGGGGTAATTGTCAATGTGTGTGATTTTTATATTTGTATATATTTTATATAAACTCAGCAAAAAAAGAAATGTCCCTTTTTCAGGACACTGTATTTTAAAGATAATTTTGTAAAAATACAAATAACTTTACAGATCTTTATTGTAAAGGGTTTAAACAATGTTTTCCAAGCTTGTTCAATGAACCATTAACAATTAATGAACATGCACCTGTGGAACAGTCGTTAAGACACTAACAGCTTATAGTCAGTAGGCAATTAAGGTCACAGTTATTTAAACTCAGGACACTAAAGAGACCTTTCTACTGACTTTGAAAAACACCAAAAGAAAGATGCCCAGGGTCCCTGCTTATCTGCATGAACGTGCCTTAGGCATGCTGCATGGAGGCATGAGGACTGCAGATGTGGCCAGGGCAATAAACTGCAATGTCTGTATTGTGAGACGCCTAAGACCGCGCTACAGTGAGACAGGAAGGACAGCTGATCGTCCTCGCAGTAGCAGACCACGTGTAACAACACCTGCACAGGATCGGTACATGCGAATATCACACCTGCGGGACAGGTACAGGATGACAACAACAACTGCCTGAGTTACACCAGGAACGCACAATCCCTCCATCAGTGCTCAGACTGTCCGCAATAGGCTGAGAGAGGCTGGACTGAGGGCTTGTAGGCCTGTTGTAAGGCAGGTCCTTCGCTGGACCAGACAGGACTTGCAAAAAGTGCTCTTCACTGACGAGTCGCAGTTCTGTCTCACCAGGGGTGATGGTCGGACTCGCGTTTATCATCAAAGGAATGAGCATTACACCGAGGCCTGTACTCTGGAGCGGGATCAATTTGGAGGTCGAGGGTCCGTCATGGTCTGGGGCGGTGTGTCACAGCATCATCGGACTGAGCTTGTTGTCATTGCAGGCAATCTCAATGCTGTGCGTTCTAGGGAAGACATCCTCCTCCCTCATGTGGTACCCATCCTGCAGGCTCATCCTGAAATGACCCTCCAGCAAGACAATGCCACCTGCCATACTGCTCGTTCTGTACGTAATTTCCTGTAAGACAGGAATGTCAGTGTTCTGCCATGGCCAGCAAAGAGCCCGGATCTCAATCCCATTGAGCACGCCTGGGACCTGTTGGATCGGAGGGTGAGGGCTAGGGCCATTCCCCCAGAAATGTCCGGGAACTTGCAAGTGCCTTGGTGGAAGAGTGGGGTAACATCTCACAGCAAGAACTGGCAAATCTGGTGCAGTCCATGAGGAGGAGATGCACTGCAGTAATTAATGCAGTTGGTGGCCACAACAGATACTGACTGTTACTTTTTCCTGACCGCCCCTGGCACATTATTCAATTTCTGTTAGTCACATGTCTGTGAAACTTGTTCAGTTTATGTCTTAGTTGTTGAATCTTTTTATGTTCATACAAATATTTACACGTGTTAAGTTTGCTGAAAATAAAAGCAATTAAAAGTGAAAGGACGTTTCTTTTTTTGAGTTTATATGTATTTTTATTTATTTTTCCCCCTCTATTAGCTGTTTGGTTTTAGTTTTCTTTTATATGTGTTCATGTAAGACCACAGGGGTGTTTGTTGAGGTTCGGGTGGGGTTGGGGATGGGGAGGAGGAGGAGGAGGGGTGGTAGTGGGTGTTAAAAGTTGATTTTGTGTATTTATGTTTTGTTTTTCTGTGTTTTAATAAAAATACAAATGTTAATCATGACAAAAAAAGAAATCCAAAATCATATTTTTGTCTTGCTGTTGGGTAAACAAGTGAACACAATAAAACCACACTGGCATACATTCTGGCAAGAGCCAATTAATGATTAATAAGATTGTAGCCAATTGGTTGAACAGTTGGTATTTTTCCATAAATATCAGGTTGGGGCAGGTTGGCACATTTCCATTGTTAAAATTAAGTAAATTCATACAACTGATTAATTACAATATCTGTTGGCCAAAATAATAGTTTAATATTTAGTTAAATACATACATTCTCCTGCCCCGTAGGTGGCAATATGCTTAAAGAGAGTGAATAAAGAAAAAAAAAGAAAGATGAAGAAAGTGAAAGTGGAGATTGTTGGTAAAAAATACTTAAATATTGATCTGTTTCTTACCCACATTTACCATATCGCTTCTAAAGTTATAGATTAAACCACTCATATTGTATGGTTTTCTTTTATGCTGCCTTTATGTGCTTTTTGGAGCTTCAAAGTTTTGGTCATGATTCGCTCGCATTTTGAGGACCTACAGAGTTTAAATATCCTACTAAATATCTTTGTTTGTGTTCTGCAAAGGAAAAAGTCATACACATCTGCGATGGCATGAGAGTGAGTAAATGATGAGAGAATTTTCATTTTTGGTTGAACTATCCCATTAGAAATGGAAATACATTCCAAATTGACTCAACATTCTCAGTATTCACTGGAGTAAAAAGTGTGACTACAAAGTCCCAGTCTCCCCTTCAAAATGATATATTTTATCATATTTGTAATTTTTTCTATCCCCTTTTCTCCCCAATTTTGGAATGCCCAATTCCCACAACTTAGTAGGTCTTCGTGGTGGCGCGGTTACTCACCGCGATCCAGGTGGCGGAGGACAAGTCTCAGTTGCCTCTGCTTCTGAGACAGTCAGTCCACGCATCTTATCACGTGGCTCGTTGTGCATGACACCGTGGAGACTCACAGCATGTGGAGGCTCCGCGATTCACGCACAACTTACCACGCACCCCATTGAGAGCGAGAACCACTAATCACGACCACGAGGAGGTTACCCCATGTGACTCTACCCTTCCGAGCAACTGAGCCAATTTGGTTGCTTAGGAGACCTGGCTGGAGTCACTCAGCACACCCTGGAATCGAACTCGCGACTCCAGGGATGGTAGTCAGCGTCAATTCTCGCTGAGCTACCCAGGCCCCTATTTTATCATATTTAAGGGCAGACCGGGTCTGGTTATATACAGTATATGGTAGGCTATATAGGATACATACTGGTATAAAATTACCAAATTATCTTATATATAATATATAGTTTATAATGTATAACATATGTAGGAGGAAATCTGGCATGACCAGTCAAAACACTATGCTCTTAAACCATATTAAGACAAGCTTTTCACAATTGGTCATGTGGTCTTATGTAACCATTTAATCAGAATGAATGACCCACTATATAGTACTCACAGTCAGTGACTGGGCTTCTACTGTAAAGATAATGATGATGATTATGATGATCATGTGTCAACAGGAAACAGAATCAGTGCAGCTGTGCTGACTTCTGCCGTAAAGCTGAGAGACATCAGGACTCGTCTGTGTGATCAGAATCAGGGACTGTAGGGTAAGGGGTTGGCAACACTGGGTTGTGACTGGAGTGAAGATGGGCGGAAGTTTTGTAAGGATAGCACACACCAAAAGAAAGTTCTAGGGCTAAAATCTCTGCTAGGACAAAAAGTCACTTGTTCTATGATGGGAGAAAAGAAATGGATGAGAGGAGTGATTATAGGGATTCCTACTAATGTTTCTGTTGATGTAATTAAGAAAAGCATAACAGAAGCTACAGTGATTGACACTAGGTGATTAAAATACATCAGAAATAAGGAAAAGATGGACAGCCTCTGTGATGTTGCATTTCGATGAGGGAAAAATGCCAGAAAGAGTATTTTTAGGAGTTATGAGTTACACAGTAAGGCCATATATACCTCCCCCACTGAGATGTATAAGTGTCAAAAATATGGTCATGTGGCGACTGTATGTAATGGAAAGCAGCGTTGTACAAGATGTGGTGGAGATTATGAATGTTGGAAGTGTGAGGAAGGAGTGAAACCTAAGTGTTGCAGCTGTGGGGGTAAATATAGTGCTGGATATGGAGGATGTCAGGTAAGAAAGAATGCTGTCAAAATACAACATTTTAAGGTAACAGAGGGATTGACTTATGCGGACATGATTAAACGAGTGAAGTGGACAGAACAGAAGAAAGCAGAAGAGAATGAAGAAGCACCAAGGATGCAAAGCAAGTGGTTGAATCGAGGCATAGTAAACGATAACTATATGACTGTGGACAAATTGGCATTCTTTACCTTTATAGTAGAAGTAGTATATTGTTCGGCCCAAACTGAGAGTAGAACTGAAAGAATAAGAATAAGTGTTAGAGCAGCAGATGAGTACTTGAATGTAGAAGGAATAACAGTAGACCAGATAAATGAGAAATTGAAGATGCAAACTACAAGCATTCAGACAGTAAGTGGTGGATCATAATGGTGCTTATAGTCTTGCAGTGGAATGCAAGAAGCTTAATAGTTAATGGGCAATAATTGTAATAAGTGTATAGATGATTTTAATGATAAACCACATGTTATATGTGTTCAAGAATCTTGGTTGAAAGCTCACTTAAATTTAGTGGTTCAAGGGTATTCAGCAGTACGTAAGGATAGGAATAAAGGTAATGGTGGTGGAGTAGTGACTTTCATTAAATGAGGAGTAGGATTTAGGGTGGTAGAAGTGAATGGGGAGTATGAATCCGTAGTGGTGGAGGTATGGACAGGAAATCAGAGTGTAAAAGTAATTAATTTTTTATAATCCATGTGATAGACTAAAAAAAAAGACTTAATACAAAAACTTGGAGGTGAGGGCAACTTCAAATTGGTGTAGTGCGATGATTTTAATGCACATAATGATCATAATGGATACATTGTGGAAGAAATATTAGATTGCAATGACCTAGTGTGCTTAAATGATGGAGGAGCAACAAGGATAGATGTAGCTCGGGGGCAATATTCGGCAATAGATTTAACAACTGTGTCACAAGTCTGGCTAGACAATGCACATGGGATGTACTAGACCAAAGTACTATGGGTAGTGATCATTACCCCATCAGATGCAAAATAGAGATAGGAGTGGAAGAATGCCTGGAAGAGAACATTCCAAGATGGAAATTTAAAAAAAATGGATTGGGATCAATTTAAAGAATTAAGTGAAACTAAGATGTTAGGAATGAGAAATAATATAGAGGATGTAGAGGAGTTAAATAATACAATAAATGAAATTTTCTGTAGCACAGCGGAAGAGATAATTGGGAAAAATTCAGGGGAGAGGAGAAAGAAGGCCGTGCCGTGGTGGACAGAGAAATGCAGTGAGGTAATTATAATCAGAAATAGAGCACTTAGAAATGTAAAGAAAATGTAATCCTTACTTATTAATATATTAGAGAACTCAGGCAATTGTCAGAAAAGTAATTAGGGCTGCCAAAAGAAATGACTGGAGACAATTTTGTGATGAAATCGGTGAAAGTTTAGGCATAAGTGAATTGTGGGGCATGATAAGGAAGATGGGAGGGATTCAAATACACAGGAGTATGCATGTAATAAAAGACGGGGCTAAATATATCATCTTACAGTGAAAAAGCAGAGATCTTGGTGAAGGCCTTTGTTAAGGTACACAGCAATAGTAATATATCAGAGGACATGAAAACACAAAGAGAATAAATTATGAGAGACAATTCTGATATCCTGGTCCAAAGAGGGCCTTCTGGATGCACTTTGGATGTAGATTTTACATTGTATGAACTGAAGCAGGCATTGTCAGGGGCAAGACATACATCTCCAGGAAAAGATGACTTATGCTATGAAATAATAAAGCATTCATCAGACTTAACGTTGTATACTATTTTACATCTTTTTAATAAAGTATGGGAGTTAGGAAAGCTTCCCTCTTCTTGGAAACATGGAGTAATTATTCCTATAGCTAAGCCTGGAAAGAACCATTCTATAGCAGCTAATTATAGACCAGTTGCTCTAACATCTAACTTATGTAAAATTGGGGAACGAATGGTAATAGCTACATTCATTTATATGACAGAATATAAAAGTATTTTGTGTCCACATCAAAGTGGTTTTAGGAAAGGTCGCAACACGATGGATTCTATTATATGTTTAGAGTCTGAAATCAGAAAGGTGTTAATGAATAAAGAAGTGTTAGTGGGAATGTTTTTCAATGTAGAAAAAGCTTATGATATGCTGTGGAAGGAGGGACTTTTAATTAAATTGGACAGAATGGCTATTAAAGGGAGGTTATATAATTGGATCATGGATTTTTATTTGGTCGAACCATACAGGTCAGTGTTGGATCATGCTAATCAAAGATATACTCAATAGATAATGGCACTCCCCAAGGCAGTGTATGTAGCCCAATCCTATTCAATATTATAATAAATTATATATTCATACAGGCATTTAGAACTTCCCCCTGTCCCAGCAATACAGGTGGAAATGGCAGAGATGCCTTTGGAAATCCGGAGACTAAAATTAAGAATGACATACTGGAGTTCATTAAAGGAACACGCTGAAATGCATCCAGTTAAAAAAGTTTTAGAAACATTTTGGGAACATGAATGTTCAGAATTAAATAGCTTTGGATGGAATGCACAAAAAGAAGCCCAGAACATAGGAATAGACAACATAAACATAAGTCCCACTGTGGTAATGCCTGTAACACCTCCCTGGCTGTTCCCAAAACCAGCCGTTGATCTTCAGATGCTAAATAAGATACATGAAAAAGGAAGATATATTTCAAAAGATATAGTTTTGAAGCAGCATCTGGACCAAGAATGATTCAATAATGTATACTGTATATACAGTACAGATGGATCAAAAAACTCAGACTCTGGACAAATGGCAGCAGCTGTTTATATTCCTCATTTTAAATATAGTGTTGTGAAAAGACTATCAGATCATGTCTCAGTATATACAATGGAAATTATTGCAATTCTAATGGCACTTCAATGGGTGGAAGATATTCATCCTATGGAAGTAGTGGTATGTTCAGATTCATATTCAGCATAGTGAGTTTAAACAGTGGGAAATAAATATCCAGGCAGGATATCTTATATGAAATACTACAGAATTTGTACAGAATCTGCCAATTAGGAGTAAGCATTTAATTTACATGGGTTCCGGCTCATGTAGGGGTAGAGGGTAATGAGTAGATGGATTTTTTAGCAGAGAAGGCTCTGAGTCATACTGAGATTGATATGAATGTCCCTCTGAGTAAAGCTGAAGTTAAAGGAATAATTAAAGTGGCTCTAAATAGGATGTGGCAGGAGATATGGGACAAGGAGACAAAATGGAGACATCTACACTGGCAGTCAAAAGTTTGGAATAATGTACATATTTTGCTCTTATGGAAAGAAATTGGTACTTTTATTCACCAAAGTGGCATTCAACTGATCACAATGTATATTCAGGACATTAATAACATGAAAAATTAATATTACAATTTGAAAAAAAAATTAAACTGCTTCAAAGTGTTCTCATCAAAAATTCCTCCACGTGCAGCAATGACAGCTTTGCAGATCCTTGGCATTCTAGTTGGCAGTTTGTCCAGATACTCAGGTGACATTTCACCCCACACTTCCTGTAGCACTTGCCATAGATGTGGCTGTCTTGTCGGGCACTTCTCATGCACCTTACAGTCTAGCTGATCCCACAAAAGCTCAATGGGGTTAAGATCCATAACACTCTTTTCCAATTATCTGTTGTCCAGTGTCTGTGTTTCTTTGCCCACTCTAACCTTTTCTTTCTGTTTTTCTGTTTCAAAAGTGGCTTTTTCTTTGCAATTCTTCCCATAAGGCCTGCACCCCTGAATCTTCTCTTTACTGTTGTACATGAAACTGGTGTTGAGCGGGTAGAATTCAATGAAGCTGTCAGCTGAGGACATGTGAGGTGTCTATTTCTCAAACTAGAGACTCTGAAGTACTTATCCTCTTGTTTAGTTGTACATCTGGCCTTCCACATCTCTTTCTGTCCTTGTTAGAGCCAGTTGTCCTTTGTCTTTGAAGACTGTAGTCAGGGTTGAGGTGTAACGAAATACATGTAACGGGATTACGTATTTAAAATACAAAGTATAAGTAACTGTATTCCACCACAGTTACAATTTAAATCATTAGTATTTAGAATACAGTTACATTCAAGAAGTATTTTGATTACTGAAGAGATCATTTTGCATTTTATTGTCATTTGTTTCATTTAATATTTAGTCCTTTCAGATGGAAAACATTTATACATGTAAATAATGCGATCCAAAGTGCATTTGAACAGCGGTGAAACACTTTCTTATGATGTGTTACATTCATACAAGCAGACAGAGAAGTAAGTTTGAAGTAAGTTTAGAGCAGAAGAAATAGAAATAAACCTTGTGTAATTTGTCAGCTTTACGCTAAGTTAAAATGCTATTTCTAGCCATTTTACATGCACACGTTACCAGGCACGTCATATTTTTTTATCAAGAAAATTCACGTTGGATCATAATTTCTTTTTTTCTAGTAAGACCTTTGATATTAGGGCAAAAATCGTATTTTAGATAATAATTGTTTTATTGTTTTCCTGTAAAAATATCTAAAAATCCTTAAAACAAGATCAATTTGATTTATCTTGTTTTAGAAACAACACTACAGAAGATATTTCGGTTTTTCAGAGAATGTATTTTTAACGTGTATTTTGTCTTACTGTACTGGTAGAGTTTTTATTGTCAAAACAAGTGAAAAAATCTACCAGTGCTGAAGAAGTAATCCAAAGTATTTAGCATACGTTACTGACCTTGAGTAATCTAACGAAATACGTTACAAATTACATTTTACAGCATGTATTCTGTAATCTGTAGTGGAATACATTTCAAAAGTAACCCTCCCAACCCTGCTCTCTAGTGTACACCTTTGTATGAAATCTTCAGTTTATTGGCATTTTCAAGCATTGTATAGCCTTCATTCCTTTTTTGCCATTTTTGCCATAATATTGACCTTAAGACATGCCAGTCTATTGCATACTGTGGCAACTCAAAAACAAACACAAAGACAATGTTAAGCTTCATTTAATGAACCAAATAGCTTTCAGCTGTGTTTGATATTATGGCAAGTGATTTTCGAGTACCAAATTAGCAATTTAGCATGATTACTCGAGAATAAGGTGTTGGAGTGATGGCTGCTGGAAATGGGGCCTGTCTAGATTTGATCAAAAATGACTTTTTTCAAACAGTGATGGTGCTGTTTTTTACATCAGTAATGTCCTGACTATACTTTATGATCAGCTGAATGCCACTTTGGTGAATTAAAGTACCAGTTTCCTTCTGAAATCTGTACATTATTCCAAAATTCTGGCCACCATGGTATATACAATCCAAAATAAAATTGGGGTTGAGAGAAATAAATATGGAAACAGAAAGGAGGATGCTATAATATCCAGGCTCCGTATTGGGCATACCTCCCTTAACCATTCTCCTTTTGTCACTGGGAAAAGTGAATCTGAGTGTTGTGCACAGTGTGGCCTCCCAGAGACTGTTGAACATGTGCTGTTGTATTGCTCTGCGTATGAGAGAGAAAGAATCCAGCAGACAGAAGTATTAAGTAGCATAAGAATGAATAATCTGTCATTAAAAAGTATATCCTAAAATGCACTGAAAGAGCCATGGGTGTACAATGCTCTGTTAAGATATTTAAAGGAAGCAGGCTTGTTTAGTAGGATTTAGCTTAGGATTTGTTTGTTTTTTCCCTTTCATCTTCGTTTCACACCAACCCAGTAGGTGGCGGATATGAACCATTAGCTGGTTTGCCAACCGCCATAAAACGAAGAAGAAGAAACTGCCGCTGTTATTCATACAAGGATCTACTCTATCGCTACAAACAGCCGCATTCAGGTAGATCATGTGGAGAGCTGACTCTTGTGAGGCCTGTGCGTGTGTTTATGTGTCAGTGTAGCGTTTATTGATGCTAGCTGTCATGTCATCTTTTTCCACGTCATTGTATCCATCTCTTCACAAATCCCTTCTCCTATAAACACATTTATTTGATTCCTTGCTTGTTGGTTTCCCAACATCTCTGTTCTCGTCTCGGTTTGTTAGTATCGTGCGGGGTCAGTATGTTTACATGCTTGCATGTTGACTAGCACAGTGGTTTTTGACTCCAAGACCCCCCCCCCCCACCGCTCGAAACTAGACGTGTCTGATTAAAACAATTAATCATGGATAATTTTTGATTCTAGAAGTTTCAGAAGGAGTCTGTTTATGATTTGTAGGCATAACTTTAAAGTAATTTTTTTTTTTTTTTTTTTTTTTTTTTTTTTTAGCATTTTAATTAAGGTGGATCATTTTAATATTTCTTATTTAAAATGAAATTTAAGTCATCTTGAGGCCCCCTTGGAAGTGTGCTGAGGACCCCTAGTGGGTCCCGGCCCCCTGGTTGAGAACCACTGGACTAGCATACAGCTCTGTTTAACAGGTTGTTACAGATTTAATTAGAAATTAACGGAAATATGTTGTCATTATATGAAAGACCTGTACATTTAGGAGTTGTTTGATTTTATACTCATAATAGAGAGCCATATAGACGTTAAAGCCAAGGTTGTTAGGTTGATTTTAAGTTTATTCACCGGTGAGTGAATGATGACTTTATTGATAATTTCATTAGGCTATGGATAGACTCAGTTTATGGGAATTTAAGCAGTTTCTGATTCAGTTTGATTGCATTTCTTAATTTAATGGCAGTGATGCTTCAACAGTCATATTTCTTGACTGTTCATTGTGGGTTTGTTTGAGTTTTGTATTGACAACAGCAAGGCCAGATATATTTAATCATGTCCCAAGTTCCCAGCTATACACCTCTTTTTGTGTGAACTGTTCTTTTTAAAGGTGCAGTAAAGGTGCTATGACAGTCGTCCTGGAGTCACTCTGACACCGAGCAGTGTGGATGCAGCATCATTCAAAATCAAAATAGTTTTCAGTTATTGATGCCATTGTTGAAATTCACTATTTGCAGTCAGCCCTGATTAATTTAATCCAAGAGTAAAAGTGTCCAAGCACAGGGTGGTTGCTTAAAGCGATAAAAAACAAGTAGTATTCGGCTGGTCATGTGATCCCAACGTGGCAGCCCCCGTGAGGGGACCCTTTACATGTAGAATAAAACCGCTTTTATAAGGTTACTGATATGACTGGAGTTTTCATCTCAGTGTGAGTGCTCGTGATTTTATACATATGCTCCAAATTAGAATTCATTTCTTTAGGAGTAAAACCTTTTTAAATTACTGAGTGCACCTTTATGCACAGTGCTGTTTTCTTCTGTTTTTGTGTATATCTCATACTAAATTGTTTCAAAAAATTCTAACAAAATCTAATAAAACAAAAGCAATCTGAGTAAACACAAAATACATTTTTTAAATGGTAATGTTTTTATTGAAGCAAAAAAGTTATCCAATACCCCCTTAGTTACTAAATCCCCAAATCTATGAAACTGCATTCATAATCAGAATGAGATTTATTGCCAAGTATGCTTACACATACAAGGAATTTGTCTTGGTGACAGGAGCTTCCAGTGTACAACAATACTAAAACAGCAGCAAGACATAGATAATAATAAAAAATAATTGTAATTATACACATACATACATACATACATACATACATACACACATACACATGGGTAGTGCAAATCTAATACAAATCTGTTATCTGTTATGTAAAGTGCAAAATACAAATCTGTTATGTACAGTGCAAATTTTTTTGTATTATTATTATTTTTAGAGGAATGAAATGGCAGAAGAGGTTGGATGTGTTGGATAAATATAAAAAGAGATTAAACTGTGTATTGCACATAGTTATTGCTCAATGGGGCAATTTAACTGTTCATGAGATGGATAGCCTGAGGGAAAAAACTGTTCCTGTGCCTGACGGTTCTGGTGCTCAGAGCTCTGAAGCGTCGGCCAGAAGGCAACAGTTCAAAAAGGTAAAAGGCAGAATGAGTGGGGTCCAGAGTGATTTTTCCAGCCTTTTTCCTCACTCTGGAATTGTATAGTTCTTGAAGGGGGGGTAGGGGGCAACCAATAATCCTCTCAGCAGTCCAAACTGTCCTTTGTAGTCTTCTGATGTCTGATTTCGTAGCTGAACCAAACCAGACAGTTATTGAAGTGCAGAGGACAGACTCAATGACTGCTGAGTACAACTGGATCAGCAGCACCTGTGGCAGGTTGAACTTCCTCAGCTGGTGAACCTCTGCTGGGCCTTTTTACACAATGGAGTCAATGTGGGTCTTCCACTTCAGGTCCTGTGAGATGGTAGGAACCTGAATGACTCCACTGCTAATGGGGTTCAGTTGGACTAGACACACCCGGCTTGATTACTGCCAGCCCTGTTCAATCAAATCAACACATAAATAGAACTTTTTCAGCAGCATGAAGTTAGCTAAAAGGTTTCACCCTGTAGCACACTATGCCAAGGCCGAAAGAAATTCCAGAAATTATGAGGAAAAAGGTGATTGAAATACATCAGTCTGGGAAGGGTTACAAAGCTATTTCAAAGACTCTGGGACTCCAAATAACCACATTAAGAGCGATTATCTCCAAAAGGATAAAATTTGGCACAGTAGTGAACCTTCCCAGAAGTGGCCGACGTGCCAAAAATTCCTCCAAGAGCGCAGCGGCAACTCATCCAGGAAGTCATAAAAAAGCCAAGGACAACATCTAAGGAACTGCAGGACTCTCTCTCATCAATAAAGGTCACTGTTCATGACTCCACTATCAGAAAGACACTGGCCAAAAATACCATCCATGGAAAAGTGGCGAGGTGAAAGCCACTTCTAACCCAGAAGAACATTAAGGCTCATCTGAATTTTGCCAAAACGCACCTTGATGTTCCTCAAACCTTTTGGGAGAATGTTCTGTGGACTGACGAGTCAAAAGTGGAACTGTTTGGAAGACAGGTGTCCCGTTACATCTGCCGTAAATCAAACACAGAATTCCACAAAAAGAACATCATACCTACGGTCAAGCATGGTGGTGGTAGTGTGATGATGTGGGGATGCTTTGCTGCTTCAGGGCCAGGGTGACATGCAATAATTGAGAGAAACATGAATTCTGCTCTCTACCAGAAAATACTAAAGGAGAATGTCCAGTCATCAATCCGTGAGTTGAAGCTCAGGTTCAACTGGATTATGCAGCAAGACAATGTTCCAAAGCATAGGAGTAAGTCCACCTCTGAATGGCTCAAAATAAGCTAAATTAAAGTTTGGAGTGGCCTAGTCAAAGTCCTGACTTGAACCCGATTGAGATACTGTGGCAGGACCTTAAAAGGGCAGTTCATGCTCAAACCCTCCAATGTGGCTGAACTAAAGCAGTTCTGCGAAGAAGAGTGGGCCAAAATTCCAACACAGCGTTGTGAAACACTGATCTCCAGTTATCGGAAGTGTTTGCTTGCAGTTGTTGCTGCTAAAGTTGTCACAACCAGCTATTAAGTTTAAGGGGGCAGATAGTTTTTAACATGGGTGATATAGGTGTTGGATAACTTTTTTGCTTCAATAAAAAAAAAAAAAAAAAAAGAAATGAAAAATATATTTTGTGTTTACTCAGGTTGCCTTTGTTTTATGTTATATCTCATTTGACGATCTAACACAATTTAGTATGAAAAATACACAAAAATAGAAGAAACCAGGAAGGGGGCAAATACTTTTTCACAGCACTGTAGTTGGGCTGCATAATTAAAAATAATAATTGTCAATTTATTTCCCTTGATATTTTAATTGGGATTATTAATTTCTATTAATAGTATTTAAATTAAAAAACATTTAATATTAACTGCATGCCATATTCTTTAGGCCACAAATCCAAAAATAACCTGAGAACTGTGTCCATGTGAGACATAAAACACGCATCAGATTAAACTCACTCCTTATGACTTTGTCTGATGGCCATATGCAAAAGGAATTTGCATGCACAGAATTCCGCAGAATTGGGAAACACATCACCCACTAATTTCCAAACATTCCCTGCCCGTTGTGTGTTTGTTGATTAAATCTTTTAGCTAAATTGATAATACTTTCTGTAGCCACTAAGACAGTAGTACTTTAAAATATTTGAGATTTTCCATCAAAATCAGCACAGAAAATGCCAAGAAGTCAGATTCTGTTAGAAAATTTGCATTGTAAATAGAAAATTTAGAGACGACTGGAGTATATCCGAAGGGAATTTTATAATTGACAGTTTTCAAGATTAGTTAATTGCACCAGCTGTAATTGCAATCTTGGTTATTTTTCAGATTAGTTGTGCAGCCCTACTAAGTAGTCTTACCTGCACATGTTGGCCTTGCCTAATTAATTATTCTTGCACTGAAATATTGAGTGTGAAAGATCAGGAAATATTTAAATATCTGCATGGTCTCAGTGGATAAATGTTAGATACTTTATCATTTTCTCTCTGTCGTCTTGGCATCTCTTATTTACCTTTTCATGCTCTGCTTTCTCTCAACTTCCCCATCACTCCTCCAACCTCCCTCTCTACTTCCCTATCCCCAGCCTCTCTTTCCCCTGCTCCTGTTTTCTGGAACGTTCTGCTGTGCTCCTGGATAAAAGAGAAGCCGTTTTCCATCATCTCTTCCAGCAAGAGAAGCAGAGAGCAGTCTCAAAGAGACCACAGTGAACTCAATGGTACCAGACATGGAGTTTGGGTTGAGCATGTTGTCTAGAGGGTAGAAGAAAGGAAGGAAGCAGATTTCGTTTTATCTGTTAGAAGAAGAGAATAGGCCACACTTCTCAAAAAATGCAAGAATTAATTATTAATTAATGGCTTGCTTGATACCCTCTAATTAATCTCTAATCTAGTCTGTATGGATGGCATTGTTAATTATTATTAGGGGAACAGCTTTTATACATAGTCTTCCATAAATGCACACGTTACTTATTCCATATTCTCACAGCTGACCAGTGTTGGGGAGCAGGCTGTCTATCTAAAAGTAGGGACACTACACTACTATCTGACATGTTATTACTGTATATTCAGACTCATCAGGACATGACTGATCCCAGATTTACACTCTTACCGAGTGTGAGAAACTGTTAGGGCCATTAGAGGGTCCATATGAGAATTAGTCACGTATTTAGCATATACTAGAATTAAATAAGTCTGATTGTTGTTAGATGAAAGCCTGCTGTGACATCAAAGCTAGGGGCTACAGGTTTGTAAAAGAAAGGCTGAATGGTAGAACCATACATGAACTGCAGTGTGAATTTAAGGTAAAGACACTTTAAGGATCCTTATGACTTTCACAAATCCTGGAAATCTCTCTTTAACTGGTCTGTTTGATGTTTGCAAGCAGCATATTACAATTGATACGGCTAGATTTATGCCCATGACCAAACTAGTTAAAAATAACGGGGTGGTCTCTCATCTGGATTCCGACTGGATTTACTTGAAAGTAGCACACTTTTATGGCTTAAAGTTCACTCTAATTAACCAAGTAAGAGTTCAGTGCTTGGCTATTCAGTCAGTATAGGTGTTCTTTTTTTGGTCACAGTGTGGTTTAAATTAAGGATTATAGATCGGATAGTTTCAGCTATAAAATCTGATTGGATGAGCTGCGTTTGGTGCCATTTTAAAATAGCAAATAAATGCACACCCGTGACTGTATTTATATTAATGCACTAAGTTCCTATGTTGCATGGCAATAGTAAACCTCTCACCTCAAGCTGGGTGTACGTTTAACAAGTTTAACGAAATTATCTTTTGAAAATATTTTTTATACTACTTCTAGCTAGTTAGCCTATACTTAGTATAAGCTAAATTTGATTTCAGTTTAAACACTGGTCAATCATAGTTGTGTTTCCTGTGTTTGCCTGCAGAGTGAGCCAGAGAGGGAGGAGCAGCTCGACCCCACCATGCCTCCAAAATTCAAACGGCATCTGAACGATGATGAGGTCACCGGCTCTGTTCGCAGTGAGAGGGTAAGTCACGGCATCTCCAAAATGAGAGTTCTGGAAGATTCACCACTAATAGTTCTTACCATGTAGATGAGTAATATTGCATTGATAAACATGTCTTGACCTTAATCTTCAGGCATGATTCACCCAAAAAAATAATATTTCTGTTGTTATTTACTTACCCTCATGTCATTTCAATCCTGTATAATGTTGTTATTCCGTAGAACAAAAAGCAGTGCCGGTACAAGAATAAGATCTTTGGTAGGCATTTTGACCTTTAGGGTGGGCAATAGGTTCTCTTGTTTCTCCATCCAACTGGGGCAGAGGGGTGGGTGTTGGGGGTTGGGTGGCTTGGTCTTTTTGCCATATGACCCGTGGTGGGAAGCTTTGGGGCATAATAATAGTATAATTAAATAAAGACTTACATTTTGGTCTTTACCACATGCAGAGCTGTTATATGGCTTAAGAAGATTTGAAATAAAGTAGAGGAACCCTAACTGAATCAAGTAAACCCAACAAAATTTAACATATCAATATAAGTCCAATTAAACCCTTTTAGTGATATGCCAGCTAGTGACAGTAAATGGTAGCATTCTAAATACGTGCTGGTGGGAAGAACTACTGAGTGCAACTTGGTCACTAAGCTATGGTTAGCACAGCAGTTGCACAGTGGATAAAGCAATATTTAGAATACTCAACATGTACTGGTCCTCAACCTAGGCTACTACAACATAAGACATTTTGAGTGTTAAGTCTCATGTAAAACCTGCTGGGAACTAGAAATCCTCTGCCCAGTTTCAGTTAACTAAACAAAAAAAATAATGTTGTCCCAATGCAAATGGATTAAGTAAAGCTAACAAGACACCTTTTTTAGTTGAATCAACTCAGTTAATTTAAGTTCCCTTGGCTACATACATTTTTTGAGTAATATGAACTTGGGAGTATTAAGTAAAACTGACAATAATGAAAGTACATTTTTTTTTGAGTGAAATGGACTACTTTTATGATACTTTTATGAATATGTTTTATTTAAATTTTTTGCTTTACAGACATGGTCACGATAAACTGTCTATGTATGGCAAGAGCTGCATAAAGATTTGTAAAAAAAAAAAAAAAAGTCTCCTTTTATGTTTTGTGTAAAAAACATAATACAAAAATACATGTCAGTAATAACACTGATTTAAAGGGATAGTTCACCCCAAAAAATAGATGTTAAGGCCCGATTACACCAAGGAAGATAACTATAACGATAACTGTGATGATCACTACATTAGCGTCCACACCAATGGATGATAACGTTTTGCTTATTATAAGCGCGCGCTGCAGTTATGTTCACAGTCAAGAAAATAGATGTAGATGAACTGCTACTGCTCTACGTTTTGCAAAGAAACCAAAAGAAAAACAGACGCAAACAACTTCAAAAGAGTCAAGACAATGTTGTCGACATTAGCGCTGGATAACCAAGGTAATTTATACCTTAATGCCTTTTATTCATCTCCGTTAATACTGAAGAAAAATGCAGAAACACATTGACGGTTCTTGAGCAGGAGATTCCATTTAGTTTGCATGTGTTATAATAAGTGGCAATCCGGTGCTGGAATGTGTTACATTGAAGATGAGTGCACGTTGCGGCTTGAGCCCTTTAAAGCTGGATGGTTTTTGATTGGCTGTCAATGTTTTTTTGATTCATCAGCTGGAAAAAAAATCACTCTGAAAGTGATCCCAACAATATCTTTCCTCTGTGTCGTTATCGTTAAAGTTATCGTTCCGCTATTCTCTTACAGTTAGAACAATTTTTTAAACTTTACGGTTAAAGTTATCATAGTTATAGTTATCGTTCTTGGTGTGAATGGGCCTTTAGAAAGAACGCTCAAGACTCAGAGCCTCGGTCACCATTCACTTTTCTTCACCTTTTTCGTACAGTGAAAGTGAACAGTGACCGAGGCTAACATTCCATTGTGTTCCACGAAATAAAGAAAGGCTATGAGTTTAAACAGCATTAGGGTGAGTAAATCTGAATTTTCATTTTTGGGTGAACTGTCCCTTTAAATGAACAGCATGTGATGAGGTTTAAAGATGCTCGTACAGTAGGTGATCAGAGCCAGGCCTGTATTGCATGTCTCTGCAATTTTAAATACCCCAGAAGGCCCTTGTGCTCTGTGATCTGCTTGTGTTGTTTACAGGAAGAATAAACAGCTCTCCCCTCATGTTCCTTAGTGTCTGCACTGCAGGAGAACACAGAAATGCTCTTACATAACTAATTCATCTAAAACAGCAGTGTCCATGTACTGTCACACACAACTGCACACTTTTATACCCTTGTGTTGTACAACACTTCAGAGAGCAATTTGCCCTTGACAACAACAAGCAGTAACCACATGTCTTAATGATAGCTTTGATGGACAAACTGATGTGAAGGAGGAATAAGTACTTAAAATAATAATATATGTAAACTAGATTTGTACGTGTTCTGAAACAAACGAGTCGCTACTCCAATTACTTTTAATATTTTTTTTATGCAGAACACAAAAGGAGATGTTTTAATGGATATTGCTGTCTGTCTTTTCAATACAATGGCAGTGGATGTTTAAAAGCTTAAAAAAGGAACCAAAATTATCATTAAATATAGTTTGTGTCTCCCTGTGTCATTTTTAAAGTCTTTAAAAGAAAGATAGTGAGTCATAAGGGTTTGGAATAACATGAGGGTGAGTAAATTGGGTGAACTATCCCTTTAAATTGTAACAAAGGTAATAGAGTTGGGTAATAGGGACACCCCAAATAATACCTTATATACAGTATGTGAGCAAAAAATCAGGATGAAAATGGCAAAATCAATGTGAAGTCAAGTAATTTTTATTTGTACAGCGCTTTTCACAACACACATTGTTTCAAAGCAGCTTTACAGAAAGTCATGCATTAACAGAAAATGAAAATTTAATATTTATAAAGTCTGAGAGTCATCATTGTGTAATGGTAAATCATTTATAAAATTAAATAGTTAATTATTCTATTTAGAACCCCAGTGAGCAAGCCGAAGGCGACTGTGGCAAGGAACACCATAAGATGTTGGTTAATGGAGAAAATTAACCTTGGGAGAAACCAGGCTCACTGTGGGGGCCAGTTCCCCTCTGGCTAAACACCATGAATATAATGCCAATAGTAGTTATTTGTGTGCAGTGCAAGTCATGGTTTAAAATGATTAAACTAAGTAAGTGTTAAGGGTCAGTGTTTAAACAAAGATTTTTATGAACTGTAAGATTAATGACTAATGTCTTTGAAGTTCATCCTGGATTAACTGCAGAAGTTCACATAGATGCATTGTCCTTTGTTAGTTGGCTGATGAAGGGTTTTGTTGCCAATTAAATCATAATCTAGGTATTCCATTTCAAGAGAGTAGTTCATCAGTAAACAAAGGTGATCCAGGCAGAGATCAATGAGGTGCATCACAGTTCAATCGGCGAGTAATTTCGGTGAGGTCTATCCTAAGTCCAAGGTTCAGGCTGTGGCATATGAAGTATCTGATGTCTTACAGTTGGAGTACAAAAGTCAAGATTTGATCTCACTGGGTTTATAAACTGGTGGAGACCTTCCGTAGGATCTGTTTGTACTGATCCTACAATTGACATTAGATGAGTCTGTCTTGTGCAAGTTTTGAGCACTGAGACACTGGGTCATTAAAAAAACCACAGTAAAACACCCAGAAGCCAAAGCCAGGGTATAGTGATAAACTTGTTGTTGTATTTCACTTGGATATAACGCCTGTCTGAAGTGTGATTAAGAGCAGGGATGGACCGATACCACTTTTTCTCTTCCGATTCTATTCCGATATCTGAAATCTCAGTAGTGGCCGATAATGATCCCGATCCCGATACCGGTGTTGTTTTTTTGCATAATCAGTTTAGAATATCTTTACATTATTGTGTGGAACTAATTGGGTGTACTCTTTAATACGTAAAGAAACACAAACCTCACTAACTACACATTATTTCAATATAAATGTATAGCTTATTAAGAAACACTTTATTATTAACTAGTATACTGGATAATGTAGCAGCAAAATTAACAGTAATTCCAGTCTTCAAGTCTTCAGTAGAAAAGAAACCAGTGTTTTATTATTGGCTTTTTTTTTTTTTTTTTTTTTTTTTTTTTTTTTTAAATGTTTCAATTTGCATCTGGACTTTAAAGGATTTAATTTAAATCCTTGGACTTTTAATTTAGTTGTAAGACATCAGATGAATGTGGCTTTCCACGTGCTGGTTATGTAGTTGCCACTGACTGTGACTGGTGAAAAGACTTCGTCTTTCTTTTTATATTCTGTAGTAAAGGTTTGACTATCTGGAAATGGGCAATTAAGGATACCTGGTCTCATAGTGAAAACGTGACTCTGTAGGTCACATCTCCAGGTACAGTTCCCTACAGTTTTCAGGTGAAATGTGTGTGTTTTATTCACTGTCACTCAAGTCATGGGCGGCAGAGATAAGGACTGATTTAACAGAGGACTCACCCACATGAGTTGGTGTTTTTACATGTTATAGCTGATGATGGCTTTGATAGTAGTAGCTAGCTAACCAACGTTAGGAGGTTTAGCAAACGTAATGTCAACTTTGCTAGCGATAAATCCTTTTACCTCCGTTGTGAATAAAATCCCATTGTACTTTTTGTGCTTGACTAAACGGGCTAGCCAGCTAGCTCAATGAAGAGCGTCAACTCCAATAACGTTAATTGTCATCTGTTATCACATGTTAATACATAACATTCTGAGCTGTTTAGTTCATTCTTTTTTATATTTAAAGGATCAGTTCAAAAGAAATGCTGCTAGGAGCTCCCTCCACTTTATTTTTGGAAGAATTTTATATATATATATATATATGTTGTGTTCTAGTGTTTTTCAAAAGATAACAGTGAAATGTTCTTTTTTGCAGTATTTCACTAAACACGTGTTCATAGGCATTTAAAGGACGTTTTGTGTTGGAGTTTGTGTAAGTGTAAATTTAGACACTACAATTTTCATTTTTACTGCAAATGTACAGTATATCGGACCCAAATATCGGTTATCAATATCCTTGTTTACTAATAATCATTATCATATCGGCCCTAAAAAAAAATATATCGGTCCACCCCTAGTGACATTACAGAGTCATAGAAGCGGCACGAAATGATGTGGTTGGTTCCGAAAATGTGATTTTTCATTTTGCTTCTGCATTTTAAAACACTAATGGTTAGGTTTAGTCATTGATAAGGTAAGGATGTCTTTTTTAACATCTCATAAATATTTTAAAACACTAATGGTTAAGTTTAGGTGTTGATTTTGTAAGGATGTCTTTTTTTTAAATGTCTCATTTATATTTTAAAACAATATTGGTTAGATTCAGGCAAAAGTTTCACATTAGGGAGGTATGTTAAGGTAAAATTCACAATAAAATGCAACACCATTTTACTTGCTTTTGGTGCCCCCAGCTGGACATTTCACTGGAAACCTGCAGCCAAACGTGATATACAGCATGTACATTTTGAATTGCAAAAATGTTGTCATGTTCACTTTAATTTCATGAGATCAGTCTGGGATTTGCAGTCAAGAGAGAAATTTAACTTCTCGGAGAAAGTTGAAATTACCAGTAAATGGAATCATTTAAATGTGTTTTCCTAAACCCCTGCAGACACAGAAAAGTCTGTCTAGACATCAAAGTATCAGTCTATGTTTTTTCCAATCTAGATGGGGAAATTAATTTGCATTACAGATGTGACAAAAATGGATATCACTTTTTGGGACACAATGCACTTTGTAGAAAGGCTGTGAATTGAATTTCACAATTTAACAATTCAGGAACTATAATACCCACAGAATGGAGAAGAGTTATCTCTCAAGAACATGTGATTTAAGTGTCTTTTTTCTTCTTCTTCTTCTTCTTCTTTTTTTTTTATTTTATTTTTTTTTAAGTAAATCCCAGTGTTAAAGACGTGCAATTCTAATATGATGGGAAACAATCTAAAATTCTTTGACACTACCATAATTTTAATTACAATTTTTTTTAATTAAAATTCACTGCTTTCAGTGCTTGTGTCAAAGTGAAGGCATTGCACTCTTTTGTCTGCGCAGTAAACTGGGGCACATCAGACTGAGTTTAACTGAATCCGTAGTAGAACGTGTCATGCTTTTTTTGTCTGACCGACTGACGACCCTAACATTATGGAGCCTGTAAGGCCGGTCAGCCTGCCAGACAAAAAGCGTGACACCTTGAGATTATCGCGAATGAAAAGACAGTGATGTAAGTAGCTGACAGCATTCCAGCAATTAACAGAGAAACATGTTCAGTTGACTAGAATAATTTACAACTTTCTGCGATGGAAGAGGTTTGGTCCTTTGGTAAACACTGCATGTTGACATTTGCACAGAATTGGCTAGATGGATTTTTAGGGGAGTGTAACCAGTCTGCATGTAGTTATGGAGTCTTATTTAATATTAATCATTGGGATGTTGAAATGATCTTGAATTCACTGGTGAGGTATTTGTTAAATGTGATCATTCATGGGCATTACAGCAAAACAAATGAAAGATTGGACTAGATGCATCCTGATCTGTGATTCATTGCAAACAGTAAATTTGATCAGATGAATTTGGTCAGTATAGATGACTTTAGATGGCTCGGTCCTCAGGTGAATTTTGTTCTGAGGATATTGCGTCACACATGCCGTTACCACATTGTGTTCTTCACATTGTTCTGTTGTCCATGATGGATTGCAGATGACTATATACTTCACAATAAGATCTTCTTAGATCTTAGATTACTCACTGTTATGTCAAACACCTCAATTCTGACAAATGCAATAAACCCACCCTCCACCAATTTTGTCATCCTGATCTTCTAAACTTGTAGAGAACCCTACTGGAGGAAGACTCTGATGAAGAGGAAGACTTTTTCCTGTGAGTCTGCTTTTCCTCTATGCTGGACTTCCCATGACATCATATGAAGTAGTTTAACATTATGACCCATGCATTGATGAATGAATAGAACATTGACATTAATTATCGTTTGCATACAGCCTTCTGGGCAAAGCTCTGTTTATGGCTGTTTTTTGGTTAATAATATGGAATCTATGGTTTCTTTCAGGAGAGGACCGACAGGACCAAGATTTGGTGCCCAAAATGATAAAATTAGACAGTACGTATGTGTGTGTGTGTCTAGCAGTGTGTATAGCATTGCAGGCATATGATTACATTTACCCCTTTTCTGATAAGTTCACAGGTGATTCTCAAAAAACTGTGTGTATATATATATATATATACACACACACACACACACACACACACTGACAGCCACAAGTTTGGAATAATATACAGATTTTGCTGTTTCGGAAGGAGATTGTTACTTTAATTCACCAAAGTGGCATTCAACTGATCACAAGGTATAGTCAGGACATTACTGATGTAAAAAACAGCACCATCACTATTTGAAAAAAGTCATTTTTGATCAAATCTGGACAGGCCCCATTTCCAGCAGCCATCACTCCAACACCTTATCCTTGAGTAATCATGCTAAATTGCTAAGTTGGTACTAGAAAATCACTTGCCATTATATCAAACACTGCTGAAAGCTATTTGGTTCATTAAATGAAGCTTAACTTTGTCTTTGTGTTTGTTTTTGAGATGCCACAGTATGCAGTAGACTGGAATGTCTTAAGGTCAATATTAGGTCAAAAATGGCAAAAAAGAAACAGCTTTCTCTAGAAACTCGTCAGTCAATCATTGTTTTGAGGAATGAAGGCTATACAATGCTTGAAATTGCCAAAAAACTGAAGATTGCATACAAAGCTGTACACTACCGTCTTCAAAGACAAAGGACAACTGGCTCTAACAAGGACAGAAAGAGATGTGGAAGGCCAGATGTACAACTAAACAAGAGGATAAGTACATCAGAGTCTCTAGTTTGAGAAATAGACACCTCACATGTCCTCAGCTGACAGCTTCATTGAATTCTACCCGCTCAACACCAGTTTCATGTACAACAGTAAAGAGAAGACTCAGGGGTGCAGGCCTTATGGGAAGAATTGCAAAGAAAAAGGCAATGTTTTGAAACAGAAAAACAAAAAGAAATGGTTAGAGTGGGCAAAGAAACACAGACATTGGACAACAGATAATTGGAAAAGAGTGTTATGGATCTTAACCCCACTGAGCTTTTGTGGGATCAGCTAGAGTGTAAGGTGTGTGAGAAGTGCCCAACAAGACAGCCACATCTATGGCAAGTGCTACAGGAAGCGTGGGGTGAAATGTCACCCGAGTATCTGGACAAACTGACAGCTAGAATGCCAAGGATCTGCAAAGCTGTCATTGCTGCACATGAAGGATTTTTTGATGAGAACACTTTGAAGTAGTTTAAGAAGTTCTGAAATTTGTTTTTCAAATTGTGATAGTATTTTTTTACGTTATTGATGTCCTGACTATACATTGGGATCAGTTGAATGCCACTTTGGTGAATAAAAGCACTAATTTATTTCCATAAGAGCAAAATCTGTACATTATTCCAAACTTTTGGCCACCAGTGTATATATATTATACGATAATGTGTGTGTGTGTGTGTGTGTGTGTGTGTGTGTGTGTGTGTGTGTGTGTGTGTGTGTATATATATATATATAATATACAGTTGTGCTCAAAAGTTTGTATACCCTGGTAGAAATTGTGAAATTTTGGCATTGATTTTGAAAATATGATTGATCGTGCAAATAAACTGTCTTTTATTTAAGGATCGTGATCATATGAAGCCATTTATTATCACATAGTTGTTTGGCTCCTTTTTAAATCATAATGATAACAGAAATCACCCAAATGGCCCTGATCAAAAGTTTACATACCCTTGAATGTTTGGCCTTGTTACAGACACACAAGGTGACACACACGGGTTTAAATGGCAATTAAAGGTTAATTTCCCACACCTGTGGCTTTTTAAATTGCAAGTAGTGTCTGTGTATAAATAGTCAACGAGTTTGTTAGCTCTCACGTGGATGCACTGATCAGGCTAGATACTGAACCATGGGGAGCAGAAAAGAACTGTCAAAAGACCTGCGTAACAAGGTAATGAAACTTTATAAAGATGGAAAAGGATATCAGAAGAAATCAAAAGCCTTGAAAATGCCAGTCAGTACTGTTCAATCACTTATTAAAAGTGGAAAATTTGGGGATCTCTTGATACCAAACCAAGATCAGGTAGACAAAGAAAGATTTCAGCCACAACTGCCAGAAGAATTGTTCGGAATACAAAGAAAAACCTACAGGTAACCTCAGGAGAAATACAGGCTGCTCTGGAAAAAGACGGTGTGGTTGTTTCAAGGAGCACAATACTTGTTGACCCCTCTCTAAACATAGCGCTTATGGTTGTGACCATAAAGCTGTATTTTGGTCTCGTCACTCCAAATTACAGTGTGCCAGAAGCTGTGAGGCATGTCAAGGTGTTGTCGGGCATATTGTAACCAGGCTTTTTTGTGACATTGGTGCAGTAAAGGCTTCTTTCTGGCAACTCGACAATGCAGCTCATTTTTGTTCAAGTATCGTCGTATTGTGCTCCTTGAAACAACCGCACCGTCTTTTTCCAGAGCAGCCTGTATTTCTCCTGAGGTTACCTGTGGGGTTTTTCTTTGTATCCCGAACAGTTCTTCTGGCAGTTGTGGCTGAAATCTTTCTTGGTCTTCCTGAACTTGGCTTTGTATCAAGAGATCCCCGAATTTTCCACTTCTTAATAAGTGATTGAACAGTACTGACTGGCATTTTCAAGGCTTTGGATATCTTTTTATATCCTTTTCCATCTTTATAAAGTTCCATTACCTTGTTACGCAGGTCTTTTGACAGTTCTTTTCTGCTCCCCATGGCTCAGTATCTGTGTGGGAAATTAACCTTTAATTGCCATTTAAACCTGTGTGTGTCACCTTGTGTGTCTGTAACAAGGCCAAACATTCAAGGGTATGTAAACTTTTGATCAGGGCCATTTGGGTGATTTCTGTTATCATTATGATTTTAAAAGGAGCCAAACAACTATGTGATAATAAATGGCTTCATATGATCACTATCCTTAAATAAAAGACAGTTTTTTTGCATGATCAGTCATATTTTCAAAATCAATGCCATAAGATTTCACAGTTTCTGCCAGGGTATGCACACTTATGAGCACAACTGTATATATTGCATCAGTAATGTCCTGACTATACTTTGGTGAATTAAAGTACCAATTTCCTTCCGAAACAGTAAAATCTTTACATTATTTAAACTTTTGGCTGCCAGTGTATATACATTAGAGGTCGACCGATAGTGAAACTACCTTGAGAAAAAATTTGTGGTTGTAGCCTTTTGTGGTAGTTGTGCATAAGTCCCTCAATTGTCCTGACTGGCAAAGCTGGATCTCAACATCATGTTTTCACAATGGAGAAACATTGTGCAGAGCATGTAAGTAAACATGCAAGGAAACAGAACATAAAAGTAAACAATTGTTTCATATTAAACATTTAGCAGATTCTGCAAGGTGTATGTAAACTTATGAAGATAACTTTAAATACCCCAGTGAGAAGGTAAGTGAAATGAACAGATGTTAGATGAAAAGGACACATGAAGAAGAGATTAAGGCAGCCAGAGCAAAATCTGAAATAGCTGGACAGGTTCATTTGAGGAATGTAGACACATATGTGTAATAACGTCCAATGGCACTGTGTTGTGGACAGCACAATCACTGGCATTGCATCAGCAATGCCAATGTCGCTCTGTTTTGCAGAGTTTATGTAACTTCTTAAATTACCTCTGTGAAAACACCTGCCCACTGACACACCTCCATTCTGAAAAGAATGGAGTCACTGTAACCATCTGGGTTTCTATAACACAACATAATATTTGCAGACTGAAGTAAACAGCAACAGACAAAATTGAAAAATCTCCATCTTTGGGTCCTGATGTAGCTATCGTAGCCAGAATGTGAACTTTTCTTTGTGCTTTGTTTTGAGTTTTGGTACAAACTCGTACGCTTCAGTAATTCTCCCAAAGGAAACCCAGGAGAATTTCGACCTAGTGTGAGCAGCAGCGCCACACTAGGTTTATGTAACCACATGCAGGACAGCCAGTCATTGGTGGAGTAACACATAAAAGTCCGGAATTTTAAAGGGGAACCATGAAAGGTCAGATTTTGCCAGTGGTTTTGTTGCCTTTCCACAAACATCTCAGATTCTTGCGATTACCTCAGTCATGTCTGTGGGTTTTTAAAGTTCAGAAGGATAACTGGATAGGGATTAATATATTTGAAAAATATAAAAACTAAAATGTATATTTATTTATATATGTATGTATATATACACACTGGCGGCCAAAAGTTTGGAATAATGTACAGATTTTGCTCTTATGGAAATAAAATTGGTATGTTTATTCACCAAAGTGGCATTCAACTGATCACAGTGTATAGTCAGGACATTAATAATGTGAAAAATTACTATTACATTTTTGAAAAAAAAAAAATCAGAACTTAAACTACTTCAAAGAGTTCTCATCAAAAAATTGTCCACGTGCAGCAATGACAGATTTACAGATCCTTGGCATTCTAGCTGTCTAGCATTCTAGCATTTTTTTTCACTCTGGTCCATCCAGCTGTCTTTAAACAGCTGTCGGTTTGTTGCCTGTACAGCTGGAGTTGTGCTTACTGCCCCCTGCTGACTAAGACTCGTTGACTTTTGTTGGTGGCACTTCAAGCTTGAATTGAATGTTGGAAGGAAAATTCCTTATTAAAGAATTTACATATGGTCAGGGAGCATGATTAAGTGTAATCGATTACAGTACAATTAAAATATTAACCATGCTGAATTTTCATGTTAAATTGACAGCCTTAATACATAGAAAAAGATTTGTTGATCTCAGTAATTGACTCCCTGTTATTGGACGACTAGTTAGTCAACTATTGTGACCCATCCTTATTCAGAAGAATAGGCACATATGGCAGTTACCCTCTCAGGTGCAAAAGATGTGAGAGCTCCTGTGTGATTGGGTTTTTGGCGCAGATCATTGGACCGGGCAATGGGTACTAGGCAGGTCTGTGTCTTCATGCCAGCCCTCTTTCCAATTATGTGCAAGCAGCTAAATACCTCACAAGCTGTTTAGTGCGTCTTTTGTGTGTCACACGTACCAGATCAAATATTTCAAACTATTTGGATGTGTCTGGGCCACGTCTAACAAAACATTCTCACCTCCTTGCAACACCGCAGGGTCAACAGTTTATAGTCATAATATCTTGTTTAATTTTGAGGTGTTTACATAAGTATGGATTCTGCCTAAATTCTCTTCAAAATATTGGAGTCACGGAAAAGAACATGTGCACCTAAGCTGTTAAAATGTTCTGTTGAATGAAATGGAAGTGGCAGATTGTTGCATTTCTCATGTTGTCCTCTCTGTCTTGGTGGCCATCAGAGTGCAGTCTCAGGTTGATGAAGTCATTGACGTCATGCAGGAGAACATCTCCAAAGTGATTGAACGAGGGGAACGTCTGGAAGACCTGCAGGACAAATCTGGTAAGACAGATGCAGTCGGATCACTACATAGAAAGTAGAAGAGGTAGTCTTCAGTCACTTTTCAGGGAGTCCCAGTGCGATTCCAAATCATTCTCAATGCATCTCAGTTTTTCAACAACAGAATGGCTGGAGATCAAACTAGTGATTAGCTTAGTTCTTTCAGAACTCTGTACTTGTTTGAGGGTTCTTTGTTCGGAATTGACAGCAACAAACAGGTGGAAATGTTGAGTTGAGTTTTGAATGTTAGCCATTTTCCTGAACTAATTAAATTAAATTACACATTAGCTTTGGGTGCAATATACTGTATTTTTGAATGTCAGGCATGTTTCCGACATATTTCAATCCAATTAAATTAAATTGCACATTCATTTAAATACAACTGATTTTCCCAGCCCTAGTACACACACAAACACACTCCTGGGCCAACACACATGTTAGGCAATAGAATAGGAAGCCAGGTGTCACCAAACTCCGCTATCCCAACTGAGTCAAAATGAAAAGATTTGAACAAACTTGATCTAGGTAGCTGTACGCTCTGCTGGGAAAGTGGTTTGAATCCCCAGTTTCAAAGGAACAATCATTTATATTAGTTTTAAAGCATTTCTGCTCATATTTCATTGTACCTTAAACTCTAGTGAGTCATGTCCCATTGCTGTTATTCTGTTTTGGAACAGCCTGGAACACATAGCCAGGAGACATTTTTGGGTAAAATGTCCCGTGTCTCACACAGTGATGTGAGATTTTTCTTGTTTCGGGCCCTCATGTGAAAAATAAACTACCGGTGTGTAAATATATTTGCAGATGGTTTCGTCCAAGCTGATCTGATAATATCTGTTAATAGTCTTAAAACTGGCATTAAAGGTATCACCCAAAAATGTAAATTCTGTAATCATTTACTCACTCCAAACCTGAATGACTTTCTTTCTTCTACCTAGAGTAATACCAATAAAATTATGCACTTCTTTTTTTTTTTTAAGGATTTTATGCTATTTGGATCTTATTTACATGTACATTTCTCAATTTGAAAAGATGGACGTCTGGATGATGAGGCCCTGCACCTAAGCGTAAACTTTCCCACAGTGGAAAATGTAATTTTCAGACTCAGAATTTGTTCTCTGATCTTTTTTCTGAGTGTGTGTGTGTGAGTTCATGAGGGTGTGTTCTGCATTCTCCTTTCTGGTTGTGTTAGTCTCACCCATTTATGTTTGTGTGTGTGTATGTGTGTGCGTTTGTTTGCGTGCATGCGTGTGAGTTCATGAGTGTGTATTCTGCATTCTCCTTTCTGGTTGTGTCAGTCTCATCCATTTATGTTTGTGTGTGTGTGTGTGTGTGTGTGTGTTTGCGTGCATACGTGTGTTTGCGTGCATGTGTGTGTATGTGCGTGCATGTGTGTGTGCATGTTTGTTTGCGTGCATGTGTGTGTGTTTGCGTGTGTGTGCGTGTGCGTGCACGCTGAGTACATATGTGATTGTGTATGTGTTGGTTTGTGTGTTCTGCCTTCTGCCAGTTTTAGTCACACCCATTTTTTTTCATATTGTGGGTCTGTGAGTGGGTGTGTATGTTTTGCACTCTGGATGTTTTATAGTCACCCCTTCATTTCTATGTGTTTTTTTCTACATTGTGGCTGATTTATAGATTGTATTTCACAAATCCCTCCAAATATTGCTGTATTATAGTCTTTCACATTGTCCTATGGCCGGTCAATATTGACCGCAAAGGTAAAAGGTGTTGCTTTTTTTTTTTTTTTCAAGACCACTTAAACCTATGGAATCAAGTCAGTTTTGTGTGTGTGTGTTCAGATAGCAAGTGGGAGCAAAGTCATCAAGTCTTGTACCTATCAGATAAAGGAAACCAATTTTATTAAATTGGAAAAATCGATTACGGTTGAAAATGACCATAAGTAATAGGAGGGCCAGTGGGCTCAATGATGTTTTTGATGTTACTGACATCCAACCTGCGCTGTAGTAGCCATATTTGTTTTGGGTGCTGCAAACAGCTCATCAAGGATTTGATTTGAGACTGAATTACTTCTTTTCAGTCTACTTTTACTAATGTTTTGTGATTTTGCCCTTTTGTCATTTTTCCATTAAATGGCAGAAAGCCATGTGAAGATTTTTAATTTATTGTTTTGTGTTCCACGGAAAAAAAGTAATTCGTTTGGTTTTGGAGTGACATTAGAATAATGACAGTGAGAATAAATGAATTTAGAGTGAGAATAATGACAAAATGTTCATGTTTGGGTGAACTGTTCCTTTAAGGGATAAAGAGTAGAGCTTTTGCTTTCTCTGAGGATATGTATTAGTGACCCCACTTACATGCACTTAAGATAACAGTTTATTCCAGGGTTTTTGCAGAAAGCAGCATTTTGATTAATGTAAACATGTCTTAAGCAGCTTTCTCACAAAACATGTCTTTCTGATGTCCATGTAAACGAGCTCACTATTTCTTTTGTTTGCATAACAAGGCGTCCCCTCTCTTTGCTTGCAAATGGAGAACAAGTAGCTTTATAGAGCAACATCTGGAAGATATTGTCACTTGCACAAGGGAATGTTTGCCATGTGTTGTCTGCAATGCTGCCTTTGTGCGTGCATAATGATGAACATATGATTAAATAAACAGTATTGTTTAGGTTTCAATGTTTAGATGGCTTTGCCCTAATGGTGAAAAATAGATGTAATCTAAAGGCTGTTATGTAGTTATGTAACAATCATCAGTCCAAGAAAAATGATTTTTTTAGGCTAAACACAAAGAAACAGTGTAATGCTGGTGTAATCAGTCTGCATTAGTAAGACATCTCTGTTCTCTGTATCTTTCTGCCAGTACACAGTCAGTCTCTGTGATATTGTTGAATTGTGGCAGATTTAAACCATAGAAGACTATTGTATATACTCTTGTTTAGTCCACTAATGAAGCTCTGTGTTTCCACATGTTGTAGAGTGGTGACATCTTATTACATCATTAAGAAAGTCAACAAGCATCTCCTTGAGACAGAAGTATCAGTATTCAAACAGTCCCAGATGAATAAGAGCTCATGTAATAGCACACAGGGCCATGAAAAAAGTGGAACAACACTTGATTTCCTCCACAAAGATCTTAATGGCGCAATCATACAAGAAAGCCAACATTAGTACCCATGTTCATCCTCTTTTATGTCACATGATTTTCAGAAAGCCTATCGGACAATGCGTCGGCATTCAGCAGTAGAGCCAAGCAGATCCACAGGAGGATGTGGTGGAGAGACAAGAAGGTAAGGCCTCCACCCTAGATGATCTACCACATCTGAAGTGCTTTGTTCAGGTTTTAGTGTAAAATCACTCCTTTTAGGTTTGCATGTTAATGCTCAAATTTGATTGGTTACAGAAATCATTACACTTGCGACACGTAACTCATTCCTAAGCAATCGCACTTATGATTCTCACCTGGTGTATGGTAAAACGGCCAAAAAATCCATTGTTGGAGGGACAAGAATCATATCTAAGGAACTAGCAACCACCCAGAAAACCCTAACAACTGAACAGCAATCAGTGTTAAAGGGATAATTCACCCAAAACTGAAAATTATCTCATCATTTATTCACCCTCATGCCATCCCAGATGTGTTTGATTTTCTTTTTTCTGCTGAACACAATTTTTGTTTGCAGAATATCTCAGCTCTGTAGGTCCATACAATGCCAGTGAATGGTGACCAGAACTTAGAAGGTCCAAAAATCACATAATGGAAACATAAAGTCATCCATCAGACTCCAGTGGTTAAATCCATGTCTTCAGGACTATTGTAATAGATGTGGGTGAGAAACAGATCAATATTTAAGTTCTTTTTTAACATAAATCTCCACTTTCACTTTTACATTCTTCTGTTTCTGTTTTTGTCTATTCACATTCTTTGTGCATATTGCCACCTACTGGTCTGGGCCGGTCAAAGGTGGAGATTTAAAGAAAATTTGACTTAAATATTGATCTGTTTCTCACCCACACCTATCATATCACTTCTGAAGACATGGATTAAACATCTGGAGTCTTATGGATTGCTTTCATTGTGCCTTTATGTGATTTTTGAAGATTCAAAGTTCTGGTCACCATTCACTTGCATTGTGTGGACCTACAGAGCTGAAATATTCTTCTAAAAATCTTAATTTGTGTTCTGCAGAAGAAAGTAAGTCATACACAACTGGGATGGCATGAGGGTGAATAAATGATGCGAGAATTTTCACTTTTGGGTGAACTATCAATTTAATCTCGTCTATGAAATCACTGGCGAAATTGTTTGTTGACGTAGGGTTATTTGATTTCGTCAGCGATAATGAAAACGCGACGAAAAAGGCACATCATGACGATAATTAAACGATTTTACTAAAGCATACTGTTGATGAAAATATGACAAGACATTAACAGTGCAAGATATAAACAGAAGAAGGAACATCTAGAGAAACATCTGTTTATAGAAGGAAATATTAGATATGGATTTCTCCGCTAGAGCTGAACACTGGCAAAATGAAGCACTTTAAAATGGTTTAATTACCACACTCAAAGGCATCCTATTTATACAAAAATCACTATATTACAACTAACATCTGCAGAGTGAATCGAATGAAGAGGTGAACTTGAAGTGAAGCACTTTTTAGAATATGTGTAACTTGCATTGTGAATATGCTGTTTCTGTAATAGCATGCCACACGTAATGCTAAATCCTAAACTGGATAAACCTTGAAAATTAATAACAGTCTCTAAAGCATGAAGAATTCAGAATATAGTCGACTACCTTCTAAAAAGTAGCTAATTCTTCAGTCTATTCATTTTTATTTCAGGAGCTCAGGTTTTTACAAGGACAATTGTATTTTGCTTGTATCTTTTATCTGTTTGATATATGCTTAAAGTTTTGTCTGTTCCAAATTGACATACTTTTTTCATTTTGCACATTCATCATCAACTATAAGATATTATTTTCATCAGACTAAAACTAACTAAAATGAATGAATATGACATGATGAAATATTATACTAAGGTTAAAGGGCATTTTTGTCAATAGACAAACAAAAAACTGTGTAAAATTAACACTCAGAACACCTTAGCAATTGTATTTCAACACCCTGGAAACCACCCACAACACCCTAGCATCATGGCAGTGAGTTTTGCATGAGCAAGCACCAGACATATATTCTTGACAAAATGTATTTGTTTTTAGATGTCTTACACAATGGCTCATCTGAAGTGTCAATACTTTAGTAAATAATATATCATAACTGTCATTTTCTCTTTATTTCTGTCCCCAGGTGACAATGATCGTGGTGCTGGTGGTGGTCATTCTCCTACTTATCATTATCGGTAAGTACACACACACATATTTATGCATGCACGCTCATACAAAAAATAAACGTGTAAAATGGGAGATTTAGAACGCATGCTCATTTTTTAAAAAGTTATTCAAAAAAAACATAAAAAAATGCAACTCAAACGAAACAAGTGCTTGTATACGTTGTTCAAGTTCAGTCAATTTTGAACAAAAAATTTAAGGGATTTAGTCATAAAAAGTGGTGTAACCATCCAGTGACATACATTTTTTTTAATAAATAAATCTCATTAAAGGCTTAAAGTCTTGAAAAAAGAAATGTTGACATGAGTAGATTGAAAAAATATTTTATTTCTTAAAAGATTAAGCAGTGAAATCAAAGTCAGGTGGATTATCCAACATGCAGATAGCCATTTTGTTGTAACATGGACCCAAATATCATATTTGTATTTGTTTAAAAGATGTTATAATCTCAGACAACCTTATGACCCAGTCACAAGCATAATGTCAAAGCAACTGCTTTTGCACCTGAGATATCTATTTGGCTTTAAAGAGCACCTATTATGGTTTTTAAACCTGCCTAATTTTGTTTTAAAGGTCTCATACAATAGATTTACATGCATCCATGGTCAAAAAACACTTTAATTTGCTCATAATTTAAATTGCAGCAAAAAAAATTTTTTTGTCAAAAACGACTCATTCAATGATCCGTTCTAAAGGATTCATTCTTAACTCCTCCGCTCTGATTGGTCTACCGCTTACAGCGCGTGTCGGAAAGGAAACGCCCACTACCATATCCGAGTTTCAGCTCTGTCTGAAAAAATGTCTGTTTTACCTTACCAATTTGAGCCCGAGTCCGATAGTGATACATCGGAAGATCAACCCGAACCACCATCGCAAGCACGACGAGAACAGGATGTTTCTCTGTGGTAAGTTTATATGTAGTTTGACAATAACAACATGAGTTAGCCGGTTAGCAGAGGCTAACAGCGTGCACTGGCTGTACATGAAAACAGACCAGAGGCGGGTTTTTTGTTACCAAATTACGTAGGTTAGTACAGGAAGTCTGGAATTACTAACGACTTGTTTCAGGTGTTCAGAATCGGTTCTTTCTTTTGGGAGTCAATAACTCCATTTGTCGTTCACTTTGATTTTTGAAACTTTGCAGACTTTTTTTTTACATAAACAGCTATATAACACACTACATGAAAGGTAATAGGTGCTCTTTAAGTTGTCTTTTTCTTGTTTTATATCCCTCTTGTCCTCTTTTCCCTATCTTTTTCACAGTTCCTGTGATCCTGCGGTATCGCTAGTGTCTGGAGGGGAGGTTAGAGGCATCACGTACTCTTCCTCCTCTTCTTGCTGTCATTCCTCCATACCAGAGGGGGCGCTGCACAGAGTTGGGCTGCCCACTGTGTTTGCCTACTTTGGCAGGGTCTGGAAACATAAACAGGGGCAGAGTTAATTTTGTGGGCATCTGTGTGTGTGTGTGTGTGTGTTAGGATGTGTGCATGTATAACAACACAACATATCAAACATTCACAACATTGGTGCAGACCTTTCTCTTGTATGCACACATACACAAGCCTCCACTGCGGTTATTTTGTTTTATATGCAGTCAATAAGACAAAAGGCAAATATTTAAGAAACCTTTACACAGTGGAACATGTAGACAAACTTTTAGGCCTGCATCCTGTTAGTTTTTGATGTCTTTTTTAGAGATAGAAGCTTACACCATGACGCATACATTCAAACACACATTTAGAATTATACAGGAATAATTTCCCACATAGATAGGACTATGGAATAATGTTTTCTTATGAATAATGATGTCACTCTGCACCATGGATGTGATCTCATCACCTGTCTATATAACTTCTGTATGTTTTAAAATCGATGAAACATTGGGTATATCTACTGCTACTCTGAAAGGTACAAGTAATGTTACTTAATGTTTGCCTCTATTACCAGTTTCTCAAAAAAAAATTTCCCCCCTCATATTTGGCAACTATACAAACTTTTCATTTATTATGATTGAAAGTGCTGTAAGTGATTTTTTTTTTCATGGAAAAGTATGCAAAAAACATTCCTACTCCCTTAAAGATATTAATGAAGTGTCCTGATATCTCATCAGTCTCTGTGATAGCTGTAGACTTTGTAAACAGCAAACAAAAATGACGCTTTTCACCTGTCAGTTATTTTGCTCGTTCTCATAGTGTTGTATTTGAAGCGGATCATCGAGGCCCTGATTCATAATGTTTGTCAGTTGAGGGCGCTATTGTGCCACTGTTGAATTTGACAGACACAGGAACAAACAATGCTGCTATTTTGCTCTGATTTGGTCTCGAAATGATCTTCGGAGGGTGGGGTTTTGGAATAAGGGGGCGTGGCTAATTCAATGGCTCAGTCACAGGAAAGCTTCAGAACGCTAAAATCGCTTCCAGCACCTTTAATAATTGTGTTGAGTTATTTTGAAATAAGGGAAGTGTTTTTGTAAAAGTTGTTTATGTAAAGAATGTAGTTATCTTCACTGGTGTTGACTGGTCAGTAATGTGATAGTTGTGTGTGATGATTTGATTGAGTGTTGGTGAGATACTGAAGAGAACCTGAACACACCTGTGAACTCGGTACAGCCCAGATTATTTTACTGACTTCTGTATGTGTAATTTTTTATTTCGTTTTATTTGTAAATATCCATTATCTTAATGTCAACCTTGGCTTTACATTAGGAGACTGTGAATTACTCTTGAATCTTGAAATAAAGTGATTTTAAAGATCGTCTGATGTGAGTCTTTGTAGACAAAGGAGAAAAGGAAACTGATGGACTGTTGGCACAGTAATTCTAAACTAGTTTTGCTTCAAGATCCAGATTTTGCATTGTACGTCATGTGGTGAATAAAATATCCTTAAAATCTAATTTCACACTGTATATATTTATTAATATTACAATGAACAGCATAGGCCCAACAATATGAAAAATTACTATGACATG
The DNA here is from genome assembly GCF_019703515.2 of Myxocyprinus asiaticus. Classification (NCBI taxonomy): domain Eukaryota; kingdom Metazoa; phylum Chordata; class Actinopteri; order Cypriniformes; family Catostomidae; genus Myxocyprinus; species Myxocyprinus asiaticus. The sequence continues at coordinate 31,482,603 of NC_059368.1, forward strand.
GGCTAAACAGGATGCAATAGGATTCACTTGAATGTTGATAGTTTCAGGCCAATTTCATCAGCCAATAATTCACCACATTTTTCATTAAATATAGCCTATGCAGTATTTTTTTACCTTGAATAGTTTTGTTCATTACTTTCAAGAATGAGGGCATGTCACATGACATGTCTATTTTGGCATCTAGCCTCTATAGAATGACACGCATTTGTGGCAAAATACTGTTATTTGATTGGACGCATGACCTTTTGACATGGGAATCGTTTTCTCCTTTTAAAAGTTGACAAACCTTTTTCAGTCATGACAACTCTCATGGAGATTTAAGCATGTGAACGTGGGTATGACATGTTGAGAGGCAATTGGTCCTGTCGAACTAGATCTGCTACGCTACTGATGCTTCTGCCGCAGAGCAAGTACAGAGACTTGCTACTGCTAGGAAATACACAGACACACTAAGTTAAACATGTGGACATGCTGCTGCATAATTAGACGCAAATACAATCCCCATGTAGCAGATCTAGACAGGTGAAGCTGGGGAGCTGGAGGGTTTCACAGAAAATTCTCATAGTGCACTGCAGTGAAACAGGCTTACTTGCACATTGAGCAAATGTAGATGTTAGGCAAAGAGAGAGTATGGAAGTTGATTGGCTACCCGATTACATGGCAAAGGACCTGTCAGCTTACATCATGTGAGCTGACTGGCTTAACATCGCACCTGACGTGAGCGAGCTGATTGGCTAACATAACGGTTTAAAAAAAAACTATTAGCTTGCGCTATTCAGATTTTCAAGCCTAAACTTAGCCATTTGTTTTGCTATCCTTTCCATGCACGGTTATATGGTGTATTCGATTTAACCTGTGACCCACTGTTTAAGAACCGCTTAACACATGCACATCAAAGAAAATGGGCCACCCTAACTAATAGTTTTCATTTGGCTCAGTCACTCCATTTGTGGTACTTTTTATAGCACTTTGTATTGAATTTCTTGTTAATGTTAAAAATCAACTCCCTGGTCAGCGCTTAAAGGTTTGATGGATCTGTTTTCATCCCTCTCTCCGAGTCTCACTACATTCCTCACAGTGTATTATTTTGCTTGTTGTCTTTTATCCCTCTTTTCCAGCTTTTTTACGCCTCTCTCTGTTCTTCTCATCTCAGTCATGTGCTCTGGTTCCCATGTGTTCACGGAAAACAGCTTTACAAATGTTATAACCTGCTGGAAATAGAGCTCAGAGACTGGCTAAAATCAGTGCGTTTAGACTGATGTACTTTTCAAATGTAGTAGATGGAATTTCGATGATTATCCTGCTGTAAATGCTCGGCATTCCTTGTCATTTCCCATCATTCCCATCCCTGTGTGGCTCATCACTTCCAGTCAAGTCTGGAAGTCTTTTGATGAAATCGACCAATATTGGTTTTTAATGACCGTTACAATACTGTTAATTTTTAAGTGTCCGATAACAGATATGCACAACCGATTTTTAATCCTTGTTTTATTTCTACATTAGGCACATCAGCAACTTGATCATTTATCACTAACCTCTGGTGAACCGCTTTACAAAACTCATTTTGAGTGGGAAAGTGTAATATCTGTTAACCGATTATCGGTTTATCTCTAGATTTTTGTGTCCATTTTATCGTCTGCTAGACGATAAAAAAATAATAAAAAATAATAAAATATAATATAATAAAATATAATAATAAAAAGTCTCTAAAAATAATAATGCACATTTCCTCAACTAGCCACATGATTTGACATATCATGTCCAAAGCACAAACGGTGAAGGATTAGGTGTAATTCTTAGGTTAAGGGTTTAAAAAAAATTCAATTTCTCAAGTTTATTAATGAAAGTGTTTAGAACAGCTTTTGAAATTCTCAAACTCTAACTAGGTTGCTCGAGGGCCATAGTGATGCATTGTCAAATTCCTCAACCAAGACCGTTAGTTCCGTTTTTTACATGACTAAAGATAAGTTCTTCCTTTCTCTGTCTTATCTGTGTATTTGTGTGTGTCCCAAACAGGATCAGATCCTTTGCAAACATAAAACAGACATGTTAAGTCTGTTCAAAGTCATTTTTTTGCATGTTGTCTCAAACCTTTGCGAGACAGGAACATGCACTTGAATAAAGAGATTGAGTGTGTATGCTACAAATGTTTGCTAAGGATTTGCAATTCTGAACTTGCTGAAAATATGTCTCAAGGTCACAACTTGTACACGTTTGTGACAGCTTCAATGAAATATTAGTTCAGAGAATCCTTTCTGTTAAAGACATTCAAGGGTTCAGCCTAAACAAATGTGATTATGGATTGAATAGATGTTTAGAAGCAAAGCTTTTATTCTAAATCTTTTTATAAATATTTTACTGTCACCAGACCAAATTAAGCATATCACCATTTTTTCACATCCAGATTTTCTTTTGCAAGCATGGTCTTGTAAGCAAATAGTGTTTCCTGTAAAGATCTCTTTGCTTCAATCCCCCATAGATCGGATGTGGTAACGGAGAAAATGGGGAATGTGAGGCGAGAGCACTGGGGCAGGCCATGAAGAGAGGTCAGAGGGTTGCGTGCAAAGGTGTTGAAAACAATAGATGTTACAACTTCCTATCATTTGGACACTTAAAAATTTACAAATATCATCACATTAAATGAATGCCTATTGTAGGCACCAGTCAACCCCACAAGAACGACAGCTTAATAAACATATGGAATAATGTCCTAATGAAAATATAAAAATGCAAAAAGGTTACTGTGAGTGTTAAGGTTAAAGGTAGATGATAGAAAATATTATTTGCTCAGTTTAAATATAATAGAAATCAATGGAGCCCTCACTATGATGGAAAAAAGTATTTACACACACATACAGTATATTCAGGTAACACTTTACATTAATGTTCCCTTTAAGGAATTATAACTGGGTTCATAAATCAGTAATATGTCAGTTACAAACGCATTATAAATAATTTATATGTGGTTAAGACAACATGCATAAACAGGGTGACTTTTTAAATAGAGCCCTTTTACCTCACATGTTATAAATGCTTAACACATAACCAATATTTATGACCTATGGAAATGAACCTTAATGTAAAGTGGGCAGCTGTGAGGCAATTATTAAGGAGTTGCCAACATTAGAAACCTATGTATGTACATAAAGTTCTTAATTGTTTAATGGTCATCAGGCTTTATTCTATAATACATGTTGTGAACGAGCATGAAGACCTGAAATGTTTTGGCAGAAGACTTTAAGTAAGTTGGGACAGCACTCGGAGTAACACCATTCTTTTGACACCAATGTGACAAGAAAGGTTACAACGCAAGTGAGTCAAGACATTACAGTAATTAATATACATTAATTAACACAATCCTCTTTTTACTCTCACTATAATAATCTATTTTGCTACACTGTCACATAAATCATGAATTTGGGCATTTTTTTAAATTAAGCTATGAATAAGTGTATTATTAAGCATTCATAACAAGTTAAAATGCTCACTATTTAAAAAACAGTACTGGATGAAAGTTTCCTTTTTTATGCATGTTGCTATAACTGCGTAGAAATGACTTATAATGCATTTGTAAATTACTTGTTAGTCATTAATGAACAAACCCTCAACAAAGGGAACATCAGTGTAAAGTGTTACCATCAGTTCACCTTCACACACTGATAAAAGCAATACAAACAGGGATAGATGTGGTCCAGAGAGAGTCAAGGGAGATTTTTAAGCAAGTACATTTATAACAACTGTGAGAGGCCAGGGAGACTATGTAACAAAAAGGTGTTTGTATTACAGGAGCCAAAGACTGTCTGACATCACTGTTCATTCTGATTGCCAGGTTAATCAATGTAGTTGAACCTGGTTGTTGAGAGGAGGAGGACGCTGATCTAAATTTCACAGAAGATTTAGAGTGCTGGGCACGAAATTCAGACTTCTCATGCACACACAAAGAAAACAAATGGCCATCACGAAGGGTTAGAAAGATCCAGTGCTCAAGTCCAGAGCCATCTGGGCCTTATTACAGATAAAAGAGTAAGCACTCTGAACCATTGTTTACAGAGCAAACTGAAAAGAAGAAATAAAAACAAAAAAAAACAAATGAAAAACCAGAGGAGAGAAAGTGAGAGAAAAAGAGGTGATGAATTATGGAGGGGAGAGGGGTGGAAAAGTAGAGTGTTACCTAAACAGAGAGAAGTTGTGAAGGTAACAAAATGAGAAACAAGAAACGAGCCAGGGAGCATGCTGTAATTCACGTTATATTAAATGGTCACAAATGCCATCCATCATCACTATCTGTAACATCCGAAACACGTCTTGATCTTTTGTCCTGTTTGTGTCACGTTCTGACCCCTTTACCTAAACTCCACATGTAAGACAACACTGTGAAAGCCCCATCCAGGGCTGTCCAGCAGGGGTAACTGTATCTAAATGTACCCCCCTCTCAGTAGCCTGTGTCTTGGGTACCCCACAGTGAGATCCCCTGGCTGTGAATCTTAAGCAGCAAACTGATAGCGCCACATACACCGCAACACCCAAATTAGAAAGCAGCAGAGAGGCATGTACTCTCCCTTTGGTTACATTCTGAAACAAGAACACACATACACACACATATATACACTCACCGATCACTTTATTAGGAACACTATGGTCCTAATAAAGTGCCCAACGTGGTTGTTCTGCTGTTGTAGCCCATCCGCCTCGAGGTTTGACGTGTTGTGCATTCTGAGATGCTATTCTGCAGAAATACTCAAACCAGCCCATCTGGCACCAACAATCATGCCATGGTGGAAATCACTGAGAGATCAAATTTTTTCCCCCATTCTGATGGTTGATGTGAACATTAACTGAAGCTCCTGACACATATCTGCCTGATTTTATTTATTGCATTGCTGCCACACAATTGGTATGATTTAGATAATCGCATGAATAAGTAGGTGTACAGATGTTCCTAATAAAGTGCTCGGTGAGTGTATGTTTACCTACCTATATAAATGAGGGCATACAATAGAATTAGATTGCTTTTTTATAAAGCTATGTATAATTTCTAAACATCATCCCAAACTAAACCCTGACAGAAAACGTATTGCATTTTTAGAATTAAAATGAGGTTTTGTCAGATTTAGTTGTACAAACATATGCATTACATAAGTCATTACTACAATACACAGTAGGAAAATACCTGAGCTCTTAAAGCATTAAGTAGCATATCCTGGGTATAAACAAAACCTGTTTTCACCTATGCTCTTCACTGCATTCCTACACACACAGCCAAACAAATGGCACACAAACGATCCCACACATGCTCCCATATGCCCTTCCAAGAGGTGGAGGCAAAGAAAGAGCTCTGGAATGATCTTTTTGTTTGTGGGCAATCCCTAAAGTACACAGCATCCCGCCTCTACCTCTGTCCCTCCCTACCTCTCCTCCCTGACTGTATAAATAAGCCCCAGTGTAGAGTGCCAAGACTCAGAGAAACTGACTCCCAACCTGAAGACACAAACTGAGGCAGAATCACAGAGATCAACCACCAATCAAAGCAAGAAGATCTGTAACCAACCTTTGTAAAGCCAAGAAAGAGAAGACAAGAGCAAAAGACTGAAAAGTGTCAGGTGAGAGGTCATTGGTGGAACATCTAAGAACTGTGCAACTCTACGGTTTCACTAAGTGCAAGTAGCAAGATAAAAGGGAAGGAACAGATTAGTGCCGGTGCTCAAGAGGAAAGGTTAGACGAGTGATCAGCAGCAACAAGGAGGTACAAGAAGGTTTTCTGGAGGAAGTGCATCATATATAGACAAGAAAGACCTTCCCAGATCTCTGCTGTCCACCTCAACATGTGGTTTTTGACAATTATGTGTGTTTCCTGCTTGTTGATGGGCACTCAGGCACAAAGCAGTGCTAGTTTTCGTCGGGCAAATGATCGCAATGGTCGTTGTCAGTACAGCTTCACGGTGGACAGTCCCACAGAGGCGAGCTGTCCATCACTAGGCTCAAGCTCCGAGATGGAGGCCCTGAAGACTCGTCTGGGGCTGCTAGAGGCACTGGTCGCCCGACTGGTAGGAGGAGAAGCTGTGCCTGAGTTATCACAGGGCTCTGGATCTCAGTCAGGCCTCCAGGAGGCTTACAACCAGATGATGGGGGAGAACACTCAGCTCCAGAGAGAGAAGCAAAGACTGGACAGAAAGGTCCAGGACCTCCAGCAGAGGATGGAGGAGCTCCGACAGGAGGCTGTGAGGCTAAGGAGCAGACCCTGCATGCAGCAACCTCCTCCCGGAGTGCCACAAAATGACAACAGCTTTAGACCAGGATCAGGTCAGTACTTACCAACCCATACAGGAATCACGTGTGGCTAAATATAAAAATTAGGGCTGTGAATTGAAAAATGATTACAAAATTGTAACTAATTAATCGCGATTAATCACGGTATATGGTACATGAAAATATAATCATAAATATATTCACCTAATACTGTTTCAAATAAACGCAAGAAATTGGGTTGTCTCATTTATTTTAATTATTTAAATACGTCCATGTTCAAATGTTCCGTTTTTTGTGAATAACGTTAATTAGACATATGTATATGGGTTGCACTTTATTTTACAGTATGTGTACTTTCAGTAAATTTACAGTGTAATTACCCAAGAAAGTACTGAGTAATATTAGGTAACTACATGTACTTAATATGGTGTAACAGATCAGGATGGGCACAAGGAGGCGGCGGGAACTGGCTGAAGAGTCAATGTAAAGTTTAATGATATAAATGATCTTAAAACATGAACTTAAACATAAACAGACACACATACAACGCGGCCATGTGCGTCCCTCTCTCGAACCGGCGCCTCTGGCCGCCCCTTATCTCGCTCTCCCGCTGATAAGCTGATTCAGCGCCGGCCGTGGTCCATCACGGCCCAGCCATGCCCTCCTCCTCGTCACATGGGTTAAGGGTTAGGGTTAGGTTTAGTACCTAGAAATTACTGTAGTTGTTGTAAATATATAGTACGTAAATGTAGAACAGTACTGTAAAATAAAGTGCTACCAAGTGTATGTTTACATGCCATAAAATAAGTGGACATGCTGTAATTAAAAGCTTGGCAAAAATCTTCTGGTGTTTTTCAGTGGATGGTTTTAATATTAGGATCAAGTGGCAAGACAAACTTGTACAAACTGTACATAGTGTAAATAGCATGTACCTCCTGGAAATTTATATATTCCAATTTTAGCCACAGGAAGTGTCTAAGATTTAGGGAGCAACCTGTTGATGTTCGTCTCAAACAAATAAAATGTTCTTTTAGCACCCTTAGAACAGTTATTTTTGTTTGCGATATACTGTGTATGCATGTAAATCTATAATAACGAACAACAGTAAACTACTGACGTCTGACCTTACCTATAGCAAACACAATTTCGGTTAGTGCGTGTCTTTTTTGGCAAGTCTGTGCTAATATGAAATCTAACTTTTGTGATAACTAAAACATTTGATAATGCTTTGAAATGTGAATAATATGTAGAATTAAAATGGTTTAGTATAAGTAAGTTACTTCAAGTAACTCAAGCGTTAATTAGGGTGGTCAGACCCCCCCAACACCCCCACCCCCGCCGCCAAGCTCATCCCCTTATCCACCAAGCTCCACTAAATATATAAGTACTTTTGTATAGTTTCCTGTTTTCTTGTTTGCATGATACTATAAATGTTAGTCAGTGCTTGGTCAGGTCCTGAACTGTGGAATCTAAGGTTATCTGTGAAAAGATCACAGTTTAAAGCATTTTGCCATCATTTTTTGTGTAGTGTGACTTGTAAACAGCTGTGATGTCTGGGAAAGCAGAGGGTGTGAGCACATGGGCCTGCTGCGAATGAATGGCACAGTGAAACATACAGTACTCTTACTGTTTCTGTATGCATTTCCACAGCTATATATGCCTGGTAGTATAATAAATCATACTTACAGTACAACGGTGCATATGACTAACAGGTGAGAAGGTATGACTGATCCTGTTCTTAAAGCAGCAGTGTACCAAATAGATGGATTAGAGTATAATTAGGAGAGATTCTCCTGTCTGTCATAGTGTACAAGGGTGGAAAAAACATGACAAATGAAGCAAAAGCTGTTGAGGGTGACCCACAAAGTAAAACATCAGTACTGTGCAAATACTCAGCAGTAAAAGTTTCTCTGATAGCTCCCAGCAGACACCTAACTAATGCTGATGTGTGGAGGTCAGGGGTGACTGATACCCACTGGGGTTTTTAGTGCTGGTATTGGTAAGTTGAAAACATGTCCTGGTTAATCATTACTGCAGTTAAAATAAACTGCACCGGTAAAAAACAACCCATTCCCCCCAGTACTGATATATGCTATTAACGAAATGCAGTCATTATTTGATGAGACAAACCATAGTAAGACCATAAAATAAATAAAACAGCACTGCTTCTGAACTTAATCATGCAATAAAATGAGTAGTTTTGGTCTTGGATGCTGATTGGTCAGTACAGCATGTATAGCAATAGCTATGACACATAACACATTTTCACCTTGCCACTGTGTATATCCCCATGCAGCTTAACCTTACATGTCAGGGATATATCCTCTAGTGCAGTGTTTCTCAGATGGCAGTCCATGGCTTAATTGCAGGGGGTCCTTAAAATATATTTTTTTAAAGGTATATCTAAATAGTAATCTCTTGTCCATGTTCTACCATCTGTTCTACTTCTAACCTGTGCTCTGTGCCACAGCTCCTCACATCTGCACCATACATCATGTATAAAAAAAACAGGATGAAACATAAAGATGGAGTTTGAGAAGGCAGAGGAAGCAACGGACTGTGGAGACCCTCTTTGCGAGAGGAAGACAGGCTCTGGGTCTTTAAGGGTCTTTGAGATTGACAAGAAAATAAACAGACCATCTGTCTTGTATGTCTTCACCCTCTTGAATCCAGAGTGGTAGTGTTTTGCTTTCGTATTCACAGTCCCTTAGCACCCAAAACATCCTATCATGGAAATGTACACTGGCTCAGACAGGGGCAGAATAAACAATAACTTACCAAAGGGTATGAAAACTTGAGTTACATTCGCCTTGCCCTGGTTCAACTCCAGTAGTGAAGCAAGGAAGAATTTACAGCTGCCCAATTGAACATGCAAACAGAGCTTGCAATAAAAAAAAAGATCAGGAACCTTGTTCCATTTCGGCACATGGATGTTGTCAGTGTCACCTCATTTAGTATGAATACAGAACTTTCCCAGTGCCTTGACTCTCGAGATCTGACTGTTTTGGAAATGCTTAGTCAGACGTTTGCAAATGAATTGGAACTCTCTTTTAGAACTGTAATAAGAGTTGGCATCTGCTTCAGAACCTAGTGCTGCAAAACTCAAAACATTTAAACAAAGCAAAGACTCCAAAGTTTTCAAGTAAGCTGGGAAGACTCTTGTGAATAAAATAGCCTGGGACACGATACCAGCTGGTCCAGAGAGTTGTTAAAATTCTGCCTGTTCCCTCTGATCCATTGGGCATGATATACAGACAAACTGCAACACACGCAAACAAACCTTAAGAATGACGTGTTTTTTTTCTTGCTTTGAGGTGACTGATAGACCTGTGTCAATGAGCATGTGTTGATTATAGGGATAAAGTACGGTGAACTTGACACCCTCCCTCTGCAGGTCCGAGCAAGCGAACATAATCAGCGCCCCTTTCTAACCATCAAAGCAACCAAAATCAGCTTCCAGATGTTCATGTCTCAATGTGTAATCTGGGCCATTATAAAAGTCTGTAAACATGTTAGCACATGATCATCCATTAATGAAATGTGGCAGCATGGCTTTGTCATAGGGACTAACAGAGACAAATTAGTTGCTGGGCAATAATATGAGACAGTCTGACAAAGACAGTGAGTGTGGATTATGAGTGGGTATTTGTACATGCACGCAGAGTTGTACAGGTAAAAGCTGCAATGTGTAATTTCGCTAACCATTTGTGGCACCAAATACAATTGCAAAAATTATTGTTTCCAAACAACATAATCACATGGGAAATCAACATGTTGCTTCCAAAAGTTAATATACCCCAAAATCAACCCCATACTGCCCAAATATTGACGAGCACCATTCCCCATCAGACATTTTTGCATCATTTCAACCATGCCCCCTTTTCTCTAACACTACTATTAGCACTTTGCAAAAGCAGCCTCCGAGACACCAGTTCTGGTTCCACGTGACTCAGGAAGTAATCAAGTTCACAATCAAGAGTGAGCATGTATCTGAGGTAACATTTTTGCTCTAAAATGCCATTTTTACTCCACTGACAGTTAGGTTAAGGGTTGGGGTTTGGTTTAATAGGTAGGGTTAATAAAATATGCATTCCTGTTGACTTCATTACATCATTTACAACTAAAAATACAACTTGCTTTTGGCTCCACTCTGTGCACATTTCACCCAGAAACTGTAGTGCACAAGTAACCATACGTTCAACAACAATTACAGTTTCAGCCACTGGGGGCAGTGATTCAAATTCCAGTAAGCACAAACCTCAGCAGCAGAGTTTCAAATTTCAACAGCAGATCTTTCAACCTACTGTCACTGAATTCACATAAGTAATATGTCTGTTCTAAACAGGTTTCAGAAACGCCCCTTTCCCCCTACCCCCTTGTCTGCCATTGTTCAACATTTTTTGGGAAATCCTAAAAATGCCTTACTTATGCGCTTCAAGCTGGGACAGGAAAAATATTTTAACATCCAAAAATTAAACACATCAAATTTAAATATGTTTTGCTTTGGTTTTGTTTTAGATTGTTAACTAGAGTTCCACATATGTGCGCCCTGCTAGAGTGCACGTCTGTGTTTGGGATGTGTAATGGGAGGTCCGGAGTCTGGCAGGCTCCGGGACAGCTGGGAATCTACTCAGAGCTGTTTATTTCCTTCTGTTAAATTCCTGACTGTCAGTAGAGCTGCCAGTCCCCCCAAAACCATGCATACAACAAACATGCATCTCTCAGGAAAGTAAAGATCAATATCAGGAAGAGAGAAATCAGCCTAAAAGTCTGCAATGGTACTACTGCTATTCAGCTCCATCTAGAGTTGAAAATAATGGTGGTTCTAGTCTATTTTCTTTTGCAGTCTTTGGAAAAACATTGAGCAGTTATAGACCATATCAGTAAGTTGACCATGTGTCCTTGCCTTTTAGGACCTGTCCTCTCTCACCTGGTATCCAGACCTGGGAATACCCAAGGAGACACAAGCAGTTTAACAGGTTACGTGTAACACCTTACATAGAACACTACAGTTGCTCCTACACAGAATTTACAGCATCCAGATAATCAATGAATTTGGCAAGCTTTACAATTGGGGTCTTCCATTCCTGTGCTACGACTACTTTGGGAAAGCAGAAGATCTACGATATCCCATACTGACTTGCTATCTCATTATCCCTGGCTTCCTTTCACAGAGTGAAGGGTTGACAAACGTAGACCTCAACACCTTGACATACATATCTCAATTTCAGTAGGTGATTGTGAATTTCTGTCCTCTTACTCTCTTAGATCCTGCATGGCATTATGAGTCTCCGGGATATCAGGAGCTGACAGCCGTGGTAACAGAAGTTTCTGCCCCAAATCTGGACGGTCCAGCAGATATTACAGGTGAGTGTTTCAAGCCCTAATCTTGACCCTTCATAAAGAGCTACAAAGTAGTAGATGTCTTTATGCCTTTTGAAATATCTCATATTATCAGTTGGACTGTCAAATTTGATTTATGTAACAGCCATGCCACACCAACTGTCCATCTCAGGTGCCTGAAAAAATGATACCGTGCACATTACATTAATTCCTGCTGACAGCACTAACACAAATACTGCTATTTTTACCAATTCATTTGAAGCAAAAATAATCTGGTTTATTAAGGGAGTTGTATATGTTTAGTAAGGCGCCAAAATGGTAATGTTGATCACTTGATAGGACCATGTTACTAAACCAAGACAGTTGAGTTTCGGGTTTTTTCCAGACAAGTCTTTCAAATTCTGCCAAGTATCTCCTACACCTGCTACTCCAACACTTCTCCCTTACAGGGTATTTAAGGAAAGGGTAAGTTTGCCTCTAACCATTTATACTAAAAGTAATGATAGGACAAGGTGTCCTCACTTCCACCTTTAGCAGATTTTGGTTTGGCTGGGTCTCATTTCAACCTGTCAAACCTTCACTTCATTGGGACCTTGTGAAATCTGATGTTCTTATTCATGTTTCCTCAAAATTGTTCATGAATGGTCTCCAAGTGTCCAATCTCTAATTTTTTTCAGGCTGTGGTGACCTGGTGTGGGTAGGAGAACCTGAGATGCACCGTAAGGCTGATAGTATTGCTGGCAAGTACGGTGTCTGGATGCAGGACCCAGAAGCCAAGGAACCTTATGGTCTAGAGATGGTATGGCGAATCGACGCCGTGGGGTCTGAAGTGCGTCAACTCTTCGGGTACGAAAACATGGACCAGCTGACACGTGGCTTCCCAACCAAAGTCCTTCTCCTGCCAGAAGCTGTGGAGAGCACTGGCGCCACCATGTACCAGGGCTCCTTGTACTACCAACGAAGGCTCAGCCGCACACTTCTAAGATACGATCTACTCTCTGAGAGCATTGCTGCCCGTCGTGATCTTCCTCATGCTGGCTTCCATGGTCAGTTCCCCTACTCCTGGGGTGGCTACACAGACATTGACCTGGCAGTTGATGAAAATGGTCTCTGGGCCATCTACAGCACCAACAAAGCCAAGGGTGCCATTGTGATCTCCCAGCTGGACCCTCACAGCTTGGAGGTGAGGGGCACCTGGGAGACCAAAATCCGCAAGACAACAGTGGCTAATGCTTTTATGATCTGTGGCAAGTTGTACACGGTCGCTAGTTACACCTCGCCAAACACTACAATAAATTACATGTATGACACTGTGACCAGCCAGGGTAAAGCAATCTCAGTGGCCTTCAAAAACCGTTATCGCTACAATAGCATGGTAGACTATAACCCAGTGCAGAGAAAGCTATTTGCTTGGGATAACTATTACATTGTATCTTATAATGTGAGGCTAGGCAAGCAGGAGTAAAGTGTTCAGTGTAAATTCCAGATTAACCTGCTTACAGAAGTGTTTTGTGATATTTTATCATGTTTTACCAACCAGTGAGATATAGTTGGATTTACTGATATGCATAGGCAATGACAGACTCTCAGTAGGACAAGAATCAACATTCTATAATCATTCATGATGCTGATGCAATGTTAATACCACCACCAGCAGTAAGTGCATGTAATGCAGCAGTGACTATATTGCACATCTTCACATTAAGAAATGAATTTATATTTCTATTTATATATCTGAGATGCTCTTCATGTATGTTCAAAGAGGTTCTTTTGACCATCAACTTATAAAATGTAATTCTAAAGTGTCGATAAATGAAATTTAGTCATGTATCATCCTAACAGGTTTTTAATAAGGCCACATTTTCTTCCTCAGTGGATTTGTCTTCTTAATATGTTAATAGAGAAATTATTTTTCTAACTTTGTAAGTGATGTCTTGCCTTTTTATGTGTTTACCGCACTGAATACATGTTCTACGAAGGGGGGAATAATTATAATGGCATATTTTTTTTACAGTTAGCCTGCCTCAGAGTTGATAGATCGTACAAAGATGTAAACAACTTCAAAAACTACAATAAAATCTTGATCTCTTGTGTGTACGCTCAGATCTGTATATAATGAACATTTTCCCTTCTCTTTGAATTTGCCTTTCAAGACAATCACGTGCTCCTTGAAATGTTAAGATCTGGGATCTTATGGCTACTCCTCAGAAGTGTACTAACTTATGTGCAAATAAAGATTACAAATTTAACATAAAAAAAAAATAGCCGCAAGCGACTGTTGTCGGGGGCCAAGCACAAATTGCAATATGACCAAAACAAACAAATTTGACAGAAAAGATCCTGTGGATGCTGTGGACAGCTATTTTGGTGTGACATTTCACCTGCTTAGAGTACAGTTGCAAAAATAGGATTGTCTTAAGTTATAGCACCCCTAGCATCACAAAAATGAAAGAAACTCGTTATGTTACCTCAGAGTGTTCTCTTGTCCATGTGTACAAATTTAAAGTTTGAAAATTGCACACAAGATACAGGCTAATTAGTCATTATAGGCCACAGCCAAAACATATTTGCTTATATCTTTGGAACGATTCGACGCATCAAAATTCTTTTGATAACTTTTTGTCATGTGGGTCTGTAGATGATATACCAAGTTTCGTGAGAATCGGGCAAACGGCCTAGGACGAGTTCGAAAAAGTAGGTTTTTAAAATAAATCGAAATTGTAAAAAAAGTGTCTTGCGAAAATGGAAATTCAAGTGACCATACCATTGTGGGGCACTGGTGGATTCAGAGAAGCTACACATTTGTATTGTAGCCTATACGGTTCCGGAGTTATGTGCAAAAACATGAATTAACTAATTATACCGCCACCGCGCGTCCGAATGTCACAATTTTATATGCGGCTTCAAGTTGACACCCTGCTTGTGTGTAGTTATTACCATAACCTCGGCCATTCCCAAAATGAGTTATAAGGTGCTGAAATTTTATTGGCCGGTGGCGCCCATTTTTGTTAATTTGTTGAATCGATTTTTTAAGAATATGTTAACATTTGAACCAAAGATGATGCAAATTTAATTTAAACTTTGTCCCTCAAATGGCTGCAAATTTATGACAGTTTTGTTTTTTTTGTTTTTTTTGTAGTGCCCCCTGGGGTGAAATTGTACAAAACTTTGTTGACATCTTCTAAACGTCCTGTTGACTATGTGCACCGAGTTTGGTTACATTTGGAGTTTGCGATGAGTAGATATTGATCAATTACTCAAATCGCATTAAACCGAAGGAACTTTATCATTAATATCTTCGGAACGATTTGACGTATTAAATTTATTTTGATAACTTTTTGTCAGGAGGGTCTGTAGATGAGGTATACCAAATTGCATGCCGATCGGACTAACTGTCTAGGAGGAGTTCGAAAAATTAGGTTTTTCAAAAAATACAAAATGCCGGAAAAAATTATAGGCATGTATATACATGTAGGGCTTGACTCAAGGAATCAGAGAGATTTCGATTCTAGCCCTTACGGTTGCAGAGATATGAGACAAAATGTAAAAGTGTTTATTATAGCGCCACCTAGGGTCAGATGGGTGTGCGTTTGTGTGCCTGAGTAGTGAGGGGGATTTGGGATCATCCTGCCAAGTTTGGTGTCTCCACGATTTATGGTCTCTGACACCCAGACACTTTTAGGGCAGAAAAAAGAAAAAAAGAAAAAGAAAATCAGAACAATTACAATAGGGTTCCAGCAGCTTCACTGCTTGGCCCCATAACAAATCAATGTGTGGTGTTTTATTAGATTAAAGGAGGAGTTTTCAGTGTTAAATAGTAAGCCCCACCCCAACAAAGTTTACAAGACTGACAAGACTCGCATCACATGAACCAGTCTCAATATTTTGATGAATGAACAAAGGCAGAGCTATAGGGCTTAATAATAGGTTTTGATCGTGCACGCATTCTCTGAAAGAGAGCAGGGAAATTTCATAGAGCAGCGTATAGTAAATCCGCGTGCGAGCGGAGAGAATCTCACGCAACCGGTATAAATGCGCTCAGAATTAGAATTAACAGAATTATAATGCCATAGTGCTACTGTCTATTAAGATGGGCTTTGGTCTATTAAGCCAATTATTTTATCTTCACAATACATTTTTATTGTATTTATTTATCTATCTTTTGATTTTACTTGGTGAATTTATCATAATTCTCCACACCTCCCCTGACATGCCCTGCACCCCCCCGGTTTGAAAACCGAGGGATTAAAGGATTTAATTAAGTGTCTCTTCCATAAACATGTTTTCTAAGTATTAAGTTGTATGCAAGGACAGCTTATGGACTAGGCCAGTGGCTTGAGTGCCCAACACCTGGAAAAAATGCCACAGCAAATGTAAAATGTATACAAACTCTTAAATGTGTTAATTACATTGGCAGTACCATAATTTTTGGTGGACACACTCAATGTAATTTAATCCATTACACAGCAAACAATCACAGTCCATTTTTAACAGCATATTATTTTATTCGTTTCTGTTACCAAACCAGGATAATGTAAATAAGACCTTACATATTTTAATACAGCGATTTAACCCCTGTACAAGTAAAAAACAAAAAACAAAAAATAAATTCCCTCTCCTCCCCTTCTGTATGTAGTTTCTCATTCCTACTACACAAACAAGAAATGGGGAGCCTTACTGAAACCCTTGTTCATTTGTAGGCCCCTTTATATTAGCAACCAAAGACGAGTGGTTCGGGCAAACACCTTGTATACTCAGTCCTGTGTTCACCATAACAGAGGAGTCCTTTTTTCACAAACATTCGAGAGCCTCTGTTCTAAGACTTTCATCACTCTTGCCCCCCCCCCCATCGAGTCTGGCTGCCTTGCACTCAAAGTTTGTCGTCTTAACTTGCAGCTATCTTCTTTAGTATTGAACCTAAATTGCTTGACCACTCACCCCAACCCAAACCTCACCCCTCCTCTGCAGTGACTGGTCAGGAGAGTCAGAGCTAGTCAGCAGCATGGTTGGGAGCTTTGTGAAGAGGTGGAAGATGAAAGACTGGAGTAAGTTTGAGAAGTGTCTGTCCTCACATTCACAGAATAAGGGGAGGGGCTTAATCTTAGGACACTTCAAACATAGGCCTGGTCTGGAGTAACCGTTTACAAAAAAAAGAAAAAAGAAAACATTCCATCGTAATTTTACTACCTGGTGACAAAGCAGAGCTGTCCTTTTTTTCAAAATCATATATATTTTTCTAAAAGGATTCAGGTCTTTCGGTGCCTAACCTTTGGCTAAAGATTCAAGGTACTCTTGCGTACAGACGCAAACGCACAATCTTCAATTCTTGCAGGCATAGACTACTGAGAAGGCAGGAGGGAAGGCTCAGTGTAGATTGTGACCGATGAATTAATCAAATGCATCTGTAACAAGTTCTTAATCTGCTGAAATGATTTGTTTTGTTAAGGCCAATACATGTGGTTGAGGTGAAACTATTAAGAAAAGGTAATTATGAGTACAGACAATGTGGAGCAATATGTGCACACACACAGTAATGATATGCATGAGTGTGTACAGTCACATCACTATCGCCACAACTTAAGAGCTGATTGAGAAAGAACCAAAAAACTAACTAGGGATAAACATCTTCAATGAAAAAAGGAAGTATCTGCCTGCCTAAAACATGTTTCTACATGGGAAGAGGTGGAAAATAGAAAAGTAAATCATACTGCTATAAAAATGCCATTCTCAGCAGCCAGTGTAATTTGTGTTGATGTCTACCTTCATTGTTCACTGGGGATGTACAGTTCTCAGTTTGGACACACACAATGAAGGGGTGCTTTCAACTTAATGCCAACCACAGCTGAGGAGAGAATGGATGGACTGATAAAAGGATGAGGAAGAAGAGCACAGTCAATATGAGAGAAATGCACAGCACCTTATAATGAACCTCTATCACTCTACATCCATATACTTCCCTAAACAGCTTTCAGGTGCTCTAGTACATCGCCCTCTTTGCATCAGGCCTCTCAGTCCATCCTTCTATCTATTTGTCCTTTCTGAAGCAGTTCTGACTATTTACTCTCCTCTGGTTTGATGGCCTGCGGTTTGATTGGACCTGTTCGGATGGGTTTGGTTGTTGCTAGCGGTGTAGGTTTGTCAGATTCTTGGCGGTCGGATGGCGCCCCCAGGTGATTTGAAGTGACACTGTTGTTGGGTTTGCCTGGCCCCTCCATGCGGGTGGACTTGCTGACTGGAGCCTTCAGCTGTTGTTGCTCAGAGAAGAACTTGTGGGTGGACTGCAAAACCTCAGCTCTCTGTTTAGCCTGAGAGAAAAAGGTGCATACTCAAAAACAGTCCAACATGGCCACTTAAATGTACTTGATAACTGCTCCGGTGCCTCAGAGTAACATTACTGCTTTCCAAAGTTGTATACACATTTAGCATTTTATAATTTAAATGTAATGTTCTATAATGTTCAATTATAAAAATATTCCCAATTAAAGCAACCTTAAAACATTTCACATGATCCAACGCTCACCTTAAGGTCCTGTTCTGCTTTCAGAGCAGCCTGTGTTCCACGCAGTGCTAAAGGAGGACCAGAGGGTCCACGTGGAAGGTGTTGAGGTCTAGGGTGAGGCATCAGACCTCCGCTCAGGTTATGAGACATGGGTTGACCCATAGGCGAACGCTGCATCCCTCCAGGAAAGGAGTTTGCATGGGGTGGACGTACCAGCGGAGACACCATGTTGGCCTGAGACAACATCTGAATGCATGACAGACAGGATAAACTCTTAATGGTAAGTAACATTTTAAGCTTTCAAACAACCAAACATACACGTGAACACTTCTTAATGGCCAAATCCAAGTTTTCCACAGAAGTGTAGTTTGATCTAGAATTCATTGAACTTTGAATAGCACCAGTATTTGTGTGTGCATCAGGAGCTGACCTGTGGGTTGAACTGTCCAGGGAAGTGCTGGGCAATGCGCATTCCTGCAGATCCAGACTGGAACTGTTTGGGATACAGCATGCTGTTCATCTTGCTAGACTGACTACTGGGACTTGTGGAACTCACCCTGAGAACGCAAACAAGCTTTCAGGAAAAAAATACAACATATACCAATAAAGGGATAAGAACTATGTATAAAGTAAACAAAAGCTAGATGGCTTTGTATTAGTGGAAGACCAATATATTGGCCATTTTGAGATGTTATAGGCAAGGATAACATGCCTGCTTGACAAATTAAATGCGTCAACACTCCCTTGTGTCAGTTTCAAACATCTACCAACAGCCATCAAAATGGAAATTGCAAATTTTGTTTCCAAATATTTAAGCAAACTTAAAAGATTTTGTATATACACCTATATACCTATAAGGGCTAGAAGTTGGGGTAGTGCTTCTTGCACTAACAGGTGGTGTTCCAGGCTTCACATCCATTCCGCCACTGAAGAGCTTCAGATCCATCTCACACATCTACAACAGATAAAAAGGAGTTTGAGTGATGATGACTAAATTAAGCCGGTGTTAGCCAGACATCACTTCAGTCTTTTATGATGGACTTCAGAGGATGAACTGATGCCAACTCCAACTGTAAGACATCGGATACTTCATATGCCACAGCCTGAATGTTGTATTTAGGATGGAACCCACCAAACCTGACTGAAATGACCTGCTGGTTGAACTGTGATGCACCTCATTGATCTCTGCCTGCATCACCTTTGTTTACTGATGAACTACTCTCTTGAAATGGAATACCTAGATTATGATTTAATTGGCAACAAAACCCTTCATCAGCCAACTAACAAAGGACAATGCATCTATGTGAACTTCTGCAGTTAATCCAGGATGAACTTCAAAGACATTAGTCATTAATCTTACAGTTCATAAAAATCTTTGTTTAAACACTTACAAATTTTAAACCATGACTTGCACTGCACACAAATAACTAATATTGGCATTATATTCATGGTGTTTAGCCAGAGGGGAACTGGCCCCCACAGTGAGCCTGGTTTCTCCCAAGATTATTTTTCTCCATTAATCAACATCTTATGGAGTTTTGTGTTCCTTGCCACAGTCGCCTTGCACACTGGGGTTCTAAATACAATAATTATTTAACTATTTAAATTTTATAAATGATTTACCATTACACAATGATGACTCTCAGACTTTATAGATATTACATTTTCATTTTCTGTTAATGCATGACTCTCTGTAAAGCTGCTTTGAAACAATGTGTGTTGAGAAAAGCGTTGTACAAAACAAATGACCACTTTATATATAAAAAAAAATAAAAAAATAAAAAAAATTACACATAATTTAATAAACACAGCCGCTTTCTATTTTAAAAGCAACAAAATATGAATAATTTTTAAATTAGGACTGTCAATCGATTAAAATTTGTAAATCAAATTAATTACATGATACCAATAAAATTAATCAAAATAAATCGCATTTATAAATATTAGCTGAGAAAGGCCCTCAAATGACAATAATTCAATATATAATGATAAAATAATTATAAATAGCTATATTTAAATAATTATAAATATAATATACATTATAAATATAAAAACTCAGATAACTAGAACACAATACATTATTGTGGCAAATGAGTAAAGTATTTATAAGACAACAGAAAAAAAGTGGCTTTGTAAGTCAATATATTATTATTTTTATCATATTATTGAACATAAGCCAATCCATAGTAATCCATTTTACAATTGAATTCTTCAATCTGTCCATAATAGATTTATTAAAAGGGCTTTTCTTGGGGGCCTGGGTAGCTCAGCGAGTATTAACGCTGACTACCACCCCTGGAGTCGCGAGTTCGAATCCAGGGTGTGCTGAGTGACTCCAGACAAGTCTCCTAAGCAACCAAATTGGCCCAGTTGCTAGGGAGGGTAGAGTCACATGGGGTAACCACCTCGTGGTCGCGATTAGGGGGCAAATTGTGCGTGGATCGTAGAGTAGCATGAGCCTCCCATGCTGTGAGTCTCTGCAGTGTCATACACAGCGAGCCACGTGATAAGATGTGCGGACTGACTGTCTCAGAAGCGGAGGCAACTGAGACTTGTCCTCCACCACCCGGATTGAGGTAACCGCGCCACCACGAGGACCTACTAAGTAGTGGGAACTGGGAATTCTAAACTGGGAGAAAAAAGGGGATTAAAAAAAAAAAAGAAGAAAAAAAAGGGGCTTTTCTTAGGACGTGTCAGTGTACACCTGCATCAGATGGACACTGAGCGTCTCACTTTGGTTGTGTCATAAATATAAACACAGCGTTTTAAGGTTGCTGTGCCAAGTTAAACGAAGTTTGAAACTTAGAAAAACACGTCTTGAGATCCCTGCATTTAAAATTGCACTCCGTCCAGCTGTTTGAATGCAAGAATGCATTCTTATCTTGTGCTATCGCTAGAGTCAAGCAAACCTGAATGTGGTTTGCTCTCTGTATAGCTGTATGTTGCCTATACAGGTGGAGTTTCCTTTACTGCCCCCTGCTGATAACAGGTGGTACTTCAAGCTTGAATTGCTCAAAAGATAGGAATATTCCTTATTATGGTCCAGGGACATGATTAATTGCGTTAGTTTTTGCATTATTTCTTATATAATGAATCACACTAAATTATCATGTTAAATCAACAGCCCCAATTTAAATACAAATTATATTAAATATTATT
Source organism: Myxocyprinus asiaticus (assembly GCF_019703515.2). NCBI lineage: Eukaryota > Metazoa > Chordata > Actinopteri > Cypriniformes > Catostomidae > Myxocyprinus > Myxocyprinus asiaticus. The sequence continues at coordinate 31,503,850 of NC_059368.1, forward strand.
TTAATATTTAAATGTATCTCAAATATAAATATAAATCAATGCAGCTTAATATAATTACACACTGCTGCTTTATATTTTAAAGCAGTAATGTGTCCAGAAAATGATCTGGGCTCTGTTAAACTACAGCGCTATCTACAGCCATTACCTTGATTCTTGTCAGTAAACTGAACAAATATGGACTGTAATATTTGCAATTAAAAATTAAAAGTAAGAGAAAAGGCAATGGCAATATTAGGCTATCAGTGTATGAACATTTTTGTGCACAAACCTTATTGGAAGGCTGCATCATGCTGTGTGTATTCTGGCCAATGAGGCCACGGTAGGGCGGATTACTGGGGGGCTGGCGGTTGAGGCTGGGGGGCGGGGCTTGGGGAGGGGTTGGAGGCAAGGACTGATGCAAAGCCAAGAGTGGCTGACCACCACCCGAGCCGAAGTTGGGCAAAGACAACTGTGAACCCGGCACAGGAACGGTCACCTGCTGCAGGGTGGAACTAGGACTCTGTGTTGAACTGTAGTAACTGTTCTGTTGCTGGACCTGACCAGAGTACAGGTTTGAGTGCTGACTCATTCCCTGACGCTGCAGAACAAATCAGAATATACAATAAACACTTTAAAACAAGGTCATGGCTTTATTTTTAAATCTTGGCCAAACTGTTTACAATTTAGTTGCAACATACACTCACCAGCCACTTTATTAGGTACACCTGTACACCTACATATTCATGCGATTATCTAATCAGCCAACTGTGTGGCAGCAGTGTAATATATAAAATCATGCAGATATGGGTCAGGAGCTTCAGTTTATGTTTACATTAACCATCAGAATGGGGAAAAAAACGTGATTTCAGTGATTTTGACAGTGGCATGATTGTTGTTGCCAGACGGGATAGTTTGAGTATTTCTGTAACTGCTGATCCCCTGGGGTTTTCACACACAACAGTCTCTAGAGTTTATTCAGAATAGTGCCAAAAACATCCAGTGAGTGGCAGTTCTATGGGCAAAAACGACTTGTTAATGACAGAGGTCATAGGAGAATGGCTAGACTGGTCCAAGCTGACAGGAAGGTGACAGTAACTCAAATAAACACACGTTATAACTGTTTTATGCAGAAAAGCATTTCTGAAGGTACAACATGTCGGACATTGTGGCGGATGGGCTACAATAGCAGAAGACCCCTCTGGGTACCACTACTGTCAGCTAAGAACAGGAAACTGAGGCTGCAGTGGGCACAGGCTCACCAAAAATGGACACTAGATGATTGGAAAAACATCACCTGGTCTGACAAATCTGGATTTCTGCCGAGGTACACAAACTGTAGGCCCACTGCAGCCTCAGTTTTCTGTTCTTGGGTGACAGAAGTGGAACCCAACGTGGTCTTATGCTGTTGTAGCCCATCCAACTCAAGGTTCGATATGTTGTGCTATTCTGCTCACTACAATTGCATAGAGGGGTTATCTGAGTTACCGCAGCCTTTGTCAGCTCGAACCAGTCTGAACATTCTCCTTGGACCTCTGTCATCAATAAGGCGTTTTCGTCAACAGAACTGCCACTCACTGGTTGTTTTTGTTTTTCGCACCATTCTCTATACTCTCTAGAGACTGTTGTGCATGAAAATCCCAGGAGATCAACAGTTACGGAAATACTAAAACCAACCCATCTGTCACCAACAATCATGTCACAGTCCAAATCAATGAGATCAAATTTTCAAACAATCTGATGGTTGATGTGAGCATTTATCTGTACTATACTAGAATTTACACAGAATGGTGCCAAAAACAAAAAAAAAACCCAGTAAGCAGCAGTTCTGCAGACGGAAATGCTTTGTTGATGAGAGAGGTCAACGGAGAATGGCCAGACTGGTTTGAACTGACAAAGTCTACGGTAACTCTGATAACCACTCTGTACAATTGTGGTGAGAAGAATATCTCTTAATGCTATTCTGAGATGCGGGTTGGTGCTGTTTTGGCGGCACAAGGGGGAGTTACACAATATTAGGCAGGTGGTTTTAATGTTGTGGCTGATCGGTGTATATACTGTATATATCATACAAAAACTCTCATTTTCAAAGCTTAGGCCCAGTTTTTTACTATCAGGAGTTAAGTTACGATGCCTTAAAATCACCAAACATAAATTAGGATTGACTAAATCTTAGTAGAGAAGGGCAAGAGTGACAAAAAAAAAAAAAAAAAAAAAAGTCAAATGCTCAAATTGTAGAACAGACTACTTTCCCCCACATACTGTTTCAGAAGCAAGCTGTTATAGCAGTCTCATATCTGTGCTGAATTCATCCAGTTGTAAAAAATTGTCCCATTCTAAATAATCTTTACTAAATGCTCCAAGGCTATGCAAATATTTGAAGCCTTAGCAGCAGGAGGTTATTTCTCACCTGCAGTAGGTGTGTGTCTATCAGCTGTGATCCTCCGATGCCAGAGGGCTGGTTCAGCTGAGGCTCAAACAGGATGGGGATGTGCTGGGTGTTTGAGGTCTGCTGGAAGGCCAGGTTGGATTGGTGCTTGCCCAGTTCTGGTGGCTGAACCCCAGGGTAACTGTGCAGCGGTGTGCCAGACAGCATCATGGGAGACGTCTGGGAGAGGCTGTTTTGCATGAACGCCTGCTGAGACCTGTGAAGAGAGAAAAGGCAAAAGAGTGCACAAATTATTGGTTCTCTCACTTTTTAATCAACAACTAATGGAAAATTGTTGGGACTGTTGGGATTTTTTTTTGGTGATAAAAATTGTGAATATTTTTGATTGTCATGTTGAAATTGATTCAGACTGAATGCTGCAGAAGAGCTCTGAAATTACCAGATGTTCAGGCTGCAGTACCTGTAGGTCTGAATGGAGGAGCTGAAGAGGTCTTGAGTTTGAGACACAGGAGGTCCGGTGTTGAGGCCCAGCTGGGCCTGGTGCTGCCCCTGCAGAGGAGCGTAGATGGGGATGGGGATCTGCTGCACTGCCGTGGGCTACAGGGAAACAATCATAACCCATTAAAAAGCTTTTCAATCAACCTACATAACCTAACACAATAAAGCCCTGTTTGGACAGGATTCGTTTTACGGACATGCGTATGTTAAGTAATTATAAGGGATGCACCGATATGGTATTTCTGTGCCAATACAGATAATTCACATTTATTGTGGCTGATACCGATATATATATTTTCAATCCTTTATCCTGGAAGATGGAACTGCTAGCTAAGTCATTAAAAGCCTCTCATTTGAAAAATAAGTGTCATTTAAAAGCTTGGAATTTGGACTAGCTGCTATTTAAGGTTTATCGGATGTAACATGAACCAGAAATGTGCCTATATTACAGATGTATGCTGATGTAAATGAAAAACGGCAATACACTTGCATAACTTATATGGTGCTTACAGTAAACCTGATAAATCGCTCACAGAAAGAGAATAATAAACTTCTAACATCTGTAATAATGCATTAAATTAAAATGAGGCGATAAACAGCACATTAAACAACAAAACACACAATACAAACCCTAATCTCTGTATATATGGTGCATTATTTTTGCTAGCAGCCAGGCTGTGAGTGCAGTAACAGTTTTGTAACAGTTCCATTTGTAATGTGATCACAATCATCATAATGGGAAAAGGTAACATCAAACAGATTGAATAGTCATGAGTAGTAACGTTAGAAAACTCTTAAAATACAACAAGCACATTCGTTTCTCTCAAAATAATGTTTTTAGCTACCTCATATCACTCTGTGAGGATTATTTCAAGATCTATGCACCAAGTTAGGTTGTGTTTGGGCTTGTTTTATTCGAAATACTGCACTGTACGTGTAAAAGTGCTATTTCCCATATTCTGTTTATGTTTCATGAAGTAATAAGCGAAAAAGATTGCCCCCAAAAAATCGTAATGTCTGTAATTGTACACTGTCGAATTACATGGGATTAGCGATGTCTGTACCAATCGCACAGATACTGCAAGTGTGCCTACTGCATTTACGCACTGCCGACACACATAACCAATCCATTCGAAAATGTATTTAGCTGTGCTGATTAATTATGCAGGGAATATTAAACATTATCATATCACTGTATCTGGGATTAGTAAAAGAGATTGATTGGAATATCTGGCAAATTACCAGAGCCTGTAATCCTATATTAAACTCTTGAATTAAAAATATTGACAAACGTGTTCACACTATATAATTATATTTGTCTCTCCAGAAAATATGATCGGAAACGAGGGGCTACCATGTCTGAACAAAATACACACTTACACAATTTCCCCATTCACAATGCTGAAATCACAAAATTACACACTAATGCACCTTTCCAATTTTTATAACCACAAGATAATCTGCTTGTTTTTTCCTCTTTTACATGGGTAAATAAACACTCGACAGCATAAAATGCTTGAGAACACTTTTTAGATGTCTTCTCATTGGCCAACATCCACTTCAAACACTTGGACAATTTGAGAAACATCGATAGTTAAAGGGCTCACAGGCTGTCCAGAGTAGATTCAGAGGGATTTGTATAACCAGGGGTCATTTTTTCCGGCCGTTTCATAGAAGACAAAAGCCGCTGGAAACTTTCAGCGCGGGGACGTGCAGTAAGTAAAAATTACTGACATGACCAATGCGCACAGGAGTAAAATTAAGGAGAAGCTCTAGTAATTATTACATTACCCCATGTCCACCTATATAAATAATCCCATCCAAAATGGTCTTAAGGCTCTTTATTAGACAGTGCAAGATAATGATTTAATAGGTTGATCCTGGTGGTTGAGGGAGGAACACTGCAGAGGTTTATACCTGTGAGAGTCCAGGCTGAAAGCCTTGCTGTTGGGCTATAGAGGGAGGAGCCAGGCGAGGGTGAGGCGTACTGAACAAGTGGCTGGTGTCCATGTAGAAGGCTGGGATTTGGGCTGCAGAACCTACAAAATTAGAAACAAACGAACTTGAAAGTTGTTCAAACCACTAACACAGAAACTAAGAAAGTTTACCAAAAATTTTGGTAGGAAAAAGGCTCAATGCTTGTTGTAAAAGGGGTAGGTCAGACTCTATTCTGATTGGATTAGTCACATTTAAAACCACTGAAAAATTTCCAAGGGAGTTATTAAAAGCCTAAAACCTTTACCATTATGAAATAACTACAGTGCAGGCCTCTGATGGCGTATTGCTATAAACAGGGTTCATACATGTATCATTCAATGAAAATCAAGGACTTGCAGGAACCTTTCTCAGCACCAATTTTTCATTTAAGGACTTCACAGAAATGGTACTCTCATTTCAGATTGAGCGTTTTTGTTGCACATTAACGAGAGAAGAGTTGCATGGTTTCTTTAATCGCATCTGCACATGTCTGACTAGAATTAATGTTTCTTCTCACTTTTTGATTAACAACTGATTGTAAAGAACAGTAAGGATATTAAGAGAGATATTATTCAATGACAACTGATTGCTTGGATGCCATCTTTGATGGACACATTAAATGATGCACTGTCATGTTACACTCGTCTAAGGGAGGATATTGTGTCTACAGTCTGTGGTAAAGTCAAAGTTCACCTCATTAAATGCGGTGTAAATGTAACTGACATATTACGCCTCAAACTGAAGCGATGGTGACATACATTCAGCCAATCCATGAGTTAAATTTTCTTCAGAGTACGCGTTCTTGCGACGCAGCACGTATTGAAAGATTATCGTCACTACACAATCACTGGCCAGTGGTTAATGAAAGACATTTTTGTCAACAAATGCAAAATTTGTTCGCATATGTGAGTTGTAGAGGTCTGTGTGTACACACTGATGTTTGCAAACAACACAAAGCACAGACCTTTGTTTTTTACCCGCCCCACACGTCAACTAAAAATCAAACTAGCTGTGATTGGTCACTTTTCATGTCAGTCAGATGGCCTCTTTCAATCTCGGGTGGCTCAAATATGTGCACTGTGAGTGGGAGATATTGCAAAAACAATTAAAAGATGTATGGAAAATGAATGTATTTCTCAGGCACGCTAAATGTATAGAAATTTTTCGTGCTAATTTCAAACACTTAAGTACTTTTCAACAAAAGCCGATTTTCCAGGCATTCCAGTACTTAAATTTCCTTGTGTAAAAAAAACAAACACAAAAAGACTAATTTACTGAGAGTCACATGAGTGAGATATGTACTTTAAACCATTTACCTGCTGCAGACTGGGATACGAACACCTGTGGTGTCTGTTGCTGCTGTGGTAAGAGTGAGGGCACACAACCCAGTTGGGAGAAGTTACTGCTGGATATTCCTGAACTTTGCAGCTGCTGGGGTTTCACCTTGCAGATGTTGGGAGGGTCAGACGCTGATGTACTTTTTGTGCTGAGAGAGGACGTTGTGTAGGTAGCAGATCCTGTTGAAAAAAAACAAAAAACAAATCCTAACTTTGAAACTCTACCCATGTTGGTCTAATACTTTTACATACTGTACCAACACCAACTATTCAACTCCGGTCCAGAAGGGTCACCATCCTTTAGCTCCAACCCTAATCTTTTTCAACAATATAATCAAGGTCTTGAGGATTACTTGAAAAATCCAGGCAGTTGTATATGATTAGGGTTACAGCTAAATTCTGCAGGACGGTGGCTCTCCAGGACCGGAGTTTAATCGCCCCGGCATTAAGAATGTACTCCTACCAGACAAAGAGGTACTGGGGGTGACGGAAGCCACAGGTATCTGAGGTACTGAAGCACTGGAGAAGGAGTTGAAGGAGGCACTGCCTGCTCCTCCTCCACTGGTGATGGGGGAGGCAGAGGAGGTGACAGGCGAGCTCTTCTCTCCGAGATTGGGGGAGTTTTCCCATGCCTTACGTGCTGACTCCATCTGCAGGAACACAGTGAGAAGCTTTACGTTGAAGAAGAAATGAAGGATGCTGATATGGGTGATAAGAAGTCAAGCAAACTACTGAAAGGATACACACAACTACATCTCACAGGCCATATCTCGGAAAACAGGATTTTCCTTGCTCTTTCGAAATAAAAGTTTAATGTATTACGCAGACATACTCTTAATTAGAGATGGGCATGAGTCATTTTGTTTACTTGAGTTTTCTAAGTAAGTGACGTGGGTCTATATTGTTGGTATATGTACATAAATATGAGACGGACATTTTTGGCCGCTGCATTGAGTCTTATTGTTGTTCTAGTGTCTTGCATATTCATTATAATCTAGGCTGTTATAATGTTGTCTGTTACAAAAGTACAAAAAAACAGCATAATCAAAATATCATGTATCATATATTATCGTGAAGACTCTCTGGCCAACTCCATGAAAGAATGGCCAGAAAGCACATCTCTCACTTTCTGCAGGTTACTGTTATCTTAAGTGCGGACCACTTATTTTGCAGTGGCTGGCTAAACATTATTTTCAGACTGCAGTTGGCTTGACTGGAGATGCCATAACTGTTGTGTTTTTAATAAGCCATGTCAAGTTGAAAATAGTTTTGAAAACTTTGCGTTCTGTTCCATAGTTACGCTCTAACTTTAAAATAGGAATAACTTGCCTCGTGTGCGTGCCCCTCTCTGTGTGTTGAGAGCAGTCTTTCGAATTTCAAATGCAGTGAAAAGTCACGTCACGCATGATCATTATCGATCATCATTTTCATGATTGGTTATTGCTGTCACTTCTGAGTACTCGTGCCCATCCCTACTCTAAATGATCACAATGCAAAGCTCCCTCCCCGGTCCACCCAGGCCATTTCTGGAAACAAAACAGCTGGTTCAGAATTCTTTATGGTTGTGACATCTGAACTAAAATTTTAATGTACAAAAACCTTGATTAACATTAGGAAATATCAGGGTAAAAAATGCCAGAGGTGTAGAATATGTGCCTTTTAAGTTTTATTTGACAAAATGTGCATGAAAGCTGTGCATGTCTTACTTTTAGTGTGAGGTCGACAGTAGCAGGAGAAACTGTGGCAAGGCTGGAGCTCTGCTGAAGGGCTTCTCTTCGTGGAAGAGGCAATGTGTGAGGAAGGACCTGAACCAACACAAACAAGAGAGTGATTAGAACACAGAGAAAAACTACACGCACACACACACAAGCACAGAAGCACTTACAGGTGTCACGAGGTTCTCCTCCATCTTTGTCCCTGCAGAGGGGACATTGTCAGTCAACGAGGAGGACGGGATTGTGTAGTCCGTCACGGATTCCTGCACAACATACAGAGAACACAGTCAGAACTACTGAAACAACAACAAAAAATTATCACCGACACTAGGGATGAGCATTATCAATTAATTTTTTTGTAGAGTACTCTAACCCCAAAACAATGAGTAATCGATTACTTGTACATTAAAATGTAAATAAAAAATAACAAGTATGCCACAGTTGTAAAATATGTTTATTTAAATGGATATTTCACCCCAAAATAAAAATGCTCTCATTATTTACTCACCCCCATGATGTCCAAGGTGTGTATGTGACATGATCACTTTTGATGCAAAAAATAATAAAATCAATATTTAAATACTTTTTAAATCATAGCTTCCAGTCAGCAGTGTTAAAAAAAGTTATTGCGTGTCTCACGTGCCAAACACGATTACGACACGCGCATACCTCTGCTGACCGGAAGCGATGATTTAGAGTTAAACCTGGAAGAGCAGTGCTGTTTACAACTGAGAAGGAATGCTATACAGAAGCTTGGTTGGTTTTGGTTTAGATCTGTATTTGAATCCATTTGTTTACTCACAGTGGTGCATCTGTGTGCTTATCCTGAATGTCTCAACAAAGAGGAGTGCATGGGATTACATCCATAACATGCCAACACAAATATGTCACATGAGAGACTGCATGTGCTACACCCTCTCACAAAGCTTACTGGAAGCGAAAATTAAAGTTAAAAAGTACTTAAATATTGAACTTTTTCACAACAAAAGCGATCTTGTCGCTTTAGAAGACATTAATTTCACCACTGGAGACGTATTGATGACATTTATGCTGCCTGTCTGTTCTTTTTGGAGCTTCAAAAGTCTGATCATCATCTACTTGCATTTTAACAATCAACTGAGCTGAGATATTTTTCTGTTTTTCTTCAAATATGTTCTGGTGAAGAAAGAAAGTCATACACACCTGGGATATCATGAGGGTGAGTAAATTATGAGAGGAATTTCATTATTGGGTGAACTAACCCTTCAAATGTTACCAAGAACAGAACTTCAAACTATGCTTTTCTTTATGGAAAAATAAAATAAAATGTATGCATTAATAAGTGAAAAAAACAACAACAAACAAAAAATAACAATAAAACACATTTGCACTCACCCGGAGCTTACACAGAAACCAATACTGATGCCATTAGGGTAAAGCATATGTAAACTGAGTCTTCATAAGACTGTCACATTGGTATTGTTTTACATGAGGGGGAGGGGGATTTTTTCCCCTTTTTCACCCAATTTGGAATGCCCAATTCCCAGTGCGCTCTAAGTTCTCGTGGTCACGTAGTGATTCGCCCCAATCCGGGTGGCGGAGGATGAATCCCAGTTGCCTCCGCGTCGGAGACCATCAACCCATGCATCTTATCACGTGGCTTGTTGAGCACATTGCCACGGAGACATAGCGCGTGTGGAGGCTTCACACCATCCACCGCGGCATCCGCGCTCAACTCACCACGCGCCCCACCGAGAACAAACCACATTATAGCGACCACGAGGAGGTTACCCCATGTGACTCTACCCTCCCTAGCAACCGGGCCAATTTGGTTGCTTAGGAGACCTGGCTGGAGTCACTCAGCACACCCCGGTGATTCGAACTAGCGAACTCCAGGAGTGGTAGCCAGCGTCTTTTACCACTGAGCTACCCAGGCCCAGTTTTACATGTTCTTATTCAGAAAAACAAGTGGTGAATGCTGGCTTTTTAGAAAATGCACATACACTATATTGCCAAAAGTATTCGCTCACCCATCCAAATAATTGAATTCAGGTGTTCCAATCACTTCTATGGCCACAGGTGTATAAAATGAAGCACCTAGGCATGCAGACTGCTTCTACAAACATTTGTGAAAGAATGGGCCGCTCTCAGGAGCTCAGTGAATTCCAGCGTGGTACTGTGATAGGATGCCACCTGTGCAACAAGTCCAGTCGTGAAATTTCCTCGCTACTAAATATTCCACAGTCAACTGTCAGTGGTATTATAACAAAGTGGAAGCGATTGGGAATGACAGCAACTCAGCCACGAAGTGGTAGGCCACGTAAAATGACAGAGCGGGGTCAGCGTATTCTGAGGCGCATAGTGCGCAGAGGTCGCCAACTTTCTGCAGAGTCAATCGCTACAGACCTCCAAAGTTCAAGTGGCCTTCAGATTAGCTCAAGAACAGTGTGTAGAGAGCTTCATGGAATGGGTTTCCATGGCCGAGCAGCTGCATCCAAGCCATACATCACCAAGTGCAATGCAAAGCGTCGGATGCAGTGGTGTAAAGCACGCCGCCACTGGACTCTAGAGCAGTGGAGATGCGTTCTCTGGAGTGACGAATCACGCTTCTCCATCTGGCAATCTGATGGACGAGTCTGGGTTTGGCGGTTGCCAGGAGAACGGTACTTGTCTGACTGCATTGTGCCAACTGTGAAGTTTGGTGCAGGGGTGATTATGGTGTGGGGTTGTTTTTCAGGAGCTGGGCTTGGCCCCTTAGTTCCAGTGAAAGGAACTCTGAATGCTTCAGCATACCAAGAGGTTTTGGACAATTCCATGCTCCCAACTTTGTGGGAACAGTTTGGGGATGGCCCCTTCCTGTTCCAACATGACTGCGCACCAGTGCACAAAGCAAGGTCCATAAAGACATGGATGAGCGAGTTTGGTGTGGAAGAACTTGACTGACCTGTACAGAGTCCTGACCTCAACCCGATAGAGCACCTTTGGGATGAATTAGAGCAAAGACTGCGAGCCAGGCCTTCTCGTCCAACATCAGTGTCTGACCTCACAAATGCGCTGCTGGAAGAATGGTCAAAAATTCCCATAAACACACTCCTAAACCTTGTGGAAAGCCTTCCCAGAAGAGTTGAAGCTGTTATAGCTGCAAAGGGTGGGCCGACGTCATATTAAACCCTATGGATTAAGAATGGGATGTCACTTAAGTTCATATGCGTCTAAAGGCAGGTGAGCGAATACTTTTGGCAATATAGTGTAGCAGTCAAAGGCAAATGCACAAAGGAAAATCATATTCAAGTAGTGTTCTCTTTCTAATATTCATTTGGTATCTCACTATGGGTAACGCCTCGGGCGTAGCCAATTCTGGAAGCACCAATAACACCCAGTCTGTCAGCTGACAGACCACAGCAGTGATGAGGGAATCCCACCTCTATATATAAACCACTGTCATAGGTGCCTACTTCAATCTCGTTCTCTTCCTCGTGAAGATCATTGGAAGCTTTCCTCAGCAGGACTCGTAAGAAATGGTCACTTAATTCATCAGGCAAGCTGTTCAGGCATGTCGCAGAATGCGGCTGTTCTTTTCGCGAGGGTCGCGTGAACCAGCGCATCGAGGCGTGTTTGCGTTTTTCTGTGGATATTCTGTTATAGATACTACTTCTACGGCAAGAGGATTAACACAGAATCAAGTGGCACATGTTCTTGAGTTCGGGTTCTGTCATGGCAACTGCGAGCTCACTCAGCGGTGGAGTGAAGGGGAAGGATCCCTCCCATCCGTGCGCTTGTGGATCTATGATCTCGCCGAAGGATTCCCACCCGCTATGTATCGCCTGTCTGGGGGTCAGACATGCACGCAATCCCCAGTGTTGCACGCATTGTTCCCGTTCTGTATGGAGAGTTTTGGAAAGGTGTGTACGGGTCACGGCATCAAATAATAAGGATCCTTATTTTTCTCCACCGCCAGCGGAGAAAGGCCTCCCAACACAGCTGCAAGGACAGCGCAGCAGGGGCAATCTCACCGGCAAAGTCTTCCCCGATCTTCCTCCCCTCTTTGAATCAGCTTCTTTGGTGGGGGACAGGGAAGAGGAGGAGGATAATGCTGATGATCGTTTTTTGGAGGACGATGGCGGGAGAATAAAGGTGATGCCATTCTCCCCGCTCTTCCTCCTTCCCGGCCAGGTAGCGCGATGAACGCGTCCCCCTCTCCTGTCCAAGGAGAGCTGGACCTTATTGAGATGTGTAGGAGGGTGGCAGTCAAGCTCTCCATCGACTGGCCATTGCAGCACACTGGCCAGGGTACAGAGAGGGATCTGTACGACAGCAAATGGCTGCCGTCTCGTGCTGCCCTGGTAAAGCAATTTATTCCAGCCGTTCCATCATGTATCGTGGATGCATGTATCACAGAGTGCCTGTTAAAGGTTACTCTACACTGGATGTGCACGAAATGGAGGATCTGTGGATGTCCAGCCCCCCTCTAGTCAAGTTGTCGATGGCGAATCACTTTCTCCCCGATCGGTGGGTAGTTTTTCCGTCTGCTCCCACTTCATTGCTGGGACAGATGGAGAGATAGTTGGCCTCCATTTACCAAAAGATCTACTGATCCTCAGCCCTAGCTGTAAGGGCTCTTAATGCCACCTTGCTCCTCACAGCATATCAGACCGAGTTGGAGGAGATGGGTCAACAGATCGATGCGGGGGCACCAGATGCGGCGTTGTGGGAAGAAATTTGCGTTATTGCGGATCTCAACCTATGTACATCAAAAGGGGTTGTCCAGAGCTGCAGCCACAGCATGGGTCTCGCCGTTGTGGGCGAACGGGCTATTTGATTCTCTCTATCTGGACTATCTGAGAATGAGAAGACAGATTTCCTCGATGCCCCAGTGTATCCAAAAGCCCTTTTCGGGGCTACGGTGTCCACAATGCGGCAGCAGTGTGATTTGAGGAAAAAGAATTGGGAAGCGTTTGAGACCTGCCTTCCCCGAAAATCCACTGCTCGCCCCCCGCAGCCATCATGTTCCGGGTTCACAACCCATTTTACAGGTGGACAATCTGGTTTCAGAACACAGACCAGGCCTCCCTCGCCGCCCCAGCAGTCAGGGCAGGGAGGGGCACAGCCAAAACAGCCCCAGCCGAGAAGCAAGGCTTCTTTTGCGGCGGCCAAACATCGTCCGTCTAACCCTCAGGGGAACAAGAATAGACAGCAGTGCGTGAAAATAAAATCACAAAATAATACCGAACTCAGAGCTGCAATCCCCAGCTCTGCCGTTAGATGGTGCCACAGCACCATCAATGAGTGAGTGCTACAGCGGGCCCCTCTCTGTTCACGCAGAAAGTTGCCGCATGCGCAGTTCATCCCTGGGTTTTATCTACAATAAAATGGGGTTATTGGCTGCAATTCGTTGTAAAACCACCTCTGTTCAACAGTGTGTTAATGTCAATAGCAGGAGTCAGCTCAGATTTTAGAGGAGATAGCTAATTTTCTGAGCAAAAGAGCAATAAGGAGGACAGCTGTCAGGGCTTTTACTCCATGTATTTTGTCATCTCCAAGAGAGGAAGTCTCTGTCCCATTCTGGATTATCGAAACCTCAACAAATACATCAGAAGGTACAAGTTAAAAATGCTTGCACTCAAAACACTCCGTTTATTCGTCCCAGAGACTGGTTTACATCAGTTGATCTGAAGGACGTGTATTTTCATGTGGGCATCTACCCGTCACACAGAAAATATTAAATAAATTCCTAAGATTTGCCTATTAGGGAATAGCTTACAAATTTTTTAATGGTGCCTTTCAGACTTTCATTGGCACCGAGAGTCTTCAGCAAGTGTGTGGAGGCAGCGCTAACGTCACTGAGGTTAACAGGTCTCAGGGTGTCTGCTTATCTAGACGATCTACGTTAGTATCTCATTTAGCGAATTTGGGATTCAAAATAAATTAGACAAAAAGCTATCTGATGCCCTCAGAAGAAATAATTTATCTGGGTCTCAGGTTGAACTCCGATCAGTATAGAGCGTTTCTGTCAGAGGAACGCATCGGATTGATTTGCGGTTGTTTGTCCCTTTTCAGAAAGGGAAAAGTCTCATTCAGGTTGTGTCTATGCCTATTGTGTCTGATGGCCTCAACAGTGTCAGTCGTTCCTTAGCGACTACTGCCAATGAGCACTTCAGCATTGGATTGCAGTGCAGTACTTGTGTCCTCGTCGACCCTTAAATTGCAGAGTAAGAGTGACGTCAGAGGGGATGCTCATCTCCATCACAGGAGAATCCCTGCTTTCCTTCACGGGGGAACCCCTTTGGGGGCGGTCTCTGAGGAAAGTGGTGTCAACAGACGCATCACTCACAAGTTGGGGAGTGGTGTGCGAAGGCAGAATAGTGAATGGGGTTTGGCCCGCATCACTACAGAATGCGCACAAACTTTCTGGAGTTACTGGAGTTAGCATTGAAGCACTTTGTACAGTTCCTTCAAGGCCACGATGTCTTAGTCAGATCGGACAACACAACCGTGGCATATATAAACAGACACAAAATCGGCTTGTAATGTGGAAATTTACTTGAATACAATGCGTCAATACCTGCTTGTCTGCAGGTTTATGAGGGGCACAAGACGTTTGAACAGGGTGTCAAAACCACTAGTTCCATCATGAGATCTGTCTGTGGTCCTGAACGTGCTTTCTCAGCCTCCCTTTGAGCCAGTTGAAAGTATACAATTAAAGCTCCTTTCACTAAAGGCAGCTTTATTATTGGCATTAACAACTGCAAAGCAGGGTTAATGAACTACATGATTTGTTAGTTCTTCACTCTTGTATGCCTTTTGCGGTGGATTTTAGTGTCTCTTAATAAAATTCATCCTTTGTGCCTAAGGTGAGCAACTCCACACTCAGCTGTAAGCTGATTTGCTAACTTGTCACCCACCGCCTTTTTCCTTGGCAGAGGACAAGCAGCTTCACTGTTTGTGTCCAGTTCGTACCCTGTACATGGAAAGAACGAAGGCATTGAGGAAGAGTAATCAGCTTTTTGTTTCTTGGGCTGATTCTTGTAAGGGCAGACCCATATTCACAACAGCGCCCGTCTCATTGGGTAGTAGAGGCTATTATATTAAGTTATAATAATTCTTGGGCTGCGATCTCTGGAGGGCTTGAGAGCTCATTCTACCAGAGGCGTGGCTACCTTGTAGGTGCTGTTTGAAAGCATTTCAGTCCAAGACATATGTGCAGCTGCGAGTTGGGTATCACCTCACACTACTGTACGATTTTATAGACTGGAGGTCACAGAGCCATCATTGGCACATTCAGTCCAGGTGTGGGTAGTCAATCTGACAATTGAACCTGTCAAATCCATGTGATTATCCCCCAAGACTAAACATACATCTCAATTTTGATCCAAATCACACATTGCACACAGAAGAAATGTGACCGTTCAATATATCAAAATTTGTTTGCAATTTAGCATCTTCAATGTCTTGGCATAATGCTGTCTAAATGTGTTGACAGTCTCATGAATCATCTAGGAGTATTTAAAAGTTCAGAGACAGAAATAAAAAAATAATCCAAAATGACCGACTTTCTGTTGGGCGGACCTAATGACTATAATTATGAAAGTTGTCAACCTCTTCGTGGTCGCGATTAGTGGTTCTCGCTCTCAATGGGGCGCGTGGTAAGTGTGCGTGGATCGTGGAGAGTAGCATGAGCCTCCACATGCTGGAAGTCTCCACGGTGTCATGCACAATGAGCCACGAGATAAGATGCGCGGATTGACTGTCTCAGAAGCGGAGGCATCTGAGACTTGTCCTCCGCCACCCGGATTGAGGTAACCGCGCCACCATGAGGACCTACTAAGTAGTGGGAATTGGGCAATCCAAATTGGGGAGAAAAGGGATAAAAAAAAAAAAATAAAATAAAAAAAACATGCCAAGTGCCTCAAAAACACCCAAATATAGGAAGAAAGGAATAACAACAATTAATGCATTGCCATGGCAACAGTATTTAACCCTCTGGGGTCTGAAGGTGTTTTGGGCCCTGGAGAATTTTTGTCATGCCTTGACATTTGTGCTTTTTTCATTTGCTTAAAATCTTTTTTTTTTAAGTTAAATAATGAATGGCTAAAGTCTGATAACACTGTATTCAGCACAAACTGGGCTACAATAATATGTGAACAACATGTATGTACATGTTTGTATTTTTGAGAAAATAACATTTATGCATGGTTTTTGAAAAAACAAAAATTTTAAGTCACTGAAATAAGGCCATATAACACATACTAAACATTTGTTCACAAGACTTTTGAGAACTGGAGAATCTTGTAGCCTAGAGTTTTTGCTATAAATTTATGTGAAAACCATCCTGATCACTCTCTCATACAAAACAATATAGTCATTTAACTTTTGTAAGACACTTTTAGTGTTAGAAAGGCCATATGCGAGGAGGCGTGGATGATCATGAATATTGATGTGATTCACACCTGAGGAGACAAAGACCCCTCCCCTGAGAGAGAATGAATGTGAGGAGACTTAATGACTGAATGTATTGTTTGTAGCTTATTCACAAAATAAGTTTAAGTTATAAGTAATCTGACTATACATTTTCTTTACATAAAGACTTAAACTTTAGACATACACTACCGTTTAAAAGTTTTAGATCTGTAAGATTTTTTAATGTTTATAAAAGAAGTCTCTTCTGCTCACCAAGGCTGCATTTATTTGATCCAAAATACAGCAAAAACAGTGATATTGTGAAATATTTTTACAATTTAAAATAACTGTTTTCTATTTGAATATATTGTAAAATGCACTTTATTCCTGTGATCAAAGCTGAATTTTCAGCATTATTACTGCAGTCTTCAGTGTCACATGATCCTTCAGAAATCATTCTAATATGCTGATTTTCTAAAATGGGCATATTTACAGCACATTTTACACATTTACACCCGAACAAATATTTGCAAGCACAAGCTTCATTGATAATGAGGCAGCATAAACACTAGTTAAAATATAAATCTAAACATTCATATTATATCATATTTATATCATACATCATGCAATTTAAATACCTTCTTTAGCCGAAACAACATTTAAATGTAACTAAAACTTGCCTATTCGGACATATTTCAAATTTCAATACTCTGAATACCGGCTGGCAAGTCTGGAAATAGTCCAACTAGTAAAATATGTCCATGTTTATATAAAATAGCATGTCAACTAATATACAAGTAAAACTACATGACTTACTCATCCGAAATTGTTTCCTCAGCTGGATCAAGTCGCTCTTCAAAATGCAAACGTTCATCGGAGTCCCGCTCTTCTTCTGAGGAAAATGTGAACCCTTCGTCACTATCCAGGAGCTTCCTCACCTGTGTAGCGTGCCATCTTCCAAACGCGCAGAAAAGTGAAAGAACTTGATGCTTTTTAAGGCATTGTTGGGGGGCGTTTACCATTTACATTGATCGCCTCAGCACATTACCATATGAATAGCGCGCTCTGCTGGTGGGTGTGATCACATTAGCGATAATTAGCTGAGCCCGGAGAAACTGTACATCGCTTTGTTTCATACAGATTACATTGCAGAAGAATATTTGTTTTAATTTGAATCATTTTATTTTATATTTAGACATTTTAAGCTTTCTTTAGACATATGTTTCATGTTTGTCTGATAAGTATTCGCGGAGTTTCAGTTCATTTTTGTGACGCGTTTCAGAAAGATGCTCGCAGAGACAGAGACGGCTGAAAGCGCACCCTGTTTATTTTCTTTTTTTTTTTTTACAAAAGCACAAGGTTTTGTTTTTATGAGTGTACACAAATAAAAGTAGACCCTTTATAGTCTCTAATGACGTCTTACACTTATCTGTATGCCCAAAAATGACGGAGTATTTTAAGTTGTTTCTGCTGTTATGAGGAAAAATTCCAGCAGGACGCGCCGGCACGTCCGTCGACCCCTGAGGGTTACGATATCAAATATCCCTTTACAATTTTACATCAGCAGTGTATTGACATTATTCTAAAGAATTTTTAAGCAATTCATGTAAACATAAGAGGGCTATTTCAAAGTCTGTTAAAAGTGTCATACTTTCTGCTGCCAGTTGGTGGTGATATGACCAAGACCAATAATAGCCGCATCAATGTGATGAGCCTCCATTACCAAACATACAGCTGAATTTTCAGTCAGTCACACAATGCACACAGAAGATATAAGGCACTTCCTGTTTGCCATTTTTCACCATGGCAACACCTTTCAAAATATAAAAAAAATCTGTTCGCAATTTAGCATCTACAATGTCTTGGCATGATATTGCATAAATTTGATGCCAGTCACATGAATCCCCTAGGAGTATTTAAAAGTTCAGAGCTCACGATTTTCAGAAAATCCAAAATGGCTGACTTCCTGTTGGGCGGAGCTAATGACTATAATTAAGAAAGTTGTCCAGCTTGGTGAGAACTATATGTGTACCAATTTTGGTGACTGTAGGTGAAAATGAGGGTGCTACAGAGGGCATCATACACGCCCATTTTAAATGGCGCTACAGAGCCCCTCTGCATGTCACCCTCTGCAACTTTTGCCCAGTCCAAATGGCCGACAACTCTGATGTGTGTGAAAAATTTAATTAAATTTTAAGCATGCCAAGTGCCTCAAAAACACCCAAATATAAGGAATAATAACAATTAATGCATTGCCATGGCAACAGTATAAGATATCAAAAATTAAAATTTTACATCAGCAGTGTCTTGACATCATTCTAAAGAATTTTGAAGCAATTCATATAGACACAAGAGGGCTATTTCAAAGTCTGTTAAAAGTGCCATACTTCCTGCTGAAAGTTGGTGGCACTATGACCGTGACCCATCAATAGTCAGATCAATGTGATCAGTCCTCATTACCAAACATACAGCTGAATTTTCATCAAAATCACAATGCAAACAGAAGATATAAGGCACATCCTGTTTTCCATTTTTCGCTACAGACACCCCCCGACGACTCTGATGTGTGTGCAAACTTTCAAGAGTTTTCACGCATGTTAAGTACCCCAAAAGCACCGAAAACCTTGAAAAGAAAAAGAATCCTTAGAACAATAGGGCCACTGCACTTTCAGTGCTTGGGCCCTAATAATAATCCTTATAAGAACAATAGGGCCTCCGCACATTCAGTGCTTGGGCCCTAAAAATATACACACAAATCAACAACACAGTGGAGCACAAGTGTGTTATTTTGTCCCCCCTCCCCTTCATTCTTTGCTAATTGATTGGGTGGTTGTACATTAGGGCTGCAACTAACGATTATTTTGATAATCGACTAACCTAATGATTATTCGAACGATTATTCGACTATTCGGGCGATTATTGCAAGGATTAATCATTAGCTCTAAACCGACTATTCAGCTTGTGCCCCGACTTAAAAGGTTGTATTAAACGTGCTTGCTAACAATAAAGAGGACAAAATCATCTTTTAAAAATACCTTTTTATTATGTTTAATTCAGTAAAAATTTCACTGCAAAAACTCCTATTATCAAGTGTTTGTCTTGTTTTCCATTTAAATGGTCTAAAAATCCTTAAAACAAGATACATTTACTTGAGAAGTACCATATAAGATATTTAAACTTGATATAAGAGAATGCATCTTAAATATCTTGTGTATTTTGTATATTTTTTTCACTTTGTTATACTTCTGCGAGTGCAGTAAAGACAAAATACACGTATATTCAAGATCTATTCTCTAAAAGCAAGTCTGAATATCTTATATGCTGCTTCTCAGGTGAATGCATCTTTTTTAAAGGATTTTTAGATATTTTAAAATATTTGTATTTTTAATATTATATTCAACATTCTCAGATAAAAAAAATAAATATTCTACTGCAGTATAGCTGCTAAAGTAAATGTACGTTGTTTTAAAGGAGTTTTAGATATTTATATTGGAAATCAAGCCAAAACAAAAATCAAAAACGTATTTTGTTCCAGTGTATAATGGGGCGAAGACTATCCTCTCTCACCTTTTTGTTCACTTCAATCCATCTTTAAATCACAAAAAAACTAACTCTCTCTTATTAATAAAGCTGCGTTTTGCCAATTTTCTTCACGATAAGAAATGCACAGTGACATATATTATGATTCAATAAGTTGCCATCACGTTATAATCTAGCTGCATTAAGCGTGCACACTCGAGGGATGAGCATCCCCGCAACAGAGTGTACCTCAGCCGGGGTGCAGTTCTCTCTCCCTTAGATTGGGACACTTCACGCAACTCATAGAAGAGGCGCTGACCGCACAGAGAAATGCCAGTTTCCTTATTATTTTAATTTTAATAAAGCTATGACGCATTAAATAGAACTGCATTAAAGATGTAATGCCGGGTTGTTTCCTTTAAAGACGCTCGAAACGCAATTTTGCTTAAGCTGAGCGTCAGCTCTGCTTATTCCACAACAAGAGTGCTTCTGTATTTACATTTGTATTTTTGCATTATAATTCCCTCATACTTTGCAATCTACATCACCTGAAGCTGTTTGGAAAGTTTAGAGTGCATGTGGACTGTGAGATGTGTTTTCTTCCTCTCCTCAGTCAAGCACGAGCTGCAGTGCTGCTATTGTGTGCAATCATTAGAGTTTCATATGATCTTATGTTACGTTAAGATCAAACGACTATTCGACAACGAACATTTTTGTCGACAATTTTTTATTGTCGACTTTGTCGATAACGTCAGCTAATCGTTTCAGCCCTAGTGTACATTGGACACTACAAGTCAGTTGATGGTCTGCTTCAGACAGCACTTCTGCAATATGGAACTTGGCTATATTCCATAGTGAGATAACGAACAAATGTTAGAAAGGAACTCTGTTAACAGGACTGAGGTATCTCACCACACTTCCCTCCTTGCAGTTACATGGAGAAGAGATATGCAGAGAATGAAGTAGGCACCTATGACAGTGGTTTATATAAGGAGGTGGGACTGCCTCATCACTGCTGTGATTGGTCTGTCAGACAGACAGGCTGGGTGTTACTGGTGCTTCCAGGATTGGCTGTGCCCGAGGCATTATCCATAGTGAGATACCTACATTTACATTTATGCATTTGGCAGACGCTTTTATCCAAAGCGACTTACAGTGCACTTATTACAGGGACAATCACCCTGGAGCAACCTAGAGTTAAGTGTCTTGCTCAAGGATACAATGTTGGTGGCTGTGGGGATTGAACCAACAACCTTCTGCTTACCAGTTCAGTGCTTTAACCCACTACGCCACCACCACTCCACTACGCCGCCACCACTTAAAGTTTTTAATAGTTGACTAATTGGTGCATTACGAGTACTTGATTAGTCGATAACTTCTGCACATCCCTAACTGACACTGGACATCTTTGAGTGAAATAAGAAACACAAATCAAACAACTTATAATTGATTTTTCAACTTTTCCTCTACGATTGCTTAATTGTTTGAAAACAACATAAAACTTAAAACAGACCCCATTTACCTATATGTTCCCAGCCTTATTGCTAAGTATTGTTACCGAGTCACCAGGACACATAATTCTATCGAAATTAATCCTCATCTTTCATAAATATGTAATAGCTTGCTCAGCCTCTGAAACATTTCTGCTGATGTAACTGCATGGGTCAGGAAACATTCTATTAACCACTAACTTCATAGCCAAACATGTTCCTCGTTTCCCAATCTAATCAAATTCTGATGGATAACTAAGTCCAACCCAACAATATTTCCCAATGAATATCTGAATAATCTGTTGTATTTTGGAAAATGGAACATTATAAAAGTTAAGTGTTGCAAATGGCATTTGATGTTCTTTAAAAGATCCACAAAATAAGAACTGAGCTAGAAGGATAGTGTTGTTCACCTTCGAGCTGCTGGAGTATTCTGCTGACGGAGCAGTGATCATGCCCTCAATATCTCCACCCAGCTCAGGAACTTTGTCTTTAGTGGGTAAGCTGGAGTCTCTTTCTCTGTTGGCTCCAGCTACACTTTTATCCAGGCCCTCTCCATCGGACTGACACACATCTTTGGCAGCCTTACGGTTCTTTAGTGAACGCTCTTTACCGATGGGACCAGGTTTATATTCCTTGGGCTCTGGCGGGGGGATGTCAGGCAACTGTGGAGGAGAATTGTTTGAAACGAGTGAGTTAACATTTTTAAAGAGATTTAAAAAATAAAAAATATCATTTACTCAACTTCATGTTGTTCCAAATCCATATGACTTTAATTTTGTGGAATACAAAGAGGGATGTTAGGTAGAATGTTAGCCTCTTAACCATTCACTTATTGTTTGGGGGAAAAAATGCAATGAAAGTGAATGGTGACTGAAACTAACATTCTCCCCAACATTCCTCAGAAAGTGATATGGGTTTCAGACAACATGATGGCGCATAAATGACAGAAAGAGAAAGAGAAAAACAGTCTGTGTAAAAGTATATGTGTAACACCTTTTGAGGTTTGACAGGTCCAGCACGGGGCTGTTTTTGTCTCTGTTCTTTGGGTTCGGGTAGTTTATTGTTAGAGGTTTTCTCCAGCAGGGCAGGCACTCCGTCACTGTCAGTGCTTCCTGCTGAAGAGGGGGCACCAAACTGGATGCTTTCCATGCCAAGCTCAACCCCACTTTCTGTGCCTGCTTTCACACCCTAAAAACAAAACACATATGATGAGACAAACTGTAACTTTAAGAAATATTGACAAAACGTTGCAAGACATTTTCCTTCCTACCTCAGGTGTCACAGTCCCTGTAAATGAAGTGAGAGGTTTATTCCAGGCACTGACCGATGGAGGCTGGGGAGGGCTGATAGGTCCAACTACAATAGTAAGACAAACTCCATTAAACATAGGTGGGACAACCTAGGAAATCTGGCCAGTTTAGAAAGAAAGACTTACGTTTCTTGACATCGGGGAGAACAGTGGAACCAGCCATCTTGGTCTCCCACAGTTCTGTGCCCAGAGTGTTGTGCGTCTGGCTCTTAGGAGGGAAGTCTACAGAAGCAGGGGGTAAAGGCGCTACAGCACCCTCTAGAGGCTGGGGCAAGCTGGTGCTCTGGTTAGAGGCAGGCAGGTTGTGCTGAGACACAGCGATAGCTGGCTGTGATTGAGGCTGCTGGGGGACAGACTGGCTCTGTGGAGCTGAAGACTGCTGCTGTTGTTGTTGCTTTTTGGCAAACCGTGGAGGCAGTTTTGAGCCGCCTCTGCCTTTCTCTCCAGAGCCCTTTTTAGACCAGTTCTGCATAGCACATGGACGGTTGTAGACAATATCAGATATTTGATCACTTACAAACCACCAATGTACATGAATCACATTAAATGAGAAGCTATGATCCAAAACCTATTGAGCTGGCTCACTGCCAACACCTAAGGTAGCATCCTAAACATCACTGAACCTAATAAGTGACTGATTTAGAATGCTTTACATAGGTAAAATATGTACATAAGCCAATATTATTTAGCGGTTTGAGCAAAAACTGATCAGCACACGTACATCCTTGCCATTTCCCCCAATTTCATGTTGTAAACCCCTTTACTGCCATTCTTACCGGCTTATCACATGTTCGCTTTTGTTCTGGTCATACCCTTTTACAAGTCTGTTTTTGAATAAGCTGGTTTTTTATTGTCATCAGCGTCTTGCTGTGCATGTAAATCGCGCTCCGTGTCTGCTGGGCGAGACTATCTGTTAAATGCAGCAGTGAGGCAAACTTGCTGCTTCTGTGTTTCTACCTCTCAAAGTTGCACTGTTTGGAATTAAACACTTTTAAAGCAGTAGCCATATTAACACTACCAGTTATGTATTTATTGATGTATCAAACGATATATACGCTATCATATCGAGAGCGTCATATTTACATCCCTAATGAGGCATCTTGGGAGGCAGTATAATTAATATGTCTACCTTTTGGAACAACCTGTGCATCAGCGGCGCACCTATGTTGCCTTAAAATGCTGCCTCTGTAGGCAGCTCACTAGGTTTTGGAACATAGCTAATTAGATAGTTTCTTTCTTTCCTCACCTGTGCAGTCTGCTCCTCTTTCTTCCTCCTTTCCTCATCCTGCAGACGTTTCTGCTGTTTCCTTGAAACAACCTCAGTGAACCCATCATCGTTCAAGTTTGACTGAGGGTCCTCAAGTGTCGTGACTTCTGGGTGGTCATCAATTATCACCACACCTGGAGTAAAGATGAATGCAGACTAATTAACTTCTTGCACAGTATTAGTCTTCAAACTTTTGACTTGTTCCCTTGAGACTTCAACAAATGGAATACAGAGTGAAATTGTCTAAATAGGTACAATGATTAAACAAGACAAAAAAATAATAAAACAACGAAAACAAAACAGCAGACTCTTGAAAACTCACTGGCATAGTTGTTGAGATCAAACTGAGACAGAGCGTTTTCCTTCTCTTTGGGTTTTTTGACAGCTTGTTTTGCCTCCTCTTTCCTGCGGCTTGATTGTGACTCTTTCCCCATCTTCTGACCTGTACTGGCCTGAGAAACCTCTGCATTCTGAACAGGAGCACTGCAGGGAGAAAAGATGAAATGTTAGCGTAACGGTAAAATAGACATGAAAGCAAGACTGAATCAAATAACATTTCTAATGATGTTTTAATAAAGCGGTAAGCAATGAGAAGCATTACTTTTTACAATGGTTAAAGGAGTGTGTTAAAAAAACCTAATATCCCACCAAAAAACAAAAATCAATATATAAACAATTGCAGGGCTTATGGGCAGAAGAATGAACAATTTCTATGCAGAATGACTTGAATCCAGGATTTACACTGATATTTCCTTCCAAGTTATAAAAACTAAGACACAGAGGCCACACTGGAATTCCTAAGGACAATAAATTTAAAGACTCTGTCAAGACGGCACCCTAAAGTCTGAATCAACCCTGTGGAAATTAGACAAATTGCTCATCTGCCTAACCTTAACCGTCTTGAGAACAAAGGGAACTTGTCCAGGATAGCACAAAACCCACTTTTACACCCCCTTCTAGTTTCTGTGGTAAGACCAGAAAAACCTCATGTTAATGGTAGTCACGACTGACACAGCCATCTCGGCCATCTCACCCTCACCCCTAAAGGGTAGAGGTGATGGTCATTATAATCATCATGTGCTAAGACTTATTACCAAGACACAGAGCTAAAGCAGACTCCCTCAAGAAACCCCCTTAATTGCAACAGGCAACAAATAATTCCAGCACTATGACTTCTTTGTTCTGTTTCATAAACAATTTCTATGCTTAAAATTAAACTAAGAGGAATCATGAGACATCCTCTCTGATCGTTATTCTGCAAACTGCAGCTAAAACGGATCTATGAATTTTGACAATTGCTGGACTCACTCAAATCTGACTTTACATTTCACAATGCACATAACCAAGTGTTATATGCTAAATGCATCACATGATGCCTAACTGTGGTTAGAATAATAGAATTATTCTGACCTTGTGCACACATGATGCACACTTATACAATGTATAGTAGTAGTGTTTAATATGTAAATGCTTGTCTGTTTAAGTAGATAATATTGATGTTAACAAATGTCATGTCTCTTGCACCAATTTCATTATATAAAAGTCAAGATAAAAGTATGCTCTTTCTGAGTGGGAAAACTGTGGAAACTTAGTACAAAGAGTCAAGTTAATTATCTTGAGGGGAGGACACTTTGACCACAGGCCCTATAAAAATCCACCACTGATTGGCTTAGAGCCTCTTCGGGGTGTGACCAAACAAAAATGGTTACGGTTAAAAGACCACCCTGGACAACCCCTCACGCTGGCTCTTCTCTGCTCTACGGCTTACAAACACTTTGAACTCTGTCCCGTGAAGTCCCGAGTCTCCCACTTCTAGGGCTCTACCTGGTCATTCACCCATCCATCGAACCGAACAAAGGCCTCCTGGAACTGAACAAAGCCAAAAGGACTTCTCCAAAGATATCGAAGTCATCGCTTCAAAGCCACGCCTGATCATTCCATCACCGAGCTATCCGGCATCCACAATCTTAAACAGAGGTCCAAAACATCGCCGGAGCACAACCAGAACTTTCTACGGATCCAGCCAAAGAACCAAAGCAACGCAACGAAATGCAAGTACACCTCCAGACTTTTGCTAGAAAGTGCTGGTGTTTTATTTAAATACTTCGGGTATACTGACTGTAAATTGAGGTATACTTAATGAAGTATCAATGGTTCTCAGGTCATGGTCTATAGACTCCATAAAGTTAATTTTTCTCTGTTACAAATAATTTCCATTCAACTTCTGTTACAGCTCACTCACCAACAGGTTTTTATGTTTGTCTATGTGTGTGTTAGTTTAGTTATGTTGTAGATTAGCAATAAAGTCTTGTTTGTATTTAAAGAGAATTTGACTGCGTATTTTATCAAATCATATCGGTCCCTTGAGATCTGTCAATCCTAAAATTCTGCATTGCTCATGAACATTGTTTAAATCTATTTGTGATATTTTCAATCACACTGAAATTAGTATTACTGCATGACTTAACATTACATTCAGATCAACTTATCTTATCTTATCGACTCTGATCTTACGTAAAGATTAATTTTTATATTATTCCCCGAATCAAGATTCCCTTTGAGCTAAATTCTGTGCATTAGTGGTTGGAAAATGACAAAGGCATATGCTAAAAGCCATAAGCTAACCATTATGCAAATTCCCTACATATAATGGTGGTTGAATGCAGCCAAGATTCTTAAACTAATTATTTACCTATAAAATCCTACACAATTCACTGTAATGCATAACTTTGAAGAGTTCTTACTTTAAAATGGTGTTAACAGCAATATGAAACCAATGTTGAATAATTGCGTATAATAATAAATTCCTCCAAATGAGCGTGGTTCAATATCCGTTTACGGTTGCCAATCAACGTAAAGAGCAATGTCACTCTCCGAGCAGTGCAACACTTGGCACACACACTGCAACAAATTTCTTTTTTAAAAACAAGTATTTTTGTCTTGTTTTCAATATAAATATCTAAAAGTCCTTAAAAAGATGAATTTACTTGAGAAGCAAAACTGCATAAGATATTAAGACTTGTTTTCAAAGAATAAATCTTGAAGCTTATACATGCTTGAAAACAAGAAAAACTGGGCTAAGAAAAATAAGCTATTAATTTAAGCATTTGTTTGTTACCCCAGTGGCAAACAGTCTTTTCTTGTTTCAGGCATGTATAAGCTTAATTAAAATTAAGTCTTAATATCTTATGCAGTTTTGCTTCTTTGAATTTGAGGATTGTTGGAAAAGCTGACCTGTCCTCAAATCTCATTCACTTTCACACATTCAACAAAAATACTGAAAATACACATAAGAACCGATGTGCACAACTTCTTTTCCTCTGCCTTTTCTCCTGACTTGTTTAAACTTTCACCTAGCACCGCAGCGCATCCTGCATGTGCAGCTCTCGACAGCCCAAAGCATTGATGTCAGGTGCGCTCATGTAAACAAGGTCATTCTTGCATGCACGCCAGTTTCAAATGAGCGACGAGGTGAATTAACACTTACATTTCAGTCTGTTCCTCACACAACACTAGCATATGGCTTCAGAACAATTGAAATCTAAGGCACGACTGTTATGGATGACTTTAATGGCGCTTGTGTGCTTTCGGAGCTTGGACAGACACAAACATGATCCTCTCTTTGAATCTTGTTTCATGGATGAAAAAGCAATATTGATTTTTAACGACGAGGGTGAGTAAATGATGGCGGAAAGGTCCGTTTTTATTCAAATTCATCAGTATCATTAATCAGGTGCAAATTATTGTCCAGAGGTCCTGACCACTACCGAAACAGCACATAGACGGCGCTGTCATGTGATACTTATTACTTTTTTCAGCGCTGGCTTGGATGCTACAATCACAGTCAATTATTATTACTGGATGAGGATTTAAGAAAAACTTTTATTGCCTGCTGAAGCTTATTTCCATTAATAGATATGAATTCTTGCAATTATTAGTTTATTAAAAAAAAAAAAAAGAGTAAAATTATCTCCAACGAGACATAAAACTTTCTGGTAGTTAAATGCGGTTGAATGGATTCTGTATTCTGAGCGGCCAAGCGCTCCCGGATTGAAGTGTAACTTTTCATTCAGTTTTCATTGTATTTTTAAATAAAACCTTTTTTTGTCAAATGAAGATGAAAGAAATTTTAGTGTAATGTTTTAAAAGCATTTTTTTTTTCAATAAAAACAATGATTTTCAATTAGATTATTTGGGAGATTTTCTTGTTTCAAAGGGGGGCGTGATCCGAAAAAATTGAGAACCACTGGGTTAGAGTTTTGCTATGCAGTTGCTAGGGTCTTTTAGATGGTGGCTATTGACAAATTGAAAAATGGTCTACTGTCAATATAAACTGCTACCTAGCTGTAGATCATTAGCAAAAAACACTTTTAACAAAAGCGTTGACAAGCGACAAGTTTTTCATGTTTCAGGGGGGGGGGGGGGGGGGCGTGACCTCCCCGTATGTCCAGGATGGGAAAGTGGGCAATCGCACTACCACTGAGATAAGACGCTGTACCGGTACGATTCATAAACACGCATCGCGACCAACGGCCCAGGATGTTGGGCCATAACCATAAGCAATACAATAAAACATCTGAGGGCTGACGGTACATCCACTGTTCCCTTACCAAGTCATTCATGTTTAACTGTAGGTCTATTTTTTATTTAAACCACCTCAGCTGCAAGTTTAAAATTAATTCCTACATGAGATTTATCTCAAAGTTTAAAGTAATGGAGCAAGAGGATTAAAATGAGTCTAGATTTAGTGTACCCTTTAAACCAGGATCAAAATGATGGTTTAAATGTAACCCTGATAATTTTTAAACAAGGTTTAAAGTTTGATGCACCACAATTATAAAATAAACATTAATCTTAATTTAAATTTAATTCTTATTGGTGTAACCCACCAAGTCTCTTAATTTCCTGAAATAAGACTCACCCTCTACGTCCCGGTTTTGCTCCAGATCCTCCCCTTCTCTCGCCTTTGCCTCCAGCGTACCCTCGACCCGCTTTAGGCCCACTATTTCCCCTGCGATTCTGTCGATCCACAGGCCGCTGGCTGGAGAAGCTCCTCTTGGCTGCCATGGCTGACTCTCGTTTCAGGATTGTCACACCTTCTGTGGGTGACTTGCTCTGTACCCTAGAGATCTGTGCAGGCGCAGAAGAGGAGGAAATGGTTTCCGACACAGCTGCTTCAAGTTGTTTCTTGTCCTCTCGCTCTCTCCGTTCATTAAAGTCACTACTCTCAGAGGCCGTCTCCCACTCCTCGTTGGCCTGGTCAGAGGAGTTCTGATTGGACAAGTCAGGTGATTTGCTGCCAGCAGCAACTACTCTGGTGGTTCCAATTTCAGGAAGAACCACCTCTGTAACAGGAAGTTCAGGGGGAGTCACATCAGAAGAAAGAGGTGGTGCTGCACTGGCATTAGCAGCTCCCTCAGGCAAAGTGACATGAGTTCCAGGGGCTTTAGACCGCATTGGGGAAACAGGAGTAGGTACTGGCATGCCAGGTGTAGCTTCCCCAGCATTCCCTGCTGCCTCCTGCTCTTTAAGCCTCCGAAATCGTGGGGGCTTGTCCTGTCTGGGAGGGCGGGCTGCACGAGGTCTCCGAGGTCTCTCCCTAATGCTTTGTCCACCTTCTCCAAACTTATTTTCATATTTGGTGTGCCGTCGTTCAGAGGGTGTGCTATCAGTGCGAGAAGTTTCAGCTTCCTCTGGCCGGAAGGTCTCCATGGGCTTTGAGGGCCACTGCGAACCCTCTTTGACCATTGCCCGACGGAAAGGAGCAGACCTGTGGCTGCCCCTCTCCCTGCCACCTCCTCTCCTGCTGTGCAAGCCTCCCTTGCCCCGGTGTGCCGCTTCCCCCTTTAACAGAAAACCTGGTTTTGGCCGACCATCCTCATCCCTGGACCCAGTTTTTTCCGAAAAATGTCCGGCCAAAAATCCTGAGGCTGCTTTAGAGGAGCGAGATTCTGGTAGCCCACGACGGAGCGGTCTGCTCGTTTTTTTGCTGGGCTCACGATCCGATGCTCCAGTGTCACTGGCAGATTCTCTGCCTTCACTTTCAGAGTCTGTGTCTGAGCCTCGCCTGCGTCTGCGCTTGGGCAAGGCTTCAAAGTCTGAGCTCTCACTGCGAGTTTCACTCTCTTCCCGACAGCGGAAGCCAGCTGTCCCTGTAGCACTTAATGGCAAGTCTGAACGTGACCGTGCCTCTTTGTATGGGTAGTCCCCTCGACTCCGACCACGGCTACCTCTGCCCCTTCCACCATAGCTGCCTCTGAAACTCCGGCCACGGGAATAGTACTCTCCACGACCACGGCCTTTAAAATTGGCATCAGAAGGCCAGTCTCTCTCCCTTTCTGTGTCACGGTCTCTCTCTCGGTCCCGATCCCTGTCTCGCTCCCTCTCCTCTCTTTGGTAAGCTCTAGGAGGAAGATTGGAGTCTTTGCGAGTTGGTAGTTTGGGTTCAGGACGTTTGTCACTTGGTGCAGGCTTGTCCGGCTTTTCATTCACAACAGATGCAGCTGCAGAACCTGCTGTTGTCTGTATATCTCTGGATTTTGTGAGACCAGTGGCTGCTCCCACCTCAGATTCAACCATTCCTTTCTTCCCATCTCCAGAGGGCTTCTGTCCATTAGACGACACTACAGCAGCCAAAGGAGCACCTTTGGGAGCAGCACCCTCTTTTTTCGACCGCTCCCCTCGTTCATGCTGCTCTTCTTTCTCTTTTCTCTGCTCCCGCTCTTCCTTCATGTCCCGCAACACAGGTTTCTTAATAGGTCCAGACCTCCTGACTGGCCGTTCTCCTCCAGGTCCTTCTCTCCTCCCTGCTCCGGTCCCACGGGATCCCCAGCGCATCTCTGACTTCTGCTTGCTGGGTGCAGGTAAGAGCTGTTTGTCTGTTTTGTGCATACCATCATTGGCTACAGGAGGGGTGGCACAGTTGTTGATCCCAGACCCTTGACCAAAAGACTCCTTTCTGGACTTGTCCTCAGGTCTTTCCCCAGAATCAGTCAAGTCCGGGGGTCTCTGTGCTATGGAAAGTCCTTCAAATCTAGGCTCTTCCAGTTTCAGAGAGTGACTGGAGCCTTGAGAGATGCTTCTTTTCAGTACAGCCTGTCCAATGACTTCAACCTCCTCTGCAGCAGAGAGGTTGGCCTCCTCGGGCTCAAAGGAAGAAATGACTGGTGCTCTATCAGACTGTAGGAGACTTGGAACCTCTTCTGAAACATGACTAAAAGCAGACAAGGGCTCAGATGAATCCCTGAAGTAGTCACTCTTGCCCCGAGGCTCAATTGAGCTATGGTCTTGAGGGTAAACAACTGATAGACCTCTCTCCATCTCTAAACCAGTGTCCAGTCTGACATAA
This sequence comes from Myxocyprinus asiaticus, assembly GCF_019703515.2. Lineage (NCBI taxonomy): Eukaryota > Metazoa > Chordata > Actinopteri > Cypriniformes > Catostomidae > Myxocyprinus > Myxocyprinus asiaticus. The sequence goes on from NC_059368.1 coordinate 31,535,054, forward strand.
GACACACACACACACACACACACAAAATAATATGAATGTTTTAGAATGTTTGATCAAGTAGCTATTTTCTTAATTAAATGTAAATAACTAAAAATGTTATTTTATTAAAAATCCCACCTTGGCTCCTTGCCATCTTCTCGCCCTTTAGTAATCGTAGAGGAGGTCAAGGGCTCAGTTTGGGGATAAGGGTCAGAACCCCATACCATTCGAGGCTCACTGGGAACTCTGTGTTCTCTTATTGGTCGGGACAGATGATCAAACGAGTCCGAACCAGAGCTGCTGTTGTCTGTGGGCTCTCGCCGTATTAGCTGCTTTGGAGGCATTCTCCCTGCTAATGAAAAACATTTAAATGACCTCACATGTGAGATGTAAAATGCTCTAAAAACTGCTGAAATGACTAAATTGTAAAATTGTATTGTTTTTAAAATGTCTTACACAATATGATATGCATTTTAAAATATTTATTACATGATGCAGTGTTCGGATTTGAAAAATGACTAAGAAATATTCAGTTCCAGATCATGTAAAATTTTCTGAAAACATTCTCAAATCTCAAAATACTTCCAACAAAACCACTGTGAGACATACCGGGGTGCATAGGAGGCATGTCTATTGGTGGCCGTCCAGACATCATTCGGGGGTCCATATATGATTGCATCATTAACCAGCGTGGATCAAAACCCATCGAGGCAAGATGTTGATGGTGGGGGCCAAGAGGTTGGTAGAGGGATCTGTGCTGAGGGGGAACAGAACCCCCCGAAGGAGAGACCGGACCTCCTCCACCCTGTTGTTGCTGTTGCTGCTGCTGTTGTTGATGTTGCTGCTGCCACTGTTGTTGTTTAAGCTGTTCCAAAAGAATTACATAAAATTAAAAATAAAACTAATGGAATTATATTAAAACAAGTATTACAAATCTATAGAATAGCAGTTCAGAATAGGAAAAGTTAAAAAAAAAACTTAAGTGACTACAGAACCATCAAGGACCACAACAGCCGGAGTGGTTCAAACAGATGAAAGTGGAAGTGGTTTGACCAAATGGACGCTATCTATGGCATTAGACCTGCAAGCAATGGGAGGGAGAGTGCCCTGGACTCGGCCACGGCGTTGTTGGAGTCCACGATGGAGGATGGTAGGTTTTGTTATGTTAACTCTATATTCTGCTTGAAAGCTTCACTTTATTTAGTTGACCAGCTACTGGAAAGCTTGCTTCTAAAACAACCAGGCCAATTTAACTGTTACACTTGTGTAAAATCACCATGCAACAACTGCTTTATGCAGCACAATGAGCTAGTAGCTAACAGCTAGCGGTTGTGTTATTGTTTATGGTCAGTAATGTTTGTCGCGTTTAAGATGATGTCACAGCAGTAGAGGGGGCGCAACTATGACGATCAGCCAATAATCCCACCCACGTTGAGGCAGCACTAAACTGCAGTGTAAAAACAAGCTCAGAAAAGTAAAGCAAGCAGAGTCGATTCAAGTCGAACCGTAATAGAGAGTGTAAAGAAGCCTATACAAAGTATTTTGCCTTTACAAAGTATTTCATGCAACTTTAAATACTACTTCATGCAGTTTAAATATTCTGTACCATCAAAACATTATTGCTCTAACAAACTCTAGACCGCTGTCAATAACAACTCCTCATATGCACACAATATAATGTTTCATCACACTCAAATACAAAAAGCATATTGTTTTACTCACAAACTAAAAGCTGTTTATTTGTATACAGCATAGAGTCGAATATGTTATAAGCAGACGTGGCTTATTTGTTGCGTATTTTCCATGAAACACAAATATAATATGTAAAACTGTTATAGACGATTACTTCAAACAGATGCTGTCGATTAAAACAAGCCTGAAAACAGCGTGATCCAATGGATAGAAGGGAAGGGCATTTTGGTCATTATGTCTAACATAGGCTGTTATAATGTAGTCTGTTACAATTAGCACAAAAGAGGGCATAATCAAAATATAATGCATAGTATTTTGTCATTATGTGAAGACTCGCTGGTCAATTCAATGAAACGATGCTCAGAACGTGCATCTCTGTTCTTCCTTAAGGTTACTGTAATAAGCTTAGTAAGTCCGTTCATCTGCAAACCGTGGTTTCCATGACACCATAATCATCGTGTTTTTAAAACAGTGTTAAGTTGAAAATAGTTTTGAAGACCCTGCGTTCTATTACATTCAGCTGTGCTCCATCTAGATGTTTGAAAGATTTCGCCTTGTGTGTGTGTGTGTGCGCGCGCGCTTCTCCAGTGTGTAGAGCGCAGTGTCTGCCCCGGACAGAGTCACGCTGCGCTCTGTTGGAGTTTGTTGCTGTGATGATTCATGCTTCCTCCCATTTAACTTGGAATTTTAAACTTCATACTAGGAAAACTGCAATGGAACGCCACTATGTTGGACTTACAACTCGTGTGGAAATCTTCATCTCTGATTTCGCTGAGATGTAGGTGTGTCACGCAAACATGTCGGCACAGAGGGAGATTTACAATCAATAATAAACCTTCACTTTTATTAAATAATATACATTGAGTCAAGGTTTCTACATTATATGGCAATGAAATCTGTTTAGCAAATGTGTGCAGAGACAGATGTTCAAAACACGGTGAATTAAACTTTCTTTTGATTATCATAAACCTGTAGAACAAACGTTAGCATTGCAGCATCTTTTATCATTTTGGTTGCTATGAGACGTCTCTGTTGACAATCAAGGTACCGCTGAAAACGACAACGGATGCTGCTAGTCGACACTGGAATTACTAGTCGGTTAATATTTCCCCCATTAAACTCATGATAATTTTTACACATTTACGTTTGGCTTTATATTTTTACAGAGGCTGCACTTAAAAGATATCTGGAGCAGATACAAAGTTTCATTTCATCTCAGGCTGGGCGTGCGTCTTCCCTCTCTCTCGTGGCGCACGCAGGAAAATGTCCTCTCGCTAGACAAGCAAAATCAGCGAAGTACTTATCACTTCAGTACAAATCACTCCGGTGGTGTGGGAATCGGCTTTCCAAATGTTTGAAAGTCCCTAAGGATGTTTTCACATTTGAGTCTTCTTTACATCTGTGCATGCTTGTATGTTATTTTTCCACTGAGCGGGCTTTTTCAAGTGCAAGATAGCCGCCTCAGGTGAGTCAAGTCCCGTCTTTCACCGGACCACGTCGACGTGTTCATTTTACTCATCAAAAAAAATATGCTTTTGAGTTAGTAGCCTAGAAAATAACTGTTTTAGACTAGGTATGCAATTTTTTTAATCTGCTGATTAAGAAGGCTATTTTCAACGAGGTGCTGACTGCTTAACAGGTTAAACTCTCTTTTATTCTGTGTGCACGTCATGTTTAGAATACATTAGGTTTATTGCAGGCTGCATCACAGGCCTATTTTTTCTACCCTATAGCAACTTTTTTTTTTTTTTTTTTTATATCTTAACTGTTATTGGTTGACATTCTTTACCGAACAGCTGTCATATTAGATCAATGGCTAATGCACGACTGCACGTCGTGAAATACGTGCAACTTTTCAGCAAATTTTTTTTCTCTCATAGATTTGGCTTAGTCTACCTGTTAATTATTTTCAACAATGTCCTGACTGTTTTAATATGTTAAGTAACTTTTACTTGTTGATTTCCATTTAGAACAGGCTTTTAATGGTTGTTCCATTGATCCTGCACTATTCATTCAACTGTCTTCAATAAATATGTCTATTAAATATTCGCTAATGTTGATTCAGTGAATGCGTGTCATGTTCTATATTTAATGTATTTAATGATCATTTCTCTTTAGACTAGTTGACTAGTCGATTATAAAACTTCCATTTAAACGACAGTCTAATTAGTCGTAGCGCACATCCCTAGTATAGTTGTCAGATAGTTGTCACTGAATTTCGAATTTAGTGAAGTCACGTCAAGCATTTTCATTTTCGATCACCATGAGGACACACGCCTGGCACTGAATCATCCTAATCAGCCGGGAGGGGGATAAGGACGAGCCGGAGACACCAGTTGGAGAAAGAGAGAGAGAGATGCACATATCTGTGTGCGTTCGTCTGTTTCATTGCACTGTTTAAATTTGAGTTTTGAAATTAAAGTTTTGTTGATTGTTCACTTCAGTTCCCGCTTCCTCCTTGGTAGGGAAGGCAGAGTCTGCCAGAGTGGTGCCGAAACCCGGAATAGGAGGCAACAGAAAAGCCCTCGCACTGGGGGAGGGACGCAATGCCGAGGAGGTATGATACAGTCTCCTCCACCGCCCGAGGAGGAAACCTCCAGCTTGACATACACCCCTCCCTTCCAGCTGGGCAGCGGTCCTCCGCGATGCCGGGCAATGGCACTGAACCTCGCCCCCCGGTGGACGGCAGCGAGCTCCCCCACCCTCTGGTGACCGGCAGCGGCTCCTCCGCTTTCTCGGCTGATTATGACAATTCAGCGCCGGGCGTGTGTCCTCACGGCCTGGCCACACCCTCCTCGTCACACTGCGTTTTCGTGGACCCTGGTAATCCATTTGTGATCAGTAGAAGCTCAAATTAAAAAAAGTCTCATGTAACCACGTCAATCAATTGACATTCAACATTCAACTCAAGAAAATGTGAACCATTGCGCATTTCTATCCACTACGTCATACACATTATCGGAGCCCGCCTTGTCATAATGGAGCAGTTGAACGACCTCCTTGTTATGGGGAGAGATGTATTTGCGGTATTAGAGAAATTGTACATCATTTTAATAAATGGTGCCAAGAGATGACACAGAATGAGTGTAATATCTCATAAAATAAGAGCTGGAATGACTGCTATGTCCATATGCCGCCAGCCTCTGTATATCTGGGAGCGTATAACTCAAAACCATATACCTAAAAACTGTTCTTGTTTGTGATTTTGAGTACCCATTTTAATGGCGAGCTGTGGGTTAAACACTTCCGAATGTCAAGGGCTATGTTTGTAGAATTGCTTTGTTTTGAGGAAGAGCAGAGACACATGCACAAAAGGTCAAAACACGTCACTGTTGTGCGAATACTGTTTCCAAATCCTTAATACGCATTTCGACTTAACTCTAGAAAATCCACCTCTGCCTAATGCATAAACTTAAGTGAATTATAAAAGCTTTTGCACATATTAAGCATTTCCATTCAGGTTTTCTTAAGTGCAAATTTAAAATTCACATTAAAATAGTTGGATGGAACCCCAGCAATTGATGATTAAAAAGAAGCAGGCAAAATTCAAGACAAAGACAGTCTGAAAGCACCTGTTGTCTGAGGAATCTAGGTGGCAAAGACTTCTGGAACTGTTTAGAGTATCCAGAGGTGACTGAAGGGCGAACAGCAGCCCCTGTGTCTCCCTCATTTTCCAGTTGTGGAAGAGGTGTATCTTCACTAACAGAGTAATCCAGTCTGGACAGACACAACTGAGGCTCTTCAACTAAAAGTAAACGAAAACAAACAGTGTTCAATACAAAAGCCAAAGTCATCTCATTATTTAATGTGTGGTTAAACCTCTCCAAAATGAAAGTTCTGTTGTTGTTTAGGCATCCTCATATCGTTCCAAACCTATATGACTTTCTTCTGTGGAACACAAAAGGAGAAATTCTGAAGAATGTTCTATTCCCATAAAGTCAAAGGACGCTGAGGCAGTCCGTACTTCTAATCTCATTTTATGTTTTGAAGGAAGAAAGTCATATGAATTTAGAAAATGAGGGTGAATAAATCACAATATTCGTTTTTAGGTACATTATTCCTTTCAGGCGATTTTATCCATCCATACACCTTTACCTCGGGTCTCCTCGGCACTAAAGTAGTCTCTCATTGGTTGTCTCTCAACCGGTCTATGGACCTCCTCAGTTACAGCAGAAACAATCTTGCTTTGGGGTTCGGTAACAGCCCTGAGGACAGGAGGGCTAGGCTGCTGGGTAACAAATTGTGGTACCTCCTCCAAAGTGGGCTCTGTCCTTTCATGAGTTGGCATGGGAGGGCAGCGCTGCTGTTCAGGGGTAGGTGGAGGCTGAGGGGGAGGAGTTTCAGCAGGTATTTTAGGCACAGTTTCATTTACTTCCTGGTGATCAGTGTGAGTTTGCGTAGTTGGTTTAGTAGTTTCTAAAGTCATGGAAGGTCGCCGTTTCTCCTCCAGCTGTTTGAGTTTCTCTTTGCAGGCAGCAAGTCTCTGTTCTTCCATGAGCCGTTCCTCTTCCTCACGCCGTCTACGTGCACGTTCCACTGCCTCTGAGAGCTCTGATTGCTTCTTCCGTTTTTGTCGCCATGCCTCTGTTAACTCCTCAGCAGTAGGGGGTGCTGTAGTGGAAGGTTTTGTAACACGGGAGCCGCCACTTTCCATAGAACGTCCAACTTGTTGGCCCTGGACAATTTATAATATGGTATCGATTGCTTGAAACTAAAGTGATATTTTTTTAATTACTGAAAAGGGAAGCTAGCATTACAGGCTGTTATAGGACCATTCTGTAGTGTGAAAAAAAATATTTTATACCAATTTCTCCAATTCTTTTTTGACAATTTTAAAGCTTTTATGGTTTTAGTTTGCAAATTGTGTCACACTGCTGGATGGTTAAATGTAGTAGTAAAAAGCAATCAACTAATGATCAATTAAAAATGCCAAAAAAAAACTACACAAAATAACCAATTCAAGGACTAAGGTATACTTTAACCTAAAATTCTTGATGTTGAATAACAAAAAGTTAACTTAATAGCCAATTTCATGTCAAAAGAGAGTACTTTGCACTCGAGTGAATCCCCTGTGCATGCCATACCTGTTGGTCTTGTGAATGTGCCATCTTGCTATAATGGCCAATATTGCCATGGGAGGGAGCCCTGGTGTCTCCACTCTCTGCCCATGAGCTCTTGCTGTCACTCCTCTCCTCTCCTCCTCCTTTCCATCCCTCCTGGGCATCTGTGTTTCTTGGCCGCAGACGATCCACTTTAGTCATCCACTCCCTAAGTTTCAACAAAAAATAAAAAAATTATAATAAAGGTTATAGGACAAAGGCCCAATTTTTGCCAAGTATCAAAATGGTGCATTAAGTCCATAAATTGTCCATTTTGTGTATTAAAAAAAAAAAAAAACCTTTACATCACAAAGATAAAATAGTGCTCACCAGTTATCTCCTTTCTCTTTAGCTGAATGGTTTTCCTCATCATCACTAAAGTTCAGTTTTTCAGTATAGTCGACTTCCATCTGGGCACCTACATAAGACAGATTTTGTAAAGAAGCCTAGTTGCTGGCCACAGAAAATGACATTTAAACCTCTAGCTCTGGTTACGACAACCAAATGCAAAACCATAAACGTAAACAACCAGTTGTCTCTCTTACCTGCCCAGCCCTCATCTGCATCAGTGTCTAGATTGTCCAGCTCTTTTAATTCAGTGGCACTAACGATTGATGGCCTGTCTGGATCCTGCAGCCATGCCCGAGATGGAGGCTGGGTGGGTCTTCCACCAGACCGTGGACCCCTGGGGGAAGGAGAGGGAGAAAGAATTGAGGAAAGTGTATTTGCTTAATCTGATACAAATGCCTTAAAGTCCAATAAATATCCTAAAACACCAAATAAAGTCTTGTCATATAGGGATTTACTTTCAACTCATGCATAAACTTAATTTCAGTCATGTTCAGGATGTCAATGCCACTCAAAAATGAGTTAACGCTGTAAGCAGTGGAATTATTAGTTCCAATGGAACTACTGCAAAATTATCATCACCACAATCACCTAATGACTTAATCTCATTTGCATATAGCACCCCATTAAGTCTAGCAAGTCTCTATAATATCACCGCGACAAAATGTAAAGTGACAATGCCTATTGACCTGTTTCAGTGAAAACACTTTTTCCTCACAGCCGCCATATTTGTGACCATCAGCGGAAGGAAACAATAGCTGTGAATGGAAAAACACCGAGAAACGATATCAAGAAAAACATAAAATGCTTTTGATCATGGCAAGTCCCAGGAAAAGTTCATACAGGTCTGAAGACAGCACAAATATAGCCAAATTGAACTTTTGCGGATATTTAAAGACATTTTATCCACGATTAATCTCTGTAGGGCAGCAGGTCTGATGTGTGACTGGCGAGTACACGCCCATCGGCACATCACCGTAAACATCTCTCATTCAGAAGTTACAAATGTCTGTGTTGTTTTCTGGTCTGATTTTGTCACAATATTTCAAAACAACTGTGATAATCCCATCTGTATGAATGTAATAGCTGCTTTTAACTCCTGAAGGCGGCTTTTGTTGCAATGAATCTATATGGAATTTAGATCACAAACATGGCGGCGTGGTCATACAGTGATGTCACATACAACAGGTCAATAAGTCTTCGTTCCTACATGTTAAGCAAATTCAATTCTGCTTTCAGATCTTTTGTGATAACTTACTTTGATATTTCCTGTTGTACATGGTATCTAATGTTGGCTTGAGCAGGAGGAAAGGGCCCTCGAGGGTACGCATTGAACATCTGGAAAGACCAAGCACAGATTAAAATGATTATGTACATACTTGATAATCTGCACAAACAGCATTCATCAGTACAAAACAATACAGCAGCATGCCACATTCAGACTAGAGGTGCTCATCAATATAACAATTAAAAAGGAAGTAATTGCACTGGAATTATTTAAAGGTGAAATGCGTAATAAAAAAAAATTAAAAAATACTATTCCAGTTTAAATGCAAAGACAACTATAAGTAAACCACTGGTAGGTTGATTTCCTCAAAAAGCACTATGAGAAATTGGTCTGTTTTTTTCATCCTGAACATCCTGACCAATGCTGTGAGTTTGGGGAGGAACTATCTGTTTGTCTACCAATGACAGAACAGGGAACTGTTCTGGAAACCTGTTTGAAAAGCCCTAATTCCATTGAATATGCTGTAAGCGATTTTGTTCATGGAAAAGTATGCAAAAAATGTTCCTACTCCCTTAAAGATATTAATGCAATAAGTTTCATGAGATATCTCACTGGTCTCTGTGACAGCTGTAGACTTTGTAAACAGCAAACAAAAATGTGTCCGCGAACTGCAGACATTGATGCTTTTCACCTGTCAATTATTTTGCTCATTCTCATAGTGTTGTATTTGAAGCAGATCATTGAGGCTATGATTAATGTTTGTCAGTTGAGGGCGCTATTGCGTATTTATTGACAACTGCAGGAACAAAATGCTGCTATTTTGCTCGGATTTGGTCTCAAAATTATCTTTGGAGGGTGAGGTTTTGGAGTGAGGGAGCATGGCTAATTTAACAGCTCAGTCACGTGAAAGCTTCAGAACGTTAAAATCGCTTTATAGTGCCTTTAAGTGCTGCTAGTTGCTCCAAATTCATACACTTTAACTTTAACCAACAAGATCATGCACAGTAATATAAAAGAGTAGCTGAATTCTGTCATCACTCACATATGGTGGCATCATGCTCCTGAACTGGGCATGGAACTGAGATGACGAAAACGCTCCCAGTGGCTGCTGCCCACCATTGAGTTTATGCTGAGGGCCAGTAGGTGGGAGTCTGTCTCTGGCATCTCTCTTTTCTCTGCCCTCCCCAACAGAGGGTTTCCCTGTCTCATCAGAGTCACCGGAGGGAGATGGTGTTCCTCGACCCACCCCTGTTTCCTCAGGGGGCTTACTGTCTGTCTCAGAGGGGCTGGGAGCAATATTTAGGTTCCTACCTCCACCTTCTCGCCAGCTACCCACATCTGAGCAAAGGTTGGCAAGACATGACAGAAGTGAGAGAAAGAAAATGAAGAATGCTTTCAGACTTTATTCTAGTTAGAATATAGAGTACACAAAATACTGTCACAAAACAATTAATGATAGACCTTTTTTTAGAGAAGCCGCCAAATTAAATTTGACAAAAAAAGCAAGGCTGTAAGGTATAGAAATACTGCTCAATGTAAGTAATCATCAAGTACCAAGGGAAAAAAACAAAACAAAACTTTTGCATCCAGGATGGTATGTAAGGACTGGAGAATGATGATCTTACTCTGAGGTCTGAGGCTGGGGCCCGGTCCATAGGGCTCATCTTCCTGGTCACCTGATTTCTCCACCTCTCCTGCCGCCTGCAGACTTGGAAACTCCTGATGGAACTGACTGCTCATGCGAGGAGCTCCTGCACATGCAGTACCATTTAAGTAATGAGTTCTTCACTTGAGCAACTGAAATAAAGGTATGACAACTCTGCTGCACAATAAGAGCTGCACGATATGGAGTAAAAGTTGTTGGATAATGCGATAATCATATGATGCCATCAGAGCGCACAGATCATCAGTACAAAGGACTGTCTTTCCTAAAGATCACAAAAATAGTTATCTTTTGTTCCAAAATGCATACAGACTACATTAACTACATATCCACAAATGTGACTATTTTAGTTGGTAGAGACACACGATTTTAGTCTCAGCTTTCAAATAATTTCAGTTTTATTAAGAAATTCAAACAATAAATGTTGTTCTGATGCTCTTTAATGCTGCGCGTGACAGATTGCGGCAGCTGCCAATTCAAACTGAGTGGGCACAACGCTCTCTCCGACTCATTGTATGATAAAACATGAATGAACATCAGAGGGTATAGTTTAAGAATTATGAGTTGGTTTAGAGAAGAAAAAGTGTACCGTCCTGCTGCCCAGACTGTTTGCTGTTGGCCCAGGAGCGGCTGCCTCCCAGAGGGGCATCAGTGGTCTGGGGCACAGATGGTGTAGGCTGTGGTGGAGGGGTCTCTTGCTGCCTACAATCATAAGAGAATTTGTTTGCATTGGATTTAATTGTCATATCAGCTTCAAAGGCTATTTTATGGCAAATACAGGAAGTAATCAAACAATTGATAAATGCAACACAATTTGTAAAAAAATAATACAGGGAAAAAGGAAATCAATCATAGAGAGAAAACTGTAAGCGGTACTGCAGTATTTTTAAAAGTCAATAAAAATAGGAGGCCTGGGTAGCTCAGTGTTGAAGACGCTGGCTACCACCCCTGGAGTTCGCTAGTTCGAATCCCAGGGCGTGCTGAGTGACTCCAGCCAGGTCTCCTAAGCAACCAAATTGGCCCGGTTGCTAGGGAGGGTACAGTCACATGGGGTAACCTCCTCGTGATTGCTATAATGTGGTTCGTTCTCGGTGGGGCGCATGGTGAGTTGAGCGTGGTTGTGTGGGTGGCGTGAAGCCTCCTTTGTCTCCACGGCAATGCGCTCAACCAGCCATGTGATAAGATGTGCGGGTTGACGATCTCAGACGAACTGGGATTTGTCCTCCACCACCCGGACTGAGGCGAATCACTATGTGACCACGAGGACTTAAAAGCACATTGGGAATTGGCCATTCCAAATTGGGAGAAAAAGTTCAATAAAAATATCCTGAAGAGGTATGAAGGAATATGTAAGTAATTCATGTTAACACACAAACCTGTTCTCATAACAGGCACTACAACTCTGATCCATCAACAAATTAGGATGCTTTAACAAAAGTGGCACCAAGTCACTAAAACAATTTAAATTTCTTATACAATGAATCCAAAATGAAGCAACAACAGCGAAGGTGCTGGTATATTGGTCAAATCTGTACAGGGCCTCTGTACTGGTTAGTCTAAGTGCTTAAATGCTGACTAGTGATTTGCAAATGGACAGTAAATTGTGGAAATACAAGACTTGTTTATTCTTATGATAAGCAGTCAAGTAAGATTAGAACAAGTGGTTGCAGATGGTTGTCCTCTAATGTTGTGGAAAAGAGGCAAAAGCAGGGTTCCCACATCTTTGGAATATGAAATTTCTATGACTACTCTAGTCTTTTGTGATTACTAGATTAATTATTTTAGCACAGAATATAACTACAGGTGCTGGTCATATACAGGTGCATCTCAATAAATTAGAATGTCGTGGAAAAGTTCATTTATTTCAGTAATTCAACTCAAATTGTGAAACTCGTGTATTAAATAAATTCAATGCACACAGACTGAAGTAGTTTAAGTCTTTGGTTCTTTTAATTGTGATGATTTTGGCTCACATTTAACAAAAACCCACCAATTCACTATCTCAAAAAATTAGAATATGGTGACATGCCAATCAGCTAATCAACTCAAAACACCTGCAAAGGTTTCCTGAGCCTTCAAAATGGTCTCTCAGTTTGGTTCACTAGGCTACACAATCATGGGGAAGACTGCTGATCTGACAGTTGTCCAGAAGACAATCATTGACACCCTTCATAAGGAGGGTAAGCCACAAACATTCATTGCCAAAGAAGCTGGCTGTTCACAGAGTGCTGTATCCAAGCATGTAAACAGAGAGTTGAGTGGAAGGAAAAAGTGTGGAAGAAAAAGATGCACAACCAACCGAGAGAACCGCAGCCTTATGAGGATTGTCAAGCAAAATCGATTCAAGAATTTGGGTGAACTTCACAAGGAATGGACTGAGGCTGGGGTCAAGGCATCAAGAGCCACCACACACAGATATGTCAAGGAATTTGGCTACAGTTGTCGTATTCCTCTTGTTAAGCCACTCCTGAACCACAGTCAACATCAGAGGCGTCTTACCTGGGCTAAGGAGAAGAAAAACTGGACTGTTGCCCAGTGGTCCAAAGTCCTCTTTTCAGATGAGAGCAAGTTTTGTATTTAATTTGGAAACCAAGGTCCTAGAGTCTGGAGGAAGGGTGGAGAAGCTCATAGCCCAAGTTGCTTGAAGTCCAGTGTTAAGTTTCCACAGTCTGTGATGATTTGGGGTGCAATGTCATCTGCTGGTGTTGGTCCATTGTGTTTTTTGAAAACCAAAGTCACTGCACACGTTTACCAAGAAATTTTGGAGCACTTCATGCTTCCTTCTGCTGACCAGCTTTTTAAAGATGCTGATTTCATTTTCCAGCAGGATTTGGCACCTGCCCACACTGCCAAAAGCACCAAAAGTTGGTTAAATGGCCATGGTGTTGGTGTGCTTGACTGGCCAGCAAACTCACCAGACATGAACCCCATAGAGAATCTATGGGGTATTGTCAAGAGGAAAATGAGAAACAAGAGACCAAAAAATGCAGATGAGCTGAAGGCCACTGTCAAAGAAACCTGGGCTTCCATACCACCTCAGCAGTGCCACAAACTGATCACCTCTATGCCCCGCCAAATTGAGGCAGTAATTAAAGCAAAAGGAGCCCCTACCAAGTATTGAGTACATATACAGTAAATGAACATACTTTCCAGAAGGCCAACAATTCACTAAAAATGTTTTTTGTATTGGTCTTATGATGTATTCTAATTTTTTGAGATAGTGAATTGGTGGGTTTTTGTTAAATGTGAGCAAAATCATCACTATTAAAAGAACCAAAGACTTAAACTACTTCAGTCTGTGTGCATTGAATTTATTTAATACACGAGTTTCACAATTTTAGTTGAATTACTGAAATAAATGAACTTTTCCACGACATTCTAATTTATTGAGATGCACCTGTAATTAGAATATCATCAAAAAGTTGATTTATTTCACTAATTCCATTCAAAAAGTGAAACTTGTATATTATATTCATTCATTACACACAGACTGATATATTTCAAATGTTTATTTCTTTTAATTTTGATGATTATAACTGACAACTAAGGAAAATCCCAAATTCAGTATCTCAGAAAATTAGAATATTGTGAAAAGGTTCAATATTGAAGACACCTGGTGCCACACTCTAATCAGCTAATTAACTCAAAACACCTGCAAAGCCCTTTAAATGGTCTCTCAGTCTAGTTCTGTACGCTACACAATCATGGGGAAGACTGCTGACTTGACAGTTGTCCAAAAGACGACCATTGACACGTTGCACAAGGAGGGCAAGACACAAAATGTCATTGCAAAAGAGGCTGGCTGTTCACAGAGCTCTGTGTCCAAGCACATTAATAGAGAGGCGAAGGGAAGGAAAAGATGTGGTAGAAAAAAAGTGTACAAGCAATAGGGATAACCACACCCTGGAGAGGATTGTGAAACAAAACCCATTCAAAAATGTGGGAGAGAACCACTACGCACAGACGTATGCAAGACATGGGTTTCAGCTGTCGCATTCCTTGTGTCAAGCCACTCTTGAACAACAGACAGCGTCTGAAGCGTCTCGCCTGGGCTAAAGACAAAAAGGACTGGACTGCTGCTGAGTGGTCCAAAGTTATGTTCTCTGATGAAAGTAAATTTTGCATTTCCTTTGGAAATCAGGGTCCCAGAGTCTGGAGGATGAGAGGAGAGGCACACAATCCACGTTGCATGAGGTCCAGTGTAAAGTTTCCACAGTCAGTGATGGTTTGGGGTGCCATGTCATCTGCTGGTGTTGGTCCACTGTGTTTTCTGAGGTCCAAGGTCAACGCAGCCATATACCAGGAAGTTTTAGAGCACTTCATGCTTCCTGCTGCTGACCAACTTTATGGAGATGCAGATTTCATTTTCCAACAGGACTTGGCACCTGCACACAGTGCCAAAGCAACCAGTATCTGGTTTAAGGACCATGGTATCCCTGTTCTTAATTGGCCAGCAAACTCGCCTGACCTTAACCCCATAGAAAATCTATGGGGTATTGTGAAGAGGAAGATAAGATATGCCAGACCCAACAATGCAGAAGAGCTGAAGGCCACTATCAGAGCAACCTGGGCTCTCATAACACCTGAGCAGTGCCACAGACTGATTGACTCCATGCCATGCCGCATTGCTGCAGTAATTCAGGCAAAAGGAGCCCCAACTAAGTATTGAGTGCTGTACATGCTCATACTTTTCATGTTCATACTTTTCAGTTGGCCAAGATTTCTAAAAATCCTTTCTTTGTATTGGTCTTAAGTAATATTCTAATTTTCTGAGATACTGAATTTGGGATTTTCCTTAGTTGTCAGTTATAATCATCAAAATTAAAAGAAATAAACATTTGATATATATCAGTCTGTGTGTAATGAATGAATATAATATATAAGTTTCACTTTTTGAATGGAATTAGTGAAATAAATCAACTTTTTGATGATATTCTAATTATATGACCAGCACCTGTAGGTAAATGTATACTCACTATAGAAATTTCAATGACTACTTACAAATGTATTAATTCCCAAGAATTTTTCAGTAATGGGGTGGGGGGGAAGAACCCTGCAAAAAGAATATGCTTTACCGTTCGTCTCCTGGCTGATCTTGTCTGGAGGCCCACCCACTGCCGTCCTTGGGTACAATGCTAACGTTGGGGTCGTTGCCTTTGTTCTCAGCTTTTAGGCTGGGCAGGTTGGCTGGAGGGGGCATGCGTCGACTGACCGCGACTTTGCCCAGACTTTGGAGCCCATGTCTGGCAGCAACTTGGAGGAAGAAAACAAATTTATATTTCTGCCAAAAATGTCAATGATATTTAAAAAAGCACATCCTCAATACAATAGAAGTGATGTCATAACAAATGTGTATTTGCTCTCTTTTTCCACCTTTTCTCTTTTTTTGCTCTCTTTGATCCAGCCAGGACGCTGGTTGGGGGTCAGTGAATGACGGTGAAAGACTGTAGTCTAGGGCTGCAACAACTAATTGATAAAATCAATAAATAACGATAATGAAAATCATCGACAACGAATTTCATTATTGATTAGTTGGATATATGCAGCCAGCACGGAGAAGCTTCACCAGTGAAGTCACTTTACAGCCCAGTGAAAATGTGTTGCATAATGAAACTCATTTGAAAAATGACGGAGACAAATTGAAGTGGAAAAAACACGACCCAAGATAACCAGAGGACAAGAGCACTTTATAAACACTTCAAAGATCATAGTTAGCATACAGTTTAATGTGGAGCGGTTGCTGCGTCAGGTGCGTTAACAGTGCTTGTGCTGTCTGATGCGCTCAAGAGTTGTTTCTCTCCAGTGCACAACTTACATGTTACTGCTATTTTCTATGTTTTATAATGAATACATGTTATGAATTCAAAATCAGGAGCGTATTTCAGGGTACTTTGCAAAACTGTTTGTTTTACCACATGCAAGTCTCCGTTAAACTTTACTGAGCAAACGTGAGTGCGCATTCACGTCAATCAAACTGATCGCAATGGAGAAAGGGAGCACCATCATTTTGATTAAACACGTCGTGCAACATCATACCGTGCTTTCAATTTCAATGTAATCAATCGTGCAGCTTTCATGGATGTCATGGTCATGTGTGCCGGTTTTTGAAGTGTTTTAGATCGTTTCTCATCATGTAACCGCATGTAATACAATGAGCACCAGGATGAGACTTTTCAGCGCACGAGTGAATCTGCACTGCGTTTGTAGATGATTGTACCATGTTAAACTGTACATAATACCGAACATAATGTATAATAACGTTAAGGGTCCTGATATTTGATAGTCCTGATTGTCAAATGTCTGATTTCACCAGTAAATTTATACTATGGCAATTATTATTTTACTGGATAAGCATGCACTACCCTTAATTTATTTTTGAAAAGAATACTTTAGAAACATGTAATCAGTGACAATATGGTTTTAAAACTTACAGTATTAAAAAATTTTCCTCCCCAATTTGGCATGCCAAATTCCCAATGTGCTCTAGGTCCTCGTGATGGCGTAGTGACTCGCCTCAATCCGGGTGGCGGAGGACGAATCTCAGTTGCCTCCACGTCTGAGACCGCCAATCCACGCATCTTATCACATGGCTTGTTGAGCGCGTTACCATGGAGACCTAGTGCATGTGGAGGCTCACGCTATTCTCTGCGGCATCCACACACAACTCACCACGTGCCCCACCGAAAGCGAGAACCACATTATAGTGACCACGAGAAGGTTACCCCAACATGATTGAACCTACCCTAGCAACCAGGCCAATTGGTTGCTTAGGAAGCCTGACTGGAGTCACTCAGCACGCCCTGAACTCGCGACTCCAGGTGTGTTAGTCAGCATCTTGCTCCCCACAATATTAATTTAAAATATATAAAATGTATGTAATCAGTAACAGTGAACAAGTATATGGATCTAACATAATTATGTATTTTTTCAGCTGGGCAAAATGATTAATATTTCTATTCTGGTGTCACCATTACCCTCTGCTGAGCTGAATTTTTTTTTGTCCCACTCCATCACTAATGGATCATTTTACTCTTTAATAAACAGTACTTTTTAAGTTTTACAAGTAAAGGAAAGGAACTGTTTTGCATATGTCCTGAAAGTAATAATAATAATAATAATAATAATAAAAATCAAATATAACTATTCAGGCTTTGTTCAAAGTTTTGTGAGAGTATAGGATCGTTCAGTACAGTAAACCAAACCAAATCTTAAAAAAATAAAATGTTTTAATAAAATACAGGACATTTTGTTACTTATTCGATTAATCGAAGAAATAATCAAAGCTCAATCGATTATCAAAATCATTTTTAGTTGCAGCCCTACTTTAGGCCATCAGTCCACACTCTACTCTCATCAATAATTCTTATTTTAACAGTGAGTGGACTGTCAGAGGGCAAATTATCTCAACTGGACCATTAATTTAAATGGGTGGATTGAACAAAAATGTCCAGGTCACATACCACCCCAAAATCAAAAGGAGAAAAGATTACAAAAACAAAATTAAGCCTACTTTAAGACCATTAAGATTTTATTTTGATATAATTTTCATGGCACCCCACCCCCACAATTTCATGATCATTATGTGTCCAAACATTCAACTTTGAGTTGTTTTGTTCAGCCTATTATTTGTGATTCTTATGACAGTATTTTTATATGAAATGTACAGGAAAAACTCACATGCGAAAGGGTTAAAATTAGCATAAAAGGAGTACTAAAAATTCAAGCAATACAAATACTTTACAATGTGGATAATATATAATATACCTGTCATGAAAATAATGTCTTACATCTAATAATGTCTTATGTCTAATAATAACTTATTTCTTATGATTGTCGTGAAACGTGACCTTGACATGTTCTTAGCAGGTGTCAAGAGATTCACTCAAATATAACATCACCAAGCTCACACTTCTGAAAGCAATTAAACTCATCAACAACCTTTTTTGTAAGGACGGTCAAGTTTCTCACCTGGTGTTTTCTGGGTCTCCAGAGACTTGCCCTTGTAAGTGTTGAATAGGCTAAGGGTTGCATACTTGGTCTTGCCATCCTTTGCCTTGGTGCTCTGCCCTGACTTCTCTGACATTTCGCTGGAAACTCATTGAGTCTGGTCCTGCGGCAACACCCCTCAGAACCAGCCCCTTGGAAAAAGACAGAAATCAAAAGACTGAGTGAGCTGAGAGGAAACCGAGATGCATTTTCTTCTATATACTGTCTTCAGTCAGTACTTTTACATGCACATTTATAATCAAGCTACTGCAGGCTTTTTTGCATCGTCGAGCTACAGTCTTGATCTGTCTGTCTGGATTCAGCAGTGCTGTTGTGCATATCCACGAGCCCGCAATTTAGGTGCGTCACTTGCACTTTTTTTTTTTTTTTTTTTACGTAAATACAAATAGATTAGATAATAAAAACTTATTTAACAGGACATACATGTATAACAACTATCTACACTACTGAATCACAGTGGTTCCCCACACAGATTTTACACTGACATCAATTGGCAAAGCTATTGGAAATTTTGAAACCAAAACTAAGTGCAATAACTACTTTAGTCAAACAATAATCCCAAAATGTCCAAACTAGAGGTCGACCAATCGTTGGTTTTGCCGATACAATAACTAAGGTGGGAAAACCGACCTAGCCAATTAATCTGATGATAGTTTTTAAAGTTTACAATATGAATGAAAACTTTCCACTCAATGTAAAATAGTGCTGAACTGTAGCAAGTATTACTTTCCATGGCGATACTTTAATACATTTCTCACACACTGGTATCTTCTTCAAAGCCTTTCCCATCTGAAATGAATGAAAACATTAATACAAATATTACAGGTCAAATGTGTTTTTTATTCAGCAGTAACATAAAACATTGCCTTTCAAAGCCAAATAGAGACAGTATGCTTCATCACTTGACAATATTTATTATATTATTTTATTGTCATATTAAATCTATGAATGATGTACAAGGGAGAGAGAAAAAGGGACTGAAATAAAATCAACTCAAGTCTTGTCTTTTTAAAGGTAATTTTAGAATGGCATTGTTTGTTATATATCCACATGCCCTCTCATGAATATAAAATTTATATTTCAGACATATATATATTTTACAATGCTCTTAAGTTTTTTTTTGTACATAACTACATCAAACAAATTTGGAAGCTTGAATAGAAGTTCATTTTGTCAGAACAGAGAAAAGTTTTTCACCAAAAAATGTACTGTGCTCACACTTCAACTTCTGAAGCAACTGAACGGCCGAGCAAAAACAAAAACTCATGCAGCATATTCAAATAAGGTTGGTAATAATGATTGATTTACTACTGATAATTAACTTATAAATTCACCTCTTCCGAGCGCTCATGTTTATAATCTGACTGAAATAGGGCTGAAATGATTAGTTGACGTTATCGACAACGTCAACAATAAGAAAAATTTTGGACAACATTTTTCCTTGTCAAATAGTCGTTTGATCTCATTTAACGTAACATGAGATCACATTAAACTCTAATGATGATGAATGAGAGCAGCACTACAGCTCGTAACTGACTGAGGAGAGGAAGAAAACACATCTCACAGTCTAGATGCACTCTAAACTTTCCAAACAGCTTCAGGTGATGAAGATCGCAAAATATGAGGGAATTATAATGCAAAAATTCAAAAGTAAATACAGAAGCACTCTCGTTATGAAATAAGCAGAGCCGGAGCTGCCGCGCCGCTGAAGCAAAACTTGCGTGTCGAGTGTCTTTAAAGGAAACACCACAGCGTTACATCTTTAATGCAGGTCTATTTCATGCGTTATAGCTTTAATAAAGTTCAAATAATAAGGAATCAGCTCATGTAAATAACTACAAACTCCGAAACTGGCATTTCTCTGTGCGGTCATTGCCTCTTCTATGAGTTACGAAGTGTCCCGATCTAAGGGGAAGAGATTGAAACTGCACCCGGCTGAGGTACACTCTGTTGCAGGACACTCATCCCTTGAGTGCGCACACTTAATGCAGCTAGATTATAACGTGATGGCTCGCGACTTATTGAATCATAATATTTGTCACTGTGCATTTCTTATTGTGAAGAAAATTGGCAATATGCAGCTTTATTAATAAGAGAGAGTTTGTTTTTTGTGATTTAAAGATGGACTGAAGTGAACAAAAAGGTGAGAGAGGGTAGTCTTCGCCCCATTATACACTGCAACAAAATATGTTTTTGATTTGTTTTTGTTTTGGCTTGTTTTCCAATATAAATATCTAAAACTCCTTTAAAACAATGTACATTTAAGCAGCTATACTGCAGTAAAATTATTTATTTATTTAATCTGAGAATGTTGAATATAATATTAAAAATACAAATATTTTAAAATATCTAAAAAT